>NC_071500.1:123125000-123750000 GCF_028408465.1 Anastrepha ludens | reverse complement strand
AAAACTGTTGCGCCAAACATTGAGGCAGTCGTTAAGCAGACAGTTAAATATTTGATTAACTATCGCCGAACATTCAGCAATAAAACAGATAAGGGCACAATAAAAATATTGCAATAAAACTACCAACAAAGCACAACATCAAATTTATTTCTATGTGCGCGTATGTGTGTATATATGTAGATATATATTTATAGATATGCATATATATTTTTAGTTACATAAGTTTTTCTTTTTGATTAAATAGATAAGCATTTATTTGCGTATTGGCGCATGTGCCGCAAATGTTTATACCACTGATTATTGCCCACTCCAATCACCTGCTGATACTATCATTGAAAATAACATAGAAGGGATATTTAGCAAATATGTGGAGGTGCGGCTTTAATGAAATAAATAAACATTTGAAGCCTACAACTGTTGTTAATAACCGGTAAGGGGTTGTGAATGGTTTTGTAGCACATTTCCAAAGTCATAAGATATTTATGAATTACCAACACTAAGTAGACGCAGGAAGTGGGGTAGAGAGTAAGAGAGGTGACCCCCTTTGTGGTCGAATGAAATTAAATGAATAGAAAAATTGAAAGGAATAAAATGCAGTAAAATGGCCACCATAAGCACAACCACCCAAAATGGGGTAAATAATTATGTCACTGTTACTTGAAAGAGGAATTATGATAGCTGAAGTGTGCTGAAATATTATTTAACACGTGAAAACCAAGATTAAACCAAAAAAATAATTATTAATTGGTTAAGAGGCGAAAGTGACTTTTTAATTAGCAGTGAATGTAACAATTCATTCTAATGTTTTTTTTTTGGTTATATGAGCATATTCTCAAATAGTTTTCCTTTTCATTCGCAATTTGGTACAAATGATTGCCTGAAGCAATCAATTATAAAGGGTGTTTTTTTAAAGCCTGAGAGCGTAAAATGACAACACAGAAATTTTGTTGAAATATTTTTTTTTTATATTTTCAATAAAGGGTAATAAATTTAGAAGCAACGGATTCTAAATTGAAATCAATCCTTTGTGGTATCCCCACAAATAAAAGTCCAAAGGTTTGATATCACACGATCTTGGTGGCCAAGCGGCCAATCCACTGCTCCAAGACGAGAGATAAATTGCTCACCTAAACGACGACGAAATAAATCCATTGTTTCATTATTTCACGGGCTATATAATATAATTGTACGATTTGTAAACGTTGTTGTGGTGTAAGTCTTTCCTTGATGAGATGTCAATGAATACTGACAAAAAATTATGTATTTAGTTTGACAGTAGTCACGCGTGATCTGTCAAAAAAGCCCTTCAGGAAAAAGTACCTCCAATCTGATCACCCTTTACAAACAACATTTTAATCTGCTAGAAGAAACGAATATCCGCCATTCGATACACATAACTTCTTGTTAAAATGTATTTATTTTTTCTTGAATATACGGCATCTCTCTTGAACAAAACGGTATTTTCTACTATGAAATGGCACTAAAAAAAATATTTACTCAAAAAAGCTTGCTTTACAAGATTTATTTCTTTGATATAAAATTTTCACATTAACTAGTACGCCTTGGAAAACAGACATGTCGTAAAATGCATAATTTATGTTACACTTATATTATTTTTCTTTTCAACTTGAATGTGTGCATACAAAAACATGAATATGGTGCTAATAAAATGGTGATTTTCTTAAAAATTTGAAATAAATTTTATACCACTTCTGCGCATGCAAATTCATTTTCAAAGTGACAAAGTTTATCTCGTCTACAATCATTTAAGTTTTTTCGCAATTTTCTTTTTATTGCCCGAGTTTATTAGGACTACTTATCATACAAATAGAAATTTCCACATTGGAACCTATTCATTTTATGATTTTTTAATGTGATTAGGCATGGCGAACTTCATATGGTTTAATGCGCTGAAGTCTACAAGTAGAAACAAGTTAAAAGATAGTTTAATTTTGATTGTTTTAACTTCCTTTTTTACTAAAACTCCTATCAATTTCCGCTCACAACAATAACAATAAGTTGATAATTTATACTAGCAAATTTGTGCGTTGCTTAAAATTTTTGCACTACGAAAGTATTTATAGAGAGCGTGTCCCGCTCAGGAAATGTTGTCTGCTTTGGTAAATAGATTGGCACAATGGCACTAAATAAAAAATAGTCTAGCCCACAGGTCTGAGCATACACTACATACAATAAATGATTAGTCATATTGGTTATCAATTGGTTATTTTCAATTGGAGTAAAAAAAGTAAAAAAAGAGGTTCGTTGAACACACTTTGCCCAGACTTAAGGAGGTTTCTGATTAGAACATTGAGAGAGCAACAACAAAACATGTCGAATATCGTTGGCGTTAGTATTTATTATAGAAAATATTATGGTAACAATAATGGTTACATCTAGATTGCCAAATTGGTAGCGTCAATTTGGTATTTCCTTGTTTACACACAATTCACAACATTGATAAGGAGGTACCTAATCATAATCGAATTACACTCGTATACGCTTGATAATAACAGCATTAAATTAAGCCAGCAGATTTCATTTTAACTCCATTTTTGCGGCAATATTATGGTTTAAATTGTATACATACACAAATTTACCTGCCTACAAGGTGGCGCAATATTAATCCCCCTATCGGATGATTTACAATTTTTGCAAGTGACATTGCACGCCAATCATTTTTGCCACTAGTGAGGGAGACAGTTGCAGTACAAAAACAACCAAGCAATGGAGCGCGCAAAGCTCAAAATAAAGATTTTTATTACTTAAAATCTTTTGTTTTTATTTAGTAGAAAAGTTATTCAAATACAAAATTCCCACCTTGTCTTCGAAAGCGCGTCACTCTAATGCAACTGCCCGAATTTAACATTTTCCACACCGTTAGAAGGCCTATTGGTCGTAAATTACTAGTATTATTTCTTATGGTTCCAGGGTGGTGCCACCTGATTTTATTAAAAAATAGGTAATTTATTAAAAAAAAAAGACGTAAGTATTACAGCAAAGGTATCATGAAAGACATTTTTAAGCAAAATATTTTCCAAAACCATTTTTTGACAGCGTAGCCACCTGCATTTTATAGCAAAAATAGCAAAGGGATTTAAGCAAGCTTTAATAAACAAATATTTTTAGCCAGTGTTGGCACATAATTTTTTTAGAGTTAAGAAATCGATTAAAAAAGTCATTAATTGTTTAAAAATATTATATTATACATATATGTATGTGTGTACATATATCACTGTAAAGACAAAGATAGCTTTAATTTCATAATATTAAAAACAGATTATTTAATAATGAGATCTAATTAAAGGTTAGGATATGGGTATCAAACAAAATATGTTTAAACGAATGAACAAAGCTTTAATTAAAATTATTCATGCATGGCGTTGCCACATAACTCTAAAATCATAAATATTAATACACTTGGACTAAGTATAAGAATGTAGGTATTACGAAAATTATGATTCCGAACATTTTAATTAAGAATAATTTTTTGAATGACGTTACCACATAATTTTTTGGATGTTAAGAAATTGATTACAAAAACATCATTTGTTCAAAAATATATACCTATATGTCTGTACATATACCAATGCAAATATAGCTTTAATTTAATAATAATCAATTCAATAGTAAAAGGAGTTGTCATCTAGTTAAAAAAAATTAATTAATAACGAAATTTAGTTAATTGTTAGGCTATAGATGTCAAAGAAAATATGTTGAAATGAATGGACAAAGCTTTAGTTCAAATTTTTTGTGTATAGCGTTGCCACGTACCTAAAACTAAAATGATAAATATTAATGCAGATGAATTATGTATTAGAACGTGGGTATCAGGCAAACTATGATTGAGAGCATTTCAGTTAAATATAATTTTTATTGGCATTGCCACATATTTTTTCGAAGTTACAAGTTATTAGTAAATATATTAGTTGTTCAAAATTATATATGTACATATATGTATCTACATATATCAGTGTAATATAGCTTTAATCCAGTAATTCTTTTAAAAGGCGTTGCCATGTAATCAAAAAATAATTAATTAAGAACGATATTTAATTAAGGATTAATATAAAGGTAACTAACAAAGTATGTTCAGTCGAATGACCAAACTTTTAATTAAAATTTTTTGTGTATAGCGTTGCCACGTGGCTCTAAAACTATAAAAATTAATATAGATGAATTTAGTGTTAGGATGTGGGTATTAGCAAATTATGATGAAGAACATTTTAATTAAAAATACAATAAATTTTTAATGGTGTTGCCACATAATTTTTTCGAAGTTAAGAAATTGTTTACAACAATATATTGGCAGTAGTGAGCTTCTAATGTATGTAGGCGTATGCTCAAACAAAACTGTGTGCTAATAATTCACAACTCCTGGAATTACAGTACTGGAAACATTTCAAACCTTAACATTTTTGTTTCGATACACTGACTTGAATAAGAACTGGAGAAAAATTTGGCAGCATTTAGCTTGCAGCTTAAACATTTTTTGGTTACGTTGGTTTTATATTAGTTATAATAGTTTTTTTTTAATTAATATACATAAATATTGATTTTACAACTGTTCCCAAAAAAGGAATTAATATTGATATCTAAAGTATTACAAAACTAAAACATCGTTGAACGACTCACCGTAGTTCTTGTTTACTGCAAATATGGTAATTTAAAGGTAAGTTTTCACATACCACATTTTCAAAATTCTATGCCCAAAGCTAATTAGTCAACCGCACTTTATTTTCAAAGCGACAAATTTCAAACAATAAATTAAAAATATGCGCACAGTTTTGAAAACATATCAAATTATGTAAAAATCTTTACGCACTCCAATAAATTAACTGTATTGTTTACGGCCAACAACTTGTGGCCACGGTCAACACAATAGCCAGCAATAATTAATAACAACTACGCACTTCAAAAGTGAGCAGCAACAATGAACGCTTGTTGAAATAAAAAAACAACAAACCAAGTGTCGTTGCTTTTTATTGAAAACTTTTTGAAAAGCCAGCACATGAGTTTAAACACCAACGGATGCAACCGCAGAATGTTGACGAAAACATTTTTTTGTTTTTTGCATGTACGTGTTCCAACAAAAAAATCGTAATCAACTGTGGCTCAGCGTAATATATACAAGCATACACGGGCGGCACCAAGAATTCGCTATAGAAGGGAACTCAATGAATTATTTTCTTCATCAAATGGCAAAAAAAATATTTTCTAATAGCAATAGCAAGCGCAACAGGTAATAGTAAATCTCCTCGCGCATTTCTGTTATGAAAAAGCTGCTCCGAAAAATAAACTGCTCTTCGGAGATGCCAGAAAACTTGAGGTACTTCATTTGACGACGGTCACTGTAAAAGCGAAGACATTTTCAACCCTACCTCACCCAACAAAAAAATTAAAAGATATATATATATAATTGGCGCGTACACCCTTTTTGGGTATTTGACCGAGCTCTTCCTCCTATTTGTGGTGTGCGTCTTGATGTTGTTCCACAAATGGAGGGGCCTACAGTTTCTAGCCGACTCCGATAGACAAATATTTTTATGAGGAGCTATTTCATGGCAGAAATAATTTTGGTGTTTCACCGAGATTTGAACCTGCATTCTCTCTGTGAATTCCGAATGGGAGTCACGCACCAACACATTCGGCTACGGCGGCCACCGATATAAAAAATATACATGCAGAAAAAAAGGTACTGAAAAGTTAGCCCGAGAGGATTTTTTCTACCTTTGATTGTTGAAGAAGCAATAAGTCAAGCCTGGAAATTAAAAAATTTTCACATAAATGTAGTCTGCATATGGGGCCAAAAGTTGACGCCTCCGCAGCTTTGCTTTTTCATGGCAAAAATACACTTGGAGATTTGCTATTGCCTGCCGAAGGCCGATCGGTACTACAAAAAACATTTTCCATCATTCTGGTGTTTCGTGCCCACAGCGAATCTCAAACCCGGTCACTACCGAATAGTAATTACGTACAAACTCATTCGCTGCGAACTTTAGCTGGTTGCAAATATTAGTTGAAGAAAAATATTAATGCCTTACTTCTAAATCAAAAAAACCTCCGACCGTTTTTTAGCAGAGTTATTTTTCAAGCAACTAACACCCCTCCGTAGACCTGCCCTTGCAAATATTTACATTCTTAGTTGCAGGTGTGGAAACTGGCGAACGAGGCTAATACGTTATGCTTCCAGTATTGGCGGGACGATGAGGTCACTTTAAGCGCTTAAATAATCACGTCTCACATTTTAGCCACCCCAATTTCCCCAAGTCTAGGCGCCCTGAAATATTTTTCATATCAACTAATTAATTTTCTTCCGAATTGTTCTATTGCTTTATTATGTATGTATGAGCAATTTCCGGATAGTTTATGAATTAAGAAAATTCTCATTTTAATTTTAACATGTTTTCCTTTTTTTGTGAGAATTTCCTTTGTTGTTAAAAAATATAAATTTAATGTTATTTAAAACTTTTATATTTATTGTTATTATTATTGCAATTGTGAAAAGGTTGCATTTTATCACGTCAAAAGGGTGGAAGCTATGTGCTCTAACTGGTCATAGAAGCATAGATCATCAATATGAGTTGGAAAATTGAAACGCGTACGAATGTAAAAATATATTTAATCAATATTAAAATGGAATGAAAAGTATTCAATGTTTTTCGCTAGATGACTTTAGTGAGCCATATGTCACGAGATATAAACTGTACGGCTCATACCTGACGGCGATTTAAAACTGACAATGCGATTCAAGAAGAGGTATTTCTCAGTTTTATGTTTGGCTAAGCCAGTTGTATGTCAACACTCCCAAATGGAAGTAGAAAAGAGGAAAATTCTATACATTCTTCAGTACCTCTACGGCCAAGGAGATAAGATGGAGCAGGCGGCCAAAAAAAACTGTGCTTTCTATGAACGCAATACAGTGTCATATGGAAGAGAAAATCAGTGTTTGGAACATTTTGATATGCCTATCTTCGAAAATATCGATCGAATTTTGGAAATTGTCGCATTTATTTTTGAAATTGGAAATTAGTTAGAAAACTGTTTGAAGCCATTTGCATAAGAATTTTTGTACATAACTATGGTATACCATACCATACATAACTATGGTATACCATTGGCCAAACAAAGCCAAAAAAGCATATAAAATGTGGTATATATTAACGTTATTAAAACACAAACTCACTTCTCGGTGTCTGCGAAATAACTCAACTCCTTTATTCAAATTTATTTACAGTAAACCTTATTTACCTAAAGCTTACATCTAACGAAATCTCTTAAAGTTCTACTCTTACTCTAATTTCTCTTATTGCTAAATTTAAGATTAATATTTAAATATGTAAGTTAATATGTTTGTGTATGTAAGTATGTACGTATGTAGATATGTATTCAGGTATTTATGTGTTATAATATACATGTATGTAGGTATGTATCTCATGTTACACCTCCACCCGTAGACTAAGCAGTCCCTGCTTATTCAAAATGAACATATTTAAAGTAAATGTTTAATCATATTTTTTTTATATTGGTATACATTATTGCAATTATTTATTTTTATATTTTTAAACATTATTCACATTTCCTAGTTTTTCTGAATGTTTTTTTTTCTCTTCTTCATTTTTTTTTCTGTTTTTTCATGTTTTTCGTTTTACTTGGGATTTATATATTTTTTTAAATTTATTATCGTTTGATACTAAGTAATTTCCATCTTGTTTATAATTAGTAATTTTCTTATATTTTGGTTTTGATTTGCTAACCCTGTTATTATTAACAATGTTGTTGGCAAAATTGTCTGTGTCAACTCTATTGGCTTTCTGATTCAATAAATTTATTTTATTAACTTTCTTTTCATGTACTTTTTGTGAAAGCTTGGATATTTCTTCTTGTGAAATCATATTATTCAAAAGATCGCTGGGTCGAAAATTAGTAGTAGTATGAATTGTATTGTTGTATGATATTATGGCTTTATGTACATTTTCGGCAATATCATCTTTATTATTTGGATCCGCATTAAAAAGTCGAATGTGCTCATTAAGGGTTCCATGTAGCCTTTCTATATCTGCGTTGCCAGTTTTGAGATACGCTGTGGTAGTGTGAAATTTTATTTCTTGTTCCTTTAAAAATTCTCTTATTACGGCAGTATCTAGTTCGTTGTCGAATACTAATAAATTTGGCTTTCCTAAATATTGGATTCTTTGCTTAAGTGCTTTTAGTATTGACACCCAAGTTCTATCTTCTAAATAGTACGCAGTTGCGTACTTCGTTAACTTATCTATGCTTGTGAGATACATGGTGCCTCGTTGTGGGTACCATATATCTGCATACACAATATCATTGTGCTTTACAGGGGTGGGCGTAATATTTAAATTGTATTTAATCGGAGACCTGTCGTGTTTTGCCAGCTTGCATGTTTCGCAATTGTTTATGTATTTCTGAATTTCTTTTTGTAGTCTGGGATAAAAATACAATTTTCTTAATTCTTCGTAAACCTCATTGATACCCCTATGATTATTTTTAATGTGTGTTGTTTCAATTAACTCTAGGAGCCTGTCTCTATCAACTACATCTTCCAAAAATAAATTTGCTTTTAATATTTTGAGATTTTTGTTTCTGGCAAAATATTTAATATACAAAGTTTGGAATTCTTTGTAGAGCTCAATATTTGGACAAAAAACTACTACAAGACCTTTTGAAGAAAGCTTATCCTTCAAAAATTTCAAAATACCGTCTGTATTTGCTATTTTTAATATGTGTCGAATCTTATTTTTGAACATTATTTTCGTCTTACAAGAATTTTCATTTGACGTTTGTATAAATATTTGATTTTTAAACATATTAATAGGACATTCCGTGATTTTAATAAAGTCAGCATCATCAGTATCTGCGCTGTGAACTGTATTGGCATCTTCGTCAAACAATTCATTTAAATTAATATCAATTTCACTATTTGATGACTCATAACTTAATCTACTAAGGCCGTCAGCTATTACATTTTCCTTACCTTTTATATAATTAATTTCGAAATCGAACTCATTTAGCTTGATTTTCCATCTTTGGATTTTTGCATTAGGTTCTTTTATATATTATTATTAAGCCAGACTAAAGGACGGTGGTCGGTTTTAATTATGAATCTACGGCCAAAAAGATAAGGACGAAAATATTTTGTTGCCCACACAATGGCTAATAATTCTTTCTCAATTGTGCTGTAGTTTCTTTCATGGCCGTTTAAAGTGCGACTTGCAAAGGATACTGCTTTATTTCCCTGCATAAGTGCTGCTCCCAATGCAAAATTACTTGCATCGGTTACAAGTGTAAATGTTTTATTAAAATCCGGATGAACCAGTATAGGGTCATTCTTAAGTAATTGTTTCAATTTTTCAAAAGCTAATCTATAATCTTTGTCATTTATATTAATTTTTGCTCCTTGCTTTAAATATTTAATAAGGTGATGAGCTACTTTTGAGTAGTCTTTAATAAAACGCCTATAAAACCCAGTTATGCCTAAAAATTACTTAATTTCTTTTTGTGTTTTGGGTAAAGCTATTTTCTCTACCGTTTTAAGTTTTTCAGGGTTTGGTTTGATACCTTCGGCAGTGACAACATGGCCTAAGAATTCAGTTTCTTTTGCCAGAAACGTACACTTATCTACTTGCAATTTCAAATTGGCCTGGCTTAAACGTCTTAATACTTTATCTATTGCTTCTAAATGTTCTTCAATACTTGTCGAAAAAATTAGAACGTCATCTAAATACACTAAACAGATTGAACCAATGTATTCTTTTAATACGTTGTTAATCAGTCTCTGAAACGTCGCTGGCGCATTACGGAGGCCAAAGGGCATGCGCAAAAACTCGTAATGGCCAGTTGCTGTCGAAAACGCGGTTTTTGGAATGTCGTCTGGATGAACTTCGATTTGGTGAAATCCCTTCGCCAAATCAAGTGTAGCAAAATATTGGCATTTTCCTAGTTTATCAAAGATATCATCAATGTTAGGCATTGGAAATCTGTCTTCAATAGTAATATCATTGAGTTTACGATAATCAATTACTATGCGCCAGTTTTGTTTATTGGAGGAGTTTAATTTTTTCGGAACGATCCAAATTGGGCTATTATAAGGACTATTAGAGTGTCTGATTATGTTTTGTTTTAACATGTTTTCAATTTGATCATTCACCTCGTCTTTATGCACCTCGGGATATCTGTATAACTTCGAGTAAACTGGCATATCGTGTTTAGTTAAAATCCTATGTTTTATTTCACTAGTAAAACTTAAACTGTCGGCTTTATCATAGAATACGTGTTTATATTTTTTAATAATTTTTAGTAACTTTTCTTTTTCATATTCTTCTAGGTGGCTCGTTTCAATATGGGATATTACATTAGCCCTTTCAACTTCACAATTAAAAAAATAGTTATCCTTATAAGCTAAATCGTCATAGACTTCTTCTTCTTTAGATAAAAACATAGTAATTACTGCAGTACTGGTAATTAATTGACGATTGGGTAAATCGATGATGCAACTTAATTCTTGTAAAATATTATTACCGATAAGTCCATCAAAATTTTTATTAAAAGCATATTCTAAAAATTCACAATGATAATTATTTACATTAAACTCTTTAAATATTGGAAATTTGCAAAGTTTGGTTATTGATATTTTAGTACCTAATGCTCTTGCTACTACGTTTACATCTTGCTTAAATTTAGGGTGACAAATATCAGGATTAATTATACTAAACTCAGCACCAGTGTCAATAATAAATTTTAATTTTTTCACGGGATTGTTAATAACTATGTAAGGAAGTTTTGCTCGCCTGCTATAGGAAAATTTACATTCGAATTTCCAATTTCCATTGGTTCAAATTGCTGATTTGTAGGTTCTGGGAGGTTTTCTCTAAAAGTCTTAAGAGCTATTCTATTTATTTCTTCGGTCGAGTAAGTATTATCATTATGAGTCAAATTTCTGTTATGAATTCTATTAGCTAATTTATTAATTTTGTAGTAATAATTTTCGATTGTTCCCTGCATTCTGCAAGTTTTTAAACTATCCATCAAATCATTACTGTTGTCTTTCTCGCCAAAATTTGTGGTTAAGATTTCTTTTAAAATAGGCCATGAATTTACGTTAGGATGTCGATGAATAGCTTCCCTAGTTTTACCAATGCATTTGTTTTTTATGTACCCAAATAGCACATTTCTATTAGCTGAGTCGAATTCAGAAATTGTAGGCAAAATATTTTCAATTTGTTCTATAAAATCTGGTAATTGGTTTGGATCATTGCCATCCAAATTTTCAACATTTTTAATGCACGCTAATACTAAATTAAATTTACTTATCTCTAAAGTTTCCATAATGATTTTTTTTTTTTTATATTTTTTTTATGCGAAATATATATAGTATATGTATGTAATTTTAAATTATTCAAAAAAATATAAAGTATGTACTTATGTATGTATAGTATATGTATGTAATTTTAAATTATTCAAAAAAATATAAAGTATGTACTTATGTATGTATAGTATATGTATCTAATTTTAAATTATTCAAAAAAATATAAAGTATGTACTTATGTATGTATAGTATATGTGAAAATTTCCAGTACTTATGCTCCGCTTGCTATTATTGTTGCTAATTTTTTTTGTTGTTCAGCTCCAAGCGCTGCTCCCCTTTTTGCGTTGTGCACAGATAATAAGTGGGTGTTGTTGTTGTTTCTCTTTTTGGTTTTGTGCAGCCAATATTTTATTGTTGTAAATTTAAATTTCGCTCAGGCACAATTTTTTATAAGAGCGTACAATTGTTGGCGTATGCCGATGATATTGACATCATCGGCCTTAACAACCGCGCTGTTAGTTCTGCCTTCTCCAAACTGGACAAAGAGGCAAAGCGAATGGGTCTGGTGGTGAACGAGGACAAAACGAAGTACCTCCTGTCTTCAAACAAACAGTCGGCGCACTCGCGTATCGGCACCCACGTCACTGTAGACAGTTATAATTTCGAGGTTGTAAAAGACTTCGTCTATTTAGGAACCAGCATGAACACCGATAACAAGTCAGCCTTGAAATCCAACGTAGAATCTCTCTTGCCAACAAGTGCTACTTTGGACTAAGTAGGCAACTGAGCAGTAAAGTCCTCTCTCGACGAACAAAACTAACACTCTACAAGACTCTCATCATGCCCGTCCTAACGTATGGCGCAGAAGCGTGGACGATAACAACATCCGATGAAGCGACGCTTGGAGTGTTCGAGAGAAAGATTCTGCGTAAGACCTTTGCACGTTGGCAACAGCGAATATCGCAGACGATGGAACGATGAGCTGTATGAGCTTTACGACGACATAGACATAGCGCAGCGAATAAAGATCCAGCGGCTACGTTGGCTGGGTCATGTCGTCCGAATGGATACAAACGCTCCGGCTTTGAAAGTATTCGATGCGGTACCAGCTGGTGGGAGCAGAGGAAGGGGGCGGCCTCCTCTGCGTTGGAAAGATCAGGTGGAGAAGGACTTGGCTTCACTTGGTGTGTCCAACTGGCGCCGGTTAGCACGAGAAAGAAACGACTGGCGCGCTTTGCTAAACTCGGCCAAAATCGCGTAAGCGGTTATAGCGCCAATTAAGAAGAAGAAGAAATTTAAATTTAAATTGTTTATGCGAGAGTTCATTGGTCAATTCACGATTTTTACTAAGACGTTTCTTTTGTTGGTTTGTTTGTTGTAGGTATTGCACCTTCTTATATATTAGCTTTGTTGTTCTTATTTGTATAGCAATTCTTGCCTATTATATGTTTTGTTTTTATATTAGAGAGTCAAAATAAATGATTTAGCGAGCGTAGAGTGGGAGTGCAAGGCAGTGTCGTATATTTTTTTTTTTTTTTTATTTATTATCTTTTCTCCTGTTGTTTTTTTTCTTTCGGTTTTTCTCTTAAAATGAGAGTCCAGATAAATATTAATAACGGACACTTGATCTCTTTTTAAAATTTCGCTGATATTTGCACTTGAAAAGGGTACAGGTTCTTGTATGTCGTTACAATTTTTTTTTTTTTTTTTTTTCACTAACCTCTATGAAGGTCATTCATTGGAACTTTTCCTCAGTGCATGTGTTCTTAAATTTTTCCACAAACCACTTTCATTTGCCGCTATATTCAATATATTTTTGACACAAATGTTCACTATTATTTGTATTTTCTTTTACAACGCTTTTTACTTTAATTATTTATTGCAAATCACACTAGTAAAGCTTTAAAGTTTTCCACTGACCATGCCAGAGGTCTTAATTTTGCTCACAAATATGTGAATGTATTTTTGTTGGGTTAGCCAACTTCACAACTTTTAAGTTTTTTTTTTTTTTTTTTTTTTTTAAATATCAAACTTATTTTATTAAACCGTCTAACAGTTGAGTAACAAATATTTAAATCAGCTTAAATAATGTTTTATATTTTTTTTCCTCGTCGCCATTAACGTTATTAAAACACAAACTCACTTCTCGGTGTCTGCGAAATAACTCAACTCCTTTATTCAAATTTATTTACAGTAAACCTTATTTACCTAAAGCTTACATCTAACGAAATCTCTTAAAGTTCTACTCTTACTCTAATTTCTCTTATTGCTAAATTTAAGATTAATATTTAAATATGTAAGTTAATATGTTTGTGTATGTAAGTATGTACGTATGTAGATATGTATTCAGGTATTTATGTGTTATACATGTATGTAGGTATGTATCTTATGTTACAATATACCATACAGAACCTATTTGCGTTTATATGTTTGAAGGACATGTTTTTAATAATAAAACAAAAACAATTTTCGAACAAGTCAAGCTATCGAACGCCATTCTCTGCCAAATGTCAACTGCTATTAAAAAATTATTATGATACTTTTTATCTCCAGAAATTTCTTCTGAGCAAAGAAAATCGCCTACATAGCCTTCATTCCATCAATTCAATTCTAATAAATCTAACTGTATGGCGTCAATGGTGGCTTGAATATTGGCTTACAATACTACAAGAGTTGCTGTTTTGTGGACATAAACCAATGACTTAACATGACCCCATAAAAAGCAATACAGAGGCGTTAAATCACGCGAACGATAAGGCTAGTGAAAAAAAAAAAATTGTAATGTTAATGATTATGTTGATCGTAAAATGGACGAGGTGCTCTATGAACTTGGCAAAACTTCCACACTTTGGAAGCGTTTTTCTCATTTTAAGTGATTCATGATGACTTGCCAAGCTTTACTGAACAGAAATGTCAACATTGTTTTCCATTTTCAGCTGTTATCGAAATCGATAATTCTCATTCGCTAAAATACCCCCGAAAAAGACAACAAACTGTGAAACTTTGGCATCCAGACAGTTATAGACACAATTCACGTTTATGCAACCGCCGTTAGTATCGTTTCGTACAAAATAATTACTCTGATTTCGATTTGTTTGATAATATTTTAATAACAACAAATATCCAGATTAAAATAGATTTCTCAGAATTACGCAAACTTTTGTGGTTAGGTTTTACTGGATACCCTGGCTTAATCCTAAACAAGAAACCTTATTGGAAACTGAACGTTCAGGATAGAATAAAGAAGGCTACTACTGCGCTCTACTCCTATAAAAGAACAATAGGCTTAAAGCGGGGTATATCCGCCAAAATTGTTCACTACCTTTATACAGATATTTTAATACCAATTATGACCTACGGATTTTTGGTCTGGTGGTCAACTCTTGATAAGAAAACTGCGATCAAACAGCAGCTAGCCTTTGTATTAGCGGGGCTCTGAGAACAACTGAGAACAGCTAATGTTGGTCAGCGTTAAATGTTATGTCGCATTTATTGCCGATTGGCCTGTTTTTCCTGCCAATCACCCGTTAAAGCGGCCCTAAGATTGAGAGAATCTTCAATTCTTAAAACGAATAACAAGGAGCATTCGCGTATTCTCAGATCATTTCTGGTTCCACTGCCTACTATGACTCCCTAGATTTAAACCTTGACAGACCTTATACGATCAAATTTCCATCTAGAGAGGATTTGGAAAATGGTTTAGTATTTACTGAAAATGGAGTCAGTATATATACCGACGGTTCTAAACTCAACGATCAAGTGGGAGGCGGTGTCTATGCGGTTACTATACGCATCAGTATACCTTTCCGCTCCCCTGATCATTGCAGCATATTCCAAGCTGAAGATTTGGCGATTATAGAAAGCTTTTTATCGCTAAATAAATACGCAGTTACAGTCAGAAATACCTACATAAATATATATTCCGATAGTCAGGAAGCTCGGGAATCGCTTCAATCATGGAAACTGCCTTCGAAAATAGTGGTAGAGTATTGTAAACAATTAAGAATACTCGTAGAGTCTTTCTCTATAACTCTACTCTGGGTGCCGGGTCACAGTAACATTGAGAGTAACTGTATGGCGAATTAGTTAGCTAGACTGGGCACTACGCTCCAAATTACTTAAGACAAAGTTGATATACTCGTACCTATGCTCTTGGCAACATGTGAGCTGCAAATAGATAGATACCTTAAGTATTGCTAAAAATCGCTTGAACAGAATGGAATATGGGTCGCAGTATACTTAAATTTAATAGGAACGAGTTAAGAACATTAGTTGAAGTCCTATCTGGACACTGTCTTACAGGAAGACATGCCAGTAGAATTGGGGCATTATATTTTCAGTTTTGCCGAGGTTGTCAAGAGGCAGAAGAGGAAGAGGTAGTTGAACACCTTTTATGCGGGTGCATGGCTCTGTGTAGAAGAAGGTTTAATTTGCTCGGAATCGCTTTTCTGGACAGCATCGCGAATAGATAGGTAGGGTAGGAGAAATGGTTGAAGTGCCCATCTGGCACTCCTCAAGTAACACTAAAGCGCCGTTTTGATACCATTATGACACCTCCAACAGGCAGATAGCTACAGCCAGCCAGAGCTGTTGATGTAGCGGAGAAGATTGATGGGGTTTAGGTTAGTGCACTGCCCCAAGCTGTCGAAGAAAGGAGCACCCAGTGATCTCAATCGTCTAGCTGCTAAGCCCGGACATTTACAGAGAAAGAGCTTAACAGTCTCCTTCTCTGAAAGGTCCCCACAACTTCTGCAACGGGAGTTAAATGGTAACCCTAGCGTTTCCGCGTGTGTGCCGATCGTCCAGTGACCGATAAACACAGCTACGAGTTTGGAAATTGAATGGCGGGGAGTTCAAAAGACTTTCTGAGTCCTCCGTATATTGTAAAGGGGCCAAAGGGTTTTCAAAATAGCACATGAAGAAATGGAGCTCCATCTTTTCAACGTTTTCCTGAGAAATAATCACAGATTTTGCATATATAAAATGAGTAAACTAAAGATTTATAAATTCCACAGGATGTTTTAAAAACGACAAGGTGGAATAAGGATGGAATGGTTCCAGTAGCATCACAACGGGCCTCTATTTGGCCTAGGTGCGTCGTAAGACAGTCACTTTACCAAACCTAACCCAACCTATCTATGGTAACGAAATTGGTATGAGTACCCCTAATGGGTTTTCGCCTGTAAAAACATTTCTTTTTGTTTTTTGTGGCGCTTGAAGTACTTTATTTTGACAGCTATTTTGGATATCAGAGTTTTGAGCGGGCTTCATTTTTTTCATTCAAACCTTAACAGTATCTCCCTTATGCAATAATACCTGTGCACGTCAAGTAGCCAAATTATTCAGCGTTCACTTCCATTGCTGTAAGATTCAGTTTACTCTCAAAGTGTGCGAATGTCGCGTATAGCGCCAGTTAAGTGTTTGGCTATCTGCAATTATACAAATGTATGACCTCGACTACTTAATGAAATGAGTGTTGAATAATTTTATAAAGTGCTGGAAAAGTTTCGTGAACGACAGGTTTTCCATTAGTTGTACCTATGCAGTAGTGCATGCGATTGAATTCCCCACTGAAGTTTAACTTTTTATGGTGTTTTGTACAATTTTAAGTGCTGATAAGAAATTGCAGCCATAATAAATAATACAAAAATTCCAATTAAGCCAAGAATGTTAAGGAATAGAAAGGAAGTGGTAAAATACAAATAAAAACTGAAAAATATGAATCAATTTGTTTCTAATTGAATTAAAAACACTTCGAAATGTGCAACAAAACCAGCCTAAAAATGTATGTAATGTGACGACGCCACCAAATGCAACGTTATTATTATTTTTTGTTTGCTTTAATTTCCTATTAAACTTGTGCGGCGACAGCAATAAATAGAACAAAAGTAATATTTGCGAGATTTTCAGTCGGATTGGCGACAGCGAATGCCAAATGTTCTATATATATCGCACATACCTACTTACAAATATGTATTCACAAGCGTAGAGCAAAGCATGTAACTGGAACAGCAGAGTGAGCAGTAAAAAACTGCAACGGCGACAAAACAACTGCAGTCGCTTTGGCTGAAGTTCATGGTTCATGGCTTATGTGTAGGTGTGTATGTAACTGTATGAACATTTAGATTTGTGAAAGTGTAGCACCAGGGAAAGCAAATTGAGCTTTTCGTTTTCATTTTTTTTTTCACTAACATAAAATATTTGACCAACCAAACAAACCGAATACTACACCTCAGCACCACCAACCTACCAACGAAGCTTACTTGCGCCACTCAATGGAGCGAATGCTGAATAAAAAACCAAAAAAATAGCAAACAAAAAGCGCAAAAAATACGAACTCTTGTATTGGCAATTAAATTCTGCCTCGTGTTGTGCAGACAACAATAAAAAATGGAAACAAGTGTAATAACAACAAAAGCAATAACGGCACTTCCAAAGGGCGAGCTATTTGGCCAATACAACTTTACAAAATGATTTTGTTTGTTACTTGAAAAGTTGCCAATTTTAGATTTGCAGTTTTGTGTTTTTTTTTGTTTTGCTTTTGTTTTTTTTTTTTTTTGCTCATTCCTCTTTTGTTGGGAATTTCCTAAAATGTGTACATGTAGGAAAATACTTTCGTAATCTCGCACACTAACATGTGTATGGGTGTGTGTAAAGCGTTTGACAGCATAGCGCCAAAAAGAGCATTCTGAGCCCTCCGCTTATTGAACTGATGCCACAGAGTTTTCAAACGGAAAACCTCTTCAAGTTTCTGATTACATTTACCTGGTGTGATATTTAAACCTGCTATATCCGCAGGTGTAGTAAAATAGTGAGATGCCAGGTGCCCTTTTGCAGAACGGACTTAAAGCTATCCCAAGCCTCACCGTATGGATATCTAACGGACAACACCTGGAGACCTACCAAACTCATGAACTACAGCTTTTTTATCCATAGAAGTTCCCTCGTGTGCCGCCGATCTACCCGTGGTCAGAAGGATCTCGCGACTTTGCACGTTTGTTCACCCTACCCAGAGCTCGCTGAGTTGATGCAAAGCGCATCTTTCCAGGAGCAGTTTCACACTATGTCACTTTAACCGGGGTCCCAAATGAGCCTAAAACCGAAATTTTCGGATGCAGTCGAGAGAGAAATTAAGCATTCCTGACTAATTTCGAACACACAAGTAACGAGCCCAAAGCCCTATTTGCCGCTTGACTGTCGGAGTAGGTATTAACCTCCCTTGCAACACGGAAGTAAGCGAACAAATCCACTACTTCTTAAAATGCAGTTACCTCCGCCTCGAATACATTGCAGTAATCTGGTAGCCTAATTTTGAGCTTCATCGAGAATACTCCCCCACGGGCCCTTCCGCTAATCTTCAAGCCATCCGTAAACATGTTGGCTATCACCTGCCCTGTCTCCAAATGTTACACAACGCCCACTCCTCCCTTGTGTGAATATGAATGGAAAAAATACTGCTCGGAGCCAGTGAGGATGTAAATTGAACAAGCACTATGGGGATGAAGTTTCTAAAAATACTAAGTGTACGTAGACTAAGTCTTGCATGTGGCTCGAACAGCTCTATCTGATTGCGGCGCGTGCAGCGGTTGCTTTCCTCTGCGATGTCTACGTGTACCACATTCAGCGTTCCATTAAGCGTAAAAGTAGGAGTAGTTCAAACCGAATGAGGCCAGACCTCAGCTCCTTAATTGATATCGACCTTTCCAGCGAGTTCCTCCAAACAAGGATTCCAAACTACAAAATTGGATTTATAATGGTGTTATAAAGCCAGAATGTAAGTTTAGGCGAGAGGCCCCATCTTTTGCCGATAGCGCACCTGCATCCATACAAGACGATTAATTTTCACAATTCCTATAAAACTGCCACTGAGTTCGCAAATCCACGTAATTTCTGTCATGTTATTTGTAGGGCATCGCCAAATAACAGTTTTGGATCAAAAAAATATAGGTTGATATGATCTATGGAGAATCCGTTAACAGTTGAAAACAATGACATATCAAATTCTAGGTAATTAAAGTATTAGTCCAACAGTCAGTCTCGTTTCTCTTTGACATTTCCTGTGAAGTCAAGCAAGGCGACTCTCTCTCTACAACCGGTTCAACCTTGCTACTGATGAGGTAAAATTTGGCAATCTCTATAACCGCTCAAGGCTAACCACTGCTTAAGCTGATGACATCGCACGAAATAAAAAAATCCTGGCCGAACTTTTTCTCAACGTCGGGAAAGATGCTGAACCTATAGGACTCAAAATTAATGCAGAAAAAAAATATCTGAAGATTTCACACAAGGTGGAGAGAAGACGGCCAGAAGACATGGTAATTGGGCCTCGAGGTCATACAATCTGGATCACAAAACAATGCAAAACAAGATTGTGGCAGGAAACAGAGCATATTTCACTCATACCAAACTATTAATATTTAAACTTCTTACGAGAGATTGCAAAGTACGACTCTACCAGTCAATAATACGGCCAGATCTTGCATACGGCTGTGAATGCTGTACACTAACTTCTAAAGATGAATCGTGTTTAACCTCTTCAGGGACGAATTTTTTAAAGTAAAAAATCGTTAATTTTATTTTTCATTTTATTACGAGTTATTCAGCATACATTTATAATAATTCAGTAAGATAAGAAAAAATAGAAAATAGTAATTTATCCAAAAAAAAAATTATGCCCACTTAAGTGGTTATTTAGCGTAGAGTTCATCTATGAATGGAATTATTTAAAAAAACCTAAACGTATGCATATGTGCCGATGTCCCTGAAGAGGTTAAGAGTATTCGAGCGAAAAGTGCTGCAAAATGTGTTTGGTCCGCTACGACTGCAAAATAGTATCTGCCGGCTAAGCTACAATGAAGAATCGCTGAAAGTGGACCTGAGGACAATGGCTGTTAGAAACTGTAGAACTGTTACCGAGGATTAGGATGCATGGAAACGAATCGTGAACGAAGCTAAAGCTCACGCCGAGCTGTAAAGCTGCCCGATGGTGATGATGTATTTAAAATTATCACAATTTTTTCTAAGATAACACAGGCCGACAAAATTTAACCAACATTCAGACCCAGAAACCAGACTATATATTTCCGAAGGTTTATGATGCGCTGAATCCAAATCTGGCCTCAGAATTGCTCTATTAGTTTGAGTTTTCGAGATATCCTAACCTAAAAGTGCAAAAAACCCCATTTTTGCCCATATTTGAGGTTATGTAGCCTTGCAGATGTTTTCTTTCACCAAAATTAAAGGATGGCATCTTTAAATACAATCCTTCTTTTTTCAAATGGTGTTTTGTTTGCTCAAATATCATTTTTTTTCGCAGAGATATCGCATTTTGAAATTTTCATGTTTCGAAATTTTCCTACACCTGAAAATCGATTAAGATAACATAGACATGATATATTCGATTACTAATTTTCTTGAATTGAGTCTTATTTTTCTTAAAATTTTATCTCACACCATAAGTGTGCTGACTCACCACATCCCTACACTATCTAACCTTTGGGTACCGAGTCACACACAGCCCTAACCCCTAGAAACCACCCCTATCATACCGCGAGCAGGCTAACCCACATAACCGCAAGCAGGCTTTCCCACAAACTCCAAATTTACATACTATTAATCCATATATTTCAGGCCCTCAAACCCAAGATCAAAAAAATATAGGTTGATATGATCTATGGAGAATCCGTTAACAGTTGAAAACAATGACATATCAAATTCTAGGTAATTAAAGTATTAGTCCAACAGTCAGTCTCGTTTCTCTTTGACATTTCCTGTGAAGTCAAACAAGGCGACTCTCTCTCTACAAGCGGTTCAAACTTGCTACTGATGAGGTAAAATTTGGCAATCTCTGTAACCGCTCAAGGCTAACCACTGCTTAAGCCGATGACATCGCACGAAATAAAAAAATCCTGGCCGAACTTTTTCTCAACGTCGGGCCTCGAGGTCATACAATCTGGATCACAAAACAATGCAAAACAAGATTGTGGCAGGAAACAGAGCATATTTCACTCATACCAAACTATTAATATTTAAACTTCTTACGAGAGATTGCAAAGTACGACTCTACCAGTCAATAATACGGCCAGATCTTGCATACGGCTGTGAATGCTGTACACTAACTTCTAAAGATGAATCGTGTTTAATCTCTTCAGGGACGAATTTTTTAAAGTAAAAAAACGTTAGTTTTATTTTTCATTTTATTACGAGTTATTCAGCTTACATTTATAACAATTCAGTAAGATAAGAAAAAATAGAAAATAGTACAATAATTTTTACAAAAAAAGAAAAATTATTTCCACTTATGTGGTTATTTAGCGTAGAGTTCATCTATGAATGGAATTATTTCAAAAAACCTAAACGTATGCATATGTGCCGATGTCCCTGAAGAGGTTAAGAGTATTCGAGCGAAAAGTGCTGCAAAATGTGTTTGGTCCGCTACGACTGCAAAATAGTATCTGCCGGCTAAGCTACAATGAAGAATCGCTGAAAGTGGACCTGAGGACAATGGCTGTTAGAAACTGTAGAACTGTTACCGAGGATTAGGATGCATGGAAACGAATCGTGAACGAAGCTAAAGCTCACGCCGAGCTGCAAAGCTGCCCGATGGTGATGATGTATTTAAAATTATCACAATTTTTTCTAAGATAATTATACAAAATAGTTTAATTACATTTCCATTACTTATTTTTATTTAGCAAACTTTGTACACATCAATCTCGCTTTTAATTATCAAACACTACTCCTCCACGCAATACTGCCTTTTAACCAATCAACTCTCCGAAATATTCAAAAAGTCCTGCTGCAAGGCCTAGTAATAGTTTAACCATTTGTACGGCATAAAATCCGCCATTACAGCCAAACCCTTGGTAACTTTATTTAACATTTAAATGTGCATACATTTGTATGTCTGGCTGTAAGTAACTATGAAGCCAACCATTTATTTACATTGTCTTCGTCATTACTACTGTGCCCTCATTTCATTCACTTTTACTGCTTCTGCTGCTGCCCCTACTGCCGCTACTGTCACAGAATTTTAATTAAAATTTCGTAATGGTCAAGTTTCGAAAATGGGTTATTTAAAATTTTATGTCGATTGCATGACGACTGGCTGCGTATACTGCAAATAGTGAGAGAAGTGGAGCTGACAATCAGCTATTCTTTCTCCTCTCAGCCAAACAAGCAACCCCACCGGGTACTCACATTTGTGCAATCTATTCTACATGCAAACATACTTATATGGCATGGCAGTGTTTAAGTGAGAAAGAAAAGATTTTATAGAGAATGGCTGTAAGGTATTTATTTTAGTAGAAAAGTACTCATTGGTACTTTAGTTTGCGGTAGTTTCTTTTTTATTCTCTCCCTATCCTGACATCATATTGATATAATATTACAAATACATTCCCACTCATTCTCACTTATTGGCATTCACATGCACTGGTGTTTGCTGATACGAGTTGGCTCTGCAAAGTTGCTGGTGCTTAGTTTTTGTAGTTGGTTACTGAAAAAAATTTCTACTTAAACAATGGCAAGAAAACACAAAGAATGCATTCGAATTACAAAATAAAAATAAAGCCTCCACTAGAGTAGGCTTTCTAAAGTATATATAAGTGCATATGCACTAAAATAGCCAATAATGTTAGTGGCGGCAATAGGGGTGGCAGCAATAAAAGTGACCGTTGCAATGATAGCAATTTCAAAATATAGAGAATATTATTAAAATAAAGCGCCTTCACTGCAGTAACAGCAAGAACAACAAAAATATACCTTAGGTTAGGTTAGGTTAGACAAGTTGCTTGCCTAAAATAATACACTCGACCCAAGACTAAAGCCCACTGTGATACCTTCCTCTAATTTCCATCGCCTAAGTTGCTTAAGCCACTTATATCCTTTTAAGAAGGTAACCAGTCCCTCCCGTGAAACATTTTGTGAATTTCCAAGATCTTCAAAGAAACAATCGCCAAGATATTTGGCAGGGCTTCTTTGAGGAGGGGTTGTACCGATTCAATTTCCTCTTCTTCTCCACAACTCCTGCAGAAGTCATTGTGAGGTACACCCATTTCACTGGCTAGGGTGCCAATAGTACAGAGACCCGGTAGTTGATATGTTGAATCCACGCAGACATTTCGTACTTTTAAGATTCACTTTTGGCCAAAGCGCTTTGGAGACCGTGCAGTTAGGGGCGTCCATAAATTACGTGAGGTGTTTTTTTCAATTTTCTGAACCTCCCTCCCTCCCTGGTGAGATGTCGTGAGATTTTATTCAACCCCCTCCCCCATCCCCCAATCTCACGTGAGATTTTTCAAAATGTGGGTTTCTTATGTAAACGCGTTGGATTGTTATTGTAAAAAGAAAAAAACTTTGCTTCGTGCTTTTATTTACGACTAGTTAAGACTAGTAATCAATATTGCTGAGAGTTATAAGTGTAATAGAAATTTAACAATAGAAGACTTAAATCGTAACTACTGCGATTAAAAAAAGAATATCTACTCTAATTCAGTCCATGGAGAATCATGCGCGGTTTCAAGAGAGACTATTGGGACCAACATGTCCATATGATTTTCAGTAAAATCATGTGCTCCTTCAAATTCGTTCTAATCTAGCCACTCTAAGCCGTTGACGCTTGCGCACAGTAACTCATTAGCTCGTCTTGTGACAATCCGTGAGGGTCGCACTTTGCGGAACATCCTGTGCTCTGCAGCTCTTGTGATAGATGCGAAGTAAATACCGCATGTACTGCAGCATATTTTCTCTAAATCATCACGTATACTTGGGCAATAGAGATCAATAGGCGTGCTGATGAAGGCATTCAGCGGTTGAATCGGTACGCGTATTAGAAATGGAGCAAATGATTTTCCGTCATGTTCTTTAAAGTCCGGAATTGTCAAACGTCAACCTGAGTGATAGGGCGTTCGGCTCATAGTGGCGCGAAAACAACAGACGGGCTACACTGTACCGCAAATTCAGATTAAATTGAGCTATTTGGTATAAAACAAATATGGTGGTTTGACAGTAGTAATGTATAACGTCGAAGTATGAATGAAATTATTTTCTTTCGAACGAATTAGTGAATGATCTTAATCATAGTACGATTACGCTTGAGATTAAATCTTAAGCATGTACAATTTTTTTGTTTCAATCAGAAAAAAAATTGCGTGATATTTGCCGAGACCCCCCCTCTCTCCAACGTAAGATTAGATGAGATTTGACTCGACCCCCTCCCCCCCTTAAACATCTAACGTAATTTATGAACGCCCCCTTAGTAATCAGGAACCAACTTCTATTAGTTTTCGCGATTACGTTCAAGTCCATCACAGTGTACAGTTCGTTTAGAGGAATGCTTATGTCATTTACCACTCGCTAAAGGTCAAGCTCAAAACTTTTTCTTGCACACACATCCACTCCTTCATTTCCCTCCACTTCAGAGTGGCCAACAAAGTGTGGTGTTGTATTGTTGGAAAGCAAGAACGACCTCCTGCATTCTTTAACAAATCTTGGATTGATGCGCACTGAGGCCAGTGCCCCGATCCCTGCTTGATTTTCAACAAAAATGGTAAGTCTTATCGTTTTTACTGCTTTGCCTATAGCGTTGATCTCAGCTTGGAAGACGCTACACTGGGTTTCAGGTCTAAAGAAGCAATTTAAGAATAATTGCTCCGAGACCACTCCCGGTTCAATGAAGTTTTAATATACCTTAAGAATACCCAAACATTTTCAAATGAAAACGATTAGGTTAGGTTAGGTTATAGGGGATATGAGATTGGGATACACACAGGCTCATGCCTAATATGGTGATGTAAGTGCAACTTGTCCTAATCTCTCGTAGAACCACTGTCAGCCCCGCAAAAACTTTTGAAGATCTCTGATTTCTGCAAAACTGAGAAGAGTTGAAGAATTTTCTACCTAGAATGGCGACTCTTCATCTAAACAGAGCAGCACAGTGGCGCAAAAGAAGCGAAATCGTCTCTGTCTCTTCTTTATCTTAAGAGCTTCTACAGAATTCACGTATCTGCACATCTGGAGAAGACCTTAATACACTGTGGGTAAGGTTAGGTTATGGTGGTAGTCGGTCTGTACGACTAGCTCACATAGACCTTACAGATCCGTTATGATACCATTGTGCGACACGGGAACATTATTTATTTTTTTCTTGGAACCAATTTGTGACTCTTATGAAGCACAGAATTGGTCTTACACCGTCGCCAGACAGTTCCATAAAATAATTTCAAAAATATTTAACTAGAAAACCTGCTCTGGTTTTAGCTAAGGCTGGGCAATTTCAAGGAAAGGGCTCAACTGCTTCTTCCTCTTCCTCATCTCTACAACTTTTACAATATTCATGAGAGAGAACTCCTAGTCTGAAGGAATTCCTGCCAAATACTTGCTTAATAAACCGACAAAACCAAATGTATTCAATTCTCTTACCTCATTCTTTTGGTAGACGTTTTTGTGTTTATCGGTGATCCAGAGACGGCCTAAAAAGAAACAAATTACACATCCGTTAACACCAAATATATTAAATAGCGGAATAAGTTTTATAAACCAGCAGATTCAGGCAAAATAAATAAGCTTCAGAGTCTAATGACACACACGATTGACCAAGAACAGCCAGAATTTGCCAACAGAAGAGGTGTTGTGTTCCATCAGGACCACGCAAGGCAACACGCATCTATAGTGGCTAGTCGAAAAATCCGGGAGCATGGTGGGAAAGTTTTATATAGTGCGGATCTGGAACCAAGTGATTACCACCTTTTTCTCACCTAATGACACACATACATTGATGAAAACACGTTTTGGTAACTTTATTCGGTTTGCCGAATGTTTGCCTAAGTACATACATAAGTGTGCTTCAATGCCCATACAAACAAAATTCGGTACTGGTTTTTATCGGCATTACAAAATTTATTATATTTTAAGTCTTTCGCCAAAATATTTTGTTTGATTGAAAATGATTTAGATTTACTTGAGCTGGATCGATTTGAAAGTTCCTCAAAGAGTCGAGCTTTTTACAAATAAAATTTGTTTTTCAAAATATTTTCTCCAAAAACCCATATCAGCTTAAGCCTAAAAGGCCTACATATAATTTAATAAAAATTGTAGAAACTGAATCAAAATAATGATATATGTGAAAAAATTATTGGTACCTAAATGGGTTACTTTTCTAATAAATGAAGGAAGCCAAAAGAGTTCAACATTTGGCTGAGTTATTCAAGTCTTCCTTAAACCTATCTTAAAAAAGAATTCTGGTCAGTTTTTTTCATGAAACCCTAAAATAAATTACTCATAAGTTTACTCTCTCCCTCTCATGGTATCTCTCTCTCATTCACAATACAATATTCAAGGCACGAGTGAAATGCAAATACTTAATCAAGGGTTGCTGGTGGTGCATTGAAAGAGACAGCCTCATATGAGTGTCTCTGTTCCTGACGACAATCCCACCAACTCATAGTGGGCTATTATTTAGAGACACCCATATACCTCAAGAACAGAGAAAAATAATATGCCCGTCACTATGGATTTGTTGCATCCGATACGGCAACGAATTTGACCGACAGCAAAATAGACTATGAGTATTTGAGTCGAACGCGGAACATACGAGCCGTACGCCATGCCGGAATACGCAAAAACGACAACTGCTTAAACTGACAACTGCGCTCATTTTTATCGATGGTGGTTTTTATTATTTCAAATTATATATATATATATATATATATAATTGGCGCGTACACCCTTTTTGGGTGTTTGGCCGAGCTCCTCCTTCTATTTGTGGTGTGCGTCTTGATGTTGTTCCACAAATGGAGGGACCTACAGTTTCAAGCCGACTCCGAACGGCAGATATTTTTATGAGGAGCTTTTTCATGGCAGAAATACACTCGGAGGTTTGCCATTGCCTGCGGAGGGGCGACCGCTATTAGAAAAATGTTTTTATTAATTTTGCTTTCACTGAGATTCGAGCCAACAATCTCTCTGTAATGTGGTAATCACGCACCAACCCATTCGCCTACGGCGGCCGATTTTTACCTATTCAAAAAGATGGATCAAAGAAGAACCTGTATCAAATTTTGTATGAGAAAAGAAAGTAAGTGCGCAGATGCATTCCGAATGTTGACTGTGTCATACGGAGCAGATACTTTGGACCAAAGCAACATTTATGTTCTCAGAAGGCCGAGAAGATGTGAACGAATGCGTGCCTGACGCACGAGCTCTTCAACAACAGACGAAAAAATTGATGAAGTGAAGAAAATGGTATTGGCCAATCATCCAATCACCGTTATAGAAGCTGCTGAGGACCTGCACATATCGATTGACTCATGCCATTCGATTTTTTTCAAAGATTTGGGCATGAGACGGGTTGCCGCAAATTAGTACCAAAACTGCTCAATTTCGACCAAAAGCAGCATCGCATGAACATTGCTAATGAGATACTGGACTCTGTCCGCGACGACCCAAATTTGCTTCAGAGGGTCATAACTGGTGAAGAATCCTGGGTTTATGGTTATGACGTGGAAACCAAAGCTCAATCATCTCAACGAACCAAGTCCGAAAAAAGCGCACCAAGTTCGGTCGAATGTAAAAGTTTTGCTTACCGTTTTCTTCGACTGCAGGGGCGTTGTGCATCATGAGTTCTTGCCAGAGGGTAAAACGGTCAATAAGGAATACTTCCTGTAAGTTATGCGCAATTTGCGCAAAGCAGTCCTTCAGAAACGCCCGGATTTGTGGAAGAACAAAAATTGGCTCTTGCATCACGATAACGCCCCTGCTCACACATCGTTGCTTGTGCACGACTTTTTGGCCAAAAACAAAATACTAATTATGCCACAGCCACCGTATTCCCTAGAACTGGCCCCCTGTGACTTTTTCTTGTTCCCGAAACTGAAGGGGCCCATGAAAAGACGACGCTACGCTACGATTGACGAGATAAAGACGGCATCGAAGGAGGAGCTGAACAAGAAAAAAAATGATTTTTTGAAGTGCTTCGAAGATTGGAAAAAACGTTGGCACAAGTGCATAATATCTCATGGGGACTACTTTGAAGAGGACAAAATAGATATCTATATATATAAACTATTTATAACTCGGGAACGGCTGAACCGATTTGGCTGAAAATCGGTGGAGAGGTAGTTTAGGACCAGGAGGCGGACATACTTTTTATCCCATTCGAACGCGTTTCCGAGAAGTCACTATAAAATGTGGTATAGCAAAACGCTAATGATAGCTAAACGTAATTTTGTCTATGGTTAAATAGAAAATTTGATAATATAAATTTTGTCAGAAATGTATAATCACAGTAATTTGTATTCTCTTTAAATCATCATTATCAATGCCGCGACCAAGACGATCGAATCTTTCCCGACAAAACCGTAATGCGAGAAGGATACGAAACATTGGGAATGAAACGGCTGAAGAAGCACAAGGAACTGCCCGTGAAGAGCGCCGCGTTAGTATGGCTCGAATTCGTGATTCTCAATCACAAGAGCACAGCGAGGCAGCCCGTGAAATCGTCGAGCGAATAACAGAGATCAACAAGTAGATTTAGTAGTTCAAACGAATGTACCACTGTTGAATCGCCAACAAAAAGAAGTTTATGATACATTAATGAAGGCAATTGCTGATGGAAATGGTGGTTTATATTTCCTTGATGCCCCTTGTGGAACTGGTCAGTAATTTTTGACACTGTTCGCGCGAAATCCAACATTGCGCTTACAGTTGCTTCTTCTGGAATAGCAGCCACATTGTTCGAAGGATTCCGTATGGCTCATTCTGCATTAAAATTGTCGTTAAATCTTCAAAAAATTGAAGAACCAACATGTAATATTTCAAAAAACTCAGCAAAGGCCAAAGTTTTATCAGCATCGAAAATCATCATCTGGGACGAATGCACAATGGCGTATAAACGTGCATTAGAAGCACTTAACCGAACATTGAAATATATACGCAATGACTCGACATGTTTTGGAGGCGCAATGATTTTACTGTCTGGCGACTCGATGGCGCTATGTGAAAAAACTTCAGCTGACAACAAGCATGAGAGTTGCATTACTTAATGATACATCTACTGAAGATTTCTCTGAGCAATTACTGACTATCGGTAATGGTCGAGTACCTGTCGACGAATCGAGCGGATTGATCTCTTTTCCTCAGAATTTCTGTAAATAATTTTCTCATCAATAAAGTATTCCCAAACATCATTAATAACTACAAAAATAATGAATGGTTGAGTGAGCGAACAATTTTAGCGGCTCAGAATACAGATGTAGATAACTACATAATTCAAAATGATATCATTGGAACAATGCATTCATTCAAATCCACTGACTGTGTATCAAATGAAGATGAAGCCACCAACTATCCAATTGAAGTTTTAAACTTCTTGGATGTGCCTGGCTTACCACCGCACAATTTACTCCTAAAAGTTGGCTTCGTAGTAATCAAGCCTCGAAACATAAGCCCACCAAAACTTTGTAACGGTACGCGTTTGGGGGTAAATAAATTGATGAACAATGTGATTTACGCGACGATACTCAAAGGAAGGTGAAGAATTTCTCATTCCGAGGATGTCAACCGATCTTCCGTTTGAGTTTAAAAGACTTCAATTTCCGATCCGTCTTGCAGTCGCCATGACCATTAACAAATCATAAAGCCAATCCTTGAAAATTTGTGGTCTGAATCTACGGGTTGGAAAACCATCTGCGTTGTTTGTTCTTGCACCTGATAATAAAACAAAAAATTTCGTGTATCGCAAGGTGCTTAACTGAAGAATACAATCTATTAAATCATTGAAATACTTGATTAATAAAAAAATAAACTTAATAAAATCAAAAATCTGCTTTTTTATTGCCTCTAGGGCGGAACAAAGTTCGTCGGGTCAGCTAGTTAATGAATAAATAAATAATTTTTGAAAAAACACAAAATTCGCGATACTTTTTGAACTCACCTCGTAAGTGACTTTTTACAGGTTGATCAATTTGATCAGGTCTTCCGTTAGATGTACTGAAGATAATAATATCAAAAAGCATATCGCCCGATTTTTATATTAAAAAAATTGTAGCATAGAAACCAATGTCGAATATTAAAGCCCCAGCACCAACTGGTAAAACAATAGTTCAATATATATTTGCTTTCAAAAAATTAACATCTCAGAATCTGTCATACAATTAAGCACAAGTAAAGTTTCGTAATATTAGAATTAAAAACAAAAGCATTTTCCATGAAACTATTCATGGAATACCTGCATTTGAACACGTTTTCTTTTGATTCATTTATAAAAAATGTTAATGAAATATTTAAATATAATATATTTGTCGGAAGGGAGGGGAATAGTCAGGCATTGCCATTGAAAAAACTGCGTTCTATCAGCAGGGATTACGTGCCGCCGAATGTTACTCACGCACAAAAGTGCAAACGCACACGGCTAAGGCGACCGCCAGGCGTTATCTCAAAAAATTTCACTTACCCCACGCCACTGCGTATGAGCGACTATTTTTCATAGCACCCGCCCAGCGCTGAAAGTGACAGTGCAAGTAGATAGGGCAAGCCAGTGTAACAATAACCGTCAATTCGACTATAAATTGTTGGCGTTCTCTTTATAGCAGGCTAGCACAAATGACTGGCACAACTACCGTCAATAACTTATGGATGTGTGTGTGTGTGTGTGTGTGTCTGTATTTGCAAACTGTTTTGTGTTGCATTGCGCTGCATACTGGTAACATTGACGACAGCAGTAGCAGGCACTAGCAGCATAACACAAGGAACAAAAGCTGCACTTGCCTCATATTACTCAACCAACTGCCATCAATCCTCAAGCACACACACACACACTCACTCGTTTTTCTACCTCAAAATACTAGTGAGGTAAATTTTCGCCACCACCAACAACATTTAAACAAAAGACTGGTATTGTTGTGCGCCGGCAAATGTAATATTTATTTCTGTAGGCCCTTCTGCATGTAACATGTGCGTGTATATGTGTGTGTTTGTGTATTCATGTGTGATTGTGTGACTTTGTTATACTATGCAATAAAATTTGCTACTAGGTTTGGCGCGCCTGCAAATACAAATGTATTGGTTTGTATTGGGTTTTCTGTTGATACTAGCTTATGTTGTTGCCTCCTGTTGGCACTGATCTCTTTGCTGTTCACTGCTTGTTATTCGCCGCTGGCTTGCGCGTTAGACATTTTCTGCTTGCAGATGACATTCACTAAAGCATTTGTATTCGCCAGTGAAATGATGAATGAAATAAACCAAAACAATGTAAATAGCAGCAGCAGCAGTGAAATTGTTGGCACTTGGCCACAACGGCTGCTTCTGTGTCAGCCTGCTCAAATGTAATTATTGTATTTCTTGTTGTTGTTATTGCTGATGTTACTGTTGTTACTGCTGCCACTCTTGTTATGGTTTGTAACCAGCGTTTACATTTTTAACAAATACATTAACTACTTACATTTAGGAGTCTTTGTGTGTGTGGGCGGTTTGCTGTTTTTTTACTCTACGCAACCGCTGCGGCCAGCAAAATTCACTTGATTGCGGTAATGTCAAAATGTATCACAATACTGTGCGGCTGTGTATTGCAAATAACATTTAATTAATTATGAAAACTAAGCATTCTAAATATAATTAAGTGTTTTAAGGCAAAAAACTGTGTCAATTCAATACTTCCCAATAAAACTTAAATACGCCTGCAAACGATTTTACCATTGGAAATTTTGAATTAATCTCTTTAACAATTCAACTTCCGACACAAGTCACTCTAATGAAGCAAAAGTAATGATAATATTTGGTTTTTAATAATATCTTTATTAAACAAAAAAGTGTCTGTAGCATAGTACACATAACAGAAGTGAAACTTTCAAGGCAGACAAAGAAAGAGGGAGAGACCCGAGAGAGAATGAGAGAGAGAGAGAGAGAGAGAAAGAATATATATCTAAATAAGTTCACAGAATTTGCAGAAAATACAAATAGACAAAATTTACAATAAACGGAGAAGGGTCGGCCGGTGTAGGTAACCGCCGGACACAAACCGTGGCAACAACGCGCACTACTCCGAGCCTTTACCGCACAAACGCAGCTATTCCAGAACCACAGCACCGGCCCAAATTACCGCAAGGCAATACCAATAAATCCGACGCCGGAATGTATAGCACTTTATAGTTCGCACAAGCACTAGCCAGGAAAGGGAAATAAGCGCCAAAAAGTAGGCAACAAAAAAACAAGCAGCGCGAAATTGGGACCAAAAACGCCCCAAACAATATGCACCAAAGAAATATTACGCCAATAAGTAGGCACCAAAAATATATTTCCTACAAGTTTGCACCAACAAACAAGGGCCAAAAAGTAGGCAGTGTTATTTCTCACTAGAAATTAGCAACCACAAGGAAAAACTCAGAAAAAATAGCCTAAAGTGTATCTAAGATATATATAAGGTATAGCTCTCTCTCTCCTTTTCCTTTGCGTTATATCTTTTTTCTCTCTCACGGAACGAAAATGCCCAAAACATTGCATGGCCTTGAAATTTTACTCTCCATTCTCGCTCATCGACGCTTAAAAAGTTTCACTTCAAAAAAATTATTTTCAATGAAGTGAGTAGACAATAATCACCTACACCTCTTTGCTACGGTGGCCAAAAGTAGACCAAATTAAGACTCAGGTGATACTAAACTAATGTTTGAGCTAAAACTTGAAATTGACTTTTAAGAGCCACCCGTACATTCAATTTATGCATTACTATGCATTACATCTCCACGCCTTTTTGTAGGCACCAATTTTCATTAAAATCATTAACTTATAGTTCAATCACAGATAAAACGCCTACTAGCAATATTAAATTATATATATACATATATATAATTGGCACGTACACCCTTTTTGGGTGTTTGGCCGAGCTCCTCCTCCTATTTGTGGTGTGCGTCTTGACGTTGTTCCACAAATGGAGGGACCTACATTTTCAAGCCGACTCCAAACGGCAGATATTTTTATGAGGAACTTTTTCATGGCAGAAATACACTCGGAGGTTTTTCATTGCCCGTCGACGGGCGACCGCTATTAGAAAAATGTTTTTCTTAATTTGGTATTTCGCCGAGATTCGAACCTACGTCCTCTCTGTGAATTCCGAATGGTAGCCACGCCCCAACCCATTCGGCTACGGCGGCCGTAATATTAAATTACATTTTAATCAATTATACTAAAAGTATTTATTTCATGCGCATACATTTTACGATTCAGTGGCTTGAAAAACACCAACAACAACTATCCAGCAAGCCATACAGCGCACGCAATAATCTATTGTAAGCATATTCTTATAGCAACAATAAATTTCATGTTCACACCACAAATGGACGGGCATGCGTAAGCATGTACGCACACACAGACACGCCTAGCCGGTCAGCAACGCATAAACGCATGGCACAAACCCTTTAGGGAAGTTCAGTAGCGCGTTTCTGTGAATTTAGTACTATCACTAGTTTGCGTTGCCCCCACTGAGGGAATGAAATGTCAAATTATAGCAAACACTTTTTTCGAATGGCGGACGCCCACGCCATAAAAAAGTGCTCTCATAAAAATTATAACGCCAAAGGTAATCCGATTTCCAGGGCAACAACAACAATACGCACACCACCAATTTGATAGGAAGCTCAAGAATATGTAATAAAAAAGAGCTGGCAAATATGCAATACGCAAGGTGGCACAAAGTTAATCATCCATATTTTAAATTTTTTGCATACTTGAACTAATGTAAGAAGAACTTTTTTCTTTCTTTATACTAATTTATTATTATTATTAGTTTTTTAGTCTATTTTTAGGAGTTGTTAGCGTTTAATTTGCAACTTTGTCCCTCTCTGCAGACAAATTCCACTTAGTAGTAGGGTTTTTTTATTTGCTACAAGAGAATTATCGATATCGATAACTATGGTATGATAGCTAGGAATGGCAAACTGTTCTGACATTTCTGTTCAGTAGTTTGTCAGATCAGGACTAATCGTTTCAGGCTCGTTTAAGGCACGCTTCAAAATTGTGGAAATTTACTTTGAAAAAAAAAGAAAATAAAATAAATTTTTTCGCAAAGTTCATAGAGCGAAGTGTTGGAGAATAGGCCGAAATGCTGATTTCTCATCATTCTCTACTTACTGAAGTTTGCCCTTCGACTACGAAGAAAATTTTAGGTAATCATCTTGACTTGCGTGCCTATAAAATACAGGCCAAATGCAAGAATTGAGGCCAAATGGCCATAGTTTGCGACGCAGTTTTGCTGATTGGACTCATTTAGATTTGTAGAAAAAAGTAATTAAAAGTTGGACTGATCAAATGGGCCATGTAACTCGTAGCCACAGCGGATATATGCCGCATAAGATATTCAAAAAATAACTGCCATGAAATCGTCTACCAGATTATAAAAAAAATGCATTACAACAAAATTTCTGTTTTGTTTTATCATTTAAAGTTCTTAAGCACTTAAAAAAAACCTTCATAGTATATTAATTCACAATCAGAAAATTTTCTATCAGAATTTCCTATTTTCCCTACAGGGATATTCAATTATGTGAATGTATTTCTTGTACATGTTTCTATTTCAACCGGCAACACCAATTGCAAATATACATGCATACAAATAAATACAATCATGTACGTGAATACATACACACGCAAAAGCCAAGTGTGTCGCTGCTTTGTACCGTAAACACGAGTGCCTCGCTCACATACTTGGCATTATAATTACTTTTGTTTTATATTGTAATACTTATTCACTTACCCTCACATTTGTGCATATGTAAATGCAATAATAGAGTGTATTTGCATGCTTTTGTAGGTATTTCCTTCCGTTAAGTGTTATTCATATTTCTCCCCATTTCGTATATTTTCTTTCCACTTGATATTTTTTTGTGACCATTATTTGCAAGAAACTTGCTCATATGATCGAGGAAGGTAAAAGAAATTAGATAAAGTACCGCATATACGACTTCTTATAAGTGCATTCAAGTGTTTACAGCAGCAATATGGCGCTGCGGCAGGCGACGAATATTCGTCAAGTGGCTGGCATGAACTACACTAGCATTTTTTGTTCTATCTGTGTGTTTTATCGCGCGTTAAATGATAAAATTAAATACTTTATTTGTGTAACACTTAAAAAACACTTAATAACATGAAATTTTTGAAAGGGAAATAAAAACAATTTTATTTTTAATTAAATTTAACTTTTAAATTTAAAAAAAATTTGTTTCGTAAGTACCTACTATTCATATTATAAGTATATTAACGGCATTACTAATACTTTTTGAGTTCAAAAAAAGTGGCAACGCTGTTAAAAAATATTTAAATTAATTTTCGTGATACTCACATCTTATTTCCAATACGTAATTAAATTTCTACGGTTCTTTCCCATTTGAATTTTAAGAGTTATGTGGCAACGCCATGCATTAATAATTTTAATTAATTTTTTTTCTTTGTCTTAACCTCTGATTAACTATTTTATTAATTTAGGTTTTTCTTTAGAATTAGGTGGCAACGCTTATTAAAAATTATATACGACCAAAGCTATTTTCATAGTTACATTGATATATACCGAATATAATTTTTTTATTTTCAACTAAGATATTTTTGTAATCAATTTCTTAATTTCCATAAAATATGTGGCAGCCCCGGATAAACATATAATATTTTTCGGTAAAACTTATTTAAACAGCTTTCATTGGATACCTACATACATATATAGTAACACTCACCCCAAAAGTGTGGTAAATTGCTATTTTTGCAATAAAATTTTAGTCACAACGCTATCAAAAATAAAAATTGTTTTTGTAAGTAGAATAATTTTTTTTTCATATTTGTCTTCATACCCATGTTAAAATACTTTTTTCTATTATTTCAAGCACCTTTTTTGCTACAAACGGGTGGCAAACCCTGCCGAAATTATGCGATTCATCGATTTTCCAACGGTATGAAAAATGTTAAAACGAAGAAGAAATGTAAACCTTTCTATGTACGCGTACGTACCGATTAGAGCTAATAAATAAATAATTATAATAAACAGGCATAGAATTTTAATAAATTATCTACTGATGTGATCTTCATAAGTGGATAGAATCAATTTTTATTTAACCAGGACTTTCCACAAGTTGATACCGTTCAATACCTGGGCATACATACCACCCTTTTTTTCAAATTAAGATGTTATTAAAATTGCACATTGTTAAAAAAAAGAACAGATTGCAATAAATAAACAAAAACAACTGTTTGGCTGGTTGGGTATCGTTAAGCTCGACGTAATATTGTTGAATTCCGGTCATAGCCGGTTGGTAATTGCAAATAATGATATGACATAATGTAGTTAACCGACATGGCGTGAATGACTTTCTTAGTTGCGCCTTTTTCCGACAACCACACGCTCATACACACGCTCACTTTTAGGCATAACCTATTAAAACAACACAAAAGCAGCGAAATGGAGCCTACAAGGATGCATACATACTTGTATTTATTTATGTGTGTGTGAGTAAGTTTCTGAAGTGTTTATGGTAGCCTGATTCCTGACACTAAGCCGCTGCTCAAACTGTTCATTCTATGAACGCGCACGCGGTCCGCTATTGTAGCCACATGCGTTACAAGTAATTCACTTAGTTATCACGGTGTTGTTTTTAATTTGTCAGCATTTTATTTTCACATAACACACGTGTGAGTTTTTTGTTTACAATTTATATACTACAAATACCTTCCTTTCTTTTCATTTCATCATTTTTGTTTAAAAGCAGTGAAGCAACTTTATTTTCTCTATGGTTTACTACTCCTTTAGAAAATCAGGTGCGCAACTCAATGTCGGTTGTTTCATGTTTGGTATGTACTCTCGTATAGTTTATAGTTAGAGGCAGCTACAGAGCTACAGCTTGCGGTTGCTCTTTCCCGCTATGCTTTAATGTGTGCACGAATTTCCTTTTACTTTTTCAGTTGCTGTGAATGACCTGAACGGGAGTGTTTGGCTAGTGATGGAGTTTATAGTCCCTATTTTTGATTTAGTTTTAAAGTAGCATTCCAAAGTAAAAGGGGAAAAATACAAAGAAAAAAGTCACAAGTTGTTGACTCACAAGATCTCGGGGGCCAATTGTGATCACCTTTTCGAGAGATAACACGGTCCGGTAACTTTTCCCGTAAAACATCAATGGCCTCGTTGCTTGTGTGCAACGTAGCGCCGTCTTTAAAAAATCGTTAATCATCTCTCGGCCATAAAAAATCGTTCAAAATAACACCTGTTATTGGAAAATCCTTTATAAATAATAATAAGTGCACAAGATTGGGGCGTAGGTTATTTTTACGGCGGCAAAATAATTACATTTATTTCTATTTTCTCCGACGGGTTGAAGACTCGGGGTTGTTTTTCTGATCTCTGGATGACAATTTATTTATTTACAAGCAACAGCAGACAAATAACAACTAAATAATATTTATTAAATTTGCACAGGAAAATCAATAATTTAATAAAAAAATAATATTTTTGTAGCGATGAGCACCAACGAGTTGCTTCACAAATATGGCAAACGAAAATATTTCACTACAAAATTAACTTTATTGTAACCACAAAATGTCAGCTGAAAACCAGTCCGTCGCAATTATGTTTAAGCGACCGAGTTTTTCGACAGAAGCTGATCAGCTGTTGACCACCCGTCAACCCGTTACCGCTGTACCGCTACAATTCTATTGCGGACCTGAAGACAAGCCATGCGCTGCTGCTGAGTAGACGGCAAATTCTGCTGTTCGGTGGATTCAAAAACTGTATGAGAATTGTTATGATTTTAATAAGCCAACGAAATAATCAAAAAAAAGTCTGAACTGCACATAAGTGAATTTATTAAGGGAATACTCGAAACATGCACGGGCTCCTACATTTCACTTCAAATGCAAATATGGCAAGTATCAAAAAAATAATAATAATAATAATTTGCGCGAGCACTTCTCTTAGGTGTTTGGCCGTGCTCCGCCTCCTATTTGTGGCATGCGTCTTAATGTTGTTCCACAATTGGAGGAACCTACGGTTTTAAGCCGACTCCAAGTGGTAAATGATTTTTATGAGGCGCTTTTTCATGTCAGCTATACACACGTAGGTTTGCCATTGCCCGCCGAGGAGCGACTGCTATTAGAAAAAACCTTTTATATTATTTTATTTTGCATGGACATTTCGAGCCTACACACTCCCGAATGCTAGTCATACACCACCCAACTCGGCAACAGCGGCCGTATATTAGAGTGGCAAGGATTAAAGGCAACAAATATTGCTCTAATTCTTCCACACCAATTGCATCTGCTCAAAGCATGTCAACTGGCTTATTGAACGCATTCTCTCTTGCGAAATACATGCCATGGGCATTGAATACTAAGTAAAGTGGCTCTATCTGAGCCGCACGTATTTTATTCACACTTGGAAAGCCACAACCAAACCATTGAAAATACGACTTAATCTCTCTCCCTCTCTGTCTCTAGATGGTGTGCTAAGCCAGGATAACTGGGAAACTACTTTGTTGTGGATACATTTTTCATATGAAGCAGCGCTAAGTGCAAAACTTGACAGCTGCGTGACTGAACTTTAACCCTATACTTTGGAAACTAACCAACTAAATTTCAGTAGAAGTAAGCGCATTGAAAACTGAGGGAAGTGAGTTGGCCAACAACGCACGCTACGCAGTCTAACACGCTAAGTGCATTGAAAAAGGTGATTTCAGCGGCATTTACTCGTGTTGGCTGAAGGGTAGGTAGTTCATTTGCTGATAGAGCGTAATTGTGACTGAGATTAAGTGCACGCATGTAGGACACAAACATATGTATGTATGTATTGGTGCATGATTGCATATTTGGATAGTTGGTGGTGCGATATAGGTGCGTAATACCACTATTGGCATAGCGAAGCGTGTATATGTGTGTGTGTACAACTTCAGCGCTGATAGACGTATTTGACAAGTAGAGAACGACGCCCACTGGCTTCTCACCCTATTCGTGTGCACGCATTATGTCTGAACATCAAATTCACCTAACCACTTATGTCTAACCCCATTTCCTATTTATCCTGCGGCATTATGCATGCGTGCCTGCTCCTATGCCTACCTTGCATGTTGCATGTGGCATAACCCTCTGGCAGCCAAATTAAGCTTGTGCCGATGTTTTTTGTGCCTCCCACTATTTTTTGTTTTTATTTTTTATTATTATTATTTCATTGCCTTTTCTTTTACCAATTTCCATTTGCGTGGCTATTAGAAATGTTGTTTTTTGCTTCATATTATAAACTCACAATTACGTGAAGTAGCCTTGCTAAGCTCCCAGACTATCCTTTCTTTTCTCTATGCTCTTGTTGTTATTATTTTCATTATGCTTACTAATATTTGCCTTATCCTTCTTTCGAATTTCCTTAGTACTGCCACTTAACGAATTCCGCAAATTGCTGGGCTTCCTACGTATCCACAGACGTATCCACAGACTCTCTGATCAGGCTACAATGGCACACATTGCGTACTCTAATGTCTACTTTGAAAAACAAAAGAAAAATCCTATCAAACCAGCAACACTAGCTAAAACGTAATATTGTGCGAGCAGCCAGCGCTGCGTTTGGCAGTAGGAATGTCGAGTGAACGTAGTGCTTGGGTCGCGCTGAGTTGTGTCAAGTCAGCCCCCCGAGTCGAGTACGCACTTCACATATTTTGCCCTTTTGACTTTATCCTCTACCTTTTTGTTTGGTTGTGTACAGGAAATTTCTATTCCAAATATTAATACATCTACATTCACCCGCTATAAACCCCTGACGTTTCTCTAGAGGCCGGCATCAATTCTCTATTGTACAAGCAGGTTTGTGTGTATAAAAATAATCTCGTCTGTCGCTGTCTATCAGCCGCTCCTTAGGACCTTTAGTACTGTTTTATTTTCTCTTTCTTTTGTTTATTTTCGTTCGCTTGGCCGCTAGTCATGTGCCTGCCGGACTTCTTGATTCTCTTCACTTTTAGTATACCTTTTCGAACACGTGAAATATGACGCTCGTCGTGTTTTGGCATTTCATGTTAACCGGCGGAAAAGCATGATAGCGTACAAAAAAACTTGGCAAAAGGAATGCACACTTTTATATACTTGAATCACATCTCAACGATGCAGCTATCCACACGCAGCTGTCCAACAGTCAGTGAGTTCATTCTAAATAAAGTAAGGCAACCCGGAAAGCGCTTGCCAATCCATTAAGTTCGTTCTGCTTGTTGAACAGCGCATTCTGTTTTCCATTAACAGTTGTTTACATAGCAGCCCAACAGCAGCTCTCTCACCGTACTCACATGTTGCATACATGAGAACTTTGCGGAATAGAAACATGCGCGCACCAACACGGTAGTTGAGGCAGAGAGGTTAACACTTCTCTGATTGAAGTGGAATTGACTAACTGGGATATGGCCTACAGTAGCCGTCCATATATGATTAAAGTTCTGTGAAACAAAGTCTTTCTTGAAAAGCATTAATTAGTCTACAAAGTGTAGTCATAAATTTCACGCACCGTTTTCCAATGACTACTTTATAACTCGAAAAACATAATGAAAAAATTAAAAAAATAATAAATAATTGTTTATCAGATGTTTGGTCGAAATCCTTTTCCTATTTGTGGCGCGTGTCTTGATTTTGTTACACAAATTGAGGGACCTACAGTTTTAAGTTTACATTTTTCATTATATTGAACCAACTAACGATCGGATTAATAAAATACTGATGAAATACCAAAAAACTTCGATAATTGCCCCTATTTACTTATATAAATATGTAAAGTTCCGCTAGTTACTCGTACCAAGTGTGGGCAGGTCCTTTTACTCCTAGTCCTTTCACTGTGATTGTGAGCGTATTTTTTTCTGTGTCCGCAGACGTTGGGCAGAATCAAGGGATCTTTTAAGTCTAGTATAATCATCCCTACGGAAGATATGTATGTCCAAGCCAGTGCAATCATTATATGATATGTTTATGCATTCATATTATAAAGCTCATACAGATCATCATGCCAGCTTCCTGGGTGAATTGCTAGCAAATTTAGTATTAAAATATTTTTTTAATTGTTCCTTAACTAAAAGTCTGGTTCGGTTAAACGACGAAACATGTGTGTAAGTTTGTGATTATTATTATTGTTTACGCAATTTTTTGTTTTGACTATTTTTTTGCTTGGCTGTGAAAATATTAACGCTGAGCCAAAAATAAATAATAAAAGTTATAAATATTTATGTATGTCTATTTTCTATAGGACTTAGAACCTGCGGTCGCGTTGTTGGCTAGCGGTATCATGAAAACATTACTGTTACCAGTTCAATATACGGCAAATAAAAACATATGTGAAAAAGAAAACGCGTGCCAAAAAGCAAAAGTAACGTAAAATAAGTTAGCAAATAAATTATTTACACAGTTTACTTAGGCGCTATACGGGAATGAAACAATTGGCATTGGTTTTGACTTCCTTACTGCTAATTTGATCAAATGTAACATGGAATCAAAAATTTCCACATATACGTTTATTAATGTATGCATATACGTATGTATGTCAATATTTCGTTTTAACAGCATCAAATATTTACAGAAGTATTTTCAACTTTTTTCTTTGCTAAAATACAACAAGTTTCTTTTAGTTTCAGCGAACATTTACACCTATGTTGTAAACAGTTTTCGAGGCATAATTCCTATCAAATATCGCTCACCAAAACAAGAGTGGCGTAGACATTAGCAAAATTTGTTTGTATTTAACAAAAAGCTTATTGGATTAATTTGATCCAGATATGTGCCTTCCGAATACAGTAGGGTTTGTATAAATTTATTTCCCTATAACTATAAAAATTATTTCTATAAAAAGTATTTCTATTTCTTTAAATTATATTCACGATTAGGTAAAATTCATCCAACTCTGGAACGTAGGGTGCAATACGGTAATTAGAAATGTAAAGTGCCCTAGATTATGTACAGAGGAGATATTGGCAATGAAATTAACACTCTCATGTTATGTAATAGCTGCATTGGCAACAGGATGTAAACGTACAGCTGTAATGTAAAGCGGAAACATTAAGCGGAAGAGTATATGTATGATATAGTGCGTGTATGTATGTTAGTTAGAGATATACTATAAAAGTGTGCGTATTACAGAAGGGAAATGCTGTAATATTTTAATGTAAAATTAGGGAATGTAAAAGTTCACTACACAACAGAGTTGCTGCAGCAGTAAGAACTAAACGAATATAAACAGTTATGCATGTACATACATATATACTTAGATGCGTAAACAGTTTGCAGACAACAAAACAATAAAAGTGTTGCAAAACTTGAAATTATCAAACTAAATTTTAATGGCTAAAAAGAAATAAAAATAGAGAGCTGCCAGCATTGAAATCTAGGGTTCTACGGCAGTTGAAAATGTTAACTGAAGAATAATTCTGCTTTATATTGTATTTTCCTCATTCCATCATTTTTAGACAATGCAGAATTCAAATTATGCAGTATTCAGAGGAAAAAATGCGCGTGAGTTCCACGTAGTATACCAGCAGAATGCTTCCAGTTTGATACCCACTGCTAAAGTAAAGCAATAACAAGTTTTTTCTAGCAAGGGTCGGAAAACGCTATGTGCGCATGCATCTAAATATTTGTATATGTAATAGGACTAAACGCTTGAAGACGATCCACATCAAGGACATTCCAAAACAGCAACAATACCAGAAATCATAGAAAAAATACCTAATATCGTATCAGGGCAATCAGAGCAAACTTCAGGAAGTTATAGCACTTTTACTGAAAGAAGTTATCCAGGGACACGCGGAATTAGAGAGTCATTTGATACTTTTGTTGTTTTACTATTGATTTTGAAAGAGATTTAGTAGAAGTCTGAGGCATCTCATTGGGCAGTGAAACCAATATTTTCACTGAAGTATTGGGTTTCCGAAAGCTGTGTGCACAATGGGCCGCATTCGCTGAAAATGGAACAAAAACATATTCGAATGCGACTTTCTCAGCACCATGTAGAGCATTTTCGAAAGGATAAAGTGGATCAATTCATCACTATGGATGAGACTTTGGTCTAACACTATGATCCCAAGGTTAAAGAGTGATGTGAACCTGTTTCTTCGGTTCCAAAACGTGTTCGTGTGCAGAAATCGGCCAAGAAGGTGTTCGCCTTAGCTTTTTGGGATGGGAAAGGAGTTTTGTTTGTGAATTACTTGCAAATTGGCAAAGCAATAAATTCTAAATATTATTCATAGCCTTTTATACTTGCTGAAGGAAAAAAGAATGAGAAAAAATACCCAGTTTGCAAACGAAAATTTGAATAATAAAATTGTGTTTTTCTTATCGAAGCGCAAAACTTATTGAACAACCTAGCAGGTTGGTGCTGACTTCGCCTGTACTTTTTTTATTGTACACATTTAATGAGATTATTAGCTGTCTTTTTTTTATTGGAAACTATTTAACTTAGTGGTGCATCAGCACTGTCCTCTAAATTTCACCCATTCTATGAAAATAATGTAAAAAATAAATGCGTCTTCTCACAATGCCCCAATTTCACACGCTATTCATGCGGCCTATCGTCATATTTATACGAATAATACCATCGACCTTAACCTTTCGCTTTCTGTAACAGCTTTTTCCAATCTTTTGATTATTTATTTTGTAAAAAAGTGTGTATCGATGTTAATCCGTAGATGTAGATAAATAAATGTAATACGTCTGCCATAAAAGGCAGATGCAGTATAAAGTAGTGGTTCAGTGGATGAAACCAAAAACCGCAAAATTTTGGGTGCTGTTGGGTTTTCAGTACACTAGAGTACACCTACTCGATACTAAAATTTAAATATAAATAATATATATTAGTAACAGAGTTCTAAGGAGAAAGATATTGGTACATACATATGTACACAAAATATTGCACTATAATTAGAAGTATCACATAAATAGATATTTATAATAAACATACAACTTTATTAATAACTTATTTTATTTGTGTATTTATTTATTTATGGCCAGCCTTCTTTGCCTAATAAAAAACATATTATTTACCATTGTTTTGCGTAACCAATGTACATATATACATACATATGTATGTGTGGAGTTGTTCAAGAAAGCAGCAAAGCGCTTAGTATTCTTTAGCAAAAACACATGTAGGTTTGTCTTCATCGAACTTTAATGTAAATACCTTTTATTTATTTGTGAATTAAGTTTGCATACAGTTTTAATAAGAATACAGTTTTAATAAAAAATACGCAATATTATGACGCCTACAATTGGCAAATATTTTTGCAAACATATTTTAACAGCTGAGATCTACAAAACAACAAAACAATTTTTAGAAATCAAGCGCCATAATATTTTATTTGCGTTGCATAATTTTTATAAAAAAATACGAACAAAGATATACATACAAATATCTTTTATATAAAATTATTGAATAAAACGGTAGATGCCGTGGGAAGAACTTAGAAACAGGAATGTAGAAAATTATTTCATCGAATGTAAGCGATTATACAATTTAAAAGTAATACAATTTTAGATTTAAAAAAAATAATTGTTTTAATTTAAAATTTGAACTATATTTGAAAATAATTCGCGGTCTCTAGCTGCCTCCAAGAGGAGACCCACACGTTATGTACCTCTCAAACGTAACCAGGGAAATTAAATTGACGATAGATTGGCCACCTGCGGATCAGCAGTTACCCCACAGGGACCAGAACGAATAATCGGAATCAGTTCTGCAGGACTCATGATTTGGATCAGCGATTATGTATGCAATTTACATAAAATACAGTCCAGTCTAGAACGGTGCAGAACTGCAAAGTGTTTTGTGACAAATCCGAATAGAAAAATTACGAACTTTCTTCTAAAACTTGATAGAAAAGACATTCGTCCATCCGACCATCAATATTATTACAGAACAAAACCCATGAGGTCAGGATATGATATGGAGATGATGATAAGGACTCTTGCTTAGAGGAGGCGGATAGCACTGTGCATTTTCTCTGTGAGTGCGCTGCATTTGCTAGAGCAACTCTACGAATTTTGGGTTCCGATGTCATGAGAATGAGTAAAATTCGTGCTCTCAAACTGAAGGATATTTTTAGATTTGCCAAAGAATCTGGAAAATTCTCACAAGCCTAACTACCTCTGTGTCTCTACTCTATCCTATCTTTTTCTCTCTGTCACTCATCTGCTTAGTTCCTTAACGATCAACCCATTTACTTTCCAGCTTTTTTAGCCTGAGTGTCTTAAGATTACCATTCTCTCGGTGCTTCTTTTCTCGTCTTTTTCAAATTTCAATTTTCAATTTAAACCAATCCAGACGAGAAAATATCAGAATAGAGAACGACAGCAGTAATATTTGAAAAAAAAAATTATCATAAACAATTCGCTCACAGTGGAACTGCACAGCCGTCATAAGGCATTTATACATATATACAGACAACGGTATTTCCGTACGGCAGCGATAATGGTAGATAAAAAGAGACTCGGGCCCAGCAAACATTTAAAGTCTTAAAAGAGTCATTAAGAAGCCCTACATTGGAGCCTTCACGCCATAGTAAGACTCTTTAAGGGTCCAAAATGAAGGTATTTATTTCCCTTCCTTTACGTTGCCGGAAGATTTAGAATTTTTGCAAATGGCGTTAAAAGCCAATCATATTTGACACTTGTGAACTAGACAGCACGTAAAGGTGAAAATAAAGGTTTTTATCACTCAAAATATTTTTTTATTTAGTAGAAATGTTATTCAACAACCAAATTGGATGATTAGTTTTATTTATTTAAGTTTATGAATTGCAGTCCTTACAGACTATGATTCAAGATATTTAAGAAAGCAACTCTTGAAAGCGAAAAGTCGGCACAAGATCATTATTACTGGAATTTAATTCACGCAAATCACGAGTAATGGGAGCAGAGATCACAAGTTCGGTTATATCCATAACTTGCTGACTCCATGGTTTCCAATTAAAAACCGCATATTATAAGTTCAGACCTAACAAATGATGTATAGAGTAGAGTAAATACATAGAGGGATCAGAGAACTTAGCAGCATTTTGTCTGACGAAGCCAAACTTGACGAAATATTTTGATTTAACATAATTAATATGTTTGTTAAAGGAAAATTTGTTATCAAAGACAACACCAAGGAGCTCAAACTCACTAACACATTGCAGGACACAAGTTGAAATTCTTTGTTAAGTACACAAAAAGACGTGAATTCTGGTACCACAACTAAAGCCTATCCATATTGGCTTGGAGATTAATGGCATCTTTTTGAGTCTTGATCATTGAGAAGATATTTAGCTCATCAGCATAAAGCCAAAATTAAGCAATCGAAAAACAACTTTTGATATCATTAATAAATAACACAAATAAGAGCGGTCCCAAGATATTTCCTTGCAGAACACCAGATGTGGCAGCGAAGAGAGTAGATGAAATACGATCAATTGTTACAACCCAACATCTATTGCACAAATAAGAGTTTATCCATGGGGAAAAAGTTGAATGAAAGCCAAAACAAGCTAATTTTTTCATTAAGATTCTATGTGAAACTTTGAAAATTCAGTGAAATACAGTCGACCTCTAAACCAGCCGAGAAAGAATAAACGCAGTATTCACTAAAAACAACCAGATTAGATCTGTTTTCAACAAACCCATGCTGGTTAAAGCAATTAAAAGTTCAGTTTCCCATTGACCGCGTGCTCAAAAACTATGGAAATAGTCGATAGCTTTGAAATAGGCCTATAATTTCTAACGTCATTTTCTTTCCCACTCTTAAAGAAGGGCGTAATGGAAAAGAGCTTCCATGTATCAATGAAACCTCCCGACGATAAAGATTTGTTGAATATAGAATAACTTTTAGGCGATAGATCAAGGCCGGACAATTTATTAGCAAAACACCTGAGTGTCTATCAGCATCAGTTTGAGAGGAAAATTTCAGTTTAAGCCACATATGGTATATATGTTATATGTGCCACATATGAGTTAAAAAAAAACTATATTTTTTGGTACTCATATTTCTCACTTAGTAGAACCTTTTTATTTATTTATTTTATTTTAATTAGAACTGACTGCAGATATCGCAGACTGTGTCATTTCTCAAAATATGGGTGGAAAAACAAACATCTTTACAGACGTATCTCAAAGGAGCTTAGCCTACAATAGTTAGTCTTGCAAACTCCCAGATTCGTTTATAAGTGGGCAAATTGTCTGAGGTCATATTTTTTTAACTCAACTTAGTTCAAACATTGAGTAAATAAGTAATAACATACTTAAGTTAAAAATGTTTCCAACCCTTATTTTTATTTTGGTGAAGTAGAAAAAAAGATCAGAAGGGAACAGTAAAAAAATGACAGACTATGTCACTCGTGTCAGTTAGGCGGGAAGACAACAGTGATTGGTTATATGAAAAAGGTAGAGACCGGCAGGGAAACGAAGTTATTAAATATATTTTTAATAAAATAATAAATAAGCATTTATAAATTTTCTTCAGAAAAATGTATCTCAGTGGCACAGAACAGAAGATCCACTTCTTTCCACCTTTGTAATAAGAAACTATTTGAAGAAATAACGCTTTAATGACCTCAAAAAAAAAGCAATAAATAAAAAATTCAAAGAGATGTGGATGAGTGGCAAATAAATATAAATTAAATTAAAAATACGTACAAAAAAGTAGTGCCTAACATGAAGATCTGCGTTGCATGCAGATGGATGCATTATTTCTCTCATTTATAAGAGGCATGAATGTTATATAAATAAACTAGAGCATTTGGAGTAAGTATAAATACATATCACTCGTTTGCTGGAAGAACGTATTAAGTAAAAACAAACATCCACCTCCCGCCAACTTTGAAAAGGGAAGTTGAATTACAAAATAGTAAGAATAAGGAAAATAATGAACTCCATTTAGGTAAAGGGGTTCTAAATCTGCTGTTGTTTTAAACCCAAAAAAGACGGACCCAATTCAGTTTACAGCTAGTTGATTAGCTAATTTCTGAGTGGCCGCTCACGCAACATCAAACCTCATGAAAAATATAACCAATTTCATCAAAATGTAGCAGGCCGGAGATCTATGCCTGTGCATTATAAAGGGCATAAGTCTCAGTAATCAAATGCAAAGATGCTTACCAAGAAAGCTTCTTCGAAGTCAACATAGAAAATGAGGAGTAAGAGAAACGGCCTGAGGAGTTAGTGGATGATGTTTTGGAAGCTGAAGGTAATGGAGGGCAAAGATTTTTGAAAATTAGGATACCAGTTTCCCCAGAAAATTATGTTGATGCAGATTCTTAAAAAAGAGAAGCTCGCACTTGGAAGAAGGTAGTTTTTTCAAAAAAATTGAGATGTTTTGAGTTCAGATGCGCGTAGAATTTCAAACCAAACTGATTTCACATATATGAGTAGCCAGTAACAAATCCCCGTTGGCTCTTTTGTATGATGTCTTGTATGTTTTTGAACTTTTCAATTTTCGAGTTACGCAGCACTTCCAGCAAACGAACGATTTGTAAGTAATGAAAATTTAAAAAGAAAAAACAACAAATGCATATGAAATATCAGACAAAGATTGCCACTCAAAAGCCGCTTTATACATATGTACATGTATATATGTATATGTTTATGTATATGTATATGTATATGAGTATATGCACACATACGCAATAGGCTCTTCACGTCCAACCATTCATTTAAATATGCCAGGCGGCGCATAAAAAATTTAAAAAGGAAAACCTTGTAAGTGCCAAAGAATAGCACTTTCACTTTCACCCAAAGCATAAGCATCACTGCTGGCTGCAGCTATAAAAGGAGTAGGAGAAAGAATATGGACAGAAGTGTAGTTGAAGGCAGCCAGTGTAAAACTCGCGTCCACTGAATTCACCTCCACGTATGTACAGGGTCCCGCACTCGAAGTGTAACCAACTTCAGACCGCTTTCAGGATGTCTGTTAGTTAGCTAAATGACAGTCCAGAGTATTGTTTACAAGCGCGCGGAAGCATTTTGTCGAGAGTAAACACGAAAAAAGAAAATCAGTAATGGATTTCAAACGTAATAGTGTGATTGCATTATATTTGGCTAGAAAATCACAACCAGCAGATGTTCGTGAGCTCGAACACCTTAAAGTAAATAAAGTTGTTGTTTATCGCACCATTACTCGTTACAATGATACTGGTAGGTCACAAAACGTCATGTAGGTGGTCATCAAAAGACTGCGACGTCACGTAAAATGGTTCAAAAAGTGAAGAAGCGACTTGAGGGAAATCCTCGACGAAGTGCCAATCAAATGGCGAAGGAACTGAAAATATCTGACCGTAGCATCCGCCGCACACCGAAAAAAGGATCTCAAAGTCAAGCTTTACAAGATCCAAAATAGCAAAAAGTCAGACTTGAGAGAGCGAAGGATTTGCAACGCCTGGCCGAAGGCGGTCAATTTCCGAACATTGTGTTTTCTGACGAGAAAATTTTTCACACTAAACAATTCGTAAACTCCCAAAGCGATAAGGTTTATTTGACCGACCGTTCATACGAGAATTTGAATCATCGATTGTCCACCAGGAGGCAGCACTCCCCACAGGTAGTGGTTTGGGCCGCTGTAACCGCAAATGAGCGCTCTCCAAGCTTTACGACAAGGTAAATGCGAAATATTACCGGGAAAGTATTCTGGAGGTTTTGAAGCCGTGGGCAGACAAACATTTCGGTGGCAGACCAAGGACGTTTCAACAGGACTCGCACCGTCTCACAAAGCTCGAGCGTACAAAGAATGGCTAAAAAACAACGTTCCGAACTTCATAACGTCCACATAATGGCTCTCAAATTCACCAGACGCGAACACAATGGATTAGTCACTTTGGGCTAGTTTGGAGAGCAGCGTCCGCACTAAAAGATTCACGAGTATCGAGGTGCTGAAAAAAGCCATTGTCCGCGAATGGGCCAATGCAGACTAAAGGTGGTCATATCGAGCAAAAGTAAGTTTATTCTTAATTTTGTATTATTTTCGCACATTTTTTACTTTGAGTTAAATAAAAGTAATTGTCCAAACTAAATTTATGGCCTTTTCAATTGGTTACACTTCGAGTGCCGAACCCTGTATGTGGTAGCATAAAAGGGATTATGGTGGTTCCACTTCAAAGCGGAGCAGCTTACGGTTGGAGATTCGCCATATTACTCTACCAAAAATTTAGAAAAAATAAAAAATAAAAAAACATGAAAAATAAACCAAAAAAAAGGTGAAGTCAAACAGTGAGAGTAACCACTCTGTGAGCAAAATCAGAAAGTGAGTCGCCAGTGTGGTGCTCAGCAAGCAAGTAGAAAAACAAAACACGCACTCAATCAAAGTTGTTTGTTTTACGGATCGGAGAAGGAGTTGTGCGAAACACTAAAAATAGCACAAGTACGGCGCATTCAATCGAGCAAGCAAAGCGGTGCAGCTCATGGAGGGGTTTACTTCGTGCGCACCAAACATGTGCGCGTACTTTGATTGCGTCAAATATACACACAAACACACATATCTGCATGCATACGCACACTCATAAATATGGCACATAGGTACATAGTGGAGTCACGCTGGCAACGTTGAGTGGGTAATGCGACAATTAGGTAGCACAACAGTGTTCCCGTTTTTTTATTTTTTTATTTTTGTGCGATATGGAGATACAAAAGCAAAATTCTAATGTTTTGGAGTAATTTGGTAGAAGAATTGAGGTGAATTTCGTAGCAGCGTACATTAACACATTGACTGCCAGGCGGATTTGACGAAATCATTCACTGGAGGCTGAGTAAGTTTTTTGCTTCGAAACTGGAATCATAAAAATAATCATATGTTTGTCATCAATTTTCGCTCACATCAAATTTTCTACAGGCATAAAAATGGCATGCAGTGTTACATGAACGCGCAATGCCTCTCGTACGCTTTCGAGGAATTATTAGGTTTCTCTTAAAAACGTGCGGCATGGCACTCAATGTGTTAAGCAAAAGCATTTGGGTTTACGAGTATACCTATGGATTTAGTACCTTTTCCAAAAGTAAAAAATAGAAATTTGGGTGATACTTTTATAGTGAGCGGCGGTAGGCAAGCAGAAGGTTTTAGGTTCAACCAGGAAAATTAAATATCTAAATGGCACTTGGTCTGCAATGTAGATTCGGGAAAAAATAATTAGGGGCAGCAAGAAATGTTCATCATATGAAGCCAGATTTAAAATTGGAACCACATTTTACAACGTGTCTTCAAAATTGAATTCTTAATTAATTCTTTAAATATATATTAATTCTTTAAAAATATTTCATTATGAGTCCACACTTTACTTATTATCAGCTTGCATATACGCCTCTCTACACCTCTCTTCTATCACTACAAGGCTTCATACGAGGCTTCCAATGTTCGAAACAATGCTAGAAGTATTCTTATTTTTTTCTTCTTCTCCTTCTTCTTCTTTATTGTTCTTCCTCTTCTTTTTTCTTCTTCCTTTTCTTCTTCCTTTTTCTTCTTCTTCTTCTTTCTTCTTCTTTTTCTTTCCGGACGTATGCTGCTCTTTCATTATCTCGATGGTCTCAAATCTTGGCTTTAGAGCAGATTTCACCTTGGGAAGCAGGCAGATCCCGCAATAAGGCCGATAATCTAAAACCGGAGTACCGAACTGGGTTACAAACCTCTTAACAGACAATGGAATGTGGCAGCGCATTGTCCTGGTGAAACCCCCATAATTTGCCTTTTCACTATTTTTACATGCAATTCAGTAAGAACGTCTACTTAGGCTTCAAACTGAGTGGAGACAATTCAACAAGCAATACCATCGGTGAGAGAATCCAAGCAGCTAACAGGTCGTACGCGTCACTAACGAAGCTCTTCAAATCGCAACTACTAAACAGGCAATGCAAATTGATTCTATACAAAACCATCATTAGACCAATCTTATGCCATGGAGCTGAATCGTGGACGCTAATTGAAGCAGATAAAGCAAAACTGCAAACCTTCGAACGAAAAAATCTTAAAAAATATTTTGGAGCAATCATTGGGGCGAGTGGCGAAAATGCGAAAATGTTATACGTTTCATCAGAGCGCACCGGTTAAGATGGCTGGGTCTTATAACAAGAACGGACGGTACAAGGACACCGAAAAGAATTTTAGAAGCCAGAGCGTTCAACACTAGAGCAATAGGAAGACCGAGAGCGAGATGGGCCGACGAACTAGGAGAAGACATCAATAAACTTGGGATAAGGAACTGGAAAAAAGTCGCAAGCGATCGAGATTTATGGGGCTCCCAAATGAAGTAGGCCAAAGCTCACAAAGAGCTGAAGTGCCAAAAGATGATGATGATGTCTGACAATACAATAATTTCTCATATATGAATAGAGCACAGTCTTAAAGTATGAGTCTTAAAGTTTTACTCCATAAAAAGGGTAAAAATTGCGAAGACTTCTTTGTGGAACATTAAAGCTTATCCTCTCAAGAAGAAGCGGACGATAGACGATGCTATTAACAACACTGAAAATAAACAACAGTGAAAGGACTGTCCTTCTTTTTTCTAGAGATTCTAGATTAATTAGCTTTAGCCGAGCATTAATTAAAAATTAATTAAAAATAAATATAAAATGTTGCAAAATTAAGGTTATTGCAGTACTTTAAAATAGTCAATTTTAAATGTCATGTTTTTCTACTTAAAAAACTAAACTAAACTAATTACAAATGGCAGTTCTGCGACGTAGAGGCGACAACTAAAGTAAAAAACGCAAAAATTAAAAATCACGACAAATGTGATAAAAGCGAGTAATTAATGGCGCACTTACATACGTACATCTATACAAGCATACAAGCACACAGGCATAGCACTTCCAGCACGAGTTTGAGTGCAATGACACAATTACATACATTCGTACATGCACGAAATGCAGAATAATTCAAAAGTAGAGTAAGCGCCGTCAAATCGCCAATATGACTGTAGTAAACGTCAAAAGTGGAGTTTAGTTTTTTTATATATATTTTTTTTAATTTGCACGTTTCGGTTATGCATTTCAATTTGGTATGGCGTGCACGCCCGACTACTTTACATATGCATACATAAGTACATACATATTTTAAAATATATTTTTTCTCTCCACGTTTTTACTCAATTTTAAGATATGCTTTTGTGTTTGTTGCCTTTTTTGCTGATAAAGTAAAACCAAAGCCGCAAAACGCTATGAAATCTTGAACTCATAAAGCAAACCAGACTTATACTTAGTAGGCACTTTGAGTAGACGTTAACAAGCATAATGCGTGCAAAGTCATTATTAAGGGACTGCTAAAACAGAAAACACAAACGTCAGAATGTCCGACATATGGAAATTTTTTTCTATGGTATAGTGTATACCCGTGGGGCTCCTACTCGCTTCCCTTATCTTAATTCACTGCTGAAGGGCTGTTAATATGCATGTATGTACACGGGCATACATACAAACATATGCGTTTACATGCTATGCGGCAAGCTGCCCTACAGTAAAACAATTTTGTATTTCGTGACTGGTTCCGAACTGGTGAAAAACGAATGTTGAGTGGGGCAGTTGATGATCGACGAAGATAGTATGAAGATTGGCAGACAGCAGCCATTGCTTACTTCGATTTTTTTGTACACTTTTACATTAAATATATTTTTATAATGATATGCTGATTGGCACAAATTGTTTTTTTTTATTTGTTTTTTGCTCCCAGCTCATATTCGCATAGATTGAATATAAAACATTAGAATTGCAATAAAAAAGAAATACTGGGGATCTGCAGTAGCAGAACCGGAGAGGATTTGTATTAGACATTGTACTTTAGTAATTTTGTACCTGTACCCAATAGCCGAAGCTTCGACCTAAAAGATCTTTTGTGACTTACTAAAATAGTAATTTGAGTTGCGATAGCATTGAAACATTTTTTTGTTTTTTGTAAAACAAACTCTGGAATATTATTGATATGCAAACAAACTTGTGACCAGTAAGTGGGTTTTAAGTAGTAAAATCATAATTTTTCGAAACTGAATTTTTTGACAAAAAAAGGTCCAGGCAACATGCTGTTCAGACGGGTTGGATCCAAATGAGAGGTGTTAGGAGAGTGGGTTTAAGAGGACTTGTGAAAACGTATGTAATTAGTATTGTACGGGGTACCTTCATCAGGAAGCGATATTTTAGAACAGCTTTGTTATATGAAAAATTTCGAAAATCACGACCTGGTGGAAAGATTCAAGTTAAATTAAAAGCGAAAATATTTCGCTACACTTTTAGAAAAACACCTAAAGAAGCCATCAAAGAAAAACAATGGAGAAGGGGATGTCATGTGTGTCATGTTTCGGTGGCTGCAAATGCTTATAGTCAAAAAATTTTTTTTTATTTCCTTGACAATAAATTGAATACAAAGAAATGTTTGTAACGTTACAATTTAGCGTCCTAGTTGGAACATATTTTAGTTACAATATATCCAATGATTTTTTATTTGCACACATGAAAAAATGTGTCTCGAGAAAACATTTCTGCCAATCTTGAAGATCTCAATGGCACAAATAATCTTTCTGAAATATCTGAGAAATGTGTTAGCTTTAAAGAACAACTTATTGAGAAAAAGAAAACGAAAATTTTGGTCTCCCCTTATAGCATAAAGCATTCTGTGAAATACGAGTTAGGTCCCGCGCCTAATGGGCTAGTCATACTTTAGTTCTTAATACTTTGCATTTACCACTGGGTAAAAATAGTCCAGATATGCAATATGTGCATACATAGCGATAGGCATAAATCCATATAATAAGCGTATAATTTTTATGTCTATATGTAAATGTGCTTATACGTACCATACATACATTTAGTGTGGCGCAATCAAAGGCGCGAATCACTGAAATGTCTAAATTAGCATAAAATAATTACTTTAAAGACCGGCCTGCGCAATAATAAGTACTAAGTAATATTGACATATAAAAAAGGAATAGAGCCATGGACTCAAAAGCAAAAGCACTTATTTCAGTATACTCGTATAACTACACGGGCATACTTAGGTATAGATATTAGTTCTTATTTATACATATATGCCGGCCAGCACGAATAGAGCCAACTGGCACAACTACTTAAAATAGGTATAAAGGATACTTCCAAAGTGACGCTTAGATGTCAGTAGTGAATAATTCCTAGACAGTAATATTCAATTCGTTAAACTTCACTTCATTTCCTTTCTTTTTGTTCCAATTGAAAGGAGATTAGTTGAAATTCATTTCATTTGAGATATATTTTTTTTCATTTCATCTTATTCCATTTTATTTCATATAATTATTTCATTTCATATTTATATTTAATTATTCCATTTAATCTATTTAATTCAATTTTATATAATTTCTATCCATTTCATTTAATTTAAATTTATTTCAATTTTATTTTATGATTTTTTAAATTTTAATTTAATTAATTTAATTTTTTTTAATAGGTTTTTATTTTATTTTATCCGTTCCTTTTCATTCAATTTCATAATGCTTTATTTCATTTGTTCCTTTTCATACCATTTCCTTATCTTTTATTTTATTTGCTCATTTTCATTTCATATCTTCATGTTTCTCTGCCACAGTCTGGCCTTGCCAGAAAGCGGCATCGCTTTCTAAACTTTTACTTCTTTGAATGTCTGGCAGACTTGAAATCTTCTATCGTCCACAATATTTTATCTTTATCAGAGTTACAAAAGGGTTTTACCACATCGGGAATTAGAGAGGGAGACTTGTGTCCAAACTAGTGGCATCACAATGTTACTCCAGGCCTAAGTAAGCCTCTGCCTCTCCACTATTTCATGAAAAGTGGCAACCACCATAACATAACGTAATTTGTATGCTCTAAAAAAACCCATATTGCTCTGATTTTCAAGCTCAAATGAATAAAATACAGCAAGTATCATAAAATATTTTACTAGCTCAAGCATCTATCAAAAAGAATGAAGGGAAAACACAACTCGAAAGTGTCTTAGGGAGCGAACTTACATACAGTAACTCGTTGAGCTTAACCTACGAATTTTGGTTACTTTCAATTCAAAGTAGCGAAACTGAAAATAGAAGTGAGTGTGGAAAGGTAAGGATAACCAGGCGAGCAATCATTCCAAATCCCGTAAGGATTTACAAAATCGAAACAGCGTTCTATTATTTACGAAAAATACTTCTCCTGAACCATTACCAGTTATCCGTTTGAAGTACCAAAAATAATCCTAAATGTTATACAAATCGGTAGTTCATCATACTTTCTTAAAAAATTGCACTACAACTCGTTTGAAATAGAATAAACATCTGCAGAACACAGGGTGCATAAATATTTTAAAATTCTTCACTTTCTTACGGGGGGTCGTAATATCAGACTCACACGTTTTCGCCTAGTCTACGCATAGCCTTTCAGTTTGCCTACCTCCTGCGCAGCCATTGCTTGCCGACTTTGATTATACTCGTATGTATTTTATATACATTTTATTTTACATAAAACACATTTTTATACACATCATAATAAGTATGTACGTATATGTGAATGCTTGCGTAAACAACAAACAATTAAGTAGCCCACAACAAAAGAAATCATATGCACACTCACACACGCGTATGTGTGTATGTATGGTAGAAAAGCATGAAGACATTTATCTGGATTTAGTTTCCGTCCTCATAATTTCTTTGTGAATGGGCAAATGACTTTTTTTGTAAGTAAAGTAAAAGGAAAAAAAACTAAGTACGAAATAAAGTATGAATGTGTGATTATTTAATAATTTATGCTTATCAATTTGGGTGTAGCGCAACAGTTAATCGTGCGGTAATAACGACGGGTATTAATAAAGAGGTAAACAAATCCAAGTTCAATTAATGTTGAGCACAACTTTTGAATTAGTATTATATTTTCAATTAAAAAAATGTATATACGAGAATGCACTTTTAATGGAAGAAAATGTGTGACACGCGAAAAAAAAAAATTTCAAAAATCTACGGTCATTTGTAGTCACCTGAAACTTACACTTTGTTAAACTAAAATTTAATTGACTATAAAAATGCATATTCAGAAAAGTTCTACAAATTCTGTTCAAGAAGTTAAAAGTTTGTAAATTTTTTAACAATTTTTTTTTTTTAATTTTGTGCAAAATTGCAACTTTGCGATTTATGGCGTTTGTGTTAGTAAGAAGTATATTTTTTATAAAAAAATAGTAGCGTGCTTATAATTTTGCAATGGGGTGTAATGAGTAGCAAAGGTATGTTTACAAAATACTTTTAATTTCTTATTTTATTCCTTCCTCCCACAAACTTACCCTACAAAAATCACTTCTACCAATAGGAGCCCTACAATATTGCATATTTGCAAACCGAATCGTTCGATATCAGCTTTGGCGTCACCACCGAGCCTTCGCACGTACGAGTAATTATTCAAGAATTGCCTTTCTGCTTGCATTTTACTATTTCTTTTTTTCTTTCATTGGCTTGTTTTAATTTTGGTCTACTTTAGTCTTTTTATAGCCGTAATTATTTCTAATTTTTATAGTAAGTAAGCAAAAGCTTTTTCATTCATTGACTTATTTATTCAAATCCTTTAGCTCACACATAAAATCCCCATGAAGCCTTGTAATGAAATTGAATGGAAAGCGTATGCCAAGTCAAGGGAGAAAAGTTTCGTTGTAAATACTAAATTGTTGTGGTTGATGTTTTTAAGCGAAATATCTCTCTGTAGACTGACTGCTTGCTAATCTGTGATGCAATAGCTTACAATATCTAATGCATACAAATAAAAAAATAACATAAAACCTTTTTTTTTGCTTTTTTGTGACTGAGTAAAAATTTAGTACAGTGCGCGTTAAACTACCGCAGAAATATTAACTAAGCAGCCATGTTGTAAAAGACAAGGCAGAAAACAAACAATTTTATTGTAGTACCAGTTTGTAGGGCCAAAGGTCTCGTGATCTCCGAAATAAGGGCTATAACTTATGGTATACCATGGTACAAAAAAAGGTAGTTCCATTTCATTCTTTTCCATCTCATTTTTTTTATAGAGAAAATTCACAAGAACGCCACCAAAAAAATTGTAAAAAATCAACGCGTTTTTGGAGCCACTTTAAACTGGCACTTTATTATAGCAAAATTCGATGGACTATAAAACTGCATGCTCAAAATTCGCATCAAAAATTGGAAGTTTTTATACAAAGTTTGAAACCTTCCTTACATAGTTTTTGTTGGATTGCCACCTACTTAAAAATTTTAATTAAATATCAATAAGATCAATAAGAAAATATCAAAGTAAATTTCAGTAAACTTTTCCCTATGAGCACCAGTTGGAGAATATTTGTGTAAACTTAAACCCAGTCATATTTTTAGGTGCCAAACCACAACAAACCTATCTAAAAAGCTGACCAAATATATTTAATTAATTAATCTATTTTTGTGTAATCACTCCATATCTCTCTTAACACTGCATCAAATTCAATGATTAAAACAAATTTGAAGGCCAACCTCGCCGCTTTAAGCAGAAACGCAAACTTCTGAATAGATTTGTCACCTGCCTACAAATATAGAGAATATAAGTAAAGCAAAATATTGCTACGCGTTTAGCGAATGAAAGGAATTTAAATACCCTTTGATGCAGAAATTAAATGTTGAAGAAGCTCGCCACTTACCTGAAACTTTTAATTAAAAATATATCTAATTTAATAAAATTTTTGTTAACGAGTATCAGATTACGATTAAGATCAGATCAGTAAAATTTTTCAAGTGCACAAAAATCTCTGCAAATACGTTTCTAATGCGTCGGAGTAGTATAACTGTACGATTTGCTGCTCGTCTATTAGGCATTTTGATCAAAAAGTGCGTCTGATGCAGAGCAAAAATTTTTTTTTTTTAATAAATTGTTGAGATCTTGACTTTATTTAATTTTTCTATTATTATTTATTAACCAAATTTTTAATTGCATACATATCGTAGGTATAAGTCATGGCATGCAACTTAACTTTTGTTGTTATAGGTTAACCTTAACCTTTTTATTCTCCTAACGTCAAAGTTTTCAGTGTTGCGACGACTGCGAATAATTCGCACGGGCGAACGAGAGCATATAATGAAAGTCATGATTTTTATAAAATTACACCCCGCCACATTTCATTAAACATATGCGCTGGGTAAAATAATTTGCTTCCATACCAATATTTATAAGACCTGATTAGAACGCGCAGTTGTTGAATATTTGTGATAAATTTGCTTATTGTGATAAGCAATAAGACCCGATTATGTACATAATTGCATTACAAAGTATTTGCTGTTGCTTTTTCTTTGTTTTTTTGTTTTTGAGTTGGTACTTTTCATTCAGTTTGTAAAACTTTTTGGCTTCGTTTTTTGACTTGTTTTTAGTTTTGTCTTTAGTTTTCCTTTTTTTTTTCTTGTAAATTCGCATTAATTCGTAAAGTTCTTTGAATTGAATTGACGCATCGACTTATGTACATTGGTTTTACTACAAGGTGGCATAAAACTAATTATCCTATAAACTATCCGCCATTTTTTTTTGCGGTGGTATTATGCATTTTCTACATATAAAAAAATTTCGAGCATGCGTTATATAGAAGAAAACGCATAACACTGCCAACAAAAAAAATTATCAAAATTATATACAAGGTGGCGCAAAAACCCTGTCGGAAGATATATAATTTTTCCAAATGGTACGTCCATCATATTTGACACTTGAACTGCAGTGAAATAAAATAAATAAATGGCGCGTACATTTCCGTTACATTATTGTTGTTGTTGTAGCAACATAAACATTCCCCATACGTATACGGTGAATGCTGCTGAAGTGACAGTCCTTGGCCGGATATAAGTCCGCGTCATTCCGGTTACGTAGAACCGACTGTCGTGGGAACTTCTATTAGGTATTTGGCCGAGCTTCTCCTCCTATTTTTGGCGTGCGCCTTGATGTTATTCCACAAATGGAAAGTGCCTACAATTTTAGGTGGACTCCGAATGGCAAATAGTTTTTATGAGGCGCATTTTCATGGCAAGAATACACTCGGTGGTTTGGCATTGCCTGCGGAGCGGTTACAGCTGCAGGTTACAAGCAGATAAATGGTCAAAATAAAGGTTTCCATCACTCCAAATCATTTTTTTTTTATTTAATAAAAAAGTTATTCAAAAACAAAATTGCATGTTTGATTTTGCGCCACCTTGTATAAAGAAAAAAATTTTATAAAAAACATTCGCTGGTAGTGATAAGAATTTCTTAGAAAAATCTAGCGCTTGCTGTTATTTCTTATTTCGTTTTTTTGTTTGTTTTTATTTGATTTATCTGTAAATGAATGCAATTGAAAATACAGGTGCTTGCGTTCGTTACAAAAACAAAAGAAAACCAACAAAGTTGCAAAAACAATCCTCTACCTATTTTGACTTGTGCGTGAGCATCGTTCTGATCTGTCGCTAAACCAACAAAGTTGCAAAAACAATCCTCTACCTATTTTGACTTGTGCGTGAGCATCGTTCTGATCTGTCGCTAATCAGATTAACTGACAACAAAAAAAGGCAATTAGTCATTAGTTTGTATTAAATAATAAGCAGCCTCCAAGATTTATTATTAAGGACTGGCAAAATCACAGTTATTTAATCCAAGATTACCTTGGATAGACAGCATATAGAGTAATTCTAATTAGTTTCTGTTATGCTTAAGAAAAAATATTCTCAAAACTATTACCCCTTTTTTATTGTTGCATATTTCTAGCTCTACTTTCGCTTCACACAATTTGTAGTTATTTTATATTCACTTAGATCTTACATTTGAGTAAGTGCTAATACTTGTATATTTATATACGTATGTATATCTATGTATCTAGATGTGTACGTAATGATTCATTTATTGAAGTTTTATAATATTTGAGCGTTCAATGGATGTTCTCCCCAACTCTCAATTATACTTGTATGTAAGCAGGCAATAACATATTCGTAGTTGTGTATGTACATTTGTGGTGCCCACTTGCCGGTAAGTTCTCTTTGCACACTAAGAAGTATTTCAATAACAAAAAAGTATGTACAATAACAATTAACAAGTGCCTATGCTCTGGTTTAGTGAGTTCTCATTGGCGCGCGGTTTGTTTTGCTTTTGAGCCTTGTTTTGCATTTTCTAGTTAGTTGAGTAGTTACTTTTTGTATAATTTATTTGCGTTAATAATTGAAGCTTTTGATTGAAACTAATTGCATATTTTAATAATTTCCGAATTATTTTACCTTAACTTCGTTGGTATGTCTGTCAATAGTGGAGCGCCTACAAATGTGAGAGAGTTTATTTCATTCGCTTACGCGCATTTTCGAAACTATTTGAAATGGAAAAATGAAAGCTGGGAATGGAAGCCCAAAATATGGAAATAATGCTTTAAATTAAATTTTACTCTCGGAATATTTGTTTATTTCTTTTTTTAAATAATAATAATCTAGAAATACAACAACTAAAAAATAATGTTTTATTTTATTCATTCAATTAAGTATTTTATTCATTCATTAAAAGCATATAGGTATTATCAAGGAATAAAAAAAATTCAATTCATTTAAAAGTAATTTAAAATTATGTTTTTCATTTTCATAAAAGGAATTTAACTTTTCTTACAAATTGCAAAGAAAGAATATTAGAGATTACTTAGAAATAGAAATATATTGCCAACACCCTGTAACTCACAATTATGTGTATTAAACCAAAAACAGCAAACCAATTACTTAGTGTGAAATGTCACCTTAACAACGAACATAACCTTTAAATTGCCAGAGCCATCTACCGAGAAAATAATTAATTTCTTTTTCGACGAGAAATTTATTCACTTAGTGTGGACTCCCCGTTCTTGACCGGATGACTTTTTATTTATTTCCACACATCTTTTGTTGGAGAGAATGCTGAAGGGAATTTCACTTTCTTGTCAAGTATACAGGCATTGGAACTGCTGCCAAGACATAAAATTTTGATTATAATACATGTAAATTGCTAACCAACGCATAGAAAAAAGAGATAATGGCATCCAAATCTACCGACAAGAAAAATGGATTACTTTTTCCCAAAACTAATACATTTGAAGCAAATAAAATTAAAAGCACTGCATATCTCTATTTTTTTCAATGCCACACCGGTATTCTCGGTAGACTTACCAAGGTCGGGAAGACCTAAAATTTAAATGACGCTACAGAAAGCTCAGGGCAAAGACAGTATAAACAGATTATCCTCCTATCAAAGAAAATATCAAATAATGAAGAATATCAAAGGACTACTAATGTGAAATAGTAGTTCTAACAATAATTTGGTTGAGGTAACTGCCTCCCTTTGTTATGGACTACTAAAACTTAACGTTTGAGGTTCGCATAGTGTACCAGGTGTACTAGAACCCTTAAGCGCAAAACCTTTTCTTTCGAATGCACCGCCTCTCTACTTTGTAAACAAATTGGTATAGCCATAGACTTCGGTCCCATTAGAGCTGTTGTTTTTTTCGTCAGAAAAGTATGAAATTTTTCAAGAGATCGATGAATGGCTGTGAATTTTCTCATGAAACTTGGGTGTTCATAGGATTATGCAGCTTCCCTGCCTTCCTGGAGGTCAAACTCTCAGTATCACCACCTTCGCAGTCTTGCTGAACACCTTAAAAGAGTGAAATTAAGTTAAGAAAAAGTGTGAGCTCTTCCTCTGAACCCGACCTGTCGAAACAGCCCGTTTCCTGGTCCTACCCTTAGATTAGACGATGATGATTGATAACTACATCTAGGCCCTGCCACAACAACACCGACTGGCTTATTCCGCAATGGTTTGTAACTAAATTCTGCATCCCAGACTTAAGTAATCCACTTTATTTTCCCGATTTTGCGCATACGAGTATTTGTTTCCTTAGGCGAAATCTTCATTAAAAGGAACAAAATTTGAGTCCATTAAAACGGTACGCGTTCTGAGGGAGCTGGAAGATACGCATGGGGCTTTATGAGTAGAGAGAAGCGGTGTATATGAAAGAAGCAAGAACTGCTGTAAGAACTCTATGACGTTGTGGACATAGCTAAGCGCATCAATATTCAGCGCTTGCGCTGACAGGGCCACATTGAGCGTATGGATGCAGAAGCTCCAGCGAAGAAAGTGTTCAGATGGCCAGTTAGATAACAACGATGCCTCCGATTGAACAACGAAGTCGAGGGAACCCTGTCATCGCTTGGTCTAACAAATTGAAGAAGGCGCGAGCAAAGCAAAGACGCCTGGCGAGTCTTGTTGCCGTCGGTCTTAATCGGGTAACGGGTTGTGATCCCCGATCAGGCCAAATAAGTAAGGAAGTAAGAAGTGGTATATATTGAAGTTTATAATAATTACTTATATTTCCGTAATTGTTATAAAATTTCTAAGTGTCAAAATTTGACAGACGTAATCAATTCGAAAAAAAGAATAATAATTAAATATTTTAGCGACAGGCGAATCACTTATCCTGTTAGAAATCAAAATAGATTAACGAAACCAACGCAAGACTGAGTCTTGTCAAGGCCCTATGCTCCCGAGAGGAGTGAACAAGAAAAATAAATAAATAAATATAAATATTTATAAAATCATTTTTAGACAGCCACACCTTGTAAGTGTCAACTTAAAGCTGATCTCGTTTGCCAATGAAATTTTTAACTTTATGCACCTAAAACGTAATTTTAAATCGGCATAAACGTCTACACATGTTCTAGATGCTTCCACAAGGCAGACCACTAACTACTAAAGCGACTCGCGCTAATTACCCATTAAATAGTAATTATTCAAATTGTCACTTCTGCTGTGTAAATTCTTGTTGGTGGCTTGAGGTTATTTTAAGGCACTTTAAATTATTACTTTTATTTGTATACTTACTTACCGCCACAATTGTAAACAACTAAAAGTACACTGTTTTTGTTGCTTTTATTGCTGTTGCCGCTTACTTTTTCTTATTTTTTCGCATGTGCCTGTATTTTGCATTTTCACTGCTACTACAGCTGAGAAAAATTTACTTAGAATTGGCTCTAAATGCGCAAAATATCGCAATAAGCGCGCCGGTTATTAAGCTTTACTTTAATTCATTTCATTTCCATCGCCTTCTTTCATTCTGCTTGCGCAATATTAGCTGTTGCTTTCAACTCTGATTACTGTTCGCTGTACGTAATTTAAGCACTGTTGTTGTAACTTATATTGAAGATCTTGTTTGTTTAAAAATATAACTTAGCATTTGCTGTAATTTCGTTTTCGTTGTTGGTTGCTACTGAGAAACGCACAACAAACCGATACAAACGGAAAGTAAATGAATAACTTCAAAAAGAAAACAACAACAAAATATTAATATATAGTTATATTATAATGTTACATACTACTATACTTAGTTACATGATCACCCTATTCCTATATTATACCTACTCTTAATTCTAACTTAATCTTACTCTTATATTTAATTACTTATGCTAACTGTTATTTAAACCAACAACTGTTTTACATACTTTCTCACACTCTACACCCACACGCTTACTCACGCACTCAACATACACTCAACATACTTTCTCCCATTCTCATAAATGTTAAATATTAGTTAAGCTTTAGGTTAAGAAGAGTTTTTGTTAAACGGGGAGTTGAAATAAAGTTCTTGGAAGAAGAAGACGTGTTTCACTTCGTTATTATATGCATATTAGTAGCAACCGGCAACCAACAACTACCTACATAAAAATTCTGTGTTTATAAAAAACAACAAAATAAAACAGCCCTTAATAGGTGCGGCGGCTAACAGCGGTACTCAGGTGTTTAGGACGCGTTGTCTTTGACGACCGACCGACGGCCTTCAAATGCAGTTTAACGCTGCTCAAATAGGTGAAAAACACATACATATAAGTATATTTATATGTAGCAACACCAAAATGCGTGCACTATGTGCGTCTATATACTCATACATATGCACGAACATTTGTTAATAAGAGAGCTCAACTAAATTTCGTGTGTTTGCGTTAAAAGGACTGTGCGTTGCGTCGGTATTGACGCCAGTCCTACTGTAACATACACCAAGAAACTAAGCAGCAAATATTTTCAGCCTTAACAGCCGCTTATCTCGTCCACATGTACACTGTTTGCTGCTTAGTGAGAGCTGGCTAACGCTTACAGCCTTTAAGGAGAGCACACAAAACAAAGTCACACAATAAACAGAATAGCTGTAAGCAAGAAAATACACACAAAAGCGTAATACAAAGTTTGCTTTCTTTTTTCACAAGTCAAAAACTTCTTTCATTTATTTTGCAAAAATCTTATACAATTGCGGCAAGCATAGTTCACGGCGTTTACACGCACGTATATCCAAGAAAATTCTTCAACTATACATACATATATTTATTTTCCATAATTTTCCTTGCCACAGCGCACACTAAACCACAAATTTCGTTTCCTTCCTCAATTTACATATTTATCAATTTTTCCAAGTTATTTGTACCGAATTCCGCGGCATAACAATTTTTTACTTGCGGGAGCTCCTCCTTTCATGCGCACTGCAAAAGGATAACTAACTGCCAACTTTTTAGTACGGCTCACATTTACTCCCGTGCTGTTAAATAGCTGGTTTCTGTTTTTTAGCCAAACAAATAGAACGAAAAAACAAACAAATTGCAACTAGCTGGTACCTACAATTGAGCGTAGCCTATGCCGATTTATTGTAGTAATTTTGCTGGACAAAAGCACGATAGCAGTCAATATCGCCAGCCGATAAAGAAATACAAGTACATATGTACACTTCTTCACACATCGGATCAGCAAATAAGTAAAAGTTTGCCGACAAATACTTTGACCGCAGTTCGTTACCGTCACTATGTTTTATATCACTGGATATCTTCTTGAGACTGAAGTGGAACGAACGAAATTCAATTTATAAATGCCAGCGCTTAACAGCACCGAAAACCAAACAGTTCTGAAAAAGTCAACAGTTAACAGCGAGACGACACATACGTTTGCAGTAGCGCAACAGCAGAAGTATGAAACGGAAACAGCTACACAAAGAATAGCCGAGTACGACCAGCACGACAGCGTAAGTAAAGGCTTTAAGTTAAGCGCCATACTAACAGAATTGCGAGCTCGTTGCTCGGCGCGTACAGGAGACTACTAAATTCGTTAACAGCAAACTATATCTGTGCATGGGAATGTTAACAGCGCCGCTTGCAATGGCGTTAATTATTTAAGCCTCAAGTCAGGTAAAAGCAAATGTCCAAACAATTTTGTTTTTTGTTATTCGTCTATTTTGCATGTTGTATTTTGTATTTTTTTATGTATCGAAATATTTTTCTTTAACGGGTTAGGGGTAGTCAGATGCCCGAAAAAATTATGATTTTCAATAATTTTATTTTGCTAGTCAATTGCTTTATTTTACAAAAATAAAAACATAGCATTAATACAGCATGTTTCGACTTGACTTTAGCAAAATTTCAACAAAAAAATTAATAATTATAAAAGTTATCGCTGTTTGTGTGGAACCCGTTTCTCCAGAAGTTCCTTGCGGTGATCATCACAAGTCCTTAGAGATTCATCTAAAATCGATCAGACAAGAGAATTTAAATAGTTTTAGTTTAGTGTTTTGAAAACAAAAACTCTTCAAGTTCTTTATGTTTTTCAAAAGCAGTATAAATTTTATTGAAATCTACCAAGCGGTTTTTAAGTTACGTGATACCCAGTTCAAAAAACATAATTTTGAGAAAAATGCATTTAGAGTTTTTATGGCTTTTCCGGAGCGCCCGACCGCCCTTTGTTAATTATTGAATAACTGAAAAAGTATTTGTCGGACTCACTTCAAATTTTCACACAATATTTTTAAGATATTAGACTTTAAGAAAATGCAAAAAAGATCAATTTTTTTAAATTCTGACCACCCCTAACCCCTTAAGCGAGACACACTATTTTTATCATTCGCCTGGCGCAGTCGCTATAATTCTCAACATGCTTATACTACAAATGATTGGTAAATACGTCGTGTGATTCAAATCAGTAATCAGCAAGAAGAGAATTATCGTCATTCAGTCGCATTGAGCTCTAATAAATGGCGCATTAAGCTAGTTCATCCCCAACCTCACAATAATACTCCACACTCCTCAATAGCAACTGGCGTTAGCGTTTGTTGAGATAGTGGACTGACAGGAAAGTCTCTTTTTATTTGATACGAAATGAGAAATGATAACAGATGGAAAGGAAAAAGAAAACGAAAAGGAAAAACAGGAGAAAACAGAAGAAAAGAAAAAGAAGTAGAAGTAGAAAAATAAAAGAACAAAGGGAAGAAGAAGAAGAAAAAGGACTCTGAAGAGAGAAATATTAGAATGAAAATAAAAAAATTAAATTAAAATTAAACGGAAAGCAAGATTTGGATAATTCTAGATATTTTACCTGGAACTCCCCGTCGTTAAAGTGCGCCACAGATACTTCGATGTCGCAGAGTATCAGAAGTCTTCTCAAAGTCCACGAAAACAACATGAAGGAGCATGACTTCCTTGGCTAAAACTAGCCTATTGCTGTCGATTGCTCGATTTTCTCACTTATACGGTTGAGAATGACCTTTCAGAGGACTTTAAGTGTTACACAAAGCAGGTCTTTTAGTATTGACATCAAATTGTGTACAAAAAGTTCCTTCATTCGGCTAACGCAGTTTGTTTAATATAGGTTTAGTTTTTTTTTCTTAATTAAAATATATATTAGTTTCTACAACGATCAAAACGTTGCTTTAGTGTTATTTGAGGAGTGCTAATCCGGTACTTCAACCCTTTCACCTTCTTCTTCTTTTTGATTGGCGCGATAACCGACCAGATACTCTCAGAGAGCAGGTGTGAGAGTCGATCAGCGAATCTTCTGGCTGTATGTCGCGATTGTCGTACCTTCCGATGTCGTACATTCTTTGCGTAGTTAGATGTTCGTTCTTTACTGCACAGAGGTGTATTTTAGCTGGAACAAGACAATGATCGGAGTCGATGTTGGGCCCTCGGATCGTAAGTATATCTAAAACACTAGAAGCTTGCCTTCCATGATCAATCTGGTTTCGCGTTTTTCGATCAGAAGACAGCCACGTAGCTTTGTGTACCTTTTTATACTAGAATCTGGTGCTACAGACTACCATGTTTCGAGCCCTGGCGAAGTCGAGAAGTCTCTATCCTTTACAGGATGTTTCATTGTACAAACTGAATTCTCCGACTGTGGGACCAAAATTTCCAGGGAGTGGGGGCAAATGAGCGAGATGTTGAAAAATAAAATAAATAAAATTAAACGGTTTGATTCTTTGCCAATGTTTTTATCAATATTTTTTAGATATGCACATTTCACTTTTTTATGGTGAGTTAACGTTTGTTACTTAAAGAAAAAACTAAGATAAAAGAATCCCTTGAAAGGAAATATTTTAATTTATTTGTCATTCTAATTAAAAATAATAATTTTTTTTGATTGCATTGATTGCAATATACGTGATGTTATTTTTCTTCAAAAAAAAGGATCTTGAAATGTGTACTCCTCTCCCCTTGATTAAGTTATTGACTATACTTTGGAAATCTCTACAATATGTTGCTCGTAATTGCCTGAATTCTAAAATCAAGTTGTAACACAAATTACCAAAGTCATGAGAATTCTCCATTCACGCTACCGAAAAGAGTCAATATTTGTATTCAAAAGTATAATTACATGTATCGACTAAATTACTGAACAATCAAAAAATGTATTTTACACACCAACACGCAATCCTCTAAGCCAGAGTTTCCCAAATGGCGTTTTTGTTGCAAGCGAAAGTGAAATTTTGTAGATGAAAGATGCCTAGAGTTAAGGTCAAAAATGTTATTGTTGTTGTAAGAACATAAAAATTAACCAGAAGTGTTGTGGAACACCTGCTCGAGCGACAGACAGTCTTTGGCCGGATATATGTTAAATCCAGATCGTGCCGGTAACGTAGAATTGATTATATATATAAAAAATAATAATTGGCGCGTACTCCCTTTTCAGGTGTTTGGCCGATCTCCTCCTCCTATTTGTGGTGTGCGTCTTGATGTTGTTCCACAAATGGAGGGACCTACAGTTTTAAGCCGACTCCGAGCGGCAGATATTTTTATGAGGAGCTTTTTAATGGCAGAAATACATTCGGAGGTTTGCCATTGCCTGCCGAGGGGCGTCCGCTATTAGAACTTTTTTTTTCTTAACTTTTGGTGTTTCACCGAGATTCGAACCAACGTTCTCTCTGTGAATTCCGAATGGTAATCACGCACCAACCCATTCGCAACTAGCATGGCATTGGGAAAAAACACGTGTGTTCTTAATAAATCTCTACAATAAAACCAAACGCATGTATTGCAACTAACCTGCAAAGTTCCGGCGTTTCCAAAGGAAGTTGTAATTGTGCGAAAAATATATAAGAATAGCATGGAAATACTGTTATTTTTGTTCTGAAAGGCTTCTCGAAAAAACAATTTGCGCAAAATCTAAAGCCAAATTGATAAATACAGGTCACAAATAGATATTTAGAAGGCACGTTTTCTCTGCGCTTCAGCTGAAAAAACTTACCTGAAACCGATAAAAAATTTGTGATTTTAACTATGTCAGAAGCGCATATGGTCGTTTAAAGTACAAAACCACGTATGTGAGGTTACTCACATTTTACAGAAGAGAGTAAAAACTGTCTTATTTCAAACCCGCTCCATGTGCTAATAGAGAAAGCCATTTCAGGCTAGTTTTGTGAAATGTATTTGTTTTGTTTTTGTAACATGTTTTAATGAAAAATGCGCTTCCGCTGAGCAAACCTCATTTTTGGCCACATCTCAATTATGCAGTTTTGCGCTATAAACGGTAAAGCGTTTATCGCTACATAATTGTCAAAAATGAGGTCGAGGAGAGTATTTGCTATTTCAACAGTATGCGAAAGTTATTTAGCGTTTATTTCGAAAATGATCGAAGTCAATAAAAAATATAGCTATCTATAGAAACTATGTCAATCATCCAACACTAATAAATAAAACGATGCCAACCTCTTTCCTAACTGAAAGCGGAAGCACAGTAATTATTTCCAACAACCCAATAAAAAAAACTCAACTTTAGGAAGAGTAAAAAATACTGCTTGCGAATTTACCCTTGGAGGAAGAATCGATGAATAAAGTTATAAAAAAAAATGTGTAAAAAATCTGCTACAAAACAGCTTTTGATGAAACTCGATTTTTACTTTCGGATCTGAACCGGAGGAAGACCAAAATATTGATTTGTTTCCATTCTATTCAAGGAGTAAGAAAGTTTTAGCAGAAAAACTTAAATATATAAAAAACGCTCACTATGTTATAGGTGCCATCTTGAGCAAAAAGTTCCTGGAATATATTCAGAAAACTCACAATATAAGTTTATTCTCCAAAAGAGTAGCCCAATCAACTGCAAGGCACATATGACAGCGTTTGATCCAGCTCTCGAAACTCTATTTTCTGGAACTCTATTTTCGGTATAGCCATCAGAGCCGTCTTAGATTTTTCCATTACTTCCTTTCGACTGCTAAAACGCGCGTCTCCAGTAATGATGCATTTGATGAATGTTGGGTCGGATTCAGCCCTGAAAATCATGCCTTTGGCTATCCCCTTTTTTGCATATAATTCAGATCCCTTGGGACCAACTCTGCAACAAACCTTAATCATTAAATACAATGCACTAAACGGATCCATAAGCTATTTTCAAGTCCTCTGCTGGCACTCTGATGGTTAATTTGCGGTTATTGATCAATTTTTCTTTCACTTTATTGAAGTTTTTGATGTCGATGGTCTGCCACTACGTTCTCAAGATCTCTTCTAAAGCGTTCATGGAATTCGTAAACGGCTGTTTTCTTTAGATTAACATTACCGAAAAAGTTTGCCAACGTTTATAAGGTTTTCGCAAAAATGAATGAATTTTTAACGGAAAGTTTAATACAAAGTCGATGTTGCAAATTCAAATCCATTTTTAAAATAGTAAGGTATTTTACTCAAGTGTCAACTTGACAAGTGTCAAGCAATGGCGATACAATTTTGGTAGTAATGTTAATCACAGATGTGGCAACCTAACGGAAGAAACAGAACTCAAATCAGTTGACTTCAAGCGTCACCTGACGGTTGTTCCGGGAACTTTTAGATCAAGGTGGTAGGTACTCCAATCGTTAAAAGTGGAAATAAGAATAAAGAAGAATATGTTAGGTTAGGTTGTGTTAGTGGTAGTCGGTCTATACGACCAACTCTCTTAGATCTTACAGGTCCCTTGTGATACCACTGTGCGACACGGGAACCTCAGTTAGTTTTCTTCGAGGAACCGTTTTGTGATTCTTATGAAGCGCAGAATTGGTCCCATCCCTAACCCAGATAGATATCTACTCCGTAAGAAAATAAATGAATAAATATATTCCTAGACAACCTGCTCTGATTTTAGCTAAGGCTGAACAATTGCAAAGAAAGAGCACAACTGTTTCTTCCTCTTCCTCATCTCTACAACTTCTACAATATGCAAGGAATGCCTCCCATATAGCCAATAACCGATTATACAAACGCAAGTAGTTGCGTGAGCTAACTGACATCGTAAAGATATCAAAAGAACGCGTCGTCTTTATATTGCATTCGCATTTGACTATGAGAAAGTCCTGTTCAAAGTGACACCCGCGTTTGCTCACTGTTGACATAAACCAGGAACGTTTTTATGATTCTGAGCAGTGTTTGGTAATTTTTAAACGTAATAAACCGGAATTTTTGCGTCGATAAGTGACAATGAATGAAACAAGGATCCATTACTTCACTCCGGAATCAAAGCGATCATCGTATGAGTGAACAGCAACTGGCGAGCCTCGCTTAAAGCGCCCGAAAGCACAACAATCGGCTGGAAAGGTTATGGCCTCGGTATTTTGGGATGTGCGTGGTGTAATATTGATAGAAACGTCCGCATATGGCAAAGAAAAGATTTTATTTCATCAATTCAACGCACCGTGTCAAAAGTCAATCAAAACAATGGCAAAACTACATGAATTGAACTTCGAACATACGCCGTATTCACCAGATTTGGCTCCCAGCGACTACTGACAGTTCGCAGTACTAAAAAAAATGCTCGCCAGTAAGAGATTTAGCTCGCATGAAGAGGTTATCGCTAAAACTGGGGCATTTTTTAAGACAAAAGATAAATCGTTCTACAAAAGAGGTATTGAAATGTTAGAGCGACGCTGGAATGATGACGTTGTTCTTGATGGAAATTACGTTGATGAATAAAGCTAATTTAAAGAAAAACTCCTTTTTTTTTATAGGCCCGGAACTTTTCAGCCCATGTGTTAATTCAAGGTACCAGTGTTCTTATTCCGGCGCGAACTTTACGAAGCACTCACCCTTTTTATCTCAAGATATTCAACACGAATTTCGCATCCAATGCACCTATAGCTCGTACTCTGCGCGAATTGAATGGGATCTCGAATACCATATCGTTAGATTTTATAATAACTAAAAATTAATTCTCTTCTTTGGTGCAGCATTTAGTTGGCTAATATAATCGTATTATTTTTAATCAGGTTGTATTTTAGTTTTAGCTCATTTTATTTGTTATTCTATTAATATTAGCACTAAGGCAATAGTCAGTAAGTACGTTTGTGTTTTTTGACTAAATTAAATAAATAAATATCTCCTATAAATCACATGCAGGTATTGGTATTTTTTTAGAAGCACGACGCAAAAAACTTAATTCCATCAAAACAGAGTCGCAGTATAAAGCAAGATTAGGAACCCCTCCGCTAATCAGTTGGGAGTATAGATATAAAAAATGCCAGCTCTACATTCATACATAAAATATGTTTTTTTATTCATTTATTGCTTATTAATCAATCACTATTCATCAAACACATACTTCCGCTAACTGGCAAAGTAAATATAAAATACGGCTGTTGTAAAAAGTTACTACATTTTACTTGATTCAAATCATTGGGACAGTTTGGTTTATATGTATTGTTTAAGTAGCTTCATTTGTAGACAAGAGTATATTGGTTAATTGGTTTCGAAAAATATAAATTCATTCATAATGACGAGTATTCAGCAAAGTACGCACGGAATGCGTGCAACTAGTTTTTCACGTTTGTTTATAATAAGTGTTAATATGTATGTATATGTGCATGTATTTGCATAAAGTTTGTATGATATGATTTCTATATATAGTGTTTTTTACGACTTTGTTCTTTTTTGGTTGCGTAGAATTATGTAGTCTCTTACAATTCGATTTGATAACTAAGAAGGCTTTTGGCAGCGTCATTATAAAGAAATCAGCTAGAAAACGACTAAATGTAATCTTTGGGCATGCCAATGGCAGTTTGTGCTTAAATTCTAAATAGATGTGATCCATTAGCTGGTCCACTCAGCATATCCGACATTTATGGATCAATGAATGAAATCATTATGTAACGCGTGCCATTAGTCACCGGCAATCCTTCATGATAGTGCGTCAAACGACCTGGATGCATAAACATCCAACCTTTGCGTGTCTTATTGACCTGACAGTCGTAGCGTAGGAAACGGCAGCCACCGCCTTCATAATCCACATCCACACTATTTAAAGCAATGTTGATGGTGTATGTCGAGGAATCATGATGTGGACGCAGTGAGGGTTGTTCGTCCGGGCGATAGCGCACCATGAAATTCATGAGCGAGCGTGGCGGCTGTCAGTGAGAAATATAAATGATGTCACATTATTATTACTTTTTTTCCAAATATCAAACTCATTACTCCGGCACTTACATTATGGTAGTAGCCCGTAAATACTTTTTCCTGCAGCGGACGCACAATGTAATCGAGGAATTTCAACCACAGTGGATCAAGTCCCACCTGTTTCATGTGTATGTCTCGTGTGGGCACCGCTTCATAGCCACCCTCTAACCTACTATCCTTATTGCTGCCGTCCGACCATTTCCCGTAATGCTCCGCAATAGCAACCAAATCATCACAAAAGGCATCGGTGGCCACCTGGAACCAAAACACATCCGGACACGGTTGTTCTATGGTCGCATTGGGTTCCAAGTATTTGAAATAGTTGGGGTGTATGTACTTCTTCAGCCAATCGTATTTGTTGCTGAACAATGCGTAAAAATCGGGACGTGCAAGAGTTGTATCGAATTTATCAGCATTCACTAAATGACCATAGACATGTTGATTGGTGACAAACATGAAGACACCCTGTAAAAAATAAAACAAACGACATTATTACATATTACAGTATGGCTAAATTTTCGTGGTAGTATCAGCTAACAAACTTATAAACGCTGTGAGACTAAAGTTGAATGCAGTTAGTTTATTTTTAAAATAAGAAAGTAGGCGCGTGCATGAGAAAAGGGTCTCAGACAGAGCGTACAGGGCATTCGAGTAAAATCAAGCAGGCTGCGCACAGGTTTTCGCAACCGAGTGATTTCTGAATTATTCTAAAGGAGAGCTCATCGAACCTCACCCAACTCAACCTAAGAAAGTTAACTTTTAAGTAGAGCTCACACAATAAATAATAGAGCTGACTGTTAAGACTACAACTATACTTGAATGACTAACTTGAACGATGGCCGGGTCTGGTGATGGTCCTGCGGTCTGGGTATTTTATTTAATTCATCCTGCTTTCATTTGTATTAAGATCTATTGAAGAGATCGCTCCCTCAACTTTTTCGTCCACCGTAAAGCAATCCTTATAAATATTAGCTGCACTGTAGATACACGTTTACCGGGAAAATCATTTAAGAGCATTATTATTTAGGTAATTTCTAATCTTCATCGATCCCCCTAGACGATCCCTCCTATTTGCTTGCAGACCTCGAGTAGCATGTGACCTCGTGTCATAAGGATGACTTCGGTCTTATATTTGGCGAGTCCCAGGTCGTGGTCCTTAAGCCATATTTGCGTTGTTATCATAACTTGGTTCAGCTTCCGCTTAGCGTCCTCAGTTTCCTGGGCTGGTATGACCGCCGCTATATCGCGAATTCCACTAGATATGTATTCTCTGGCATTTCTATGCCCAACATCTCGTCTTAGCTCAGATTCCAGAGATCGGGGCCGCGAAATAGATCCTTGAAGTGCACCAGACGTTACCGCTTTTGTTTCCTGGCCATCTGGTGTCGTACAGCAATTCACACTCACTCAGGTTGCTCTGGAAAATCCTTAGCAGTTATGTAGGTATTCGAAACCTTTCTCGTAGTACCTTTATAATGTCTATCCATCGTAAGCTGCTAAAGGCGTTTCGTTCATCAAGCGTTGCCAGGACGGCGATGAGGTTCGGGTAGTGGCGTCTGCGATGAGTGCGGTTTGCGCTTCTTACCACCTCCTCTATTGCGTCGGAAAATGTATTGCCTTGGTGGCAATCTTCCTGCACTCTCAACAATCTCTGCAATTCTGCGCTGTATGAGTTTCTCAAGCAATTTCACGGCACTGCCCAGCATGCAAGGCGGATGCCAGGCTGACGGTTGCGCTGGGTCGCCTTTAACCTTACTGATCAGTGCCAGTGTATTTTCCACAGCTTGGGGAAGATGTTTTGCGCAATGCATGCATTGTAAACTTCAAGCATCACGTCTGATCGGCTTTCAACCACAAGTTTGAGAGCTTCAGCAGGGATGCCGTCTGGACCTGGAGCAACATAACAATACTTCGAATCCATATCGATGGCATTGTTTAATCAGTCGAAAAATCGAAAAGAAATAATGAAAATTTGTATCAGGAATAGGGACTGTCATGTTGAGAACGAATTATGATGAATAAAATTTGTAATCGAGTTGAACTTTGGCAGCAAAAAATTTTTAATTTTTAATTTCATTGTTTTAGTTGCGTATTTTTTAATTTTTTTCCTTTTTAATCCATTTTAGCCTACACTCGCAGAGCCTGTAATACGTGTATCAAAGGTTTGTCAAGGCATCGTAATGCGCCAATATTTCACGTAACCTAACTAGCGCCGAATAGGAATAAGAACTTCTCTTTACATCCTAGGATTGCCTTTCTAAAACTTTTAGTGCCTTGAAACCTACTGGAATATCATACATACACAAATGCATACATTCATACATACGTACGCAGGTATTTATTTCTATATATAGGATTATCTAATAAGAGATGTTATTTTGATATTCAAAGAAAAATGTTATTTTTAATATAAATGATCGGATGTTTATTTCATTATAAAGAGAAAGGTATGCCGTTAATAGTGGAAAATAACATCAGGCAAATGACCACCACGACCACGCTTACAGGACAATATCCATAACCGAATCGCAAAGTGGCTGCTCTATGTCCTCGATAGCCCCACGAATTCCATCTTTGAGGTCTTGAATCGATCCTGGGCTGTTGGCGTAGACCTTCGCTTTCACGTGGCCCCAAAGAAAAAAGTCACAAGGTGTTAAATCTCAAGATTTCGGTGGCCAATTGTTATCACCTCTTTGAGAGATATCACGGTCCGGAAACTTTTCCCGTAAAAGATCAATGGTTTCGTTGCTTGTGTGGCACGTAGCGCCGTCTTGTTGAAAATAAACGTTGCCCAGATCAATACCATCCAATTCCATAAAAAATCGTTAATCATCTCTAATCTAATCTAAATAACACCTGTTATTGGAAATCCCTTTATAACTTTAAAGTGCACAACTAACAAACCAAGAAAAATGTGAAAGCAATGGCCATACCCCGCTATCTGATCATATTTCAATGCTATTCGGGCAGTTGCCCGTATATGCAGAAATACATACAAACATACTTGTGTATGTTCTGTTTTTTATATAAATTATTTTTACTTACAGCTCTCCGTAGTGATTCGCACATTGCCATATCGGGGTCATAGTCGCGATGGTGATACGAGATATGTTTGAATGCACTGCTCTTAATCAGATAAACACTGGACACATACGGGACATTCCACATGCCACTAAAACGAAATTCAGAAAGAATAAAAACACATGTAAATAATTGTAGGTAATGGAGGTAAAAACCCAGGCATAACCATAAAAAAGTATCTAAATATGGAACAATAGCAGCTGGCCATATTATTGTTGATAAAAATATGAATACAAACAAAATATGAATGATGGCAGAATGTCCAAACAGAATGTCCTACATACAAGTATAATGCCATATACATATATTAAAATGCTATGAATCAGTATACATATATATATATATATATATATATATATATATATCTGCAAAACTTTGTGTTTGAATGCAGACAATGGGCCCAAATAAAAATCGTTTTTCGCGAATCTGCAACAAAGTAAACAAATTCATAAAGCAACCAGTGACACAAATGCAATTCCAGCGTCAAATCGTCACCACCACACTACAACAACACCAAGTGCTCGAGTATCCCAGAGTAGGGTGCATGAGTGGGTGCAAAAAAACAAAGTTTGTCTTTTTTGGGCTAGAGGCAATTTATTAATTTAGTGCCCCGAGAGTAAACAACCGCAACCCATAGAATACAATGTTGTGTATGCCACTAAAGCGGTTATTCGTCAATGCGCCAATTCAAATTGTGGGAACGGGGCAGGTTACTGTAGCATAGGTGGAGGTTTGCCGCAATGGAGATTAATGGATTTGACGCGATGGAGGCGAACGGTGGAAAGGCTCGTGGCAGTGACGTTGTTGACGATGATGGCGCACAGTTTGATTGTGAATTTCGCGTGGTCAGTAGTTGCAGGAACATGCCTCTGAGCTAACACATCACTCTTTACGCGCGAAGAAAGTTGAAAATATAATTAGAAACCGAAATAGAAAATTGGACGTTATTAAAAGGAAAAAACAAAACGAAAATCTATGTAAAAAAATTGTAAATAAAAAGTTAAAAATAAAAAAGTCTGCAAAAAGATCGAAAAGCAAAGATACATTAATCAATTATTTCCAAAAAACATAAAAGCGACTCTATTTCCCACTTAAAAGCATAAGATCTTTATACAAAGCGCAAAGAGAATTTAAATTAAACCCAACTAACAGCAGCAATAAAAGTCTTTTGCCTTTTTGGAAAGCATTTTGCGCTACCTAAAATTAGGTGCAAAGACAAGAATTATTACAAAAAATTTCAATAATTTAAACTACAAATATAAAAGACAAAAATACAAATTACAAATAATTTCAATAAATTCAACCACAAATATAAAAGACAAAAATAATTACAAAAAATTTCCATAAATTCAACTATAAAATAAAATATAAAATGCGCATTGCTTGTAGCGGCAGTTTTATTCACATTTGCTTGTTACTGATCAATTTTTTATTGCTGTGCAGCAGCGACGCGCAACGTAAGTGAAACAAAGTACAATTAACATGCATACATACACACGTATATATATGAATAAAAATATTAAATTAATATTGAAAAAAAAATATATATATTAAAAATTATTACCTACATTTTAAAGCTAAAAACAATTTTATCAAAATGCTATCAAAAAAGCGTGGGAAGTATCTAATAATAAAAAAAAATTAAATAAATAACTTCTTACAGCATTAACATTTTTTATTGTATTGTACTTTGAAGACTTATTGAGAACATAAATATTCCAGGTACCGTTCTGTATTCAATATACGCTCACAAAACTTAAAAAAAAACAATTGTTTGCTGTAAAGTCATTTATTAGGGAAATATACATATATAAAAATACATAAGTAACTCGAAAAAAATTATTTTAAGAAAATAACATTTTTGAAAATTTTAATAAAATCAAAAAAAAATATTTGAAAGTCATTCAAATAGTTTCTAATAATATAATATGAAAAAATATTATATATAATTTTAGAAATACAGGAAAAGTATTTTTACCAAAAAAATTAATATAAATAAATCTGAAACAATTTAATAAAATTAAAAACAAAATTTCGAAGTCATTCAAATAATTTCTAATAATATAATATGAAAAAATAGATAACTTTAGAAATACAGGAAAAGTATTTTTACCAAAAAAATTAATATCAATTAATTTGAAAAATTTTTTAAAAATTAAAAAAAAAATATTTTGAAGTCATTCAAATAGTTTCTAATAATATAATATAATATGAAAAAATATATAATTTTAGAAATAAAAGAAACTTTTAGAAATACAATAAAGAAATAGTTTTTGAAGTCATTCCTTTCATATAATTATAAAAAAATTATAATATATTGTAATATAAAAAAATATATAATTTTAGAAATACAGAAAACGTTTTTTTTCCAAAAAACTTATTTAAAAAAATGAATTTTTGAAATCAGTGCTTTCATAACACATAAGCACAATTCTGATGAAATAAAATTTTTCGAAAAAAATATTTTAGGAAAAACTAATTAAATAAATAGATTTAAATATATTTGAAAAAAAAAAATGTTGAAAAATATATGTTCCAAAAAACGTTATTTTTCGAATAAAATTATAGAAAATTAATTATTACAGTGCACTCGCGGTAACTCGAATAGCCGCTAAGTCGAACGACGTGCTAACTCGAACACATTTTTTTCCCTATTGACTAGTTTGTAACTCGAACAATATTAAAGCGCTATAACTCGAACAAAAAAACAAATTTATTTGTACACACATTCTTTTCAAACATGTACATTTTGTACATACATACATATGTAATAGTATATGTATATAAATTATATGTATACTAGTGTATTGTCCATATGAATATTTCGACGTTAATATCCCGTTAGTTTTCTGGGAACAACATCTTGCATTGACCAAATTGCTTTAAATTTGTCATTTGTAGTGTATCAGTGCATGTGAGTAATGGATCGTAAAAGGTTGAAGTGTTTAACATTAAAAGAGAGGGCTGAAGTCCTTAACAAAATTAAACGTGGATGTAGTGTTACTTCTCTAGCGAAGGAATATGGGGTAGCCAAGTCCACCATAAGTCTTATAAAAAAGAAAGACAAGGCAATTTTAAAAGCAGTAAACAACACGTTTTTGGGTCCTGGGAAGAGGAGAACTTTAAAAGCTTCTGAGTTTCCTAAAATGAAAGCCGCTTTATACAAATGGTTTCTGTCCCAAAGAAAAAAGAATTACCCAATAAGTGTACTCATCTTGAAAAACATAATTTACAGGTCGAATTTACGCTTTATGATGTTAACAAATGGAATGATGGTGCCGAATTTACCGACACAGAAGTAATAATTGAATCTAGTGATTCTGAGTCTGAGTTAAACAACACAACTGAGACATGTGAGCGGATATCATCTGAGGAGGCAGTTAGCTCTTTCAATAAGGTAATTCAGTGGGCCACAACTGAACAAGTAAGCCCCGCAAAGGTTAACACTCTTCAATTGCTGCGTGAAAAAGTCATATTCAACATTGCTGCAGGCAAGAAAAGACAAACACACATTACAACTTTCTTTTCGGCCTAACTTTTCTGTTAAAGCTGACTTTTTTTGTGTAACTGACACAAAGACTGCCAAATATTTGTTGAAAAATATTGAAACGAATTAATTATTTTAAACATATTCATGTTCATATCCATATGTAAATAAATAAATAAATTTAATTGAAAAAAATCGATATCGATGACTGTTTTTTTAACATAGCACACTCAATTGATAAGTCGAACAAATTCGATAAATCGAACAGCGCCTGTTTTAATTAGTTCGAGTTATCGCGAGTGCACTGTATTACTATTATTAAGATCCTTCTCGTATAAATACCAATACTCCAAGATTTATTTCAGCATTAGCTACCGAGACCATCAGCTCTGTACTGATTATTATTTATGTTTCGTATCGTTTGCGTTGGTCGCGTTGACGTATTTTTGACATTTTTTGAGGATATGTTTTAACGTCTGATTTGAGGTTAGGAAAATTAATTAAATTAAAATTAAGTAATTATAAATATTCACTTAAAATATTTAATCTCTGGAAAATTTTATAATTCGAAAAAACATTTTTTGTGCATTTTTTTATTTTTAAAACCTCTATAAAATATTGTAGTAAAATTTTAAATTTCTATTTTTGTTTTTTTTTTTTTCTTTTAGAAAATATAAAAATTTATGGAGCAAAATTTCGTATATATATGATATTAAAAAATATATATTTTTGATAAAAAGGCGAATTATCAAAAAAACTATTTTTGGAAAAATATGGAGCGATAAAATTGGATTTCTTTTCTTTTGTTGAAAAACTATAACGTTTTTAGAAAAAAAACTATATTAAAAAAACATGTATTTTTGCCATAAAAAAATCGTTAAATATTTGACTGAAAATAATTAATTTTTGCATATTAAATATTTTGACAGAAACAAATTAGTTAGGGAAATTTTAAATTTTGAAAAATTGAAAATTTTGAAAACTAGTTTTAGTAAAAATTTCCTAAATTTTTGCAAAAATGTTTATATTTTATTTTGAAATTTCGTTTCTGGAGTTTTCCTTTATTATCAAAAAATTGTAAAAATGGCATTTTGTGATTTTCCATTATTTTTAAAATTACACAAAAAACATGTGTATATTTGTACTATAAATAAATTTTGAAGTATTTGATTGAATATAATTAATATTTGGAAATAAAAATTTAAACAAACAAAATTTGTTGGAAAAATTTTAAATTTTGAAAACAACTAGTTTTAGTCAAATTATTTTGAAATTTTGCAAAAAAAATTTTTTTTATATTTTTTTATAAATCTCATTTCTGGAGTTTTCTTTTATTATTAAAAATATAAATTTTTAATTTTACCATTATGCTTAAAATTTTTCCCACCCCATTTCTCACACAAATTTATCTACAATTCACTCGTTTATATATCTTTTTCGCTCTCATTCTCCTCTCTCTCTCTGTTCACAGGCACCGTCGGCGCACGCGGCGTATTGCGAAGAAATTACACAGGCAAAAAGCCCGTTGTCATACAACATCGCTCACAGGATGCGGTCAATTATTACGATCACGAAAATGTAAAAATAAGAATTTATATATTTTTTGCCTATTTATGAGTAGTTTAAAAAACTTGGCAATGCTTTTAGGGTGCAAAGATAATAAAATCATCGCACTTTGAATTGGATTATACGCTGGGACGAAAAATCACATTCTTTTGCATGGCTCAGGGTAAGTTGATGAAAGGTATGATAGCCAAAAAAGGCTAAGATAGGCAGAAGTGTTGGATGGAGTAAGTTAAGATATTTCTTTGGTACACTAGAATTTGGTAACGGTGAAGAATTTATAAATATTTCTTAGAAAAATGTTTTTTACTGTATGGGAAACTAATTTTAAAATATGGTTAATTTTTAATAGGCAATCCGCGTCCCACAATTACTTGGTTCAAAGATGGAGCTGAATTGTATCAGCATCGTTTCTTCCAGGTGAGTTAAAAACAAAATTTTGTTTCAAATAAGCTTTACTTAAAACTGAACTTGGACGATGACAACATCCGATGAAGCGACGCTTGGAGTGTTCGAGAGAAAGATTCTGCGTAAGACCTTTGCACGTTGGCAACAGCGAATATCGCAGACGATGGAACGATGAGCTGTATGAGCTTTACGACGACATAGACATAGCGCAGCGAATAAAGATCCAGCGGCTACGTTGGCTGGGTCATGTCGTCCGAATGGATACAAACGCTCCGGCTTTGAAAGTATTCGATGCGGTACCAGCTGGTGGTAGCAGAGGAAGAGGGCGGCCTCCTCTGCGTTGGAAAGATCAGGTGGAGAAGGACTTGGTGTGTCCAACTGGCGCCGGTTAGCACGAGAAAGAAACGACTGGCGCGCTTTGTTAAACTCGGCCAAAATCGCGTAAGCGGTTATAGCGCCAATTAAGAAGAAGAAAACTGAGTTTAAGCAGTGACCAAAAACGGATATTTTTTGCTTATGTTTGGATGCTTCCAGAATTGACAGTTTGACAGAATTGATAATTTGGATTAAATTGCATTCACTCATCAAAATTCAACTCTCCTTTACAGGTGCACGAGTCACACATCGATGCGGATATCATAAAATCGAAAATGGAAATCGATCCGACCACACAAATGGACGCAGGTACACAAACATGCATATTTATTGTTGCTGCATTTAAATCTTTTAAAATATCTACTAATTCTAAAATTTTCAAAAACTCTCTTAACTCTATTCTTACTTCCTATTACACAGGCTACTACGAATGCCAAGCGGACAACATTTACGCGATCGATAGACGCGGTTTTCGCACAGACTATGTTATGATTAATTTTTAGTGAAAATTAACAACAACAACAAAATCAAAAACGAATAAAATTGTATGTATGTTTAAATACAAATGTATGTAGAATATTGTGGAAAATTTGCATGTAGAATATTGCGGAAAATCTTAATTTAAATTTTAAGCACGAAAATTGTCTGTATACGCAAAACTTCTTGTCATAAAGTAAATACAAGTTTCTTCATATATTATAACAAATAATTTTTTATTTAATATAAGGCATAATAAACAAATAAACAAGCCAATGCGAGTTTAGTTATTTGTGTTTGGCACAGACATCGGTGCAGTTGTAGACAGATGGGGGCCGAGTGTTACAAGCTCACAATTTCGTATCTGTATGTATAATTTGCTACAATGCAGTGGGAGAGTGTTTGGCGACAAATTGGCTCAATTATTTAATTCAAGAGATTTTTCGGTTGAGCACTTAACGTTGTTTTTATTTTTCTGCTACCTCCAGTCGTAGGCCAGGAGAGATGTATTTTTTAACTTATTATTTATTATTATTTTTTTGTTTGAGTGTGAGAAAGTGAGAAAGTGTAATTTTTTAAAGAGTTAAACCAATTTTGTACGATGTGATGAGTTACAGTGGGACAGTTCTAGTAATTGGAGAAACAATAAAAAAACCAGAAAATGTGGATCTAAGATTAGATAACAAAAAATAGTTAAAAATAGCAAACTTTTGTGTGTACAACAATTCCATGAAAAATCACTTGGCGGGTTTATGAAATATCGTAGTATCATTTCTTGGGAAACGTTTTGCTTTTAAAGCCTTTATTTCTATCTTTTTGAAAATTTTGTTTGGTGAAATAGAATCCATTTACGCAAATGGTTTAAAGCTGTTTTATGGTCGATATTTAGCTCCTGGGCGATGCTACGACTACAAACATACCGGTCAACTTGGTTTATTTCTGTGATTTTATCGACGTTTTCTTTAACATCAAATAAAATTGAAAATTAAAATTTTTTTAATAATATATTGTATAAAACATATTCTTAAAAAAACTTCTTTGGAAAACAATTTTAGAAAACTAAATATTTGATTTGAAAAACAATTTGGGAATACGAGGGTCGTTTGAAAAGTTCTTGCAAAAATAAAAACTACTTAATTGTTTGGGGTGAACCTTTTTTATTTTTCGTCATTTTAGGCTTACAAACTTCGTCCAACGATTTTCTAGTTTATTTATCTCTCACGAATAATAGGATTTATCCAAGTCTGCAATCACCTCCGCCATTTGTTTCTGCAATCACCTGCTCGTTCCTTCCTCTTTTCTTCCATCAATCATTTCTTTAAATTGGGGAACAAATAGTAGTCCGAGGGGTCCTCTGTAGCCAAGTCTGAAGAATAGGGGTATGTAAAACGAGTTGGATTCAGTTTTGCGAACACAACTGCTGAGACGAGAGCTGGTCCGTTACCGTGCTGGAAAAGGACAATCACTCGACTTCCTCGATTCAAACGAATACCAAACCCAAAGAAATAGAACGATTTGGCTGAAACTTTGGAGTGTTATTCCAAGAGATGCTACTATTATTATTATTATTAGAAGGCCATTACGCACTGCGACCAGAGCTGATCTATTGCGAAAGGCCTATTTTGTAACCCTAGAGTTTTAGGCTTTTTAGAAATTTTAGCACAGTTTTGGGTTTGTTGTTCCAAAGATTGCATGGAGATACTACGATACCACCAAGGTAGTGAAGTCTTTGTCTGCCCAACGCAGGACATTCACAAAGCACATGTTCTGAGCTTTCTATGTCCATTTCGCAAAAGCGGCAGACATTGGTCTCGGATAGACCAATCTTATTTAGATGGTACCTCAGGCTGCAGTGACCTGTAAGGTATCCGGTTAAAAGACGCAGATCTACTCTGTTTAGTGAGAGAAGTTTGTCATATATTCCTTTGTTGGGACTTAGGAATAGTTTGGCTTGACGCTGACCGGCACAGTTTAGCCAGTGTGCGGCAAGTTTTCTTTCTTCCCATTTCCTAAGGAATTCATTAATGTGGCCTTTTGTCAGTCCACAGAAAGGCTCAGGACCAGTAAGTTGCATATTTGCTCCTTGTTTTGCAAGGTCGTCAGCCATTTCATTTCCCTCATGTCCTTCATGTCTCGGAATCCAACATGGTGTTACTATGTTGAGGTTTCCTAACGTGTTTAGGAGGTTTAGGCAATCATTTACCAATAGGTGATAGTTGTTGATAGAAGGGCTTTTAGAGCCGCTTGGCTATCTGAAAGTATGTAGATGTGAGTACCTCTCATTTTCCTTCTAAGGCATTCTCTCACACATATTTCAATGGCATGTATTTCTGCCTGGAATATTGTTGGGTAGGATCCCATCGGAATCGATTTTTTGAATTTGGGTCCATTGATTCCTGCCCCTGTTCTGCTACTAACTAAACACAAGCTCAATAAAAGCCTGTAGTGTCATCTCTCTGACTTTCCACGGACTTTTCAAACGACCTTCGTATACACTGAAGCGATGAACCTTTCCACATAAATATAATTTAGCGAGCAGCGGCTTCCAGCGGCTTATCTGGCTTGGTCGTCTCGTACGTCTAGAAGCAAACGATTTAGCCAAGAAAACGTTGAATGCGACACCTGTCTTTGGTAGTAAAAGAATTTCACTTCTGCATTGTGAAGGGCTCCACTGAACTTAGTTGTTATTGTTGCAGCAGTTCACTAGACCCTGCCAGTACAGTGTAGTCACCGATCGTCATCCTCTAACTCATCTAACGTTAGGCGCAGAAAACGTATTGTTCTGATAGGTTGGGTACAGAGAGAGCGAGGTGTTAGGTGAATGGGTTTAAGAAAGCATGAGAATATGCGGTTAGTATCGTGCGGGGTACATTCCCATGGCGGGCATAATTTGAGTATACCGGGGCTACAATAACCAGACCGTAATTGAGTCAAAGTTATGCGGGTCTCACGAAGCAGTTTAAGCTCTTCATCTGCAATGAGTGGTGGTTGGACTACGACAACGGCATTCGAGGGTCGGGAATTTAGGAAGGTGGTGAGAGTATACCAATGAATGTCGTTTAATGTTTGTCTACATACTGTTCGATCCAGTAGTTGCAGTTGTGTTTGGTCCTGGATCTCGTCGGTGTAATCGAAGAGGCTGACCTTAGTGTTTCTCATTGGTACAAGTGTTTGCAATAGAAAGAATATATAATTGGCGTTTGGGGTGCTAATCAAGAAAAAGAACCGTCGCGGTAAAACTGTTCATCTTTTGAGGCTATCCACGGATCAAGACATTTTTTGATGTCTTCATATGAATGCAACTGCTGGTCAGCTAAACCATGTGCCATCGATCGGAACAGGTGATAATCGAAAAAACAACGTTCAACATCCCTTGGTTTCAACTCATAAGGAACCCAAGTCCCCTGTTTCTGAATCATGCCCAAAGCATGCAATCGTTGGAAAATTGATTGGCGGGTACCTCCTAATACTGAAGCAAGCTCTTCTTGCGTTTAACACGGATCCTCATTGAGCAATGTCTCCAATTCAGCGTCTTCAAAGCCTTTGGCCTTCCTTCACGCGGACGATCGACAACATTAAAATCACCGTCTTTGAAGCGACGGAACCAATACCAAGCAGCATCTCCATAAACTTTTTGTAGCTCTCGATGCGCTTCAGCCGCCGTTTTTTCGAATGAAAGAGGAAAATCAACACTTCCCGCAAATGACGATTATTCGGCACAAAATCAGACATTTTCACAAAACCAAAAGAGTATGATACCTAAACAAAATTACTAATGTGTCGAAGCAGTTTGTTTACCATATATCAAAGCTTGGTTTATGACGTTTAGGTTATGTTAGAATCGACTAGCTCACACTGCTGGTGGCATCTATAGTGGCAATAGTTAGAGCAAAATTGTATGCATAGTATCAGAGTCAAATAGTCGGTTTTACTTTACAACGCTTTTTATCTCTGGGCATTTTAGTAAGAAGAAGAAGCAACCTACTATATATTTATTTTTGGCTTAATATCGAAGTTCAATCGCAGTGGTTGTTGTTCTTGTTTTTTGTTTTTGTTGTTGTATCAGCATAAACATTCCCCATACATATATTGCTGAAGTCACAGTCCTTAGCCGTGGAAAGGTGGGAAAGGTTCAAACGCAGTAAATTCTATCTTTGAGTATTTGCGAACTAACCTTTTTTTTTAATTTTTGTAATATTAAAATGTAATAAAATAAGGTACATACAAATAGGAGGAGGAGCTCGACCGAACACCTAACAGAAGTGTAAGCGCATATTATTTATTTTTCTTTTATTTTTTATATAAAAAATTTTAGCAATAAGTTAAATCCCATAGACTGTGTCAACTTTGCCAAACGCCCAGTGCGTCACTGTTTCCATTTAACCTATTTTTAGTAGCCTACCAGTGTGATATTGCAAACTTTACTAAACAACGCACTGTACCGCCAAATTCTTGGAATAAAAAAAAATAAAAACAGAAAATTTAAAATTACAAAGCGGATAGATGCGGAAGGGTGCCAGTGATTTGCATCATTTAGTCAGTCTGGCACTTGAAACAACTATTCACTAAATCTATATGAATACCCATAAGTGCCAACAACCGAGAGTGAGATTTCCAGATAGGTGCAAAGGTTTGAAACAAAAACAACAACTAACTTGCATCCCCTACTAAGAGCTACCATTTTAAAATTTAACCAGCAACATGCTGCGCGCCTATTAGCCCCTATCACCCCGCACGCACCATTAACTACCGCACCATTACTATTTTGTGTGTTGAGTATGGAAAGGCTTGATTTAGTGCAGATTCACAATATTCCGAACGTTTAGTCGTATTTATTTGGTTGGAGCGTACAGCAAGCGATAAGGCGGCCACAATCGAAACGGGCGAGCGTACAGCGCGTTAAAGTGTTAGCACACTCGAGCCGAGCCGAAATGTACTAGGCCATAATTTGAAACACAAGAACCCAAAAGAAATTGCAAATATTTAGTGTGGATTTTCAAAAGACTTTACTATATATTTTATGAAATTTTCAACGAAAAAGTTTTAAAAACGGGCAAATTGTAATTTGCAAAGATTTTATAGTTTTAAATTTGGTTTGTTAAATTTCTCAAACATTTGTTTTTGTATCACTTCCACTTTTAATCAATTACTACGTAATAATGAATGTAAAATTGCTCTTGATTTGCCTTGGGGTGTTCATGTTAAGCTGTCAAGTGTGCGATGGTCGACGTGGACGTGGCCGAGGACGCACCAAATCGAGAGTGAGTGTTGGAAAAGCATAAAAAATATTTTTTCGTATTTATTAAATACCTAAAATGTGATATTTCTGGTGATTTCGATTTGCAGGTACAAATAGGATTACCTATAACAGGCAAATATCGTGATCCCGAATCGGATCAGTATTACAACAATAACAATGTAAGTGAAAAAAATAATTGCAAATGTGGTTTTAATAGTGGAAAGCTTACGCTTCAAGTGGAGTTCACTAAAGAGGAATTTTAAAGAATTTAATTTCGCGTTGAACAACTGAACTGATTTTTTGAGGAGAGCTTTTGATTTATTTCAATTTGATTTTTATTTGGTTGTTATTTTTGTAGCAGCATAAACGGGGAAAGTGCCAGTCCCTGACTGGATATAAATCCGAGTCGTTCCGGTTACGTAGAACAAACTGTCGTGGGAACGATTGGTTTTTATTTGGTCGTCATTTATTTATTTATTTTTTTTTGTTTTTTGAAGTCGTCTAAATGCTTCTAAATCTAAATTTGTAGGCATATAGTAGTTTGAGGAAAAATAAATCCATTACTTTTGCGTAAAATGTTTGCGCGAATGGTTTAATACTGTTTTATGGTCAATCTTTAGATCTGGGGCGATGCTACGCCTACTGACATGTCGGTCAACTTCGATTATTTATGTGATTTTATCGACATTATCGACATTTTTTTAACATCAAAAATGCCTGAACGGAATCGACGAAACCAAAATTGCACGTAATTAGCTGCTTACTGTTACAATATCGGCCCCATAAACACCTTTCACAATTTCAGCGGTCTGGGTCGCATTTTCGTCTTTATCACAGAAAAACTGGAAAATGTACCGAAATTTCTATTTGTTGACTTCCATTGCTAACACCCTGTAACTGACAAATGAATGGATCAAACTAAAGCAAACTAAAAACAATGAAAGCATTTTTTTAGTGTGAAATGTCAGCTTGTCAACGAGCATAAACTTTAAATTGTTTGATCCACACCTTACGAGATATCGAGCACTACAGGCATCTACCAAGAAAGTAATTAATTTCTTTTTCGACGAGAAATTGATTGACTTAATGTGAATTCCTCTTTCTTGTCCGGATGATGTTTTATTTACTTCCTCAAATCGTTTGTTGGAAAGAGTGCTGAAGGGAATTTTACTTTCTTGTCAAGTATGCAGGCATTGGAACTGCTGCCAACACATAAAATTGCTGACCAAAAAAGAGATACTGCATGGGAAGGAGAGATAACGGCATCCCAATCTACCGAGAAAATAATGGATTTCTTTTTCCCCAAACTAATATTTTCATATGGCCGCCGTAGCCGAATGGGTTGGTGCGTGATTACCATTCGGAATTCACAGAGAGGTCGTTGGTTCGAATCTCGGTGAAAGCAAAATTAATAAAAACATTTTTCTAATAGCGGTCGCCCCTCAGCAGGCAATGGCAAACCTCCGAGTGTACTTCTGCCATGAAAAAGCTCCTCATAAAAATATCTGCCGTTCGGAGTCGGCTTGAAACTGTAGGTCCCTCCATTTGTGGAACAACATCAAGACGCACACCACAAATAGGAGGAGGAGCTCGACCAAACACCTAACAGAAGTGTACGCGCCAATTATTTTTTTTTTTTTTAATATTTTCATAAACTATATGTATAGAATATACCTCCTCTGCATATCCAATTTAAATATATTTCTAGGGTGCTAAAATTCTGCAAGCCTCACATTTCGATTATGAATACGTGTTGGGCCATAAAATCGCTTTCCTTTGCATAGCCAAAGGTAATCCACGTCCGCACATCACCTGGTACAAGGATGGTACGGAGATTTTCCAACACCTCTACATGCATGTGAGTGCAGTGAAGTGCATTTTTTGCTTATTTTTCAATAAACTTTTTCTTTCACAGGTGCATGAGTGGCGTATTGGCGAAGATAAAGTCAAGTCGAAGATCGAGATCGACCCTGCCACACAAATGGATGCCGGTCTCTATGAATGCACCGCTGATAATATGTACTCAATTGATCGACGCAGTTTTAAGACAGATTTCTCTATTGCTTTCGATTAGTATGAAAGTGTTTTTCTTTTCTATTATAAAATATAGTATTTTTCACAAGTAGTATAAAAATTTAGTATAGCTAAATTAGTACGTATGGATTTTGTGCAATTTAAAAAAAAATATATATAGTAACAACTTTAAGTAAAAAAAAATAAAAGAAACTTGTGTTTACTCACGTAAATGAGCCTTTGACAATATCGACATAATCATGTGAACGCGCATAATAGCCGCCATCGGAGAGCGCACCCCAGAAATTGCTCCATAATTCATCGTATTTGCTTACCACCGGCGCAGCAAATTGTCTGGCATGGAAAATATGAAATCAAGTTAGTTTGCGTAACAAAGTGTGGCAAATTGTTTTTTGCAAAAGCAAGCACCTATTCATTATTAACATTTCGCGTAGCAATTGCGGATCGTCCACTTGCACATCAGCATCCACAAAGAATATATAATCGCACTGCTTTTTCTTAGCTTGTTGACTATAAAGAAGAATAAATTATATTAAAAAAAAAACAAATTTGGGTTTACTGCATATTAACCCTCCGTTGAGCACCTGGGTCTGGCCACACTGGCTTTTTCGACTTATAGCTAACGAGTTGAGCTTCCAGGTAGCTTCCTAAAATTGAATTTTCTATCGATTTATAGATATAACCTTTTAAAAAAGATCCTCGAGCAGTACGAAAAAAAGGCCAGACCCTGGTATACAACCAAAGGTTTGGAACGGTTAAGACGTACAGCGCCAATTCACGTCCTTGTTGCTCGTTCAACATATCGCTCGACAACACAATTTTCACGCTGCGATACTCCTGCTCCAGCCGCTTTAGGAATGATTTCGCCATATCGTCGTGGAATTTTTGCTACAATTGTAATTATTAAAAAGGCGGAAAAAAGTAAAAATAATTCAAACGCACATTACTGTAAATAAACAAATGCAATTTGTCCTTGGGATAGTTGAGGTTTTCAATTTTCTCCAAGAACATATCGAAGAAAGGCACTGCCTGTGTAATGATTAGCGCCATGGAAATGATGGGCAGTTTACTTTCCTGTAATTAAAAATTGCTTAAGCTTTTCAATTCAATAAATCGCAAAGTGTATACACAAACGTACATCCAATTCCAAGCGATCTTCCTGACATATGAGACATTCGCCATTAAAAGTTTTCGCTAAATAATTTGCAAATGCATTCAACTCCACTTTGCTTGGTCCATTTCCATGTATAATAACAGGTTCGGTCATAAAATTAATATTCAGCAATTTACCCTCATTCGAGTCCAAATCCACATCCAGCTTCAGATCGCCACGCGCGCCATTCAGAGTTTGAAACAAATGCGAGTGCGTATCTAATTGAATGCCCAATTTTTTGCGCTTCTCCGTATCAAGGAATATTTTTGTATAGTAACGTTGATCATCATCATCATCTTTGATTTCCTCGTCATGTAAAATGCTATAGATCTGTGGCGCATAGCCGATGAATGCGCCTGAATTGAGGAATGGCGATGCATTGGCTTCCGAGACAGGTGGATATTTCCTAGCCAAGTCCGAATCAGGCCAGCAGAATTTTTCTGCGGAGAAGATCACTTTGCCGCCAAATTCCCTGAATCTCCGATAGATATCTTTAAGGCCACCTGTGAAAACGACGTCGTAGCTGTTAAGGAAGAAGCGCAATCAATTAGTTTAGTTGAGAGTGAAACAAATTGAATATTTAAATACCTGTCAGTAAACAAGATAATTGTGTCTTTTTCATTTTTGAATGGCTCGACAGCTTCACGCAGCAAACGTATTTTATAGCCGCCACCCAAACCGTTCATATCGCCGCCTTTCCACTCCTCATCCATGCCAAGGGTGTTGACCTGTAAATAGTGTGAATAAGAAAAAGTTCTGTTTATAAACTGGGCAGAGAATGCATATGAATGCATGTGTGTATGTATGTAAAGACGATTATAGACTAACACAAAATACCACCCAATTAAACTGTAACGGTTTTAACACCTACATATTAGACAAACAACAAACCACATTTAGCTACAGAAATTCACTACTTTTCTCTTTTTTTGTTTTGTGTTTGACGGAGTGCATTAAACTCAGCTTTCCATAGTTGATGCTTTATTTCGCTGCCAGTTTAATTTGTTAACATTTAATAAATCAATTATTCACAAATATAATCCAATCAATTTTTAGCACATTATTTTGCACACAAATCTTTTTAGACAACTTTAAAAGCTCATAAATTTTAAAACAAAAAGAATAAAAAGACGTTTATTATGATTGAAAATAGCATTTTAAGAAGCTTACAAACTCAATCACAGATAATGCACTTGTTTATTTATATACCTGTATGTAAAGGGGTGATCAATTTAGAAGTATCGGATTTTAAATTGAAATAAAGGAATGAAAATTCAAATTGATTGGGCAATCTTTATTTCTTTTTGTGTAGAATCATTCATGACATTTATTTTTTAAAGATAATAGCTGGACGACCTCGGTCGGTATCTCGTGAATAAACTTACTAAAGCTGGGTTCTAAATGCCTCAATCGAAGCTGGTTTGTCCACAAAGCAGTTAGACTTTACATAAGATACTTCCAAAAATAAAATTGCAAAGGTGTGATATCACACGATCTTGGTGACAAATCGGCCAATCCACTGGTCCGAGACGAAAGATAAATTGCTCGCCGAAAGGACGACGCAGTAAACCCATTGCTTCACGGGCTGTAGGGCAAGTAACGCCGTCGAATGTCTTGTTGTGTAAATCTCGGGCTTCATTTTCCGGCATCTAAAAGTCGTGTATCATCGCACGATAGCGTTCGCCATTCACTATTACATTGGCGCCAGCCTCATATTTGAAGAAAGGTGGGTCGATGATTTCTCCAGCCCATAGGCCACACCTAAGGGTTGTTTTCAATGGATGTAATGGGTGTTCTCGAATAACTTCGAGTTGCTCTTCAGCCCAAATATGGCAATTTCGCTTATTGAGCCAAAAATGGGTCTCATCGCTAAACACCATCGCTGAGTGTGCAATGAACACTTTTCACAGAGCGTCGATTTTCGTAAAGCATTTGTACGATTTGTAAACGTTGTTGAGGCGTAAGCCTTTCCATGATGAAATATCAATGAATACTGAAAAAAGTATGTATTTAGTTTGACAGTAGTCATGCGTGATCTGTCAAAAAACCCCTTTTGGAAAAAGTATCTCCAATCTGATCACCCTTTATATATACAGTGGCTCACAGCTTATTTCGTGTGGCTGTCTTTTAAACTAAAGAATTGTAAAATTATTTTTATTTGATTTACTTTAAAAAAAATTTAAATGCACAATCAAAGATAAATTATTTCTAATTACAAACATGTATAAATGCATTCAAATTTTGTCTGCTTTAGTAGAATATTTACAACAAAAACAGAATACTAGGTAAATTGACGTCACAGCTTATTTCGTGTGTTCACTTTTACCGTTATCGGCGCCAGTAAACCGGTTTGCAATTATAGGAAATTTGTTTTGCATAGTATATTAGATTATATCCTTATTTAGTTTACACATTGAAAGTAGTCGGGTGTCCAGCTTAATTTAAAAATACCGTGATGGGTCGTCGTACGTCGATTGAAAGGAGCGAATTAGTGATTACGCATTACAAAAATGGAAAGTCGCAGAAAAAAATTGCTGAAATTGTAAATTTAAGTACTTCCACAGTATAGTACATTATTCAACGCTTCTCTCGTGAAAAAAGAGTGGTTGACAAAGGCCGCCAAGCTCCAAACAAAATTTTTACTGAAGCTGATGAAAGGTGGATATTAAGAAAAATTAAAAAAGACCCACGAATTAGTGCGCAGCTTTGACAAAAGAGGTCGAAAAAGTACTTGGTAAGTCATGTAATCCTGAAACAATAAGAAGAATTCTGCGCAAAGCTGATTTCCATGGTCGTACAGCTCGAAACAAACCGTTTGTTAATGAGCGTAACAGAAGATTAAGGGTGGAGTTTGCCGAAAACCATGTTAATAAAGACCAAACATTTTGGAATGACGTTATTTTCGCCGACGAAAGCAAATTCAACCTATTTGGTTCGGATGGAAAGTCTTTCGTTTGGCGTAAGCCCAACGCGGAGCTGGACCCGAAGAATCTGCGTGGTACAGTAAAACACGGTGGGGGCCATGTAATGGTTTGGGGCTGCATGTCAACAGCTGGTGTCGGAAACTTGGTTTTTATCGACGAAATTATGGATAAAACAGTTTATTTGAATTTATTAAAAAATAATTTACGACAAAGTGCTCAAAAATTAGGCATTCGGGACAGGTTCAGGTTCTATCAGGACAATGATCCGAAGCATAAGTCGGAATTAGTGCAACGGTGGCTTATATGGAATTGCCCTCATGTGGTAAAAACGCCAGCACAATCACCTGATTTATGGAATATTCTGGATCAAAAAATTAGAAAACATAACATAAGCAACAAACAAGATCTAAAAACAGCATTGCAAGTGGAGTGGGAGAAAATATCTCCTGAATACAGTGGAAAACTTGTTAGCTCTACGCAATCCCGGTTAAAAGCTGTATTAAAACAAAAAGGCTACCCTACAAAATATTAGATTAGTAAAAACTTAATAAATTAAAAAAAAAATCATGTTTTTTCTAGTTTGGTTAAGCACACGAAATAAGGTGTGACGTGGATTTACTTATAATTTTGATTTTGCTGTAAATATATTACTTAAGAAGAAATAATTTAAGTTTATTTATGTACGTTTGTAACAAGAAATAATTTATCTTTGAATGTACGTTTAAGTTTTTTTTCTAAATAAAGTTTATACAAAAATATTAAACTTTTTTATTTTGATAAACGGGCACACGAAATAAGCTGTGAGCCACTGTACATAAAAAAGCATAGCTTAGCGGTTTGTGCATAGCTACCATTCCGCTTGATCGCGATGCCCACTCTGAATACGTAACCGCAAATGATAGAAAAAGATGTTTCTAATAGTGGTCGCCTCTCCGAAAACTATGCTAAGCCTCCTAAAATATTTCGGCGATATGAAATCTTCTCATAAGAACGAACCATCTGCCATTCGGCGGCGGTATAAAACTGTAGGGTAACATCAAGGCACGCAAGGATAAGCGCGGCCAAGCATCTTAAGGGGGGAAGTACCTTTAGACGTTTCAAAAAATCGCAGTGCTCGTAGGGAGGCACAACTCGCCGAAAACGAATATTTTGAGGAAGCTGAGGGTTTGCTCTATGAGCCTGGTGGTGCTGATTACCGTCCAACTTCGGTAAGTTTCTTTTTCCTTGACCGCGAACTTTAAACGGCGTTTTCTCGAAACCATGTTTTTCAAATTGGCGTAAGTGATTACGGAAAAAGTATTGAACCAATTTTCTTCATCAAGGTTTCATTTTAAAGGGCATAAAAAGCTACTCTAGGTAGACTACGGACGAAAAGAAAAAATAATTTTTAGATACTTTTTAACACAAAAATGTTTGAAAATTTTTGCAAAAAAAACCAAAAGTTTTTTTTGAAGCCTCATTTGAATGGTTAATCTTCGAATTTGCTAGAGATTGTAGTCTATCTAGGATAAAAAACCCTCCTGAGTAAAATAATGTTTGATTTTATGATTTCAGATGAAAGTTGCGGTCAGGATCGCTTTCTCCGAATTCGATGTCAGCGGCGACACGATTTACGTGAACCGCCATAACTCAATTAATTGCTTATTTATAATAATGTTAAATACGCTTTTTTCTTCTTGGAGCATTTTTTTTTTTTTTTTTTTTTTTTTTTTTGGCGGTGAGGTAGGGTTCAAAATGCCTTCGCACTTACAGTAACCGTCGTCTACTGCGTCGAATGGTGTAGCCACTAAAACAATCCCTCCCCATTCCTTCCCGGATGTTTCCTCTGCCCCGGGACTACGGTAGTATTTCATCGTAGGCAGAGGAGACCCAAGTAGGCGTTCTGTTCAGAAAGAAGCCTTTTCTACTCCCCCTGCGTCCAGGGTCGCCAATTTTGGAGCCAGCATCACGCTATCGGCTCATCTTCTACTCAGGTAGGATGGATGTATGTATATTGATCATCTCTATCCATGTCAAATTTCTTGGCACGTAGGATGCGCTCCACGTACGTGTCAATAAATTGCCAGCTTTCTGCACTTTCGACCATTTTTTGAATGATGTTGTCTGCTTTTAAGGGGCCTAGCCTATCTTCTATTGCTTTGCGCTCTGATGTCCACCTCTCACATTTGAAAAATGTGTGATCAGCATCGTCAATGGGTGCATCTCCGTAGATGCATTCAGCAGTTTCTGCTTTCCCTATTTTGTTGAGGTATTTATAAAAGTACCCATGTCCAGATAGCATCTGGGTGATGTAATAGTTCACCTCACCGAATTTCCTGTCATACCATTTATCTATGTTTGGTATCAGTCTCTTTGTCCATTTTCCTTTCGCCTCTGACGCCCAGCGCTCTTGCCATATTTGGAGTGTGCGTGCTCGAGCTTGTTGCCTTCTGGTATTTGTGCGGTCGCATGTGTGGTCGTCTGTGTCATTTGTCTCGCTCTTTTTGAGGTCCCATAGTTCTTTTCGTTCCCTCGCTAGGAGATCTATGGGTATCGTACCGCTAATGATAAGTACTGCTGCTTCCGATACCGTGCGGTAAGCTGAGGCAACGCGGAGGGCAGCAGTTCTTTGGGCCTTGGCAAGAATCTTCCGACGACATTCTGATTTGAGTGTGTCCGCCCATACTTCACAGCCGTATAGCAAGATGGATATCGTTGTGTCCATGAGCAGCTTCCGCCTGCTTGCGATGGGGCCTCCGATATTAGCCATTAATCGTGATAAGTTTGTGATTATTTTGGCAGATTTTTCAGCAGCATGTTGGATTTGTGCCCAGTAAGTCAGCTTGTTGTCAAGTCTGATGCCCAGGTATTTCACCACTTTTGAAGTCCTTATATTCTCCGTGTAGACCGGCATTATTACTTCTAGAGGTATGCGCGCCCTCGTAAGTAGAATTAGTTCCGTCTTTTCCGGAGCCAAGCATTGTCCTAAATATATATCATATTAATTTCATGTGCACTGTTTTCATTTTCCCAAAAATAAATCACGAAAAACTGTTTTTTTTCGGCCCTCTAAAGGTACTTCCCCCCTTAAAGAGAATATTTGTGCCAATTATAAACAAAGTCTTTCAAGTTCGAGTTTCTGTTTTAGCAGTATTTTCTTTTAGCAGCTGTGACAGTTCGATGAGTTCTCTTTTGACAGAAGTTAGATAGGAATCTACAATTTCTACACTAAAATGCGTTAGATTTCGCTCGGGAACCGTATCAAAAATTGTCACAATGGATAGTTTTTCTGTACAAAACCATTTCTCAGATGAAAGTCATTTTCATTCAAAGGGGTACGCGAGCTATCAAAATTGTCTGAGTTGGTCATGGGAAAATCTACGAACAGAAATACACTTGGAGGTTTCACTCAAAATTTGTGTTTAATTTGAATTGAAAAAGGGTATGTTTTTTAGTAGTTTTTTTTTTTTTTTTGGACCAGGCGAAACCACCATGCAAAGTTAAGAATGTTCCTGATCCCTGATTTTAATAAAACAAAAAACAATTTTTTTATACGATTTGACTAAATTCTATCACAATTACAACGTAAAGAAGCAAAATTTCCCGTTTTGGTTTGTAAAAAATCTAGAAGCCTTTCCATCTACAAAATCTCACTGTTCGTTGTGCTTTGTGGGCTGATATTGACATTTTTTCTCGAAGATAATGGCGCTCAGAATGTTTTGCGCTAACGATCAATTTTTGCAGAAAACATTCGCTTAACGCATAACTTTACGTAGTGGCACTGTTAACAGGTCTCCAGGGTGGTGTAATATCACCGCTTTAGGCTGTTTTCTGTGACGACATATGAAGTTGCTAATTTTATAAGACAAAAAATCTACGGCGTTGAACCATCTGACAGCTAATGGAATCATTTTTAAGCATCAAGTGCTAAAAATAAACTTTCAAATAAAGTCAATGCTAAGAAAATTATGATGAATATATATTTTATTTGATTTCCAAACTTTTATGACTTTAAGGCGCGCAACGACATTATACTGATTTCATTCAAAAACTGATTTTTTAGTGCAAAAACCGTTAGCACTCGTATAAATACTCAAATGAATGGGTGAAATTCCTTTAAGCGAAATTCGAGAATTTTTTTAGCTACGGATGTTAAACGGAACTCTCTCTCTTGTTTTACCGTGAGCTCTTTTAGAGTTTTTAAACGCGTATTTCTCATGCTACTTTTATGATTACCCAATTTAAATAAAATATTTTTTTTTGGGAAAATGTAATAGTTGTAATAATAGCTGAGACAGTCAAGCTGCACTGTAAGCCCTTGCTAATCCACGCTGCTCTTCGAAGTTAGTCGGTGAATGTAAGACAAAACTAAGCAGTGTTGAAAAACACAACAAAGTTAGTCTTATTTGGGTGCCTGGACTTTGTGGTATTACAGGGAACGATTTAGGTGATAAATTGGCTAATGAAGGCTCTGCAAGTATGGCACTAGGCCCTGAAGCCTTTCTAGGTGTCAATTCCGCATCGATTCAACTATGGATTGACGACTTCAAGAGGTCTACCCATGGAGGACGTTGGTCTGGGTTGAACTCGTGCGGAGTAGTCAATTGTTTTGTGAAAGAACCAAACAGGAAAATAGCGGCCTTTCTCCTAAAACTCAATAGAAAGGACCTGAGAGTACTGCTGGGTGTAATCACAGGGCACAACGCTTGTGATCAGCATATGGCTGCCCTGGGGGTCGCCCCATATGCCTATCCTGTCTTGAGGATGACGACACTGCAGAGCATTTTCTCTGTAGCTGTTCGGCGTTTTCCAGAATCAGACTTAAGATATTGGGTTGCGATATACTGTGTATGGATAAGGCTAACACTCTTCCTCTTTCGGATCTCTTAAGATTCATCAATGAATGCAAGAGATTTGTGGAAGAGTGATCTCAAACTAATTTATCCATCTTACCACCCACTTTTTATCTTTCCTATCTCTATTCTTTCTACTGAAATCTATCCGGGTGTAGTACAATGGTCTCCTGACTGAGTGCTTGGACTTGTCCAACCCCCCACAAATCTAATCTAATTTAAAGTAGCTGAGAAAACAAATATTTGAAAAAATAGGAGAAAACAGGAAGAGAAAACTTATTCACCCATTTGAAGAAAAAGAAATTTTTGCAAAAACTAAATAATTTAATTTTTTGAAAAAATTTAAAAGACAGAAGGAGAAAACTTATTCACCAATTCCAAAAAAAAGGGTTAAAAAAAAAGATTTTGAGCAGCTGTTCATTGCAGCTCACAAGTGCCAAATATTATTGACGTACGGCGCCATTTGCAAAAATTATAAATCTTCCCAAAGGGTGATTAATTTTGTGCCACTTTGAACAGGCTGTTTATATATTTTTTTTCTTAACGCAGAAAAAAAACGGAAGATAATTTGGGCGTTTTCGTTCCAACGACTGTAACTCTTTTAGTTTTTAAATATTGCTAAAAGAATTGATGCACAGAATTAATTCAAATCATTTTTCCATTAAAAAAGAAATGTATTAAAGAGCTCAAGCTGTTAGGGGTAGTCAGAATTAACAAAAAATTTAATTTTTTTTTTGCATTTTCTCAAAGTATAATATCTTAAAAATATTGTGTGAAAATTTGAAGTGAATCCGACAAATATTTTTCGAGTTATGCTGAAAACAGTGACCGACGTAAACGCAGTCCCCTGTCAGCTGTTACGGTCAAACTAATGAGAACCCCATGCAAATGAAAAATTACTTCCTTCCGTATCGTAGTATCGTAGATTTTATTTTACGATTTTTGAAAAATTCCGTAAAACCCTGTCAGCTGATTGCTCTCTCACCACACAGTGTTGCCAAGCATTACATTTCGAGATCATTTACAAAATAAACTTAGAAAAATTATAATGTTTATTAAAATAACTTAAAAGCACTGTTGAATAATGTTAATTATAGATAAATGAACTATTTGCATTTGTTGGTTTTTGGCTTTGGTTTATTAAACAATGAAAAATTGTAACTGATAACGCGAATGTGTGAAAAAGTGTGTAAGCAAAAATATCAATGGCAACATTGTGTAGATACAACCAAACACATACACACACAATAACCGATGTATTGTGTAAATATGTAACTCAAAGAACGCAGTTGTTCCCCACGGGATGAGTTTTGCTCAGTTTTGTGCTCGTTAGGGGCTGCGGTAAGGGACTTCGTACGTCGGGCACTGTTTTCAGCATTATTCAACAATTAACAAAGGGCGCTCGAGCGCTCCGGAGCGTTCGAGAAAAAGTAGTTAGCTTTAAATGCGAATTTCTCAAAACTATGTTTTTTGAACTGGTGATCACTGTAACTAAAAACCGCCTGGAAGATTTTAATAAAATGTGTACTGCTTTTGAAGAATATGAACTCGTGCTTGAACGAAGGATTTTGTTTTTTAAATTTCGTTTTTTTTTAACAATTAATTGTCGGTTTTATTCTCGAAAATCTGAAAAATATTTCCTGAGGCCGCCTAGTGTTAATTTACAAAAAAAAAGTTTCGATCAGGCACAAGATTATCTATTAATAAAACTAATTTCTCTTGTCCGATCGATTTTAGATGAATCTCCAGGGACTTGTGATGATCACCGCCAGGGAATTCTAGAGAAACGGGCTCCACACAAACAGCGAGAACTTTTACAATTATACATTTTCTTTTCTTTTTGGTTTTGAAATTTCAAGCCGAACATCAACATCATGCATCCTTAATGTTATGTTTTTATTTTTGTAAAATAAAGCAATTGACTAGCAAACAAAAATTATTGGAAATCATAATTTTTTCGAGCTCCTGACTACCCATAACCCCTTAAAAATCAACCTCATAATGTGGTTGTCCCCCTTAAACAACAAATAAAAGGCTCCTCAATGATCCCGTTTTACTTACTGAGCTCTCGCATTACCGACTTCTGTAACAGCCAAGCCATAGTAGCTTAAATTATTTGAAAAATGGCATTGTCAAAAGAAATTGCACGATATAAGCATATCACATTCACATAAGACTCGCATAATTCAAACCAAAATAACAGGTTGTGGTTATAGATGTAAGTAAGTAGAGCACCAGAAAATGAAATTCATTATAGCAACTAAGTGGTTTCCAATGACCCCATTCCCGCCACTTCTGTGCACAAATAATTGATTAATCAGCTATTTTTATTTTAAATGCCACAATATTGCTTGTCTAATTCTAAACAATTGTGAGATGCCTGCACTCGACAAATTAATTCAATTATTGTTTGTATTAAACGTCGTGCGAGCAACACACAAAACAGAAGTTTCATGAAAATCACGAACAAGAAACTTTTCAGTAGCTGATAAGCGCAAGCTGGCAAAGCTAAGCTGGTCAACCGGTAGAAGCTTATCTGACACCAGAAACCTTTTGAAAAAAAAAAGCCGGTGCTGCAAAGAGGTTAGCAACTGGCTGAACTTTTTCGGATGTAGAAATGTTGAAAGAAAAGTTGGGCATGAAAAAGCATTTATTGCGATACCATCAATTGTAACTTAAGATAGGAAAGGAAGAAAGAATAGAATAGAAACAGGGGCATAGTAAATTGTAATAAATTGAATTTTTAAGAAATTAAATGAGTCAAATATAAATTATTTATTTGTACATTTTTAAACTCCAGTATCTGCTCGACCATCATACTCGCTGGGCTAAAAACTAAATATAATATATACCAAAATTTTCAGCATTAAATGCAATCAAAAATATAAAAGAAAAATGTTAATCTTTTCAGTTTATTCCTTTTTCACTCAAGTCTATAAATAAACCAATTTTCAGAAAAATGTATCACAATGTCCATCTACTTAGATCTTCTTCTTCTTGATTGGCGCGATACCCGCTTATGCGATTTTGGCCGAGTTTAACAGAGCGCGCCAGACACTTCTTTCTCGAACTAAACGGTTCCGGTTGGGCACAGCAAGTGAAACCAAATCCTTCTCCACACAGAGAAGAGCTTCTTTTTCCTCTACTACTCCCAGCTGGTACCGCATCGCATACTTTAAGAGCCGGAGCGTTTGCATCCAAACGGACGACATGACGACAACGAAGCCGCTACGTCTATGCTGTCGTAAAGCTCACTCAGGTCATTGTTCCATCGCCTACGATATTCGCCGTCACCAACGTGCAAAGGTACAAAAATCTTACACAGAATTTTTCTCTTAAACACTTTAAGAGAGGTCTCATTGGATATTGTCATCGTCCAAACTTCTGGTAAGAGCCTTATAAAGCGTTTTCATTGTTCGTCGAGAGGATTTTATTACTTGGCTACTTAGTCCAAAGTAGCACTTTTTGGCATGAGAGATTTTCCTACTATTTAAATCATTTGGGATGAAGTAGCTGAGTAGACGACGAATCTACAGGCTTGCCACAAAGCAGAGCTGAAGATTTCCACAGAGCGCTATTTTGTTATGGGTTCAGTACAATAGACGGAGGACGCAGAAAGTCCTGTGGACTCCATGCCATTCAATTTCCAAAATTGTAGCTATGCTTACCGGTCATTGGTCGCAGAAAAGCTGGGTTTACCCTTTAGAGCTACTTGAGAATCATAAATTCTTAGAGTTTCAGTGTGGAGCATAGGGCAACAACGAAATTCTTCCATTCGGGTCTATTTTCGGCTAATCTCTTAACTTCATTCCAGCTAAGCTGCATGGCGCGAGTTTCTGACTCCAGCAATCGTCTCCAGGTATTTCCTGGTCTTCCACGTCTGCGGCTTCCTTTGGGGCTCCAGTCAACGGCGCTCCTTGTTAAGTCACCATTTCTCTGCGTAGAACATAACCAATCCAGCCCCATTTTCTCTTTCGGATCTCTAATAGTATTGGCTTTTGCTGGATTCTGGCCCATAAGTCAGCATTCGAAATAATATTTGGCTTGAATATTTTGAAAATTTTTCGAAGGCATCTGGTTACAAAAATTTGTAATGAGCTAACGTCGCATTCCACGTTTCGCAACTATAAAGTAAAATCGACTTCACATTGGAGTTAAAAATTCGTAGTTTTGTGCGCCGTGTGTGATTCGTCCCAAATTTCTTGCAGAGAGCCAAATGCCGCCACAGCTTTCTTTATTCGGCTTTTGATATCATCGCTCGAACCTCCAGAGACCGATATAACTCTGAATTAATAGCATAAGGATTGTACTTCCTCGATATCAATACTATCAATTGAGAAATTTTGCGTATTACCTTTATTTATACGCATGACTTTGGTTTTCTGGATATTGATCTTCAGACCGGCTTTCTCAGCTGCTTCTCGCACTGCTTGAATCTTCACTGTCATGTCAAGATAGTTGCGGGACAGAAGGCAGATGTCATGTGCATAGTCAAGATACCCTAGGGGCCCGTGCATTCCCCAGGTAATACCGCCTCCAGATGATGAGGCGTTTTTCATGGCAATGTCCAAAATGATGTTAAAGAGAAGTGGCGAGAAAACATATACTTGTCGTACCTCTGCTAATATTTTAATTTTGTCACCCAGAAGTTTTTCATACATTATCCGACAGCTTCCCTTCGTGTGAAGTGCATCGACGAGTTTAATCAATTTCGATGGGCCCCCTTTGCACTCGAGAGCGTTACGAAAAGCGCCGTGATGTAAAGTGTCGAACGCAGACGAAATAGAGCGAGGTCAACTGACTGTTGAATGATAACTCAAAGACTCTGGATGTGGTCGATGCATGAACGGTTCGCTCTGAAGCGCGCCTGTTCCAGGCTCCGCTGAAAGTCGTATATTTACGATTTGTGTGAAAATCTCTACTACTTGTGCAGAAATCTCGTACGAGGAAACACATTTCCTCAGTTAACATGACCTACTTGACAGTTACGACGACATTTGGCTCTAAAGTGAAGTAGCAGACAGCAGACAGACCCCAAGATTTTATTGGCTTTGTTTTATTATCTTTCAATGATAAATCAAAGTTTCAGTAAAGCCTTTAAAATCATTACGGATACGAGTATTTTACTTAAGAGAAAAAGTTCATTGAATTGGTTAATCAAACATCAAACGCAGAAATTGGCTGGACTACGTGACCATAATCCACAGAATAGTTGATCAAAGGCATGTATGTATGTATGTACACTCTCTATACAGAATTTGTACGTAGAGAAATCACGAAATGATTAAAACGCGTCAGACATTTTTTTGACAAATTTATATACATACATATGTAAGTATATATGTGCATATAAAAAAATTATTTACTATTCCTACTGTATTTGAGAACATACATATGTGTGAATGGATGAACAGATGCTCTAAATGTGTTCCCGCGCGCCGGATGCTGCTGTATGCGCCACGCCGGTCGACTTGACTTGCGCTGCATCAGATTTGTAATGCTAAAAACATATGTACATATGTACATGGCTACTGAGTGTGGAATATGTACTATGTACTTACATACACATACAAACAACTGCTTTAGTTCGGTTTTGTTTATTATTTCTTATTATGATTATGATTTCGCTTCTTTATTCTCCTAACCGGCTCGATCAAACAATTTATGATGGTATATTTGAATGAAAATCGTGTTCGAAGAATAATCAAAATTATCAAAAACATTGATACATTAAAATAGAATCAAAATCATGTATGTATGTATGTATGTACGTACGTCAGTATATGAAACGAACCAGTTCCACCATGGCGGCGAAAATGTCTATCTAAATTTAAGCCTGATAACCAATTAAAACAATATATGCAAATAAGTTGAGGAATAAAACTTGTTAATTAGCATTTGAACTATCAAACTTCAGTTAGCCAACCAGTCGCGCTCAAGACGTCATTCTCTGGATCCGTTGAAACTATAAGTATTATTGACTTCAGTGAATTTCAGTGTCAAACGACGATATTCAATATTTAGTTGTTTGTTTTGGCCGCCTTTTGTTTTCTGCGGCGGTAGCTGATCGGCTAGTCGATTGGTGGAAGACTGGTATTAAAAGAAACATGTTTTTTCACAGCCGGTGCTTGTAGCCACGAGACTGTTTGGTAGCTTGAAGTAATGGATATTTGTAGGAACAAAGCAAGTGACAATTTTTTATTTTTTTGCAAGAAATCAAGTATTAAGCTCATACATATGCATAAGTATGTTTGTACAATGCTTGATCAAGAAGATATCCGTAAATATAAATACATTTGTAAATTAATACTGCGTGAAACTGAAACTGTTGTAGGTGAAAAGGCCTTACATCTTAGCCTATAAAACAGGAGAAATAAAGAGAATCTCCTTGAAATTTTGTATATTTTTCAAGTAATGTATGTAATATATTACAAAAAAGTTGTTTTCGACTAAATACGTAAACGCATAACCATTACAAATAAGCAAAGAGTATAAGCCAGCCAGTTTCAGGTCTTGTTGATTTCATTTAAATTAACCCTTCTTTTCTAACGAAATAAATTTATATTTTTCTATTTTATATCGCCTTTTATATTTTGCACTTTGCAAAAATTCGAGTGATGAGCTGTAATCCGATATTTGTATCGAAAACTTTGGTATTTTTTATCATAAACTTGCCGGCTCTAAAACAGCACAAAATGCTACATGGCTAAAATATATCAAACACCCTCAGATTTCTGTTTCTAAAAACTAAAATTCATTGTCTAAATGTCAAAGAATTCTCGGTATTTTTAAGCTCAGCAAGAAATCTACATTTCACGATTTGTATCCTGGGCTATCACTTGAAATGAAATTTGAATAGGTCGAGCCAAAAGCACCAAGCGATTTGGTGGCTCCTAAAACACTCCGGCTAAAAAGCGCCATTGTATTTAGAGCTCCGGAGAGAGCGTAGACAGTCAAGGAGAAAAAGAGAAAAGTATCAGAGAAAGAGATAGGAAAGAATAGAGACAGAGACAAAGGTAGTTAGACTTGTGTGAATTTTCCAGATTCTTTGGCAAGTCTGTAAATATCCTCTATAGCCTTCCTCTAGCAAAGGCAGGACACTCACAAATAAAGTGATCAGTGCTATCCGCCTTCTCCAAGCAAGACAGGTACATCGGGACCTTAATGATTCCACTGGTGGTCATATGCTGACCCCATGCGTTGTGTCCTGTAATAATACCGAATATCAACCGAACATCTTTCCTTCTAAGTTTTAATAGAAAGTTTGACAGTTTTCTGTCCGGACTTGTCACAAAACATTCTGCAGTTCTGTAGCGTTCTAAACCGGACCATCGCTCTTTATTAAATTGCATACATAATCGCTGATCGAATTCATGATTCCTGCGGAACTGATTCCGATTATTGGCTCTAGCCCTTATGAGGAACCGCTGATCTACGGTTGGCCAATTCATCGGCAATTTCCTTTCCTTGAACACCGGAGTGTCCTGGAATCCATATAAGTACAAGCCTGTTCTGTCGACAGAATTAAGCTTCTTCTTACATTCTTGAACAATCTTTGAGGTTTGCTTCGCGTTCTCCAGGGCCTTCAGTTCGGCATGCCTGTCACTGAAAACTCCAATCTGTTTCCCGCTCCATATCTTCTCGATTATCCATTCGGCTACTTTCAGGATGGCAAAAAATTTAACTCGTGAAAATTTTCGTACTATGATTTATTACGATTTTCTACATGGATTATCGAGATAAGAGTGCACCGATCAACCTTCGAACGGCGTTGAAGCACCACACTTAGGCACTGTGAAACGTGGGTGAAATGAGTTTCAATGTGGCCGTCGATCCTTGCAGGATGGGTTTCGTGAAGGCCGTCCAAAAAACGATTGCTATGCCAGAAACAATCAATGCTGTGCACCAAATGAAAACGCGAAACGCTCATGTGACATATCACGAGATAAAGGCATCCTTGGCTAATAATAGAACCAGCGCACAAGAAGATTTGTTTTCGTTGCTCAAAAAAGAATTCGGTTCGATTGGTGTAAAGAAATGTTAAAGAAATTCAACCGTAGTGGTTCAAAGCACGTCTATGACATCGTAACAGATGACGAATCTTGGATCTATGCATATGAGGCGGAAACAAAACAGCAATCGACAGTCTGGGTATTCCAGGATGAGCTTAATCCAATAAAAGTTATTGGGGTAAGAAGCATCTCAAGGCAAAGGGTCGCTTGTTTTTTTTCCGAAAATCTGGTCACGCCGCAACTGTACCGCTAGAGAAGCTTGAAACAATCAATTCTGGCGGGTGCACAACTATTTATTTAAAGAAGTTTTCGGAGAGTTAAGGAAAACTAACCGTCGAAGACGATTCATCGTTCCAAGACAATACGAGCTCTCACGTGTCGGCTTACACAAGTGAGTTTTTGAGCACTCAAAATAACTCTCGGTAACTCTCAACAACCTTCGTACTAACGCGAAACTGACCTAGACTTAACTGACCAATAGATTATCTTGAAGATCCTCACTTTTCATATGCCTTATAATATTAGAATTGTTTTACATTTAAGTCAGTTGAAAATGTCCATGGGTTTAACAAAAGCAGTCATTAAGCGTCATTAGATTAGGGCTTTTTTCCAAGAAATGAGGTGGTCAAATAAAATTCGATTGTCCAGCCCTGGTGGCTAGTGCTATGATATTAATTTAGTAATTTCAAATTTGTAATTATATTAATTATTAAAAATAAAAGACAAAGTGATAACTCATTATCAATTTTTTTTTTTTTTTTTGCCAATTAGCAGATTTTACTCGTATAACAGATTATTAAAATTATTAATACCACCCGTCAAATGAATAAATTCGAACAAACAAAAAATTTAAGAAATGAATAATGTATTTTAATCGCCTCACCATTTTTCTCTTTCAGCGTACCTTCCGTCCGCTACAATTTCATATACCTAAAACATTTATGTTTCCATGTCCGGCATTCGCTGATAAAAATCAATACTATCACTCTACGGTAATCGCCATTTATAGAATCTCTATAATTTGCGTGGAATATTTGCTCACCAAAATCACATAAAATAGTCCATTTATCTAATGTGTATCTCTATGTGAATTTCCGGCCCCTCCTATTCTATCTTTTTTTTTTGTGATTATATCGCTTATGAAACCAATTTCAAACGGTGATTTGCTGATATATGCATTTAAATTTTTAATTGCTATTTTTTGTTTGCAATCAGATGCACATTTTTTTATACATAAACTCTAAAGAAACTCGTTATAGCTATTAATGTTGAAAGTCAGCGCTGTCTAGTAAAGAGTAGCTTTTAACAACTCGAGTTAATACCTGGATATTTGTATTTAAATTTTTTTTATTGTCAATGTTTTGATAATAGAACTGAGATAGCCATCATTACTGATGTTCGCTGTCAAATAAACCATTGCAGCAATAAATTTTGGAAAGTTATACTTATGAGAAACTTCCAGGAGTTTATACAAGGCACGAATGTGAGTGGTTTTATTGTTAAATTGATAATTTTGTTTAATATTTTGTTAACCAGATATTTGTATTTTTATTTTATTCTGAAGCTTATTTAAGATATTTTTTTCTCATACCGTGAACTTTCTACTCCATTTGTATATTCTAGTTGTTTTGATTTTAATGGTTCAAGTTATGTTATTTCGATTTACTCAAAGTATTTATATTTATTATATAATAAGTACAAATATAAGTATACGCATAAGCATAAGTATAAGTATAAGTATAAGTATAAGTATAAGTATAAGTATAAGTATAAGTATAAGTATAAGTATAAGTATAAGTATAAGTATAAGTATAAGTATAAGTATAAGTATAAGTATAAGTATAAGTATAAGTATAAGTATAAGTATAAGTATAAGTATAAGTATAAGTATAAGTATAAGTATAAGTATAAGTATAAGTATAAGTATAAGTATAAGTATAAGTATAAGTATAAGTATAAGTATAAGTATAAGTATAAGTATAAGTATAAGTATAAGTATAAGTATAAGTATAAGTATAAGTATAAGTATAAGTATAACTATAAGTATAACTATAAGTATAAGTATAAGTATAAGTATAAGTATAAGTATAAGTATAAGTATAAGTATAAGTAGAAGTAGAAGTAGAAGTAGAAGTAGAAGTAGAAGTAGAAGTAGAAGTAGAAGTAGAAGTAGAAGTAGAAGTAGAAGTAGAAGTAGAAGTAGAAGTAGAAGTAGAAGTAGAAGTAGAAGTAGAAGTAGAAGTAGAAGTAGAAGTAGAAGTAGAAGTAGAAGTAGAAGTAGAAGTAGAAGTAGAAGTAGAAGTAGAAGTAGAAGTAGAAGTAGAAGTAGAAGTATAAGTATAAGTATAAGTATAAGTATAAGTATAAGTATAAGTATAAGTATAAGTATAAGTATAAGTATAAGTATAAGTATAAGTATAAGTATAAGTATAAGTATAAGTATAAGTATAAGTATAAGTATAAGTATAAGTATAAGCATAAGTATCCCTTGTTAAGATCGAAACACTAAGTAAATAAAATAAAATAATATAAAAAACAAAAACATTAATTTTTTCCCAAATTAGACTCCTCTACATTTATTTATTTGAATATATTTTTTTACTCTTAACGTTTAAAAAAATTAACGTTTAAAAATATTTTAACTCACCTCAATATCATAGATACGCTGTGCCGAACGCAAGTAACGCAAATATCCATCGGTGCGTTCTGTCGCTACGGTAAAGACTTTAATGTGCTTCGCTAAAATTATGAAGAAATCGTAATGAATTCTTGGTGATGCATACAGGCTTGTTATGTATATACATATGTTTATAACAAATATTTTATTAGACTTTAGTGCATCATAATGCATAAGTGACAAATTTTGCATTTATTTAAAAGCCAATGTTTTCCACCTAAGGATTGTAGATAAGGTGCACTGGGCTTAGGACAAACAATCAATGGCATTCGTCGAGAGACAATTAACATCTACACCCTTCGCAAACGTAAAACTTCAGCTGCCTCGTGACGTCAATGAAACCCCACCATCTTTTTTGTTTTGTTAAGGAGGTTGAAATCGAAATGTCAGAAAAATTCTCAAAGGTGGCGTCACACCAATGGTGTATGGGATATGCTCCCACAAACACTATAACACTCCTCCTCCTCGGCTGATTTCCACCCCGGAACCGCGTTAACATTTCTTCGAGGTGTAGCCGCGTTTATATCTATTAACACAACAGGTTCCTGCGTCCCACTACGTTCAAAAGCGGTTGGAGGGGAAATGAGAAGATCGGAGAATGCGTATTAGTCCGATACTCACAAACTATTTTCTTGTCTTCTCTTTGGTACTGCAGTGAGTGTTTAACTCAAGCGTCTGTATCTGCCCCACTCCCTCTAGTCCCTCCCCGTTGAGACAGTACTTTCACAGGACTTCTGTTAGGCGGCCGCAAAGACGTCACGTAGTGGAGCGTTCCCACGTCAATCAGTTCTACGTTACCTGATCGGCCCGGATTATTATCCGGCCAATGATTGTCACTCGAAAATAATAACAACGACAACATTTAGTGGAGCGTCGACGAACACCGAAAAAATTGATCATATCTTTGCGCAGTACAAAAGTACATAAATATGTAAATTTTTTAAAACTCTTTTCTTTCTGTGTATAAAAATTTGAACTGAATTTTCGTTTAATTGACGACAATTAAATTGTAGCGCTGACATTCATTACTTGTATGAGTATTAGTTCGCAGAATTACGGAACCGATGTATGTATGTATGTAACTTTCTAAATCGCAGCATGAGCTATGTACAAAACACACATCTACACATACATATATTTATATTCTAAATAGCAAATGTTGCATTAAAACTAATATGGACTCATACCCAAGAAATATGATAGTAGTATATATTTATATACTACATACGCATATATGTACTTATACCCATTTCTTTAACGATGTACACATTGGAGACCCGGTACGTTTATTTATTTTAATGTTATTTTTTCGAACATAAATGTGATTAAAAAGTAAAATAAATTTCTTCTTATGTACATGAATATAGGGATGCTGAAATGTGAAAATGCGGAATAAAGATAAGAAGGCATTCGGAACTTTCGAGCAACACGGTACCCTCGCAGAATATAGAATGATGAACTGAACAAAAAGAGCAATGGCATGGAACGTACAAAAACACAATATCTTCGTTGGCGGCGGGGCAGTTGAAAAGATCCTTCAATTTAGCTGCCCACGCGTGCCAACGTGACAACGAGAGCACCGACCACCCAAAATGAAGAAAGATGTTGTTTTTGTATCAGCATAAACATTCCCCATTTATATACGGTGAGTGCTGCTGCTCCGGTCCTTGGCGGGATATAAGTCCGGGTCATTCCGGTTACGTAGAACCGATTGTCGTGGAAACGGTGACTCCCAATAGCTTGGACAGTTGGTATTGACATGTCACCCTTCATCCAGGTGGCACATAGGGTCGCAATGGATATAGTGGAGGAAAGTTGAATAAGCGGGAAATGCTGGAGAGATAGTAGCTCACTTTTGAACACAAGCCATCGATGTCATTGCCGGATGCCATTATCAAGCAATCGTCAGAGTATAACATCAATGAAACTCCCTCTGGTGGTTGAGCAAGCTTCGAGATTTAGAAATTGAAAAGCAACTTTGAATTTTAAGTTTTGATTCTGAAATATTACTGACGAGTGACGCCCACACAGATAACTTGCAGACCGCCACTTCAGTCACGGCTGGAAGATCGTCTATTGAATATCATCTAGTAGCGTGGAAAGGCTAACTGAATCAAAAGCCAACAGGCGCCACTCCCGTCGCTACGCTATTCATACTCTATAGTACTAGAGCAGTCCTTTCGCAAGAGCGATTTTGTTCGAAGACGGCGATTTATCTACGTGGTCATGGCGTTAAGTGTAATGGTGGTACTGCGCACTTTACGGAAACCATGCTCATGTGCAGCTGAGGGCATGTGTTTCGTAAATAACGGAGTAGGAGGGTCATAAGCGTCGCCACTACTTGGGAAAGGAGAGTTTGCGGGCGATAATACTCACTTTGGTTCGCGGGTTTACAGGTTTCAATAGTGGGATCACTATCCCTATTTACCAATTATAAGAGAAGATGAGGTTGATGATGGACAGGCTGAAGACCCTCGTGACTAACGAGGAAACGTGGCCAGAGTACAACAAGTTCAGAACTGACGAGCTGATACGAAAGCCAAGAACAAACTTCTTTAGAATTACGTCAACAATAACCGGCCATCGGCCAATCGGAGACCATGCTAGGAAGATGGGGTGCCCATATAATAATAGATGTAGATGTAGCAATCAAGAGGATTCTAGAGAGACAGTCTTCCACTATCTGTGTGAGTGCACAAGTCTGGGTGTTCCACGACATAAAATGCTGGGGAAATTTCCAATGAACAACTTGGTAGAAATTGCAGGAATGAAAATAGATGGCATAGGCGGATTTATAGTCAAAACAAGATGATTTGACTGAATAACGGCAGTGGTTCTACTAGTAGTATAGCAAAATGTAACCTTTTGTGCTAATTGAGTCTAGGGTGTATCACTTAGACAGCACCTCTACCAACCAACCAACGCTACTCCTGTCAGACACAAATTTTTTAACATTAGCCTGTTGGAGTAAATGACTTTGGAAGCTTCAGCATCCCTGAATATGATCTTCGTTGAAATAATTCTTACTGATTACTTACTAGAACAATCAAAACTGTGTTCGCTAACTTGAACCCGCAAACCGGTAATGGGAACAGAAAAAAAATATTAGCCATCTGCTTAATTTGTTTATATTCATACACACACATGTTGGAGTGTTTGAAAGAAAGTCATTCCCAAAGAGAAAGAGTTCACATATGTGCTTAAAGAACGTGGAGATAAATAAAAAAGCATATCGGGCATAAGTACTTAACAACAGCAATAAAAAGATAAGCAAAAAGCATAATTACAAAGACAAAAAAAAACAAAAAGTGCGTGCGTATGTGTGCATTAGACACTGAAGAGCGCAATGCGATACGCCGAAGAGCAGGATGCATTGCTTTTGTGGTGCATTAACAATCAACGACTGATTGCGCTGGAAGAGACAGCGCAACCCGAAAGCTACGAAATGGGGGCAAAATATGAACAAGCATTGCAATAGAAATAGCAGAGTGATCTCATTGTTTTTGTTGGCATACACATATGAAATCCAACTGAATTCAAAAAAATTTAATATAAATCACAAAACACTTTGCAGCTACTGACCTCCTTCCTCGTCTTCGTTGGGCGCATCAGTCGTCGTTGCGTTCGCTGGTGTCCAAGTGCAACAGGACCATACACTAAGCAGAAGCACCAGCGTACAGCTGAACATTTGTTTTTCTACTATTTTCATTATTTGAGTTAACTTTTCAACTTATTTGAATTTGTTTTCACTTAAAAACTAACACTGGGCAACACATTCGCTTTTGATACAATTTTATGAACACTACTCGAAAATTACTACACAGAATTTGTTGAACTTTTCAGACTGAGTACCATACGACCAACGCATTCGGGAACGTATTTGCGTCTGCTAGCCAAGAAGCATTCAGCTTCCTTTAAGACTATCAAAAACACAACATATCTACAATCAACAGTGACAATATTTTTCAGCGAAGGCGAGTGTGCCAATGAGAACAAAACGCACAAGAAGAAGCTTCAGCTAAACTTGCTCCAACAAAAACTGCTCCCAGCGATAAGAATAAACAAAAATTTTGTTTTTTGATTTTTGATTTGGAATAGGGAAATTATGTGAGGGAGACAACACAGGCAATACTATCAGCTGTTCCTGCAATGATGCCAGATGATGAAAAAAATGCACAGAGAAAACTTGAATGTAATATTTATAAATATCATATTAACCTGGTGTGAATAGCACACACCGACAAGAAACTTAGCCAGGAACCTAATAAAATACTGATGCACGTATTGTGGCGAAATACAATTAAAAACACTACGCTCTGGCGAGCCACAAAGCAAAAAACGATTGAAATTGGAATCACTAAACGTAAGTGGAACTGGCTTAGCCTCTCCTTACGCAGTTCAAACAACGACATCACCAAAAATGCAGTTAAGTGAAACCCGCAAGGCAGCCGCCGCGGAGGAAGGCCGTCAAACATATGGAGAGGGATGATAGAGACGGAGATGTAGAATACGAATAAAACATGGAACGAAATTAAATTACTGGAGCTAAATCGGGGCCAGTAGAAGCAATTTGTTCAGGCTCTATGTTCCATATAGGAATAAAAGAATCACTGTTTGATATCTGCGTGGTGCTTAGATTTTGGCGTATTAAGACATTTTTAAAAGCCCTACCTCGATAAGAGATAAATTGGAGTGAACCTAACGGCATTTGGAAAAAAAGTCGTACCTTAAAGTAATAAATAATTAACGGCACTAGTTTATAGCCAATAAGCCCTAGAACCAAGCCATCCAGTTCCTATGGAAAGTCGATTGTTAAGTCCGCAAATCTACATAAAACCCATTTGCCACTCGGAATCGGCTTAAACTGTAGGGCTATGTTCAGAAACGCATTATAATGCGCAGTACTTGCAGCGCTGGCAGCACTGTCAATGTGACAATTCATGCAACTGATAGATTTGTTGAAAAATTGCAAATAGATTTGTTGCATTTATGAACGCGCTGTGCAGTAAAATGGAATTGTTACTAAGTTTGGTCATGGACGATGTATGTAAGGAAAAACCCGATAGTCTTTTATTAAATTTTAGAAAAAAAAAACCGTGGAAAGCTTAAAAGAAGGACATATCTTGTCAAAAGTTTAATATCAAAACGGAAAATACCCAAATATAAGTCTCCTTGAAACAATAAAATCGTTTCCCGAGGATATATTTTATTCTCATTTTCGAATTTCGCTATTTGCAGTTTTTCGAGACTGTGCGGTTGTACGACTTGAAGTTTGTGGAGAATTTGATGGCTCAACATCATTAGGTTCCGTTAATATCGACATCGGCAGCTCAACTGAACTTTGTAAATTTTGGTACCATACACCTCATCAAAGTCTTCGTAGTGAAGCCATGATGTTGATTCTCTACCGGATGTATTGTTTCTTTTTTTTATTCGCTTATATGTGATGAGTAAATTAGAAAATTTTCGCTGGGCGATGTTTCTATCTATTTTTAAATCTTTATTAACTTTTTTTACTTCATCTACGACCTTAGCCAAGAGCACTCTCTTTTTCCTCCTATAATAAAATAAAGTTTAAATATCGTATTCATCAATTTTTGTATTAAAAGCTAAAATAAATAATTAAATACCCACTTTTCATCAGACATTGTACTAGCGTATTTATTGGCAGTGTGAAAATTTTTGCTGCAAATAATGCACGACTTTTGATACAAAAATGACGTTTAAAACGCGTTGCATTTGCAATACTGCCATATTTGCATTTTTGAACGCACTGCTCACTCTGAAATGGTATGTTGCGCATTATAATGCATTGTTGAACATACCCTAGGTCTCTCTATTTGTGAAACAACATCAAGATATCCACTATAAATAGGAGGAGGAGCTCGTTACTTACTTTAGACCCAATATTTTTCACTTAATTACTTGAGATGCAAGAGTTAACCGCAAAGTACCTATTTTAGTATCTAACGTATCAAGAAAAAATGTAAGATATACATGAAAACAAATCTCCAATATATATAAAAGTTAATAAGTGGACAACATAGAATCGAATAAATCGATTCACTTGAGTGATCAAAAAATTAACGCTAAAAAAATAATTGATTGCGTTATAAATGCTGTAGCAATAATTTTGACCCCAACTTACTTAATATTTGTCCAGCATTATAAAATATCCCACATGCCTCTAACCAACACTTCGCATACCCACTTAAGCTGTAATTAGTGGTACCGTACCGCAATCGTAACCGTAACCATAGCAATCAGCTGTTCTGATCTGGGTATCACTGTAAACGATTAAAGGACCCGCTAGTTTACTTAGGCGGCAGCCCTTGGTCGGGAAAACTCCTAGTCATTCCGGTAGCGTAGAACCGACTGCCATGGGAATGAACGCTTCACATGCCCCACTGAACCCACTCATCTAACACCCCGCTCCCTCTAGACCCAACCTGTCGAACCAACCACGCCATAACCATAACCGTAGCCGAATGTATGTATGTATTGGTTTTTCCTCGTAACCGTAAGCAGCTGTGAAAGACTTTACATTTGTTTTAATATTTGGGAGAAAAATTTGAATATTAGAAATGAACGATAAAAAATTAATAACAAAATGCAAATGTAGTCATTAATTCTACTTCAATATTAATTGTTTATGGATACGGCATGACTAATCAACAAATGCTGCAATGTTGCGGCTATGGCGTTATGGCACTAATTGTAGCTTCAGTCCCGAATCAGCCTGGGTGTACCGGTAGAAGTTTGACGATGACGGCTATTGGATTCATCGCTCTACGCAGCGATGCGCGAGCTGATGCAACAACAAACTGACAAGGAGTGACTATCCCGTAATTTTTGATAAACCTGTTTTGAATCGTATTTAAGTAAACTTTTTCTTTAACAATTACAATTACATTGGTTCGTCCATATGTTGTTGTTGTTGTAGCAGTAACACCGGTCGTCTTCGTCTAGCCCCAGGAAACATGCTGTATTTAACAGGTTGGGTCCAGAGGGAGAGTGGGTATGTGAAAAGGTAGTTAGTGTCGTGCGGGGTGCCTTCACCTGCCGGACATGTTCGTCCAATCGAGAGGGTTGCTTGCATCTCTCAATATTTTTCGCTCAATTCTGAGACTCCGTTTGATGCTCTCACTTCACTTCCTCCTCCATTAACACAAGCGCACATGTCAACGAATACATTTTAATTTGGAAATTCAGCTGACTTGACAAAAAACTGTGCGAAATTTTTTTGTTTACATTGAACCAGCTGTTGTAGAAATATCAAAATTTGACATTTGAGTTTGGCAGCACTTTTTACGTGTTCACATTTAATCCACGATTACAATTTTTTCGTTTATTCGAAGGTTTTCTACACTGGATTCTATGATAGGGCTGAATATTTCTCCCCAATAGTTTTTCCATCTTTTTTTTGATATATTAACGGAGCTCTTGTTTTTATTTCACTTTGTTTACGTATTTTGCAATTCTATTTGGCCAAAAGGTTCTCGAAGTATTGTTTTTTTTTTTTTGTTCTGTATATGCAATTAATAGCATTTATTTTTATTTGCATACAAATTTTTACAAGTTTTCTAGAAAAAGAGCAATTAAAAAAAAATTCAAAAGCAGTCGATTTAAAAAAATAACTTTCCTTTATATGTACATATACAAACGAAAATAAAAAAGTTGTTGTTCTGGTCATTATGAATACGTCGCAGTGGAGAGTGAAATGGTATTGGTGGCACTCCTATTGTTATTTTTTATAAATTATTTATGTATCCCGTTTTATGTACTCAATGTAGCATTGAAAAAATTGCAAAAAATAAATAAATATAATTATTTATGTAAATTATTTAACTGGAATTAAAAGATTAAGAGTTAATTTTTCAACGCTTTTTTCTACCTGCGCAAACTTATTAGGAAGCTTCAGGATTATTTTTAAAACTTCACTGCTTGCTTCTGCTTCAGGTATGTCTTTTTTTTCTACGCATATGTATGTGTGTATGTATGCATATATTGTATGTTCAAAAAAATATACACCTGAAATAAAGCCGAGTCTTCAGCAGCTATTGCAGTCATCATAAATCAATTATTTTTTAAAACATTTTCTCAAAAAGAAAGACTCAAAAAAACGAGAATGTAAAAAAGTGAATTAGCATTCGTTGCGATTGCGTATTACACAAACTGTCACACCGCCATTTCGGCTCGGCTGCTTCGTCTGATGCCATTCGATGCTCATGGATATGGGAATTCATATGAGCAAGCAACAGTTTACAACATGCCAAATCCTTTTGAATAGTTAATCGCTTTTAGTAAACGTTCCTCCAACTTCTCTCGATTGCTGTACTCTGGCAGCAATAATACATTAAAGCATGTGTGCGAGGTGGGCAGACGATCGCTGTCGGGACCGTGTCGTGTGATTAGCAGCTTGAGGCGACTTAGCCCGCCAACAGGCACGCGATCCGAACCAGTGGTGAATTCAAGCAACTTGCGTTTGGACTCTTCGGGCATCGAGTGTACAACATCCCAAAAGTCTTTGATTACTTGTGAGTCCTTAGTGTAGCCACCCTCGTATTCGGTGGATTTTTCCAGTTCAACAAAATCGAATTTCTACAGGATTCAGAAAATTATTCCATTGTACAAAAATGAGCATCATTTTCAACTTACTCTACTACCGCAGACGAGCAATTCGATTTCCTCTGGGCGAAAGAGCAATTTGAGCGGCGACTCATCTGTTACCATTTCGAAACCTTTCTTGAAAGCCCTAAATTGTCGTTCGATACTCTTGTTGAGTAAATAATCGCTGTACATATCAACGAATTCCTGCTTATTGTGTTGACCCACCACTACGTCGCCACCACCGGATTTCAATTCATGTTCAACTACCTCACCGAAGACGTCATTATAGCTAATTTTAAAAGTTTGCATAAAAACTTCCTCCATGTCGGCCTCTTGGTAGTCGAGCATGGATTTTAAACTCCGATACAATGTGGGATTCCAGTATTTCAAATCGTAGAATGTGCCAACCCCGCCCATCAGTTTGCGATAGACGACCATGGGAAAATTCACAGCCAGTATGATGTTATTGTAAATAGCTAAACCTAAAATAATGCCAATAAGCGTGAACTGCGCCTCATTTTCGAATGGTGCAGAGTTAAACCTGAAAGACGAAGAGTGATGCAATTAATTATGAAATAAAATTCCAGGCGAAACAAAAAGTAATTAAACGAAGTAAAAACTTGCTTCGGATATTTCAAATTCAAATTCTAACCAATTATGTAAAAAATAAGTAGTTTTTTAATTAAAATAAATAATTTATTAATTTTTTACACACCACACCGTATTGGTATCCTCCTGATGCACAAACATGCCGTAGTCTGGATTGAAAATCTCTTCAACTATCAGCTGAAAAAATTCTTTGGAAACGCCACCCTCGTCAATACCCTGTTCGCCAACGAACTCAACTACTAACTGCTTTTTTAAGTCTTTTGGATTACTCATAGCTACCAACTCAAGCTAAGAAAAAGTATTACTTATTCAAAAAATAGCATAAAAACAATTTTTAAGAACATATTTACTCCAATGAGTGCATCATCAATAATATTATCACGCCGCACTTTTAACTTCAAGTCAGGTCTGGACTCATTTCCTTCGGAGAATGAATTTAATAATGAATATAGCGATGAGTTTCGCTCACTGTACATGCGTATACGACTATCGTAGTAAAGTGCAATGACTTTGGTCGCGGGCGTTAATATGAATGAATAGAGCATGAAGGAGAAATGTAGGTCTAAACAAACAACAAAGAAAAATTATATATTACTTCAAGATATAAAAAGAGAAAAAGAAATGCATACCCTCACCACTGGGATTCAGTGATAAATTTCTATATGATAAATAATCGCGATCCATTTGTATTGCATCGCTTAGCGGTTCATTGTAGAATTCCTCAAATGGCACCAACGGCACACGACAGTCCATGCTTGATAAACCCAACTCTTTCTCTAGTTTGTCTTCAGCGAATTTCGGATAATGCGGTTTAGGTACTTGAGCATAGAAAAATATATCATCATCCTCGTTGTTTGTGTCCGTATTTGAAGAAGCATCAGCATCGATGGTGTTAGCCGATTGGCTATGATCATTTATAGAGGTGGTGTCTAACTCACCGGCTAAGATATTGGCGTAGAAAGCAATCTGAGTAGCAAGAAAAATATTCATTTTACAATGAAAAACAAAAAAACGCTACGTTTTAAAACATGCCTTGAGCACACGCGTTACTGCAATGACATCGGTATTTTCCTGTACAGTGTCTTCGTCGAGTATCACTTGTAAGGTGATCAATTGGTGGCAGCACTGCACCAATGATTGCATCTGATCTTTGCAGTGCGCGGCCCAGATACGGGCTAAGCGCGCTTGAGCTGAAACTGGCAATATCCGTGTAGCATGGCAAAGCTTAGGCAACGAACGTTCCAGATACTCCAAATCGGCGAAACTGTTGGACGCTGCAAGGAGAAGTTATTCAATTTTCATACACCGGACTAAAGTCAAATGAATGGCATGCAAAAGGTTTCAGAAAATTCACATAAGCTAATAGCTAAAGCAGCTTGAGCATCACTTACTATTTGTAGCCATGTCGAAACAAATCACCAAACAGTGCAGCACCTTTTCCCAGTCAGCTTCGCGACCATAACGTATACTCTCGGCCAACAATATTATGTTGCTATTCAGCGCCTCACCAATGCTCGCGTTGTTCAACGCAAATAATTTCTTTTTAACCCGTCGCAAACTTTCCAAGTCCACCAACGTGTCATTACTGCTCGACTGCACGCATACTTCGTTGTCACCAGCGCCACGTGCCGCGGCTGCTACAAATGCAAAGCCGTCAGATGCACCATCTTCATCCATTGGTTCGTCATCGCAATCGATGCACACTTGTGGCGCCTGTTGCTCTCTGCTTGATGTATCTTCTTCGGTCGACACGCAGGTGCTGTCTTCATCTTTATCAGTTTCTCCTTCTAGCGTGCGCAGATCTTCTTTCTTTAAATCGTTTGGTGATTTGCCAAGCAATTCTTGAAGTTTAGAAGTAGTAGCACTTGAAGTCAGTGGAGTAGATAATACACGAAGCGCAGGTCTTTGGAAACTCTTACTCAACCTATCGACGTGCGGATAAACTTCGTTTATGGCGTGCAATAATCGATCGTAGGTATTAAACTTTTTGCATTCGTCCAGCAATTCGTCAAGCAGCGCCTCATTGAGGTAGGGAACAGGCGCGAATGTGGGTGTGGGTGGCCCCGAGGCAGATCTCACTGCTGGCGCATTGGCATCCATGGTACCCTCCACCGGCATATCCGTGTTAGCCGCCAGCAAATCGCTGTTGTCCACAGCCATTTCTGCCGCTTCTGCTGCATTACAGAGTATGTCCAGTTGACACATGTCAGCTGGCGCTGCGGCACAATTATTCTCCATACTCCTATTCGAGTTGACGCGGCTATGTGAAGATAATGAAGTGGTAGATGAGGAGGCGGCAACCACATTGGCATCACCTCCACCGCCACCACTGCCACCGCTACCGCCACCGCCGCTACTAAGGCCGGCGCCAGCACCACTGCTTATATTACTGCGTTGGCTGGCGGGACTGTTCACACTGCCGCTGCCAGAAGTGATGGTGCTATTACCGCTGCTGCTACTAGTGCTGGTAGTGCTACTTGTGCTACTCGTGCTACTATCATTAGGTGAAAGCATATCGGAGTCTTGTATGCTGGGTGTTGTGGCCGCAGAACTGGCTGAATGTGAACTAAAACAAAGGATGCAAAAAAAGGTGAAGAGGCAACACCACGAAACAGTTACAACAAAAGAGCCAAAAGTGAAAGATATGTTTGTGCTGATTTCCAGTGTGTTCATTTACCTCGATGGTGAGTCATTCTGGGTGCGGGGTACCTTCGGTGGTTGACTATAGAAATCGCATAGTTTAGCATCTTGTGAGAAAAGCTGAATAGCGCGTGCGGCTATTTCATTTGGATTCATAGAAGCCACCTGGCCACTGGATGCACAATTCTCATTCGAACATTTTGGATTTCCACATCCTCGCTGTAGTTGATAAAAATAACGTTCTATTAGTTCCTTGACGGCGGATCGTTTCATATCTGGATTGGTGGTACGCGTTTGTTGCAGCGACTGCAGATGTTGCTGCTGCCGCCCGTGTGCTTGTTGATTATTGCTTGGTGAGCGTGTAGAGGTGTTATGACTAGCAGATGGCGAATCTTCATTAATGCTATGTATATTGGCATGGAAGAAGTATTTTCAAAGTTAAAACATAACAATTAATATTTATAGTATATATGTATATGTCTAAGCGCATATGTACCTCGAAGTTTCGTCGCCAATGGCTTGTTGCGTATCTTCCTCCGCGTTCATGAAGTGGCGTTATACTTCCAGCCCTTCTATTGTACCACAAGTCTTTGTTATTTGTGTCTATCTTTACTAACTTCAAATATAAAATAAGTTTCGTCTTTTGCCAGTTCGGCCGATTCGCCCTTACTTATCGCGTTGATATTGTTCGCTAAAGGCGTTTTCACTTTCAATATTTTTTCGGTACGTTCTATGCTGCTCCTGCTATGAGGAACTGCCAATGAAAAAAAATCGATTGCTCCTGTCTTCACTAAATTTTGCCAACTTTTGCTGGCCAATTTAAAAACTTTCGCAACTGCCGTACAATATGTATTCAATATTTGTATCGTTAATAAATAGATTCAGTAATTCAATATATATTTGCACTTCTAAAAACCTACTTTTTTCTAATATTACAATATTAAGAAAGTTGTGGAAGAAAAAGAGCTGAATAAATCGCCTCCTTGTTGCTACCACAACTGACAAAAAATTCTAAAAATCATTCAAACAGGGTTGCATGGTAAGTGATAAATTTTAAATAATCAAGGGATCTTTTTCTTTTATTAAGAATTTTTATGAAATCCCTTGTATCTATAGAGAACTATTTATTTTGTTCTTTATTTTATTTTTTTGTGACAAGGGCTATACAATTAAAAGCTTTATATTGGCTTTGAAATGAGGACAACCGATTTTGTGGGTAAAAGTGGCACCGTTTGAAAGTTGAAGTCCGCCACTCTCTGTGGCCGCTGAGAACTTAAAATTTTGGAGTTTTTCGTAAAGTTTTTAAAATTTGTTAACCACACAACGCCATTTCCATGAGCCGATAAGCACTGACCTCACTTGTTTTGCTCCCACAAACACTTTCCTTTATTTAAAACTGCAAAAATTCTTTTAATTTAATCCTTTTTATAAAAAACAAACACAAACATAAAAATGAAAATGCTAACATAATAATGCTAAGATAATAGAAAAAGTCAAATTGTTACTGTAAAATAATTTATGAATAATCACTGTGATTAGCATTTCAAATGGATCTTTGTATTTACTTGAGTGCAATTTATTGGTAATTAGCATACCTTTGTTATATACAAATATATATATCTGCTTTTTATATCTAGAAAAGATGTACACGTATATGGAGTGTTCTTTAAAGTCGATAAGATATATATAACTTTGACGGTACAGTAAAAATGTTTAATAAGAGTTTTAAATCATATAAAGTTTTTGTTAACCTAAAACCTGGTCAAATGAATCGATTACTTTTAACAAATACGATTGGGCAATTCACAAGGTATTGTGAAACTATAATTTCTTAACACCGTAAAACATATAATGTCTTCATGTTTGATTTTTCTTTACGAAAGATAACAAAATTTTACAACTGTTGTGAAATTATATGATTTCACGAAAAACACAGCATATACACCTTTTGAATTCCCCGAATATAAAAATTCCCCCAAAAAGATCTTATCACCCAAGGTGAATTGAAGACTGAACTGAATCAAGGCGATTTGAATACACAATGTGGCATCTTCCCAACGCCGTTACTTTATTTTCGTGGTTTTAACAAGTGTGACATCAGGCACCTTAATAATTCAAAACAAACAAAAGGAGTGGAAGTTACATATTTTTGAAAATTCTATGAATGGCTTGGTAATATTGTAATTTGTGGAATTTAACTGTTTATTTGTTTTGTGTTATTGAGGTGCCTGTCACCACAATTGTTAAAATCGGGATAAAGTAAGTAACGGTTTTAGGAAGATGTCACCTTCTGTATGCAATTCGCCATGATTTTCATGTATTGTGGATTTTGTGAATTTAAGGTTGATAGAACACCAGAGTAAAGTGCAAGCAACTGAATTTAGAGGCTTTATATTAGTTTGTACTTTCACAATTTACCACGCAGCACTTCGTTTTTATTAGTTTGTTTAGTTTAAATCTCACAAATCATAGTATTACCAAACCGTTCCCTGAATTTTCAGAAACATGTAATTCCTCCTCCTTTTTTTTTTTTGTTCGTTTGTTTCATATTGGAAAGGGATCTCACGCGTGATTTGGGAAAACGCCTCCTCCTGAACTCAATTCTCTTTTTAAACAATTAAATAAGACTATAACAAAGTTGCAGCGTACTTAGGCATCCAAACCAGCAAATCGAGAAACAAATCAATCAACAACGCCAAGCGAAGTCACCTTCTAATAAGTCGCCTTCTTATCAACCATGACTTGTTTTTTGAGCACTTCCCACATAAAAAAATAATGACAGCAACAACACAAACAACTCTATATGTCAGCTGTGTAGTGAAAACTTCAATTTTACATGGTCTCTTTTTTTGGATTCGCTTCTCTAACAAAATTTAATAAAGTAAATAAAAACTAAAAAATAATTTTCCAGCTTTGTGTAAGAAAATTGATCACGTATTGCAGTGCATAAAATGTAAAAATACCGCTACGTACGTGCGCAACCTGAAAAAACACTAAAAAGCGATAGTGGAGTGAAAAATGACGTCTGAGAAGGTCGTTGAAGATATTGGAAATTGCGTTCGTCAAAACATTCCGTGGGCTGCCGTACCGATACACCTGAAGCAGGTGCTACACAACAATCAACGTGACTATGAAAAATATGTTTTCAATTACAGCCTAAAAAATCAGTTGCGTTTTCGAGGTAATCTTACATCTAAGGTATTCCGCCATGAGCAGCGCTACTACGAACTACTTGTGCAGAAAAGCATCAATGGTCTGCTACTGTTCCCATATCATCTGGCTGATATTATAACAAAAGGATTACGCGTAACGCCCTTCAACTATTATCTGGATTTGTTGAGTCAATTACTACGCAATGATAAGTCGTACGACACCCTTCCAAATTTCACCGCCGCCGATTGTCTACGTGTACTGGGCATAGGACGTAATGAATATTTATCACTGATAAGCAATCTGAAGACGCATACAACACGTGCGCTGCTCTTTAGTGCCAAACCGAATCCACTGGATTTCTTGCCTCGCTTTCCAGTACGTATACACATTGCACCGTGGTGGCGCATTGAGGTAGGCTATGTATTGGAAGCAGACATTAGATATGTAACAACAACGGAACGCAGCCTTATCGATGATCTAATCGATTTTGGCTCACAAACTGCAGGAAAATATGACTATGGCGTGGTACATAGTCTGTATCGCAAAGGGCTAATATACTTAGATATACCCATATCAGGCGAGGATCGCATCAGAATACCGCCCCTACGCAACTTCGTAATGAATCGTACCAGTGGCGATTACTTCGAGAATTTGCTTTATAAAATCTTTGTTAGTGCCGATGAGCACATGACTATTTCCGAATTGGCACAAATGTTGCAAGTTGATTTGGATTCAGTCAAGCAGGCAGTATCGCTCTTTTGTCGTTTAGGTTTTGCGCGCCGCAAAGACCCCATCTGCAATAGCCCGAGCGCTGAGACTAAGTACCACACCAGTTGGGAGCAATATCAGTTGGAAGAATCTATGGCTCGCGAACCGCCACAAATCACTCCGCTCAACTATAACAACTTCATTACATCAGAGGCAACGGCTGAACGCGCTGAAGCAGCACAATATAGTCCAATTTTGGCACAGCAACAGGAAAAGCAACAGGATAAGGATAGCAGTTCTATTGGATATCTCTCATCTGATGGCAATACCAGTGATTTCAGCTTTGCCAATATGCCGTCGCCAACACCGCAAGCGATGCAGAGCGGTGGTGGAGAACACAATAATTCCGAGGAGCAAGATCTCAGCTCTGAATTGGACGATTTAAGTGAGAGTACCACAAAGTTAAGTATCAAAGAAGTATCCACAACTGCCAAAGAAGGCAAGATTTCTACTGTGGCGGAAAAAACAGGAAAACGTGTTGGATTTCTTTTCGATTCAACGCTAACTGCCTTCCTGATGATGGGTAATTTATCACCCGGCTTGAAAAATCATGCAGTCACTATGTTTGAAGTGGGAAAATTGTCTGAGGAAAGCATGGACTCATTTCTGGCGGAGTTGGAAAAAGTTTCGCTCTTAGATGCCGAGGGTGAGGGAGACGTTTCGCGTTATTTTGCGCACGCCGTTATTTTACGGTCAACTATTTGTTCGCTTCGCCATCTGTTGCCCGGAGGCTTGGATCTACTACGATTAGAATGTTTGGAGTGCTTGGATCAGAAAACGCGCGATCGAGTGCTCGAAAAGAAATACAAATTCATTATATCTTCTACTCCCTTGACTGCCTCACTTTCGCATGTTTTCAGCATTCCATTTTTCGGGCAATTCTACAGAAGCTCCGATAGTTCGCATATGTGGATAAAACTATTCTACAATCATATAACAGGTATTTGCTGAAATTACACTTAAATTTATTTTCAATCTACTTTATCGTATTTCCTTCATACTTTACTTACAGGCTACGGGCCACCTAGTATCTTCCTTTGTCGCGGCACTGTACTTAAAACACTTCCACGCATTTTCCTTGGCTACGGGAAGTTGCTTGTAAATATTCTACATTCCGATTCATATGTCTTGAACTCCGAGAATTTCCGCAATCTCAACGATCAGTTGAAGAATGGCTGCATTTTGGTGCAGGGTTATGGCATCCGCCAGCCTGGCCAACTGCGGTACGAAGCATTCCCATTCAATCGAAAAGATCCACGCCAACTGGAATGGGCCAATCATAAAGCCGTGCAACAGCTGGCACGTCAAATGGATTTGGTGCACAATTGTGGTTTTATAACATTCCTAAATACAGGTGTACCCGACATTGGGTGTGAGTCTTTTGAGTTGCAAGTACACCTTAGACACCCCAAAAGCAAAGTAAAACCAACGATTGAACCAACAGGTGGGGTCGTAGAAACCAGTTGCTCAAAAGAAATTGTGCCAAATGCGGTTAGCCAAGCAACTGCCCCTATACAAGTGTCAACTGTGGCCCAACCACAGGATCTATTATCGCCAGGCGATGGCTCCGAAGTTACGAGTTTTGCACGTCTGAGTGCTTCGCCACTCAATACCAGACAATTGAAGAGTCCTGATGAAAACTATTTTGCGGTTAGTCCACAAAATGGTTCACCTTCAAACGTATTCACTTCAGCGGACTGTAACGAATTGCTGGCATCGGAGTTGGCCAAATGTGATGCTGATTCAGCTGCACAGAATAACAAAACCGAATTGGTATCACAAAGTTCTGTGGAAATACCAATCAGTATTGTAGCAAACAATGCGCAAGCCAACTCCATTTTGGATAGTCCAGATACTTCGAGCGAAGAGACAACCACCGAGGAGTGGACTTTGTTAGACGTCAATTTCGGTGTGCCACTATTCGATGTCGATTGTAATACGCGCATATGTGAGCAAATTGTGCGTAAGCTGCATCGAAACGAGAATCTGCAGACTTTGCCCACTAAAGCGTCGCACATGAATGAAATATTCATGAATTTCGTAAAGCAGTGCATGTATTTCGAAGATGAACCGAACATCGAACAATTGAAGATTGGTAGACTCTTACCATATCCACGCATCAATTTGGCGTTCGAAAATGGGCGAGTCTGCTATTGGAGTGGCAGATAAACGCTTGTATCTTACGAAATGTATAGATAAAAGCTAATATACGTAGATAAAAAGCAAGTAAAAAAGCAAGACCACATAAAGTTTATACAAATTTTAAACGCTTGCTTGAGGAATATACCCCTACGCGTATACATATGAATCTTGGAATTCCATGTGTAATGCAATATTGAAATTTTTTGTTGTATTTTATATATTGTTACACGGCTTCTGTCCATTCCGTTTTTTTTTTTATTTTTATTAAATATGTACCTACGTATGTATGTGTACTTTTTTCCTTATCTAATCTGCTATGACAGATTTGTACATTTAATTTGCAGCATACATATGCCTATTCATACTTCGTTTTTGTTTACGTTTTGAATGATTAGAACTTTTAGCTGGGCATATTTAAAATAAGCGAACAGCCATAAACAAGTAAAATATGTAAAATCTGCAATCTCTTTTATTTTTAAATTACAGAAAATAAACTTATAAAAAAAGAAATAAATAACATAATTTTATCATACACTGTATTACTTATACATGCATACCAACGCATACAAATAAAAATAAATGAATAGTATTTATGATTTTATACTTGGTGTATATTTCAATATATCTGGATTGAAGTAGGGATCGACAGTGCGAGCAGGTATGACCAAGCTTCAGCGCATGGCATGGCAGCGCATGGCAAAACTAGTGATCTTATCATTCCCATGGCAGCCGGTTCTACGTTACCGGAATGACTCGGGTTTTTCCCGACCAAGGGCTGCCGCCCCAGTATACTAGCCCTGGCTAGTGAACCGTACATCACCCCACCCCTTACGTCACAGGAGCAAACCCTTGCAGCAATCCTGCTTCAAATGCTTCTCCTCAGGGCTGGAATTGAATCCAACTCTGGACCAGAAGTATTCTATTGCTGCGTCTGCCACAAACGGCTCCACCCGAACTCCACCTCGGTTAGGTGTAACAAGTGCAACGGGTGGAGCCACCTTAAGACCTGTTCAGGCCTTAAGACCCATAGGGTGTGGTCCACACGGTATGTGGGCACGTGTTGCCTGCACGGCTACTACTCCCCCTGATAGGCCGACACCATCAACCGCCACACAAACCCACACCTCCACGGTAAGGAGCCTATCGGAGTATCACAACTCCCCCGACTTAGCCCATCCCCTTCCTTCCTGCTCCAACCCCAGTGCGGGGACAAACCAGCAGCTCCTGGTCCCCCGCACAGTCTGTTCCGTGTGTCAGGCCGTAATACCTCGGAATCTGGTATCAGTCCAATGCAATTCTTGCAATAGCTGGTGCCATTTTCAGAGATGTTACGGCCTGCGCACCACCCGTGAGTGGACAACTGCCTACGTCGCCCCCTGCTGCAGAGCTCTGCACCCACTACCGCCCCAGGAGGCGCGGCCGCCCACCACCATCAGCCCGCAACAACCACAGTGGATTGCGCAGCAGGTCCAACGTAGACAACACTACGCGTCCCTCACCCCCCCGAAGTACACAGACCTCACCGAGAAGCTTTAAGCTTCTCCAATTTAACTGCAACGGACTCTCGAGTAAGGTCGACGAGATAGTTGACTTTTTGAGCCGGCACAGTATTAAAATAGCTACAGTCCAAGAAACAAAGCTGTACGCTAGGTCATCTCTGATCACCAGGGATGGCTATAACGTGCACAGACACGATCGCGAGCGAGACAATGGTGGTGGTCTAGCGTTTATAGTCCACAACACAGTACAGTATCGTCTCATCGATGAAGGAATCGACCGCAGGGACAGCACCTTAGAATGTCAAGGTATAGCTGTCCGGTCAGGCGATTCCGAGCTCGAAATTTTCAACATATATATACCCCCTGTCACAAGGTCCTCAAATCGCTGGCCGGCAGCACTTGGGGCAAAGACAAAGAACTGTTGCTTTCGACATTTAAGGCAATTGGCCGGCCGGTTCTAAACTATGCTGCGCCTGACTGGTCGCCTGGAACTAGTGATTCGCAGTGGACAAAGCTACAGACATGTCAAAATACCGCCATTCGGACAGCGATCGGGTGCCTCCTGATGTCTCCCATTCAACATCTACATAACGAGGCACAAATGCTCCCAGTAGCGGAGCACAACAAACTGCTCAGCAACCAGTTCCTGCTGGGATGTTACCGCAGGTTTCACCCCTGCAGACACCTGCTTGAGCCTGAGCTGCCTCCTAGGCACGTCAGGAGACACCTCTTAGACGAAATCCAGGACAAAACTGACCGCAACCTACTGGACCGGAGAGTATTTAGACAATCAATAAACGACATTCACCGGGAGACCGTCACCACCGTCATGAACTCCCGTCCTGTGAATGCTGTAATCGGAGTCCAACCACCACCTATTGCAGACGAAGAGCTCCAGCTTCCCCGTGAGACTCGTGTAACACTGGCACAATTACGTTCTGGATACTGTAGCAGGTTAAACTCCTACTTATCCAGAATCGACCCCGACATACCAAACACATGTCCGGCATGTGAAGGTACCCCGCACGACACTAACCACCTCTTCACATGCCCCCTGAAACCGACTCATCTAACACCCCTCTCCCTCTGGACCCAACCTGTCGAAACAGCATGTTTCCTGGGCCTACCCCTAGATGAGCTAGACGAAGACGACCGGTGATATACCTACACTGACAGGGCTACCTATGCTGTTAAAACAACAACAACTAGTGATCTTATCGAGTTGTTGCGCCTGCTACTCGTGCTTGCTCAACTTCCCAGAGATGATATCAGAAAGGGTTTAGTTTTTTAGAAGAGTTTCAGAATTGAACTGAACATTAAAGCAAATTGGAGAACTGCAACTTTGAAAGGAAGCTCCAAGAGGGTACCCTGCAAGTGAACAGTATATTAGCCCTGTCTAGTGAACAGCATATCACCCCACCCCTTACGTCGCAGGAGAAACTCCTTCCAGCAATCCTGCTTCAAATGCTTCTCCTCAGGGCTGGAATTGAATCCAACTCTGGACCAGAAGTATTCTATTGCTGCGTCTGCCACAAACGGCTCCACCCGAACTCCACCTCGGTTAGGTGTAACAAGTGCAACGGGTGGAGCCACCTTAAGACCTGTTCAGGCCTTAAGACCCATAGGGTGTGGTCCACATGGTATGTGGGCACGTGTTGCCTGCACGGCTACTACTCCCCCTGATAGGCCGACACCATCAACCGCCACACAAACCCACACCTCCACGGTAAGGAGCAGGCCCAACGCAGGCAACCCCACGTGTCCCTCACCCCCCGAGTTACTACGACCTTACCAAAAAGCTTCAAGCTTCTTCAATTCAACTACAACGGACTCACGAGCAAGGTCGACGAGATAGTTGACTTCATGAGCCGACACAGTATCACAATAGCAGCGGTCCAGGAAACCAAGCTGCACGCTAGTTCCTCTCTGATCACCAGGGATGGCTATAACGTGCACAGACACGATCACGAGCGAGACAATGATCGTGGCCTAGCGTTTATAGTTCACCACACAGTGCAGTATCGTCTCATTGATGAAGGCATCGACCGCAGGGATGTCAAGGCATAGCTGTCCGGACAGGCGATTCCGAGCTCGAAATATATAATGTTTATATACCCCCTGTCACCTGCTGCCCGGCAGGATATCACCCTGATATAGGTGCGCTCATCAGAAGTGAAAACCGATTGGTTGTAGGTGACTGCAATGCGCATCACGATCTTTGGCATTCAAGCCTGCCAAACGATCGTAGGGGACAACAATTGGCAGAGTAAATAGACGATTCGACATTCAGCATTGTGTATGGCGACGCCCCCACCAGGGTAGTGGGCAATTGCAGCAGCTCGCCTGATCTAACAATAGCTAGCGCGGGTCTGATAAATAGCATAACGTGGCGATCTATGCTATCGCTTGCATCAGACCACTTATCGATTATCGTCTCGATTGAGAGACCTGGCGATTTCGTTTCCGCGAACCACCGGTCCTATTTTAACTTCAAAAAAGCTAAATAGGCCGGCTTCACGGAATTCACTGAAGACACCTTCGCCGCTCTTCCCATCCCCACCGATGTGCGCGCAGGCGCAAGATGCTCACAGCTGCTGTGGCTCGCTTCATTCCTTCTGGAAGGTTCAAGGACATTCGTCCTCATTTCCCAGCCGAAGCAGCCAGCTTGGCAAACGAGCGTGACCGCCTACGCCAGGTCGATCCCGGGTATCCCCGCATTAGGGATCTCGATTTTGAGATCCGGCAACTGGTAGATCAACATAAGCGGACTAAATGGGTTGAGCACTTGAAGACCTGTAACCTCACCTCTGGGGTGAGTAAGCTCTGGTCCACCGTTAGGTCCCTGTCGAATCCGACGAAGCACAACGACAAGGTGGCTATCACATTCAACGGTTGCACTTCGTCGGACCCGAAGAGTGGCGCGAGCTACTTTAACCGACTTTTTATACTGCCGGCCGACAGAGCCAAGCGTCGTGATACCAGAAGGCTACATAAACTGACGAACGACAGTGCGCCACTTGCTTTCTCCGGTGATGAGGTTCAGGATGTCATCAATAAATCTAAAACATCAAAAGCCATTGGCCTTGACGGTCTAAACGCGCTGATGCTGAAGTACCTGAGACCATTGGGAGTAGGATTTCTCACAAGGGTTTTCAATCTGTCCTTGGCCACTCTCATCATCCCTAACAAGTGGAAAACAGGGAGAGTGGTCCCACTACTGAAACCTGGGAAACTCGCCAACCAAGGGGAATCTTATCGTCCGATAACTCTCCTACTCCCACTCTTCACGAAACCCCTGGCCCCAGCCCCACATCAGCACGGCTTCCGACGAGTGCGTAGCACTACCCCTGCACTCACCATCATAAACGCCCAGATAAACCGCGGGCTTAACCAAAACCGCCCCTGCGAGAGGACTGTCCTAGTAGCGTTGGACGTGAAGAAGGCTTTCGACACAGCCAGCCATTTCTACTAGATGATATTTATCAGTCGACACTCCCACCAGGGCTGAAGAGGTGGTCCGCAAACTACCTGAGCGGTCTCACTCGTCAGTGATTTTTCGAGATCAAACATCAAAGCAGAGGAAGATTAAGCAAGGTGACCCTCTTTACCACCTGGACAAAGGAGGTCAAGCTGTTCCTTAAGGACGACGACATACCAATTCCGACGGTAAACAACCGCAAAATTTAGGGTGTTACCTTCGACAGTTTGCTCTCCTTCTCAGCGCACACAACCGCAATTGCCACTAAAGTCCAAAATCGCAACAAGGTCCTCAAATCGCTTGCCGGCAGCACTTGGGGCAAAGACAACGAACTGTTGCTATCGACATTTAAGGCAATTGGTTGTCCGGATCTGAACTATGCTGCGCCTGTCTGGTCGCCTGGAACTAGTAACACGCAGTGGATAAAGCTACAGACATGCCAAAATACTGCCATTCGGACAGCGATCCGTTGCCTCCTGATGTCCCCTGTTTAACACCTTCACAACGAGGCACAAATGCTCCCAGTAATGGAGCATAACAAACTGCTCAGCAAGCAGTACCTGCTAGGATGTTACCGCCTCCCAGGCACGTCAGGAGATACCTCTTAAACTGCGCCGACGAAATCCAGAACAAAACTGACCGAAATTTACTGGACCAGACAGTGTTTAGACAGTCAATAAACGACATTCACCGGGCTCCCGTCCTGTGAATGCCGTAATCGGAGTCCAACCACCACCTATAACAAATGAAGAGCTCCAGCTTCCTCGTGAGACACTTGTAACACTGGCACAATTACGTTCTGGATACTGTAGCAGGTTAAGCTCCTACTTATTCAGAATTGACTCAGACATACCAAACATATGTCCGGCATGTGAAGGCACCCTGCACGACATTAACCACCTCTTCACATGCCCTCTAAAACCGACTCATCTAACACCCCTCTCCCTCTGGACCCAACCTGCCGAAACAACATGTTTCCTGGACCTACCTTTAGATGAGCTAGACGAAGACGACCGGTGATATGCCCTACACTGACGGGGCTTCCATTACTGTTAACAAACAAAACCAACAGGGTACTTTGCACTGGTATACAGATTGCTCGAAGACACCGGAAGGCACAGGTGTTGGATTCTACGGTGCCAAAACTAAGCTGGCCATGCCAATGGGTAATTTACCCAGCATTTTGCAAGCGAAAGTGTATGCCATCAGTCTATGTTCAGGGATCAATTTAGAAAGCAAACTCCGGAGTGAGCGAATTGTCATTCTGAGCGACAGTCAGGCTGCGTTGAAGACTTTATCTTCCTTCAAAGTTAAGTTCCGGAGTGCATAGAGAAACGCAATTTGATAGGATTGCATACTCGCACCAGGCTCCTATGGGCCTCAGGACGTGTGGGAATACTGGCGGCTGCTGCATTGGTTAAAAACGCTGCGGCCTCGCTATTGGACCAGAATCAAGAACCTTGCTTTGGGACAACATTCCAAAACAACATCAGAAAAGAGCTGAAAAACGAAGAGCTAAGGCTAACAGAAATAAGCTGACACCAAGCAATGGGGCTACGCCAGCCCAAGTCTTTATCAGGGTCAGGTGTCAAAAAAAGAATTCAAAATCAAAAGACATTCAGATATGTCATGAATTTCCTTAAGAACAGACAGGGAATGCTCACTGGTATTTCTCGCGGCAGATTACGCAGCCATCTGCATAGGCTCTAGATATGGTCCACCGACTCCTGTCGTTTTTTGTGATCAACCCCCGGCAAATCCACCACATCTACTTCTCGAATATGATGCCGTAGAAAGAAGAAGGAATAGGCATTTCGGCCTAGAAGAAAGGCTGAAGGCAGAAGAAAGTCGACTGTTGTTTTTTTCTAATGAATTTAAATTTAAAGGGTTATATATAGTTAGAATTTTCAAAAAATCGATTTTTTTTAATTTTATTTTCTTAATGCACATACATATAATATATTAAGAATACACACAGAAAATTGTATATCGTTCCGGTGAATATTTTTGAAGTTGAAAAGGCGTTTCAGAGTGCATGAAATTGCTTTTCAAACTTTAAACGCGTTTTTCTCAAAATGGTGTTTTCAAAGTAGGTGATCAACATTACTCGACTCGACTAAACGGATTAGTCTCAAATTTTAACACGAGCTTCTTAAATATATTTTTTAGTAATTAATCGAAGATTTTATCTCACCGATAAATACATTTTTTTTTATAAAGGATTTAATGCCGAAATTTTGGTCAAAAATCGATATTTTTTTTGAGAAACTGCCATTTTGTCACAAAATTTTAAATAAAATTTAGTGGTCACTGCAAAACGTCTGAGAGGAGGTCCCGGAGATCAGCTGTAGCTCCTTTCCAAATAAATATTTTTACTAATACTAAGTCTTAAAATACAGTTTAAGGACAACATAATACGTGTACAAATTTTTAGATCAGTAAATTTAAATGTTTTCTCAGAAAAAATTCTGGAAAATCCGATTTTTCGTCCTTCTAACTGTATATACATAGTACATAACCCCTTAATTTACAAAAATGTTAGCGGAATATTCATTCTAGTTCTTAATCATAAATTGTCTTATATTTTATTAGTTTTGATTTTATTTTATTTAGTTCGTTTCATCTGATATTATTTGGATTTTTTTTTTGTTTTATTTTGAGTTATTTTATTTCACTATTTTAATTTCGTTAACTGCGTTCAAAGTCTAGCAGCAGCTTGCAAACTATTTTGCTTTGAATATAATGTTTGAAAGCTCGAGGCAATAGTAATATTCACTCTACTTGTATGCACTACATAAATCCTTTTGAAGCATTACAACAAATATGTCTAAATAAATATTAAGCTTTCATCGGAAGTGCATGTACGCGCATGAATATGTAAAGACGTATGTGAAACGAAATTGTTCAGGTAAACAAATAATATTTACCAACGACACACTTCAAGCAATTGACGACAGTTTGAGAGCTATTCAGTTGCATTAGAGCTATGCGTGCAAATTGTCGTTTGAATGCAGTACAGAGGGGAAGTGGCAGAATTTAGTTGTTAATTTTTCGAAATTATATTAAAATAAATATATCACACACTGAAGGCCCTAGGAGCCAGTGTGCTAATTAAGTTAGGGTTATATTGTATGCATCCCCTACAAATAATAATAATAAATATATATAATTTATTAACTATCACATATTCTTATTTTGTGTTATTTCTATTTTATTCTATAATGAACTATTGACAGCTTACAAAAATTAGGTGATTTAACCAAAATTGTAAATTGAAGCCACCACGTTAGACAATTTTTTGGTAGAGTCGTGTCTGCTTGAATGAATTGAATTTTATTTTTAATAGCGCTGTCTCAAAACTAACGGTCATCAAACATGTTCGAGTTGTACGTTCGCTATGAAACAGGTTTTTCGTGCGCATTTGCCAGCAAGTGGTCGTTGTGAAGTTTATTTCGTTGGCTGCTTCCCCGAAACGCAACTTGCTGCTGCTGGCTAATTGGTTTGCCAGTTGTTTGTTGCTGCTGAGTTTTGTTTTGCCAGCAATTGCGACAGTTTGTGTGTAACGCTTGTTGGTGATGGTAGTTTGGAGCGTTCGCTGTCTATTATCTAGTAAAGTCAGTAACTTCTTGACAATCGAATTTAAAGTTAAAAATTGTGACAGTTAAAAATGACGGCAAACGTTCACTCCTAAATGGTTTGTCGCGTTTAACTAACATTATTTTTGTTTTTGTTTTTCGCTTTTCATCGGTGGTTAAAACAAGTAAAATAGCGCGCAAACAAAGCTCAAGACCGTACGCCACATTAAATGTTGGACAAATGGTGGTTGTTTAGCGCTAAAGAATGTCAAGAGTCAAGCGCCGGTGTGTTTGTGTGGCGTTTGAAATTGTTTTAAAGCCAAATGTGCAATACATTAACGAAAAGCAATGGGATTAGAGAGAATAAATTAATTTAATGCAGTGGAACATTGCTTTAGCAGTACAAAGTAAATAAAAATGGTGGTCCAAGTACAAGCCAAGTGCGTAGAAAATGCATAAAAACGTATTCGAAATGAGTTTTAGTGTAGTTAATTAGTGAATTCAAATTTATTTAGCGAAGACTTGAATTTTTATGCAACGAATTTAGCGCGATTCCCATTTAATAGATTCCTGTGTATTATAGGTGTAATCGCAACAACTAATATTTACTAGCTTGTTGTCAAGTTAACGTGTAAAAAAAAGAAAATAAACACTTAAAGAGAACCTAGCAAACAAGTGTTTTCATGGGCTACCAACAACTGCCATTTTCTTATTTGCGTGCATATGAAAAGCTGTTGAAGTCACACAACAAAGAGACAAACGCACATGCACAGATCTATATAAGCTTCGAAACAATCAAATAAAAGCATATGAAAAGAAGTGTAAATAACACAAGTGCAAAAGGGAATATTTAATAAATTATTCAACAACAGCAAAATTACAAAAGTAAATAAATGCAATATTTTTATAAAATGAAAATAGGGCCAAACAACAACGACACAAGTCATAACCAGATACAACAAAAACAGTAGCAAACGAAAACGGCACCCACATCGTCCGTAACGAATTGAATTTGGGCGAAAAACACGTTTACCTTCACCTCGCACCAGCGCACCCCGCTGACGTACAAACAAACAAATTTATAAGCCACACTACTACGGCCACTCAGCACAATATATTCATAAAAGCACACATTTCCCCACAGCTCTCCATCTCCGCTCATGTCATCACCGCCGGGCGCCTTAAGTCAACCCGCTGTTAATATTCTGGCCCATTCGCTGCATAATAGTCAACTCAACTCAACAAATTAACTTGGCTCTAAGCGGGGAATAGTGCACGGCGTGCTCTCGCTTGATTTGCGTTCAAGCTAACCAGCCATCGCATACCAATACAAGTTAGATAGTGTTTGTTTGTGTATTTTACCTTTACGCCGCAGCTCAATTCTGTTACTCTGTGTTTCATATTGAAGTTTTCGTGGTTTTAACACCTTAGCGCGAGCTTGCACACATGTGTGAGTGTAGTGTGCCTGGTTCACATGCACTGGTGTAAATGTGTTTATGTTAACAGTCTTTTTTATACGCATACGTATACATGCATGTGCATATTTGTATGTATGTGAGCACATACTTGTACATTTAGACCGTGTGTTTATTGTAAGTGTGGTGGTAGTAAACTCAAATTTGCATATACACACGTGTATGTATGTGCGTTGAAGTCCAAATACTGTAAAATATATACTGTATCGTTGTTGTTGCTGCACAGCTGGTGTCCGGTACCAAGTATTCTCAAGTTTGCTGAATAAATTATACGAAACACGTACAGATATTAAAATACGCACAAAATGGGTAAGTACTTGCGCTTGCATGCACCCACTTATGTGGTTATTTGCTTATTCGTAATGTTAAAGCGCTATCGTATTTTTAGCCCACCGATTAGCTTAATAATTCTATTAATACCATTAGTTTGAAACAGACAACTATGAAATGCTATGCCTTGCATTGACTACTCAAAAATGGATCGTGTGGCAGTTAACCAGCTAAATCAATTGAATTTCGCATCATATATTCATCAAAATACCGATGGGCCGCTGTGTGTGCAGCTACATTCTGTGCATACGCGCGTGTCATTTCTTCATGTTGTGCTTTATTGAACTACAACTAACGCTTCCCTTTGTTGAAATAACAAAGTCCATTTTTGGACCAAGGATTATGAATCATGTGAACATCAAGCTTCTTCAAGAACTGCCGACATATTAAAAAAAATTCTTTTGACAATTTAAGGGGTGCCGGTGGTATAGAGCTCGAAAATTGAGGGTATTTTCAGCATTTTTTGTTTTTTACAATGAAAAAAAAAAAATTAAAAACGATATTTAAATTTTTAGGCTTTTTATTTAACTTCTTTTACATACAAAAATGAAAAAAAATTTTGTTTTTATTTTAATAGTTTTAAAAATGGTGCTGAAGTTGACCGCCCTGAAAAATAAGTCCTGGACAGTGTTGTCCATTTTGGCTCTTCCACTTGGCTTCTTCAAGAACTGCCGACATAATATATTTAAAAAAAAATTATTTTGAGAAGTAACCGTTCCCAGTGGTCTAGAGCTCGAAAATTTAGGGAATTTTCAGGATTTTTTTTTACAATAAAAAAATAGAAACGATATTTAAAATTTTCAGGGTTTTTATTTAACTTCTTTTACATATAAAAATGAAAATCTAATTTTAATAATTTTAAAAATGGTGCGGAAGTTGATACCCTGAACGGTGTTGTCCATTTTGGCTCTTTTATTTATCTGAAACATAAAAACCAAAAAAATGATTAATCAGTATGACTGCAGCTCTGTTCTGTACTAGAAAAACAAATTGACAAAATGGCACGGTTTTCAATTTGACACTCTAAAAATCGGGATCAATCGATAGTCATTGATGTTGTGAACAACATATTAAAATTTCAGACGATTCGGTTGATTAGTTGTTTTTTCTTTTTTTTTTGACAACAACAGGCTGAAAAAAATCGTTTCGAGCTAAATGAGTTTCAAGTTGGAGGTACAAGAACGCGCGGACTGCTCTCTACCTAGTTATTGGGCGGTATAAGCTTTAATATTGAGAATTTTCGCATGAAAATTTCACAGTATATTCTTAAGAGACTATACTTTCGAAATATCGAAAAAACAAAAAATCGATTTTTTGACCACCGGATCCCCTTAAGCTTATCGACATGCTTAAAACATCTTACAGGTCTTGCAAAAGTAATGCGATATATGACTTTTGGTACAGAGCCTGTGGACTACGTACGGATTCCGGCTTTTTTTTTTCTTCTTCAACGTTTTTTGTTATGTATGTTATTCCAAATTCCAAAGTTTTTTCTAATAGCGATCGCTGCTCGGCAGGAAGTGACAAACCTCCGCGTTTTGTTTGACGCTTGCAATAGATCAGCCACAAGTCAAACGCGCCACAAAATCATAATTTTTAATTTTAAAAAACATATTTTCAAGTTTTAATTCAAGTAATCTCAGATGTCCTTTATAAAAATATGAAGTTTCTGTTACAAAAAAAAAAAATACAATTACAGTTGTAAAATTTGTTCTACTTGTATTTTCCACCTTAAGAAGTCTAAATAAAGTAAAAAAGACCAAAAGAGTGCACAGGGAAAATTAAAAGCTAATTTTTGTCAATCAGTGTACTCTCACCTGCGCTATCAGCCTTTGCCATGCTTGTCACCTACAAATATCTATCGGATAACACAATTTTTCCAGCTGAGTAATAGCTCCCAATTAAACAATTTATCTGCGGAAGTAGAATATTGCAGGCAGTCAACGAGCTTTTCATGCAGTTTCTAATCATGAGAAACTCTAACAAAAAAATGGGTAACCTTAGAAAATCTTGTAGGTATTCGAAATCTTTGCAACCGATTAATCATTCGAAATGGTGATGCAAATTGCTATTTAATTCCATGTGATTATTTTTTGTAAGACGCCGTCAAGCACAAATGTTGTGCTAACCATCGGGAGATGATTTAAGAGTTGAAATAGAAAAATGAATTTGCAATTGGTCAGATAAGTGGACATAGGCAGAAATATGAAAAAATAGCAGAGATTTTGTGCGTTTAGCCTTGAGAGTCGGCCACAATTGTCGGACGATTATGCAGGTGGTTTCATCACACCTGCAGTCATTCGCTGCTTTTACAATTTTCTCAAAAATAAGTTGCTCACAAGTCTGTAAGGGTATGCCCATGCCATTGTCTGTGTACTCATCAGTCAACTTGGTGCCACGTCTCGCTAGTTTATCGGCCCTGCAGGTACCCTCATTATCGCAATGGAAAGGAACCATTGTTATCCTTAGGTGAAACGACTCGGCCATCTAACGGCTGTGTGCTTTATGAAATTGAGAACAATAAAAATATGACCGGAAATTGGATATTTCAAAGGATGAACAAAACCTTAGCAAATCTGTATAGCATCTGGAGGTTTGCGCGATTCGCCTCATTCATGCATGAAGTTTAGTTTATTAATGTATGTATGTATACACGTATTTCTTGCTAATATTGAATAGTTTTTCACTTCATTATTTTATGTGAATTTTCAATATATCATTCCTCAAGTAATCTTAGGTATTAGGTATGGTGAAAAGAATTGAGAAGGTGTGGCCAATACCAGACCGTTAACCAGCTCTCAGCGAATTTGAAAGAACCAGCTGATTGGTTGATGTTGCCGGGGTCATGGCAGCAGTATCAACACAGTCTTCGATCAAGTTGCTACGTTAGCATCTGAACAACGACAACGACTGTTTGAGAGAGTGTGGATACGTGTGAAATGAGCGGGCAGAATTCAGTTGCTGAGTACCCGGTGACGTGGCAGTCGGAGTTACTCGCTCAATCTCGTTTTTCACCACAGCTGAAGGCCAAACGTCGTAATCTATCATCTGTGGTATTAAGCTCGTCATTGCTCGACAAACACGGAGAGGGGTTCGGAATTTCTCAAAAATATCAGAGTTGGCAGGAGGTATTTGAATTTTTTTTATTTTTTATTACGACTAATTTAAAGAGAATTTCTAAGTTTTCGGTAAATATTTGTGTTTGTAGGTTTTCAAAAAATTTCAAAATTCAGGCAGACTTTGAAAATGTGCCTTTCGTAAACCTGACGGATAACCAAATATGTGGATAAAAATTTCAAAAATTATTTGGTGATTTTTTTTTTGATAAGAATTTAGAAATATTTTTTTGATACAAATTTTAAAATTTTTGGCAATTTTTGATTGATAAAATTTTTGAAATTTTTTTTGTGATAAATTTGTATAAAATTTGATAAACCTGTATCAAAAAAAACTTTTATCAAAAAAATTGTCAAAAATGTTAAAATTTGTATCAAAAAAAATTTCTTAGTTCTTATCCAAACAAAAATCACCAAACAATTTTTGAAATTTGTATCAAAAACAAAATTTAAAAAATTTTAAAATTTAAAAACTATCACATGTAAAAAAATTGTTTTTTATAAAACTTATAAAATTTTGAAAATGTTTATTTTGGTTTAAAACGTTCTCTGACAATGTTTTAAATATTTAAATATAAAGTAAATCCGTTTGAATGACACAGATATCGTGTACTTAAAAAAATCTATATTTAAAATTTAACGACTTTTACATTTCAGAAATTTAAAAACCTTTTCGCCAACAAAAATCTCCTATAAATTACTAAAAATAGCTATTTAAAAAAAAAATTGGGTTACCTCATGTTTTGGTAACTTTAATATTATATTTCTGAGAGATTTTTACCCCGGTATTAGAATTTTTTTCATATTGTCATATGAACGAGTTAAGATTGTAATTCTCAATTCCTTTACGCCTGATTATTTTCGTGCATTACGAGGCCGCCACAATAGTCCAGTATAGTAGTAGTAGTATAAGTACTTATATATAATTTATGATTCAGCAGTCCTTAAACCGAATTGTTGCTCTATTTAAAAAGCCTTCGTTACCTTACTGAAATAAAATATATGTGTTAAATTTCAAATAATAAACACCTTAGGCAGAAGTCTCTCTGAACAGCTGCTTAATTTGCTTTGTTTTCATTTATTTCCTTACTTTTTTGCAGCTTTTATGAACAACGTTCCTTATAGGCACACAGTCTTGGCCATATTCGCCACATACTGCTAAAGGCGATTCTAACATTTGCTGCCACAGTGGCTTTAATTTAATTTTATTTCCCTTCTTTGCTTAATTTCCGCAATTCTGGTGTCGACGCAATGCCGAACGCAATCTTGAAATAATTTAATTTCCTCCTGCGATAAGTATAAGTATACGAGTAATACAAATAAGTTACGATACAACCAACAGCCAAACGACCAAACAGCCAGCGAGCCAGCCGGCCAGAAGGAACGGTAAAGTTGTAACACTTTGCTGCAACAGTACATTTTTGGCTTCGCTGTAAGTAAATTGAATTTTGGCCAAAAATAAGTTTATAGCTTGTTTTTGTTGCATTAAAGCTAGCGAGTGAAAGACAACGAATCGACATTGCGGTTGAATGTCGTTGCCACTGCAACCTGTCATGCGCCGCCATATACCGTAACTCCGTTGCTTTTGCTTTCTTTTTATTCTTATTTCATTGTATTTTCGTCTCGCGGTCTACAACTTTTTTACCGTTGCGTCTGTTGTTGCTACTGCAACACGACGTAATTTGAAACTTTCCGAAAAATGTGCGTGAAATTCCTTTGTTTTCGCTTTATTTACCACACGTCGGACATCCCTTTTTTTCTGTTGTCGACCCCAAAGTCAAGAGTGCGCTGCGATGAGTAACAACTGCCCTGCCACATCCTGATTACGAGCTGTCTGTTTTGCGTTGATCTCCTGCGCCAGAGCTTAGCTGGCGGCGTTTTTTAATTTACATTTTTTCTTTTAATTTTTTATTTCTTTGCCTTTTTATATTGTATTTCACTTCTTGCCGCTTACCCTTTCAACTTGGCAGTGCCCGGCAGCCAGCCAGCTAGTCTATCAATTGGGTTTTCGTCTCACGTTTACATTATTTGGCTGCATCGCTGTTGTGTTTTTTCTGTATTTTTCTTTGTTTTTTGTTTTATGGTTCCTGCTCGACCTACAAGACTTTGTTTCGGCGAGTGCCTTTCACTTGCAATTTGGGTTGATTTTTTGATGATTTACAGCCCCGGTAGAGAAGGAACGTTATAAAAGTCCCGTTAACCATTGTCGTGCAACGATTGTGCCTGCCGTGTAAGCACGTCGCAAAAACATGTTCACCGAAATCGTTGGCCACAAATTTTACCTGCCTTTAAGTTGCATCCACTTCTACTCCCTTCCTTGGGGAATTCCCCTTTAGCGCTTGTCTGGTGTGTGTTAAAGCTATATTTGCACACATACATACATATGCATAGATATTTTGTTTGTGTGCTTACGCCACGAATGCCTTTATATGCACCGGCGTGCTTTTACTTTTTGCCTTTTGTCTTCTATGTTTTTATTGTCTCTTTTCATTTAAGCAACCACCCGTGCAAACACACATCCACACGCATGCACGCCCTTACAGGTATTTGCTTTTAACCGCTTGGTTTTCGGGGTTTATTTACATTGCTTCTTGACCACTTTTGCACTGAGCAATGACCTGATCTCTTTCCATGTGTTCATGTGGGGTTCATGCGTTTTTTTATTTTAAGCGCGTAGCGGAATGTCCATGTCCTCATTTTACTTTTCGAATACATATCATTGTGTTTGCTGTTGTTGTTCATAGGGCTGCTACCCCTACTTGTTTTTTTGTATGCCCTTTACCGCTGCTTAATTATATGAAGTTGGTTGCGATTGCGTTTTTACATATACATTGGCTTTTGCTTTCAATTTTATTCATTGGCTCAAAAAATATTCCCTCTTACCTGACAGAACGTCTGCCGTTATCTGTTATGTATATGTAAGTGCTTATGTTACTCAGAATTGCTCTTCAGCTTCTGTTAGGGCTACCTTTTGTTTTGGCATTTGTGTATTATTTGTTGCAGTCCTTAACGGTGTCTCCCTTTGCTCGTTGATTTCTGTAACAATTGTTTCCACTTGCACTCAATAGCAAGAAAAACAATAACAGCACACGTATCAGAATAACAAAAACAAAGAGAAAAAATGTATATGCAATTACAAAAACTGAAGCACAATAAAGAAAAGTGTCGTACTCCTGTTTTCAAGCACAAGCAGTGTTTTGTAGATCGCAAACGTACCGTTATAATATTACAATATGATTTAATTAAAGTAGGTGAAATGATTTCTATTTTAGTGAGCGGGTAAGGAAATTTTCTACCGGAGACGATTTTTATCAACATTCCTGAATTTAAACACTAAAAACTGTTGAGATGAGTAGGACTTGGTGCTACGCGCCCAGTATCATCCAGCAGCATTAGTATTACTCTATGTATACTCTTTAGAACAATAAAAAAATGTTTAGTCTAATGTAAGCGCTCTACGGTTCAGCTTTAAACCTTCTATTATGTTATAAATACTTTAGTATGACTGGGTCTTGCCTTATAACAAGAGGTACAACAATTTCTCCGTAGAATACAAGAAGTAAAAATAAATAACTTCATACATATATGGCCACATTGCCGAGTCCCACGAAATCCATCCAATCTATCCACCTTTGCACCTCTTCTTTCAACATATTCAGCCCTATCTTGCTAAAACTTAACAAATATTGGACCGTTATTTCTGTTTTGAGTGAGCAGACGTCCATTAGGAGCTCCAAGCAAAGTTCTTCCCTCTACCAGTTGGCCCTCGTTACCCCCTATCATATGCTAACAGCGATATCTTCGAATATATCAAGCACTTGAATGCGAAGGCCTTTGCTACATAAAGCTAGCATTGTCAAAGATAACACGGCATGAAACTCTGTAATTTTTCTGCTAGAAACAGGAGTCTAAACTTACATACAGTTTGACCACTCTGCTTTTGCTATAAGAAACATCTAAAATTTTACTAATTTTTTTGAAATTTTAACAACATTGAGGAAATATTAGACTTCAGATAAATATGAAAAAAATCGATTTTTTGAAAATAAACGAATCTCATTTACTTAAGGGGTTATATACAGTTAGGAGGTCGAAAAAAAGCGAATCTTCCAGAACTTTTTCTGAGAAAACTTTTAAATTTATTGATTTAAAAATTTGTACACATATTACGTTGTCTTTTAACTGTATTTGAAGACTTAATATTAGTAAAAATATTTATTTGAAAAAGACGTTTTGCGGTGACCACTATATCTCTGAACTGGATCCTCTGAAATTAAAAGCCAAACAGATTTCGTTAAAGTAATGTTAAATCTAGTAATTAATCGAGGGAATAAGTAAAAAAATTTTTTTCACAAAATGGCGGTTTCTCAAAAAACAAAAAAAAAGGGTTTTGACCGAAAATTTCGGTCTTCTCGGTGAGAAAAAATCTTCGATTAATTACTAAAAAATATATTTAAGAAGCTCGTGTTAAAATTTGAGACTAATCTGTTTAGCCGTTTTCGAATAATGTTGGCCATCGACTTTGAAAACACCAGAAAAACACGTTTAAAGTTTGAAAAGCAATTTCATGCACTCTGAAACGCCTTTTCAACTTCAAAAATATTCACCGGAACGATATACAATTTTCTGCATTCTTAAATATATGTGCATTAAGAAATTAAAATAAAAAAAAATTTACTGTTTTTAATTCTAACTATATATAACCCCTTAAGATCTCCTTTGTTTAAAGTTTCCTTAACAAGACTTCTTCGGTTAAAGCCCTTTATCTTCATAAGTTTTTCTCTAATTTTCCGAAATGTTGACACAGTATTCAGGAAGGTTCTACTTGAGATAAATGTAAAAACAAAAAAATTGCGTAAGTCAGTCATATTTACTTACTGTTATAATCTTTATTTCGTTTAAATTCTCTTACATTTAATATCACTGTGCATTGACTTCGTCATCTTTGCGGTAATCGTCAATTTTTGTCGTCGTCATCGTTGTAGTCCACACCGTCATCGCCATCTTCCAATTATAGCGCTCACGTACTCCACTGTATGCGATAATACTTGGAAAACTTGTTTTCTTTTATACAACAACGAGTTCTGGAGTCACTATAGCTTACCCGCTATCCATGTCAACCCGTCCTCCTGTGCCCATCCATGTGCTCAGTGGACACAATATACTCACTCACTCGTTATACCATCGAATAGCCGTCGTATATACCTACAAATTTCAATTCACCCAACAATCATCATCATCATCATGACAATCATCAGTATTATTATGTTGTGTGTGTTTGCATTTGATGTGTGTGTGCTTTAATTCTCATTTGCGGCCTCTATTTCCCCACACCATTCCTTTCATTTATTCATTCGTCCGTTCACTCTTTCACCACTCTCGCCCAACCGTTTACTTTCATTCGGCCCCAGTTATAGGCTTTCGGCCATTCCTATACTTCACTTATGACCATCCAACTACTTGAACAACTTCAATCGTTGCTGTTGTTTAACGCTCTTTCAACGCTACATTCAATATTGTTGTAATACTCGTATATTAGTAGCTGATTTTGTTGTTGCTGTGGTCATTTGTGTAAAGCTATTTTGGAATCCCTTCCTGTTACTTTTCTACACATTTCACTCACTGCTAACTGGTCTACGTTTTCCCCTACGTACATACATTGCTAATCGTTGGGCTCGTCTTGTTATTGTCGTCGTCATTGTCATGTTCGATTGTGCATCGCCATCAGTATACAATAGTTGGTTTAGTTTTGGTCCCCAGTCGCAGGTTTTTCGTTAGCCACAAACGTGCAGAGTTCACTAATCTTCACTCTTTATCTTTGTTATTGGCCAGATTTGATGTAGTCCATTTGTTCGCCTATTTAATTTAGGGTTGCCGAATGCTACACTAAATTGCGACTTTATTGGCATTGAATTTAATTAAGCTTCCTTACCAGCTAACAGCTGGTGCAGCTTAAGCTTCATTTCATTAAAATCGTATTAAATTGGGCAAAGTTTGTGGCCATGTAAACGCTCGAAAAATCGCAGAATATAGAGCATTATTACACATATACTATGTGTGCATGTGTGTACATATTTATGTTTTTTTAATCCATTCTAATTTCGGAAGTAATTGGGCCCCTTTGGAAGAAGTGTATATTAACTGAAACGGTGTATGTGATAGGCATTGAGCCCACAAGGAGAGTCTCATGGAACACATTCTCCTCTTTATTTGCAATGCCTGTTAAAGGTATTTGAAAAATAGTTTTACATATGTATGTGCAGGAGGAGGGATCTGCTCAATTAATTTGCAGGACAATATTCGAACTGCTTATATGTATGTGGCTACTAGCTGTATACCTGTGAGGCTGGATCTTTTTAACACACTTTTATTAGGTCGGGTTGTATGTATGTATGTATGTATGTATGTAACGGAATCTTTGAGCTTAATTTTCACTGGCTTCTAAAAATCTGATCGACTTGAAATTTTGCACACCTATCAAGGACCGATGACAATGCAATAATTTGATAAAAGCTTTCCATTATCCTTATTAGGATTGCCAGGATTAATATTTTCTTTTTTTACCTGTGGGCAAAAAGTAAGGTGAATTTGGTTGTAAAATTAAAAATCTTTATTTATTCTTGTAAATCAATTTCATCCCCTTCAAAACAATCCCCTCTCAATGAAATACACTTATGCCAACGATTTTTCCAATCCCCGAAACATGCCAAATAGTCCATTTCCGGTATAGCCATCAGCACCTTCTTTGATTCAGCTTTTATCTCCTCAATCGACTCGAAACGCATTCCCCGGAATGATCTCTTGAGTTTTGGGAACAGCCAGAAGTCACACGGAGCCAAATCAAGCGAATACGGTGGTTGCGGAACGATATACGTGGAATTTTTGGCGAAACGGTCACGAAGAACGAGTGCAGTGTGCGACGGTGCATTATCGTGATGCAAAAACCAAGAGTTGTTGGCCCATAATTCTGGTCTTTTTTGACGAATTGCTTCACGTAAATGACGCATAACGCTCAAATAATATTCCTTATTAACAGTTTGGCCAGGTGGAAGGAATTCATAGTGCACTACACCACGAAAATCGAAAAAAAAAACTGGCCAATGGAGTGGGGTAACCGTTTCTCAGGCTCCCTCCACGAAATAAGTTCTTCATCCCGATTACTTCTTTATCACGGCCGATAACTGCATAGCTTTAGACTCACAGTCGATAAGAAAGGAATTAAATATAACACGAATATATCGAATCATTAATTCACTGACTGCAATGATAACAATAATTTTCATTCATAATAAAAAATAGTTTAAAAAAAAAACTAAAAAACACGCTTTTTTGCTAATGGAATTAAAAAGTAGAAAATAAAAAATAGTTTAAAAAAACTAAAAAACACGCTTTTATTGTCAATCGAACTAAAAAGTATAAAATAAATTTTAATGACAAAGAGACCTATAATGAAGTAATAGCACTTGAACGATCAGTCATAGTCAACTCCCTCAGAACAGAATTATAACAAAAATTAAGATACAAATAGAATAATTCAAATTAGAGTTAAAAGGGTGGGATGCATTTTGCTTCACTTTCATAACCCTCTGTACATAGGTAGTTGCCAATAGAATGATTGTAATATTTACTATATCAAGCATCCCACGCTTTTAACTCTAATTTGAATTATTCTATTTGTATCTTAATTTTTGTTATAATTCTGTTCTGAGGTAGTTGACTATGACTGATCGTTCAAGTGCTATTACTTCATTATAGGTCTCTTTGTCATTAAAATTTATTTTATACTTTTTAGTTCGATTGGCAATAAAAGCGTGTTTTTTAGTTTTTTTAAACTTTTTTTTATTTTAATGAAAATTAACATATTTTTTATTTGAAAATAGCGAAAAACTATTTCATTTAATATGCTAGTCATTGCTAGCAAATACTCCTATGCACCCATATTCTTTGGTTTTTTAACTTTTTTGGGTACAATAGCTGACTTATTTGGTTCTCCCTTATTAGTTGCCTCACACGTCTCAGCTACAATTAAGTCTCGGTACATTTACGGTAATCTCTTCAATTCAATATGCGCCATTTTATATATATTCATTTTTGATCGCACTTGCCAAACGCTTAAATAATACATTCTAGGGACAGACTGCCAGCAGATGAATGTTTGTGGCTGCCAATTTTGACTCAATACCCTTGGTCACAATAGTTCCTCCTCAATTGGTCTCAAACATACCATTGAAATACCGAAGTTGAAATAGGGAAACAATGTCTTTTAATTGAAACGGCGTAGAAGAACTAAGTTTTTTCTTTTTTTTTTTACTCCTTTTGTAATAGTTCAATAAATCGCAATAATCCGCTTTAAAATTCAGGAATTTTAATTTTTCTTTATTCCTCGTCGATTATATTCTTGGGAGTGCATATGCTTTGCCATCGCTGCCATTTGCATGCTTTCGTTTTAAAAGCAGTGCTTCCTTATTTGAGAAAATGTTTTTCGCAAGTGCATTTGAACCTGTAGTCTGAAATTGGGCATGAATTGGAGAATGATATTGGATATCAACTTGATAACTATGAATTTCTCCAAGGTTGGAGAATTTTTGTTTTGTATTTTTAATGTTGTATCAATAATTTCTTCCTTTTAAGTTAAACAGCTTTTTAATTATTTAACCAATTTCATTATTTGATTTTTTTTCTTGATTTCCAATCAATATATATGTATTTATTTTCAATGTCAAAAGTTGACCAAATATCACATTTTCCGTTAAAGCTGATTTTACGCTGCGCATTTAAATTCAAAGCAAACATACTTTTTTTTTATTTTTCTATGCTTTCTCTGTCAGCACCTGCGACTGCTGACTGTTGACTGTTGCGTGGTAGCTGTTGACTGTTAACAGTCTGTAGCTCTCAGAATTATATATATTTTTTTTTTTTGGTGCTCACTACAGTTGTTTAACTGTAGGTTGCCTGATTGCTGCTGTCACCGCTGTTGGTTATCGTGTTGACATTTCATATTGCGGTTGATTTTATGCTGATTTTGTGCGGATTTTGGTTGAGCATTCCTTAACGCCGATGTTGCTGCTGCTGTTGGCGGATGGCGAGTTGCGGCTAGCGGTTAGCATGGTGTTGGGTTTGCTTACGTTGCAATTTTGCGATTTAAAGATTAAGCGGCGCAAAAATATTGCAAATACTCGTATTTACTAACAAAATTCAGAAAAAACCAAAATAAATAAAAATCATTAAAAATAAGACATTAAAGTATCACATGAGCAACGATAAGCAATCGGGCGCTTGTGTAAAGCTGTTGTAACTGGACATACACATCAGCTAGTGGTATTGTGCAATTAATTGTGCGCAAAGGTCGCAAAGTTTGGCGAGAAAGAATTGTAGCACTTTAAAATTTAATTTGAATATAAATTTTAGTTTTAACTGGCATATGTACATCCTTTGTTGGCTGCTTGGACGAGCTTCTCCACCAATTTGTGGTGTGCACCTTTATGTTGCCATTCGGCAGATGGTGGTTTGCGAGAAAGTTTACGGCAGATATGAGATTGAAAGCTTGCCATTGTCTGCCAAAGGTGATCGTTAGTAGAAAAAGCTGTTTATATTATTTGACGCTGCATGCCCACAGTTTACGTCAAATCCGAAAACAACCGCATAAAGGTCACGCATGAAGACTCGCCTAAGATGACCCACAGTTATTAGCCTATGAAAAAAGTTACTTCAATGGCTTTATTAAAAAGTTGGAAAACTCCCCAAAAATATGTAAAATTCCACATTTTCCGTTTGTTTAATTTCCATCTTTGTTTATGCTAATATTTGGGTACATCTACTTTGTTTAGGCAACGCGTCTGGGCTTATTTTGTTGAGCTCTTTTTTATGATTTAACTACAGCAACCGACTCGCTCATTCGTAGCGCCCACACGCTGCGGGCATTTCAATTAAATTCCCAGTGCTCATATTCCTTATCTGCACTGCGTTTGTATTTGTGTTTATGTGCGCAGTTATGTTGTAGAAAAACCATAAACTAGTGAGACAAATTTCTTACTCACAAACTAGTGATATTTGCACTACACACCAAGTACTTGAAAAATAGTCTAAATGAGGTTACAATAAGAAAATGATAAACATTTTCAGACATTACCTATTCTTTCCAGTTTGTTTGAATTGACTTAGACCGTAGAATGCGTAGCGCTAGCGCACACAATCTTACAAACTATCAATTTTGGTATTCATGTATCCAAAAACCTTGCAAAGTACGAGAAAGTGAGAGAGAAAAATTACATTTCATTTTGAGGGGAAGTTGCAAGTTTGTGCTGTATAAATTTTTGTTTGGAAGAATTTGCAAATGATCACAAAGTAAAAATAAACAAGAATTCAAATTTGAGATTTGAGTCAAAACTTTAAATGTAAATAAAAATGGTGATTAAAATGGAGAATGCATAATAAGTAAATATATTTTAGATAACATTTATAAATTTTATTTGAAGTCATATATTAATGGGAATGGGTCAATGATATAGAGGTATGTACTTCTGCATCCATCCTCCACTCACTGTTGCTGCAGTTTCCGAAGTAGAAATTGAAAGCATTCAAGGTATCTTTTGCGTTTTATGCTTGTACTTTTGGTTATTAACTAATTTGGCAATAGGAAGCAAGGAAAATGTGAATAAAGCTGTGATTGCCACAACAATACAAACGCTAATAAAATGTTCTTCATCTGACACCAATGATGGAGTGGAAAAAATTATTAGGGACAAAATAAAATCATATAACGCTAAGCTCGTAATTTCGATTTTTTTTAATGTGAGGTAGCTAAACTGAGTTTTTTTCATTTTTGTGACTTTTCTCGCCGACAATTAAATCAGCTCTTTGCAAAACTTGCAAATTGTAACTGGTTCTGCGTTATTAAGAGCGAATTCTCAGAAATTAAGTTACTGGATAACTTTTACATGAACAGACTGAATAATATTAATAATAATAATGATGTTTTTCCACAAATAGAGGGTCGTATATTTGCCTCCGAACGGCAGATGGCTTTTATGAGCAGTTTTTTATGGCAGAAATACGCTCGAAGGTTTTCCCTTGCCTGTTGATGGACGACCACTTTAAGAAAAATCTTTTCTATGATTTGGCTTTTCATGCCAAGCGTTTTGAACTCGGACACTACCGAGTAATAGTCACGCCCTAACCCATTGAGCTACGGCGGCCGCCTGGCGGGGTCCAAGCTCCAACTTCCAAATTTATGATTTAAAAATATCCACTTGAATGTATTTATCTGAGTATATGCTTTTGTAAAAACGTTTTTTTTTTAATTTCTTATATTTTCCTACTAAATCAAAGTAAATAAAAATAGTCCTAATTTAGAAATCGCAGATAGAATGCGCTGATTTTCCTGCAGGGTAATATTTGCTTGGCTTTTTATTCGTGTGCTTTGCATACTAATGCGGGCACTCCTCATTTCTTGTCTGTTTCGCTTTAGCTGTATGACCGGCTACATCTCTCCACCCACCCTGATAACCACCTTCCCTCATTGTCACTGTGGCCGCCCTCTACCCAACTGATCCATTGTGCAGCTACCTTAAATCTCTTTAAAATCTTTGAAACGAAAAATGTTGACTTTGTTTGTATTTGTTGTATATTGTTTTTTTTTGCTTTGTTTTATGCTGTGTGAAAATATTTGCTTACTTAATTAAATTTATAATTAAATAAAAAAAATTCGTCCCAAGCTACCCAGCAGCTATAAGGCTTTTAAATATGCAAAGGCAGCACACATACACACACCGCACCAACAATACAGTCAGCCCGCCAGTTAGCTAGCCAATTTCTCTTCATCATTATTCGCTTGCCGACCGTCGCCTCCGCACAGTCTCGCTCTATAGCCACAACTTTCGAAATTTGTTCACCAATCAACCAGCTTATTTTGTATTATTGGCATGCATTTACCTCTACGTCCTTTCAATTACCAACAATGAGCAGATGGCACAAAACATATTCATATATAAGTACATGTGTATGTGTGTGTATAGACACAGACAGTGGTTACAACCATTAATGCACTAAATGCAAACACACTAAATAAAACTATGTGCTATATGTATGTATGTATGTATATTTAAGTGTAAGCTTGTGTGCTACATGTTCAAGTCCGTTCTAATATTATAAAATATCTTCTCTCTCGCACTGTGTTATTGCTAATTAATGTGGATAAATTAATTTGCTTGCATAATATTAGGCGCTTTGGCATTTTACATGTTCGAAAGTCGCATGACTAATGGTGTTGTTTTTAGTAAACAAAATATGTTTGTATATTTATGCAAATTCTGTATATTTGGCAAATTTGTTTAAATTAGCGTAAAACGCGATAGCAAACAATCGCTAGGCGCCGCTAGGGGCCATTTAAATGCTAAATGGGGAATCGATTGGTTTTGCAGATAACAATAACTGATAACTTTGAATATTTCTAAACTTGCAGTGACTTGAATATGTATCTAAGTCACAATTTTAATTAAGTAGCATTAGCCGCAAATTAGCGCTTAAAACACAATCATAAACAATGGTTAAGGGTCAACTAGTGGCCATTTAAAAGCTTATTGGGGGCTCATTTGCTATATTGCACAGGATAATAAATTTTGGAATTTAAATGCATGCATTCATAGTAGCCTGCATATGTATGCATGCATTTTCAAGCCAGTGCTAAAAATAATTTATGTATATTAGTAGTAGGAAAGTATTGCTGAAGCTCGAGGAACTCTATAAAAAAACCTGGTTATAGGAAAATATTGAATAATATCGATATTAGGATGGCAAAAAAATAAAAAAAATTCTTGATGCTACCCGTAAATTTGTTCTAAAGGGTGATTTTTTAATAGGGTGATTGAAAGTTTTTCAAAAAAACACACGTAAAATTCAGAAAAATGCATGCCATTTTTATTTAAATCGATAGTACGGTCCATATATTGTAATTTAATGTTTAAAGATTATTTCATGCAAATGTTGACCGCGACCGCGCTTCAAATGGTCCATCCGCTTAGTCCAATTTTGGCATACTCTTTGCAATGTTTCGGCGGTATATCACATATAAATGCTTTAATGTTGTCTTCTAATGCGTTAATTGAAGAAGGCTTGACTGAATAGACATGAGCTTTTACATAGCCCCACAAAAAATAATCTAAAGGCGTTATATCGCACGATCTGGGTGGCCTATTGACAGGTCTCGAACGTGAAATAAAATGTTCACCGAACTCGCCTCTCAGCAAGTCCATTGTTACGCGTACTGTGTGGCATGTGGCACCGTCTTGCTGAAACCACAAGTCAAGCTCTTGCATTTTGGGCAAAAAAAAGTTAGATATCATTTCACGGTAGCGCTCACCATTCACAGTTACGTTACGATTCGCAGCATCTTTGAAGAAGTACGGTCCAATGATACTTCCAGCCCATAAACCGCATCAAACTGTGACCTTTTCTGGATACATTGGTAGCTCATGCAATTCTTCTTCATTAACACTGGCCTATAGAGCTGCGATATTTTCTTCAGTTCGGACTCTAGGTAAACGTGTTGGTGGTTTGATGCCCAATAATGTAAATTTGATTTTAAATTTAGTCACAATAGCTCGAATAGCCGCTTCAGTGGGTCGATTAAACTGACCATAAAATGGAAGAAGCGCGCGATAAACTTTCTTAACAGAACACGCATTTTTATAATATAATAAAATTCAATGATTTGCAAGCGTTGTTCGTTTGTAAGACGATGAAGATGTTTGACAGTGAAACAAAACATGAAACGTGCGTTAGCTGTTTAAACCAACTGTTTAAAAAGATAATAGCTAAAAAATCACCCGTTATTATCGAAAAGAATTAGTCACCTATATTTAAATAATTTTTTGTTTCTTGCCACCGCTTTGAAAATTAACTCTGAATTTGCACAGAAAAAAATGCAAATTGGTATAAACATGTAAATTTGGTATACATTTTTACAGATCGGCCTCATATAATCTTCTCTTTTAATTACCCATCACAAACATGCAAAAAATGATTCTCTATGCTTTATTAAAATTAACAAATTTTAATTATTTTTATAGTAACCCTGAAAGTCCCCCAAAACTAAAAAAAAAAATTATTAGTTTGAGGAAAAAGAAATCCATTATTTTCTTGGTAGATGGCTGGAGTGATGGATATCTCGTATAGTATGGTTGGAGCAATTTAAAGTTTATGTTTGTTGTCAAGGTGACATTTCACACTAAAAAAATTCTTTCGGCGCTTTTTGTTTGTTCAATGCAGTTGTGAGTTACAGGGCGACAGCTTAAACTAAAAAAAATAGTTTGTTGTTATTTGTTTATTTAGTTGTGCGTTACAGGGTGTTAACAATCGAAATCAACGAAGAAGAATTTCGGTACATTTTCCAGTTTTTCTTTGGCAAAGGCGAAAATGCAAGCCTGGCTGCTGAAATTCTGAATCGTGTTTATGATGTCAATATTATAACAGCATTGCAAACAGAAGTGCAATTTTGGTTTCGTAGATTCCGTTCAATCATTTTTGATGTTAAATAAAATGTTGGTAATGTCGAAAATGTCAATAAAATCATAGAAGTAATCGAAGTTGACGGACATGTTAGTAGTCGAAACATCGTCCAAGAGCTAAAGATCGAGCATAAGGCAGTTTTAAACTATTTGCGCAAACATTTTACGCAAAAATAATGGATTTATTATAATTGCATACGATTAATAAAAAAATCCCCAAAAAATATAAAAATATAAATAGTGAATGCAAGAACTTTATTTATTTTAGCATAATTAATTCAAAATCTGATCAAAACGAAATGAAGTTAATTATTAATTTGAAAAAAAAAAAATGGCGAAAAATCTATTTGATCATAAAATTTGTTAATGAAAGTTTAAGAGCAGGGAAACTAAGTATTAAATTTTTGAAAAAAAAAATTAATAAATCTATGCACATGCACATTTAATACTGATTGGGGGCCGCTGTAGACAGTGCGATTACATTGTTCGAGTTTCAACTGATTCTCATTGGTGAATCATATGGCATATTCTCGAGCATTTGTGGCGTGCTGTGTTCAATTGTTACTGTAGACATTAATATTGAAAATAAATGTATTGGTAAACTTCCACTCACAATTCTTCATTTAAAAGTTTTTGTAAGAACAACAACACTTTAGAAATTGGAGCCAAAAAGCACTGTTAAATATATATCCACCATAGTACATATTAATATTATTACTGAGAGAATCTCGTTCGCCGTTATTCTCTCAACATTTTTAATTTAGCACCTTTCGTTTTCTGCATACGTACTTATTTCGATACATAAATATAATATACTTAAAGTTTGCGCTCGCGTGTTTGCAATATCTTTAAAACTACTTATTATTCTGCTCTACCGACACCACACCTCGTTTACCTTTGATTACACTCAATTCTCGCAAAACAAACCAGAAGCCTGTTTATAATGCTTTTCAACATTTGACTGGTGGTAATGGCATTTCTGCCACAATACAAATCATCAGTTCAGCTCCCTGGATGAAAGGACGAATCCATCAAAGACAGTAGCTACGATAGAAAAAATTCTACAGACAAAAAATGACAACGAAATTGACATTTCCGCATCAAGTTACAACGATTTCTAGATGCTTACTTGCTATTGAATAACGCAAAGATGCTGCCTCGCTGCAGAGCATCCTTCAGTTTGGTTAATAGGCAAAAACACTCGCCTGCGGTGTGCAGTCACGCAAATTTGTGCCAGTATGCATTTGTGTGGGTTTATCGGTTCGTTACTTGAAGTTGCTTGCCTTTGGGGCGTATTCAATTGGAAAGCAGCAAAGCATTCCAATAAAAATAAATATCAGTTGCAGAAAGAAAAAAATATAGGAAAATACTATGAGTAAAAACAAAAAAACATTAAGATAAAAAAATGAAAACAGTGCTTGCTCTATGTGTTGTTGATAAGGGGCGGTAGAGGGCAATAGCTGTAGTACCTAGTACCGTACCAGTAAATCGATGTGTGTGTGTGTGCCTGCGCTATGCACAGCATGTCGTATACGTAATCCCGTTGAGTGGGAGGCGGCGCATACAAAAGCATCGAGAAACCTAAGCGCCTTCGTGAGGTTTGTTGACAACCAGCCAGCCAGCCTGCCAGACAGTGAGATTAAGGAGAATCCTGCCCCACTCAACGCCTGCCAAACAGTGCGTGCTGTGTCTGGTAGTAGGTCTACCCTCCAGCTGCTGTACAAACACATCACTTGCCACCGCCTCTTTTGGCGTAGTTTTGCCAGCTGTCGCTTTGGTGTTACTATTGTGCTATTGTACTATTATATTTTTCTGTTGCTACATTGTCGATATATTGCTCCGTTATGTGTGAAGACTAAAGTGTAATGGGGATAATAAAACCGCACAATCACTCCGGCGGGCATATTTCATTCAAGCTATGACAGTATTGCCTGCAACTTCATCAACCCTAACATCTCGCTCCGCCACAACTTCAGAATGGTGGGTCAACTGTACGAACGCATGTTTTGTTTTTTTATGAAAATGATTTTCACGCTGTGGACGTTTGCTGAAATTCGGCAAAAGTGCGTCGGGCGACTCGTTAATAAAATCTCATGCAGCGGAAGAGGAAGTGCAAAGCGGCAAGAGGCAGTGAGTGGGTACAACGTGGTGTAATAAAAACAACAACAAATATCGCGGAGCTCAAAACAATTCACTGTAATGGTTAAATCAAAAGCATCAGTCTGACAGGAAGTTGCATGAAATCAATTCGTTTGGCTCTAGCTTCCTGCTTTCGTTTGGCCTCTTTCGTCCTTAGTCAAATGCTCGTACATTCCTGTAAGCTCACTCTACCCCACTACTTGCTGCGATATTTCTGCACTACATTCGCAAGGTCTTAAGTCTGCTTACCCAGCCTGCGTTAATATTTGTTGTTGTGCAACCACCTTCCTTCTCAACCCTAATTTTCCCAGAGTTTTTCGCACACTCTGTGGTTGTGCTTAAGGCACGAGTATTTACTCAGCATTTGATTCCCTAAAACACCCACCGCAGTTGTAGCTTTTAAGCAGCCCAGCATTTGAAATCCATGCAAATACGATTTAAAATCCGCAAAGCCGAAAAAATCCAAGCAATAAGAAATACAGTTTTATGGAAGTGCGTGTACATTTATATGTATGTTTGCGTAAATAGAGGCAAATCGAGAATTTATAGATGCGTGTATTGAGAACATTAAGCTCAAAGGCTTGGGTAGCTAATGCGTTTTAGTTTCTCTGCAGTCATTCAGATTTTACTCGGATTTTTATTATCTGTATTCTTTTCATTGATTTTTATATAATTTTGATACAAATTAAATTTAAGAATTAATTCTTAAAGCATGTTTTATTAGTTTTGTTTTTTATTAATTTTATTAAAAAATCTTCTTTGCAACACTATTTTCACAAAAAATAAACGAATTTTCAATTATTTTCCAACAGTTGCTCTTTTTCCGCCCAACCGACACTAAAGGCCCAGTCCGCATGATATACAGATCATTTTTGTTTTGGTGCTACGTCAAGAAAGGCAGCAATCTGTTCTCTCTCACTCAGTGCGTCAAGGCCTAAAACTGTTCAGCTACAGAATCTTCAGCTGAAAAAAATTTAAAAGCATACCATCATCAACTATTTACTGAGAAAAAAAAGAGGTGGTCTGTAAAGTCGGTTTACTGACGATAGTTTAACGTGATAACGTCATAAGAAAATACTGATTGAATGGTTGCATTTTTCAAAAGAAAATTTTAATTTTATTTGTTTGATAGATATTTTGTATGGATATAGAGAATGAGTTAACATTAACATAACAGAATATACTTTAACATAACATAACATAACATAACATAACATAACAGAACATAACACAACATAACACAACATAACATAACATAACATAACATAACATAACATAACATAACATAACATAACATAACAAAACATAACATAACCTAACATAACATAACATAACATAACATAACATAACATAACATAACATAACATAACATAACATAACATAACATAACATAACATAACATAACATAACATAACATAACATAACATAACATAACAAATTACCACGTATTAAAGCACTTATCAGCAGCTTTTATTTGATACCCATATTGTACATACACAACCAAAGGTTACCCGGGTCCACGTTTTGATTTATATCTCGAGACCCCAGTCACGGAGCGGCATGAAAAATACTCTGTACTAAAGCATTCACCAACGGCTTTCATTTGATACCCATATTGTACATCCACATCCGAAGGTTACCCGGGTCAACGTTTTGACCTATATCTCAAGACCCTATCTACCAATAGGTATTCAAACTATACGGAAATCATCTTCAATACCTAGTTAACAATGTGTGTAAGTTTGGTTTAATTCGGTTCAAAGACACGGCGGGTCCACGTTTTGGCATATATTTCGAGACCCTAGTCATCAATAGGTATGAAAATTACCCCATATTAAAGCACTTATCAACAGCTTTCATTTAATATCCATATTGTATAAACACATTCTAGGGTCCACGTTTTGGTCTCTATCTCGAGACCCTAGTCACGGAGCGGATGGAAATACTCTGAACTAAAGAATTCACCAACAGCTTCCATTTGATACCCATATTGTACATACACATCCGAAGGTTACCCGGGTCAACGTTTTGACCTATATCTCGAGACCCTATCTACCAATAGGTATTCAAACTATACGGAAATCATCTTCAATACCTACTTAACAATGTGTGTAAGTTAGGTTTAATTCGGTTCAAAGACACGGCGGGTCCACGTTTTGGCATATATTTCGAGACCCTAGTCATCAATAGGTATGAAAATTACCCCGTATTAAAGCACTTATCAACAGCTTTCATTTGATATCCATATTGTACAAACACATTCTAGGCTCCACGTTTTGGTCTCTATCTCGAGACCCTAGTCACGGAGCGGCATGAAAAATAACCTGAACTAAAGCATTCACCAACAGCTTCCATTTGATACCCATATTGTACATACACGTCCGAAGGTTACCCGGGTCCACGTTTTGACCTATATCTCGAGACCCTATCTACCAATAGGTATTCAAACTATACGGAAATCATCTTCAATACCTACTTAACACTGTGTGTAAGTTTGGTTTAATTCGGTTCAAAGACACGGCGGGTCCACGTTTTGGCATATATTTCGAGACCCTAGTCATCAATAGGTATGAAAATTACCCCGTATTAAAGCACTTATCAACAGCTTTCATTTGATATCCATATTGTACAAACACATTCTAGGGACCACGTTTCGGTCTCTATCTCGAGACCCTAGTCACGGAGCGGATGGAAATACTCTGAACTAAAGAATTCACCAACAGCTTCCATTTGATACCCATATTGTACATACACATCCGAAGGTTACCCGGGTCAACGTTTTGACCTATATCTCGAGACCCTATCTACCAATAGGTATTCAAACTATACGGAAATCATCTTCAATACCTCCTTAACAATGTGTGGAAGTTTGGTTTAATTCGGTTCAAAGACACGGCGGGTCCACGTTTTGGCATATATTTCCAGACCCTAGTCATCAATAGGTATGAAAATTACCCCGTATTAAAGCACTTATCAACAGCTTTCATTTGATACCCATATTGTACATACACATCCGAAGGTTACCCGGGTCCACGTTTTGACCTATATCTCGAGCCCTATTTCCAAAATAAAATATAATCCATGTTACTCGTGATGTAGCTTTCGAATGGTGAAAGAATTTTTAAAATCGGTCCAGTAGTTTTTGAGCCTATTCATTACAACCAAACAAACAAAGTTTTCCTCTTTATAATATTAGTATAGATATGGTAAATATTACCATACATTTTTTCCTTCATATATAATAAAAAAATAATAATAATAACATTAAAACAACAGGTATTATTAACAAACTTGGTTTTATTTTAAATTCTTCAAGTGAATCAAATTAATAATAATCAATAAGAAGGCATATGCAAATACAAATACGTGAATTTATATATGTACATATGCGCATATACATACATATATACGCTCACTTAAGTAGGGGAGAGCAAGATGTCGAACGTTGCCGTTCGTTTGCTTTGTCGTTCCTTCCGCGCTTTCGCTTGCAGTTCATTCAATGCAATGAGCAAGGTAACTACATAAGAGCAAGGTAACACTAATATGAGCAAGGTAACACTAATGAGCAAGGTAACACTAAAGAGCAAGGTAACACTAATATGAGCAAGGTAACACTAATGAGCAAGGTAACTACATATGAGCAAGGTAACACTAATGAGCAAGGTAACGACACATTTTTTCGTGCGTGCAGCCTGTTAAATCGAATTATAAGACGTTATCACGTCAAAAAGTATAGTTTTCTTAACGCTAAAAATCTTGGTATAAGAGTCGAAATGGTTCATTAGGCTAGGTTAGGTTGTAATGGTTGCCCAGAAAGTGGGCCCACTTGGACGAAAGAAGTTTGGTTCATCCTTTGTGATACCATTGTAAGGGAGAAAAAAGAGGTGAAGTATAACGAGAGGATGAGGGCGGTTGAGTATTAGTGTACTATGAATGGTGACTAATGGTTCATTAGGTAGTAAACTGTTCTCTGTGGGTTTTAACAGTAAATTACAGTTCGACAATAAAATGTTTTGACATACTAAAATATTCATGTCATTTCCGCTTCTTTAACTAAAACCATCGTTTCTTATTGAATTTAGAGATTCACTCAAAATTATTTCTTTAACTTACATAGTTGCCAGTACTTCGTAAGTGTAAACTTTTCGAATCCATCACAGCAAGCAGAAACAAAAGTGCAAAAACAAAACAAAAGTTTCTCTCAGCTGTCACGAAATGTTTTTACTTAAGGCCTCTTCAATGAGCCATTTTTCTGCTCGCTAATTCACTACCTTTTTAAATATGCAAAAAACACAAATATCAGTTTAAAAAAAAATCGGCCAAATAGGTCTAAAGCTTCAGCAGTACCAAGCCACGTGGCTAAATTCTTTCAGTCAAAGTTCTAAGACGATCCGCTAATGTTTCCATGTGGAAACAAAATAAAGTCGCGATGCTCTGAATCTGGAGAATACGCTGGACGAGGCAGTAGTACGTGAAATAATTCATGCGATTTTTTGGTTTCGTGCCGTTAAGTGATTTCCCCTTTTCAAGGACTATGAATAAGTTCGTTACGGTTTTACAACAGATGGCGTAACTTGATTATTATTCCATCGATCCACATTTCCAAACATTCATTGGAGAGCTACTGTCGTAAGGCACAAACGTCAGTATAAGTTTTTTATTTGAAGCGTAAACAACAATATTTTTACCACACTTGAAAATGTCGAATTTCGTGCCAAATAATGTGTTTTTGCGGGGAATTCTTCTTCATTATTTTAATATGAAGAAAAAAGCAGCCGAAAGTCATCGTATCTTGGTGGAAGTTTATGGTGAGCATGCTCTATCTGAGCGAACGTGCCAGAAGTGGTTTGCACGCTTTAAAAGTGGTGATTTTGGCTTGGAAGACGAAGAACGCGAGGGTGCGCCGCCAAAGTTCATGGAAACCGAATTGGAGGAATTGCTCGATCAAGATCCGGCTCAAACGCAAGAAGAGGTTGCAAAAACTTTGGGAGTTGATCAATCAACCATTTCCAAACGTTTAAAAGCCATGGGAATGATCCGAAAGGTAGGCCATTGGGTGCCGTATGAATTGAAGCCAAGAGACGTTGAACGCCGTTTTATGGCATGCGAACAACTGCTTCAACGGCACAAAAGAAAGGGTTTTTTGCATCGAATTGTGACTGGCGATGAAAAGTGGGTCCATTACGACAATCCAAAACGTCGGGCAACGTATGGATACCCTGGCCATGCTTCAACATCGACGTCGGCGCAGAATATTCATGGCCTGAAGGTTATGCTGTGTATCTGGTGGGACCAGCTGGGTGTTGTGTATTATGAGCTACTGAAACCGAATGAAACGATTACGGGGGATGTCTACCGACGACAATTGATGCGTTTGAGCCGAGCACTGCGAGAAAAACGGCCGCAATACGCCGATAGACACGACAAAGTTATTTTGCAACATGACAATGCTCGGCCACATGTTGCACAAGTGGTCAAAACATACTTAGAAACGCTCAAATGGGATGTCCTACCCCACCCGCCGTATAGTCCAGACCTTGCGCCATCCGATTACTATCTCTTCCGATCGATGCAACATGGCCTGGCTGACCAGCACTTCCGTAATTACGATGAAGTCAAAAAATGGATCGATTCGTGGATTGCGGCAAAACCGACCGAATTTTTCACAAAGGGAATCCGTGAATTGCCAGAAAGATGGGAAAAAGTAGTAGTAAGCGATGGACAATATTTTGAATATTAAATTTGTAACCATTTTACGTCAATAAAGTTTCAAATTTCGAAAAAAAACCGCACGAACTTATTCATAGTCCTATTAATCAATGTGAATAGCATAGTGTGAATGGTAAGTGTGCTTTTCATGACCTTGCTGGCCAATCGACCCACCTTGTCCTTCCTTTGATAATATAATAATAATGTTTTCTTGGTCTCTGGCGTATTGCGATGACTCCATGTTTTGCCTACGGCTTTCATTCGTGAGTAAGCGGAGACACCTATCTCACTGATCTGATTATTGCACTTTCTGGTGTGCTGACCTCAATTGGGTGACCTCAGCATTCTGATTCACAGATAGTCTGATATGAATGCATTGAATTTTGGCTAAACCTGGGACGGATAGTTTCAATCGAGCGCGAAAAGTTCCCATAATGCTTTTGAATCTTTGATTTGACTTTCGGGCTGGGTTTTCCCAAACAAAATAATATTTCCATACCCAGTTTATGCCTTTTTTACGAAAATGCTCGCAGACGCTCGTCGGTCTGTTGCACCATTCGAAGCTTTTCGTATCGAGGCGCCTGTGGGTAGCAAGAGGATAACGTTGAAGTCACCAAGTGACGTGAATCCCCAAAGTTCCCCTCAAAATTTTCTTTTTCACCATAGTTAAATAGCAAACCTGGTAATCTATCACCCTTGACGCAGAACTGTTAGCCAAATGGCTGCCAAGTTCCTAATAACCATTTTTGTAAAAGCTGTTGAAATGAGGAAAGGATATGGTTAAATTATGGGTCTTGTCAAATTTTTTTTAGTAATGCATATAATAATTTTCACCTTTTTACAATCATTTACATTACCACTTTTATTTTTGCATTCATTTTGTGTATCGGTAAGAAAATAACCATCGGAAGATGACCCAGTTTGTTGCGCTCGTTTGAGGGTTATACTCTCTATGTGGTCAATATGTGAAATTTAAAACCAGTTGTAAAGTTTTCATACGTGCACATGAATACCTAATTCATATTTTTCATTTCCTTTATAACATACATCGTTTAATTTTCTTTTCATGCGAAAGTGCGGTTTATCCTTGTTGTTGTGTATTATCTTGTGTGGGTTTCCAAGGAATTTCGATTTTCAATAGAATATTTAATTCTGAGAATTTGCACATTCAATGTAATGAAATTTCCGAATATTTTAATAACTAATAAATTTGCGTATGAAAGTAAATTTAATGGTAAAATGGAAAGGGCAGATATCGTATTTGAAGTGTGATACCAAGCACTCTCGTTATTACTTAAATATGCACGCACACTACATTATAAAAGAACGAATACCATTGGGTATAAGCGTAGAAGGAAACCCTGCAAGAAAATTCACAATCTAGGAGTTATAGTGCTCTTAGCGACTTTGAAATAATTGAAGAAGAAGAAGTTGGTAGTCGGCAGTTCCTTCTTTATAAGTTCGAATTGCAAAAATTGTATCTATAGAAAAGAAATCTGTAAGTAAAACTCATACTGAAGCTTATAACCACAGCTGGAGTAAAGCTTTGACGGAAGATTTCGGAAAACTACGGGGGTCGTTTGGAAAGTCCGTGCAAAGTCAGAGTTTAGCTAGTAGCATCTCTTAGAAGAACACATACCAAGTTTCAGACAGATCAGCCTATTTCTTTGTGTTTGGCATTCGTTTGAACCGAGGAAGTCGAAAGGTTTTCTTTTCCAGCAGTTGTGGTCACAAAATAATGGAAATAGGATTCCAACTTGTTTCACATCCGAGATTGATCGCTTTTTGCCTTTACCCTTATGTTTGGATACTGTCACTCTTGAAGACAGATGTATCGAGTGATAGTTCGCAGTTGATGAAACAGTCTTAGTCAAGGCTGATGGGCTGGGTGGTTTCAGTGGTGATTCACCAAGAATCCAAATAACGCTTCCGCCTCATCTTGTTGCCACATCCTCGCAACCAATATGTTATACTGGTTATTCTTACACGACTATATCCAGTCTATGCGATTGATAAATCTTATAAAGCTCTTATGTACCAGCTGGTTCTTCGCGGTTCTCAAAAAGAAGTTTTCTAAGGGTTAACAACCTCGCCTTCCATAAGCAGGGCATTCACAGAGGAAGCGGAAGATATAAAATAAAAACTAAATAAATACGACTTCTAGGTTCTTGGATAAGAAGTTGAGGTGCGAGTATGAAAGTTGATGTTGTTTCACAAACTGAGAGAGATTTACAGTTTTAAGCCGACTCCAAACGGTAAATGGTTTTTTATAGGGAGCTTTTTCATGGCAGAAATGCACTCGGAGGAGTGACATTACCTGCCGAGGGATGACCGCTATTAGAAAAAACTTTTTCTTTATTTTGGTGTTTCACTGAGACTCGAACCCACGCTCTCCGAATGGTAGTCATGCTCCACGGCTAAGGCGGGTGGAATTGAAAGATAGTTTCTATTTTCCTTTTTTTCTTTTCCCCGCTTGATTACAAATGGGCCAGAAGCCAGTTATCACTGCCGCGAGTTTGCAGGCATACCTTTCTTCCATATATAAAATTCATAAGATGGCAGCACTAGTACAAAAACAAAATTTTCGCGTATTTTGTTTTCGCAATTTGATAGTTTGATGCCAAAACCAGCTGATTCCTTTTCACAGATTCCATGAGTTCTATGAAATTTCCACGAATAAGCTCACTCAAACAGCTCACTTTGATATTAAGCCACCAACACGAAAAAAAAAATCAGGTGCTCCGGTGGCATCACCTTGCATGAATTCGCTTTGGCTGCAGTGCTGACAAAATAGGTTTTAAACTTGAACTCTTTGAGCTTGAGTTCATCACAATACGATCGATTCAATATTATGAATACGAAACTATTCCTTGCAGCTAATACTTTAATTGGAGTGGTTGAGCCAAGCATCTCTTAATTTCTGTGAAAAAGACATTAAGGCCGACGCAAAAGTGTACCAGGAGGACGTCTTAGAAGGCGTGGTGAAGCGGTTGAGCAGTACTCTCTTCAATGGAGAGCGTTGGATCTTCCAGCAAGATTCCGCTCCAGCGCATACGGCAAGCAGTGGCTAAAAACAATATTCCTGGATTTATAGATGCAGAAGTTTGGATATCTGGAAGTTCATTGGACTACAGTTTGTAGTCAGAATTGAAGATCATAGTCTGTCGAAGACCTCACAGAAATTTGGAGAGTCTGAAACAATCTTTGGTTCGAGCAGTGACGCCAATATCTATGGAAACCGTGCGTGCTGCGATAGCTGAATGGCGTATATAAAAGCAAATGGTCTTAGTCTTAATGACCATTTCGAAAGAAAATTAAGATTTTTTTTTAATATTTACATGATTAAATAAAACTCACTTTCTTAAAAAAGTATTATAATTTCATATCCATAACGGACTTACCTTGTAACAGAACTTATGGCAGCACTAAGTAGAGCACAGCTCAGATTTCTCTGCAGGGTATATACAATATAAATTATTATTACTTCCTATGGCTCCAGGGAGGAGCAAAGGGCCACCAAAGGGCTCACATATGTATATATAATTTATTAACAAGGGTGTGCATGTTTGAATAAATATAATATTAAAATGAATCGTAACCTATTTTTTAACCCTCACTCCATAGAGACTAGATTTTTGTTACATTTCACTCTTACTGCTTAATTAGGCTTCTCAACTACAAATTGAAATGGGTTAATTGCATGTGGTACTCACACATGCATAGGCACATATACACCTAGTCTAATGTATTGTTGAATGCAAAAAGTTTTAGCTTTTCATGGTTATAATGTATTATGCCTGATATGCTGATATGCTGATACGTGCGGATGTGAATATATAGAATATTAAAATTACAAGTATATGAGGGATTTTAGTATCCTTGGCACATGTGCTAATTCCACAAACAAACAAAAAAATCTCGGCAGTGTTGTGCGTTGATTGCACGCTGCCGCTTGACAGCTGTTGGCTGTTAGCGGTGTTGATGTAGAGCGATGGTGTTGCGTCAAACTGAAAACAGCAACAAATCGGGGCGGCAATAATGAAAAAGGATGGCAAGAAAATGCGCTTAGTATAAAAAAACAAGCCGTAGGAGGGCGGGCGTGTTAGTTGCTGTATTCAAGCGCAATGTTTATATTTTACTTTGGATTTTCTTACGAGCATATACAAATGTCTGTATGTATGTAGGCATGTAGTGTGTGACTAAAGCGCAATTCGTAGGCACTGGCACACATTCACAAGCACTCCTACGTATGTATTTATATGAATAAGTTTGCATACACCCACTCACTTCTTTACAAAGTTTTAATTGAGCTACCATAAACCACCACTCGTGGCTGACTGACTGCGTCGCTGATCCGGTTTACTTTTATTCTCAATGTTTTAATTTAATTTTTTGCTATGTGTGTGTGTTTTTTTAATTGAAAGCCTTCTGCTGTGGCATATTTTTAGGAGTACGTCTTTTAGTAGGTCTCCCTGTTACACTTGTCCTCGTTGTTGTTTGCTGTGCGTGACAGGAAATAATTTAAGGGCATTAATTTATAAGTTTAAGCTATCAAACACATTACAATACATACTTACATGTGCATGCGCTATTTTTGTTGCAGCGGGCGCTTGACGACACAATACCACTACAAATACGGAGTACATAAATATATAAATTTTATTGCTCCTCTTACACTCTCCGCGTACTTCGCCTTAATCCTTTCATCGTACTGTGGAAATTAGTATTAAAATCTTACCGTGCATGCACATACATATACACATGCATATGCAACACCGACTCCTTACACTTTTGCCGCATTTGGATTTCCTTTAAGCTTTTAAGACTGCATGACGGAAAATGTGTGCAATGAGCATAATTCAGCACCTATACATATAAATGTACATACATATACATCTACGTATGTAGGTATGTGTGCATGCATATGAAGGTATGTTTCCAGATTCCCATGGCAACGCATTTCTGTGACTTACAGAGCAAAACAGTACACAAAGAATTTTTCCCTTGTGCCTTAGGCGCTAGTGTAGGCACAAAGGGGTATTGAGAGACATTAAGATACATATGCACATATGCATATGTATGTGTGTACGTATTCGTATGTTTATTTTAACATGTTTGCATAAATAATTCAAGCAATTATACGATGACCCAACGAGCGAAAACTCAAAAGAAACACTGCAAGACAAAGGGTTAATCTTGTTTGGAGCGCTTTAAACAAATTATTTGTTTTTATTAACTATTCTTATTCATTTTTTAGAAGCGTTGTGTAATTGCACGTAGTATAACACATACGCTGAAAAGTCCCGGGCCCAACACATAGATGGCACTAATTTTATCGCATTCACATATTTTTAAATTTGTACTAACCTTAAAAAGGCAGCTGTTAAAATTTCATGATATTCTATTCATTAGTTCGTGAGTTATTGTGCAAAGAGTGGCGCTACTTTTGGTATTTTCAATACAATGGATCAAACAGAATTTCGTATTTTAATTGTATACTGCTTCTTGATAGGGAAAAATACCGTTCAAGGCAAGCAATAGCTTGAAAAGTGTTACAGGGACGCCGCTCCATCAGTAACAACAATAAATCGATGATTGCTGACTTCAAACGAGGACGTAGTGAACGTCCAAATGAGACGGCAACACCAGGAAACATCAAAACAAATTTACAAATCGTTTTGAATGATCGAAAAGTGAAGTTGCGTGAGAAAGTTCTGTTCAAAGTGGGTGCCGCGTTTGCTCACTGTTGACAAAAAAAAGAGCGTGTTGATGAATTGAACTTCGAATTGCTCCCATATCCACCGCACTCGCCAGGTTTGGCTCCCAGCTCCTACTGGCTGTTCCCAGATCTAAAAAATTCACACCGGTAAGAAATTTTGCTCGAATTAAAAGGTTATCGCTGAAACTGAGGCCTATTTTGATGCAAAAGATAAATCGTTCTACAACAGTGGTATTGAAATGTTAGAGAGGCGCTGGAGTGATTGTGTTGTTCTTGATAGAAATTACGTTAATGAATAAATCTAATGTTGAACCAAAAAAAAAAACAGTTTTTTTGTTAGGCCTATGACTTTTCAGCCTATGTGTTATGATGTCAACGTTGGAATGTGACTATCGGACATAAATTTTGTCCTTGCTTGAAGAACGTCTTAGCCCAAAAAAAAAACAGAAATGCAGAAATTACCACCAGCTCTTCTTTTAATCTACGGAGAAGCTTCATAATGATATCTTTTAACAACATCTCTGTAGTTGAAAATGTGTCTTTACTTTTACTTTAGGTAGCATATTAATATGCTCTTCTTTTTCTTTCTCGCCATGATCCCTGACTTGGGGTCGGCCCTCTTTGTACGCAATCTCCAGGTTGAACGGTCTTGGGTTTTTTCTTCGTTTACTTTATTCCGCTATATTAGCTAGGATATAAACGGTATGCCACGCCCCGTTGATGGAAGCGGCTGAGTTGCCAATTTCTGTGTTGCATGCTGATCTAGTCTTCTCATGATGTGCCAGCGATTTCTGCGCTTTCAATCAATTTCTCAATTATCGGAGCCACATGACAGCTACCTCTGATGTGTCTATTGCTTATTTTGTCCATTTTTGTTACGCCCGAAGCCCAACGCTGCATTCTCATTTCCGCCACATGGATGCTTTGCTCCTGCGTAGCGGACAGCGGGGAGCATTCAGAGACAGACGCCAATGCGGATCGGACTAATGATTAGGTAAAGTGGCTGTCTAACGACGCATTTAGGCCAAATAAAAATCCCTTGTTATACCACCGAAACTATCCCATTCTTACTCCGTTTGCTCCACTTTAAGCCATCTTATAGACCTTATAAATCGAGTTACTCTAGCTAATTTTATATATGCAACATCCGCGATGCTGTCCGAAAAAGCGACTCCGAGCAAATTCAACCTTCTACTACACAGAGCTGTGCACCCGCATAAGAGGTGTTCAGCTGGCTCTGCCTCTTTTACATCCTGGCATCTTTTAGTTTCATTGGCACCTTTTTGTCACACCGAACACCTGCCATTGCCAATTTTGCCAGCTGACAAGAATGCGGTTCGTTACTTCGCGCTCTAGTGTGCAATCAATGCTTCTTACGTGTTTAGCCAAGCTCCTCCTCCTATTTGTAGTGTGAGGAGCAACCGCCATTAGAAAAACTTTTTTATCGATTGGTGTTTCATGCCCGAGATTTCGAACCTGTGCAGTTCCAAGTAGTAGCCACACATCAACTCATTCGACTACGCTGGCCGCTTGGGGCAGCAAAGCAAATTGAAAACTATTCGCTTTTCTCGAATTTTGGATTTTCCGTGTTAAGAGAAATTTGTATTTACGCGCTTGTGTAACCTGATTTTACGGTACCTACTTCATCTCATGTGATATTACTTGAACTTTTACTATTTGTTGCGAATATGAGCGAGAAAAAGCTGATAAAATCTCAATTATAACCATAATGAGCCATGTGCCCTCTAAGTCAAAACTCACAAACACACGCAATATCTATTGAAGTTGAACTTCAAAAAGTTTGCTGGGTTATCGGGCAGAGGTTCAAATGTAATCTAATATATGTGCACACATACTCGTGTACTTTTCTTTATATTTAAGCTACTAATTTAGTAGTGTTGCTAAGTGAAATGGGATTTCACATTTGGGCGCACCGAAAAATTACAATGACAAAACACACAAACAACAGACTCAGACAAACAACATAATACGCTCAATTAGATGAATTTCCACAAAGTTTTCGGAAACATTGCCGCTGAGGGCGAAATGACGACGGCAGTTTTACGTAGACTTGCAGGCGATTGGGCGAGACTGCCCATCACAAACTTTTCCAGTAGGCCTCATTTCCTTGACGCTTACTTTGCCACTTTTGTGATGCCTTTCAAAGTAGATTCGTGAATATTAAAGAAAATGTTAAAACCTGAAGCGAAATTAGCATAAAAATTGAGCAATATATTTTAGGCAAAGTGGAGTTTTTTTTCAACAAAAAAAGTAATAAAAAACTGCAACAGTTACACGAAATAGAAATAAAATGGTCACACAAATTATCAGGCAATAGGCAAGTCAAACTTTTTCAAATACTCATAAATAATTTGAGCTGCACAGATTCGCCCTACAATTTTGTTTCATTTTGTTTTTTTATCTGCGTTTTTGTGTTTTTTTTTCAGTGCCATTTCCCCATAGACTGAGCGCGCAAATCCATAAAAATCATAACAATAACAATTTTATTCAAATTCAATGAAAATGTGCTTCCTTAGTCAGCTTTGCTACTACTTTTCTATTTACATATTTCACTTTTTATGTTGCAGTTGTTGTTGTTTTTGTGCAAATAGCAAATAGATGGATAAATGAATGCATAAAGCCGAAATGGGCGTACGAGTATGAGCTTAAAAGGACCTAAGTATAATAAATAACTTTGGCGCCATTAGGCAAAACGCCGAGGAGCATCATAAACTCGATTTTCAAATGGCACAACAACAAACTGTTGGGGCGAGAATTTGCGAATGGTAGCAACAGAGGCGCTCGACGAAGGCAGAGTGAGAAATTGGCAACGAGCTGCTAAGAGATTGCGGTAGCTGATAAAAACAATGGGTAATGGGAGTAACCGCTACTGTAAGTGCATATGTCTGTGTGTGTGTGCACGGCGAGTGCGGCAGGGTGTTTTCATTCATTTTAGTTGCAAGATGGAGAAAAGCATTAGATTTATGCTGCAAATGCGTAAGAAAATATTGTGTAACATATTTGTATGTGTATGTGTGCCCCTATGAATATGTATAAAAATATTTATGCGAAAACTTGCAAATAAAATCAGTGAGGACACATTCTCGAGCATAGTGTTCCGTAGCGAAAGAAAATATAAACAAATTTTCATTAATATTTAAATGTGGAAAGTTGCTTTATAATTGAAAGAAGCTGTACTTTTGTTTGCTTTTTAGGTATTTTCTATTCGAATATCACCTCCTCTAAATGAAGGATCTTCCGAAAATGACTTACCGTGGTGACATTTAACATATAAAGTATATGCAGCTTATAAATTTAAAAATGTATTCATTTGAATATTTTAAGGGATAAGCTTTTAAATAAAATATTAGATAATTAGCAATCAATTATAAATTTGTTATAAATTTTATTATTTTTTTATGGTTTCGTGTTGCTATTGGCCTGCTAAATTTACTAATATTTTTTTCTTTGTTTCTTTCTCATTAAATGCGCTTTTGCATGCAATTAAAAAAACTGTAAATTTACCCCTCCTGTTGGTTGGACAGAGCAAACACTCGAAATTACATACCACAAGCACTTCTTTTATGCTGTGTAAAAAAATTTCGGCGATATATATTAACACTATCATTAAGCATAGTTCTAAGTTTGCGTTTCACGTGAAACTACTATCGAAATACATACAAATTGCATTTCGTATACATATATCTCACGGCGAAGGGGTACTCAGTTCACGCCGTGAAAACACCGCGCAACATGTCAGCAACATTTTCTCACAGATATGTAAAACTCGCATGTCATTTAAAATTGAGCGAGAACTGAGAGTTTGCTTGCCCAGTTTTAAGCGATACGTCTTCGCAAAGACTGTAATTAAATCTTCTTTATATTTTTTTGTGTCAATATGTGTGTTAGTTTGTTTAAAAACACATTTCTTACCAAAATTTTAAAAATTGCTTTTGGGGCGTCGGACGTTGCTTCTTATTTGGCAATCAATGTTGTTAGCAACATATCACTGGCGAAATTTCACGGCTGTGAAGATAGTATTAGCCATTCTATGAAAATAAGTATTTACTTTTAAACAGGGAGATATAGTAAAATGAAAACTTTGAAGCCGTTTTTCACAAGATTTTAATTTTTTAAGTTATGTCAGAGGCAAATGAGCGATATGTTCTAATCGGAAGGTTGACTGCTTGATTTGATTAACCTGTAAAGGGCTAAAGTTCTTTAGCCGCGAATTTGCTACTTGTATATATACAGTAGGCCGGGTCGATTTGTGGGGAGGCAAAAAAATCGCTCATTGCTCTGTGAAAATCGTACTCTAGGGATCAAAATAAGAAACTTTGCCGAAGGAACCATACCTAAAACGAATTCTGATGTCCCGCAATTTGGGTCGAACTTTTTAGTTTCTTTTCTATAACTCACTTTAATTAATTTTTACATTTACATATGTTCTGACTAAATAAATTTCTTAACCGTCCGTTGTGTGAAAGTTTTATATTCTTTCGTTGTTTAAAATGGCCTGGCCAGGCCACCTATGAGAACACGTGCTTTATTTATAGGCTGGTACGAAAATTATGTCTGTAATCAATTTAAGTGTAATACCGATTAATAAAAAAACAGATTGATTAGTGTTAAAAGAAATTTATTTATCAAGGTTCATCCTTCTTACTGTTTTTTAAAAATTATTTGAAAAATTCAATTTATAAATAAATAAATAAAAATATAAAATTTTAAAAGTTGCTTATGAAGTTGACGTAGTTACTGCAGCTAGACATATGCTGCAAGTGTAGGTTTTGGTTTCTAAACCGTGAGTTAAGCACATTACATCTTTGCAAATGTGGCAAGTAAATCGGGTTTTTCTTTTAAACTTATCCAGTTTGGTACATAGCTTGCACAATGGCCGGTGCTGTGAGCTTACGAGCTTTGATGCAGTTTTTTGTGCTGGGGCCGTCGAAGTTGATGATAGATCCTGTGAGAGATACATTATTTAAATTAATTATATGTTTCAGTACGAATTTGGATGTTTGTATAAACACTTACATAAAATGCATTGAACTTTTGCATTGCTATTTTAATTCCTGGTCTACCATATACCCTGGGATTTGCTGCACGTGTTTCCATAAGGGGGATTGTCAGTTGTTCAGCCAATTCTAATATAAAATCCGTTCGTTGGTCTGACTTCTTGCTTGGTCGCAAATGCTTGTATATAATATTATAAGAAACCAAGCCAGTAATATCAAGCCTATTAAAAAAAATGACCAATGGCCACCGGTTTGTTGCGCGTTTGCAACTCTAGCCAGAAAGCATTTTGTCCATTGTATCAACCCCAGACTTATTTTCATTGTAGTCTAAGGCAGCTGCAGGTTTATATTTGTTTGAAGTTTCTGTGGCTTGCGTGTAATGTTGTGTCGACAATACTAGCACATATTTGTCTACTTTGGCAACGTATGATAACATAGATACATTTTCGTCCAGGAAAGCAAACAAAGTCTGATATACCTATAGATCGAAACTTTTTATACGGCCTTGTCTTTTTGTTTTCTATTTGGGCGCACTGTGCCTACGACAGCGAATCCCTTCTGTATAAGAGACTTGGCCAACTCGAGTGATGTGAAAAAGTTATCGCAATACACCGTTCGGCTGGAATTACGATACCTCTCTACCAAATCCAGTACCACTCTTTCACCTTGGTTAATTTCTCGTTCTTCATTTGGTCGTTTTCTGTGTAAATCTGTCCCTTGAGAGGGTAGTTTGTTGAAGAATCGCAGACCCACCAAATTTTTATGAGTGAGCGAGAAACGTATTCACTCTTTCTTGTACTCTAATTAGTCAGAAGATCAAGTACGGTGCATGACTATACTAAAATTGCAGTGGTGGCCTGTGCAGGCCATTTACCCTAACATATGAAGTTTTTGTGTAAAATGTATTTTTTTTCATAATCACTTCGCTGGAAACGGGTATAAAATTTTCAGAAGATTCATCTAACAGACCTGTATGGTATATTTTCGCCGTTTTTTGAAAACTTAACGAAACAAAAAGGTATACCCCTCTAAAATTCGGAATGGCCTGAGTAGGCCACATCATACAACGGACGATTAAGAGAAAAAATAAATATTATTATAAATAAATAATAAATATTATTATAAATAAATAATAAATATTATTATAAATAAATAAAAATAAAGAAAAAACATAGCCATTTAGCTGATTTTTTCATGTAAAGGCCAAAAATTGTGATATTTTGAAATTGGGGGACATCAGAATTAGTTTTAGAGGTATGGTTCCTTCGGCAAAGTTTCTTATTTTGATCCCTAGAATACGATTTTCACAGAGCAATGAGCGATTTTTAAATCGACCCGCCGTATATTATGCAGGTATATATTATATAATTGGCGCGTACACCCTTTTTTTGGGTGTTTGGCCGAGCTCCTCCTTCTATTTGTGGTGTGCGTCTTGATGCTGTTCCACAAAATGGAGGGACCTATAGTTTCAAGCCGACTCCGAACGGCAGATATTTTTATGAGGAGCTATTTCATGGCAGAAATACACTCGGAGGTTTGCCATTGCCTGCCGAGGAGCGACCGCTATTAGAAAAATGTTTTTCTTAATTTTGGTGTTTCACCGAGTTTCGAACCAACGTTCTCTCTGTGAATTCCGAATAGTAACCACGCACCAACCCATTCGGCTACGCCGGCCGCTACTTGTACCATGTCATAATCAAAAATTGTGCGATAAAATAACACCAAATGCATTACTCATCTGATAGACGACTATTGGTAGAGCAGATTTGCTCACGGGGTAACAAATTTCAGATTTGCTAATTGGAACACATTGTAATACATTTTTAAGGTACATCTGAAATATTATGCTCGCATAAACTTCTAAATTATTAAAACAGATTTTCAGAAATTTAGTCCTTTCCTATGCACTGTTCCTCCTTTGGGGCGAACTTGCCACGTCCACATTAGTGCTGGCAGCACCGGCAATGTTGGTAGTGGCGCTTAACGCATGAATAATGCTAAATGAAATTTGCAACAAATAATATGTACCTACGCGTACGCAAATGCCCATACACATACATCCATACACAAAACACATTCACTTTTATGTTCCAACGCCTGTACATATGCATTGTTATGCGCCGTAATAAGAATACAAGTGCACAACGCTGACGGATATTGAAATCTCCACTTGGCAGACATGACTGCTAACAAATACATTTAACAGCGCATAAGTGCACATACGCGCGCTCGTATATGTTCGCATATAAATTGCAATGTGCTTGTATATTTACTTTTTTCTCATATGTTTTCACAGCAATAACATTTTCGCTGCCATAACGATTTGGCTAACACATTTGTTGGCACCCGTTGCCACTGCTGCTGGTGTGGCTGTTGTTGCCACCATTTGGCAAAATGGTTAAATGCGGCATTTTATGCCGGAAAGCAAGTGCGTTTGCCGATTTGTATGTGCGAATTTTTTTTGTTGTACATTGTTCCGTCTTGCGGGATGCTGTAAACAGTGCGAAAAAGCAGCAGCACTCTTGTACTACGCAACATAGCCAGTTGTATACGAGTATGTGTATGCACATATGTATGTCCATATATAGTACATACCGTTATGTGACAAAAGAAAGCGGATTTTTATTGACAAAATGGTGAATGGTCTCTTGAAAGGAGCTTTACCCACAGTTGGTTCGATTGGTAGGGGCTTACGAAAATTGTGTTTATCCCAATAACAAAATACTTATAGCCATAAGTACATATGTACTTGTGTGTAGTTGCTGTTATTCTTTTTATTTCTCACTTTAGTAAGAATTTAATGTCATAACCATTGCCACCAGAAAGTTTTAAAGGTTCAGGCTTATTTTTTAAACTACTGCATGTTTATGTTTTTTAAAGAAGATTTTTTCATGCCTGGGCTGTCCTACCTGAGCTCAAATACATGGTAGTCACCAAGCACCAACCCATTCGGCTACGGCTGGCGAAAAACAATATCTTACCAACATTTTGGCCTTGCAGGCGATACCGTCTATTGGATATAGAGATGATCTGTAGCACTAAACTTTTACTCACTCGTGACACTCGATGGATAATTTAAACCAATTTTTTAACAGAAAATGTATGCTTTAGTACAGTAATCAATACATTATTTAATAAAAGGTGTATCAAACATGGACGTAGTTAGACTCTTCGGGGTTTCACTATTTTTATAAAAAATACAAAAATAAAATAAATATGAAAAATGGCATTATGTAAATGTCCGCCATGAGCACCTCTACAAGTAGAATACGCCAAACAATCGATTTATGATTAAGTAATTGTTGAGAATGTCAAGTTTGTGGAAAAAATTTCAAGAAACTGGTTCTGTTGATAAAAAGGACTCGCAAACCAAAATTTCGACGTTCTGTTGAGAATATTACTGCTGTAGCGCAAAATATTTTGATTTTTTTCCGTTCGGGAGTGAGCTAAAGTGAGAAGGCGAAACATTCCAGGATAGCTGGTTGTGCGCTGGGTTTGGGACCCGCCACTTAAATCCAAGAGAATCTGAAGATCCCGATATCCCAATCGTTGACGACGGAATTGTCGTTCCGCTACCCGATCATGACGAGGTGAGAATAGCGATAACGCGTCTAAAGAACAACAAAGCCGCGGGCGCCGACGGACTGCCGACTGAGCTATTCAAACATGGCGGTGAGGAGCTGGTAAGGTGCATGCATCAGCTTCAATGCAAAATATGGTCGGATGAAAGCATGCCTGCCGATTGGTATTTAAGTGTGCTCTGCCCAATCCATAAGAAGGGCGATCCTGCAATCTGTGCCAATTACCGCGGGATTAGCCTTCTAAATATCGCTTATAAGGTTCTGGAGCGTATTGTGTGAAAGGCTGAAGCAGACCGTCAACCAACTGATTGGACCTTATCAGTGTGGCTTTAGACCTGGAAAGTCTACCATCGACCAAATATTCACAATACGCCAATCTTGGAAAAGACCCATGAAAGGAGAATCGACACACACCATCTTTTCGTCGACTTCAAAGCTGCATTCGACAGTACGAAAAGGAGTTTCCTGTATGCCGCGATGTCTGAATTTGGTATCCCCGCAAAACTAATATGGCTATGCAAGATGACGTTGCTCAACACCAGCAGCGCTGTCAGAATTGGGAAGGACCTCTCCGAGGCGTTTGATACCAAACGAGGTTTCAGACAGGGTGACTCGCTGTCGTGTGGCTTCTTTAACCTAATATTGGAGAGGATTGTAAGAGCCGAAGAACCTAATCGCTCAGGCACAATTTTCTATAAGAGCGTACAATTGTTGGCGTATGCCGATGATATCGACATCAGTGGCCTTAACAACCGCGCTGTTAGTTCTACCCTCTCCAAACTAGATAAAGAGGCAAAGCGAATGGGTCTGGTGGTGAACGAGGACAAAACGAAGTACCTCCAGTCATCAAACAAACAGTCGGCGCACTCGCGTATCGGCACCCACGTCACTGTTAACAGTTGTAATTTCAAGGTCGCAAAAGACTTCGTTTGACTAGGAACCAGCATTAACACCGATAACAATGTCAGCCTTGAAATCCAACGTAGAACCTCTCTTGCCAACAAGTGCTACTTTGGACTAAGCAGGCAATTGAGTTGTAAAGTCCTCTCTCGACGAACAAAACTAACACTCTACAAGACTCTCACCATGCCCGTCCTAACATATGGCGCAGAAGCGTGGACGATGACAACATCCGATGAAACGACGCTTGAAGTGTTTGAGAGAAAGATTCTGCGTAAGATTTTTGGACCTTTGCACGTTGCCAACGGCGAATATCGCAGGCGATGGAACGATGAGCTGTATGAGCTTTACGACGACATAGACATAGCACAGCGGCTACGTTGGCTGGGTCATGTCGTCCGAATGTATACAAACGCTCCGGCTCTGAAAGTATTCGATGCTAGGGGTAGTAGAGGAAAAGGAAGGCCTCCTCTGCGTTGGAAAGATCAGGTGGAGAAGGACTTGGGTTCACTTGGTGTGTCCAATTGGCGCCGGTTAGCACGAGAAAGAAACGACTGGCGCGCTTTGTTGAACTCGGCCAAAATCACGTAAGCGGTTATCGCGCCAATTAAGAAGAAGATAAGTCAAAGTTCGGCCGTTCTCTAACCATAACCCAAAAAAAAATTTTTTAGTTAAAGGGTTACATACGTCCAGAATTTTCAAAAAATCAATTTTATTTTTTTACAGATTATTATTATTTATAGTTTTAGGCGTATTTCTGCGCAAGTCGATTGTAAAAATTCCCTATAGCTACAAAGTTATGATAGAAAATGTAACTGTCCGACGAGAGTTTGATGCGCACAGGTAGCTGTCCTTCGTTTGAGACGCGCGACGGCGAGCGAAATGCACTTGAAAGTTTAAACTCGTTTTTCTTGAAACTACAGTTTTTAATATAGGTTGTCAAAAAAGTCTTGCGGTATTTCCGCAAGCTTGTCTTTGCAAGCGCGTAGTTCTAGTTGTATTCGTCGCATCGGTTCACGCTAGAGCTTTTTGGAAAGCTCTTTTCACGTGCTAACACGTGTTTGAATCATTGTTGTTTGCTTTTAGTCGTTCGTGAGTTATAGCGTCGCAAACATGGAGCAAAATAAAGAAAAAATACGGCATATTTTACAGTACTACTACGAAAAGGCAAAAATGCATCTCATGCTGCCAATAAAATTTGTGCAGTTTATGGACCCAATACAGTTTCCATTTCCACCGCACAACGATGGTTTCAACGTTTTCGTTCTGGTGCAGAGGTGATCGAAGATGCGCCACGGTCCGGAAGGCCTGTCGTCGAAAATTGCGATAAAATCGCTGAATTGATCGAAAGAGACCGGCATAGTAGCAGCCGTAGCATCGGCCAAGAGCTGGGCATGAGTCATCAAACCGTTATAAGCCATTTGAAGAAGCTTGGATTCAAAAAGAAGCTCGATGTATGGGTGCCACACGACTTGACGCAAAAAAACATTTTTGCCCGTATGGATGCATGCGAATCGCTTCTGAATCGCAACAAAATCGACCCGTTTTTGAAGCGGATGGTGACTGGCGATGAAAAGTGGGTCACTTACGACAACGTGAAGCGCAAACGGTCGTGGTCGAAAAGCGGTGAAGCTGCTCAGACGGTGGCCAAGCCTGGATTGATGGCCAGGAAGGTTCTTCTGTGGGTTTGGTGGGATTGGCAGGGAATCATCCACTATGAGCTGCTCCCCTATGGCCAAACGCTCAATGTGGACCTGTACTGCCAACAACTGGACCGCTTGAATGCAGCACTTATGCAGAAGAGGTCATCTTTGATCAACAGAGGCCGAATTGTCTTCCATCAGGACAACGCCAGGCCACACACATCTTTGGTGACGCGCCAGAAGCTCCGGGAGCTCGGATGGGAGGTTCTTTTGCATCCACCGTATAGTCCGGATCTCGCACCAAGTGATTATCACCTTCTGTCCATGGCGAACGAGCTTGGTAGTCGGAAGTTGTCCACAAGAGAGTCCTGTGAAAATTGGCTCTCCGAGTTTTTTGACAATAGGGAAGCGAGCTTCTATAGGAGGGGCATTATGAAGTTGGCATCTCGTTGGGAACTCGTCATCGAACAAAACGGCGCATATTTGACTTAAATCGCATTATTATAACCAATTTTATGAACAATTGAAAATTCAATGAAAATACCGCAAGACTTTTTTGACAACCTTTATTTTTTGATGTGGTTATTTTAAATATTCGAAAGTGTTTTCTCCATAGTCTGTCTAGCCGGATTTTTGATGTTTTTATTAAAAATTTTTGTAAAAGTAATTAAAGTGTGACGTTTATGACGTAAAACGCATTTTTTAAATGCCGTAAATTGCAAAATTTTTCGAAATTCAAAAATCCGGCGCGACAGGCTAACTACAACTTTATTATAGAATAATTTTTTTACTTTTTACTGATCCGTCAACATTTCAAGTAGGAATAATGCAGACCGTGAAGCAACTTTTTTTTCATTGTACTTTGGGTCACGTGTTTTTTTTATTTACTAATTTTTGTAAAGAAAAAGAATAAATTTTTTTATAAAGTTTAAGTACTAATAAATAATGTATAAAATTTTTTTATAATATATTTATATTTATTGTTATCCCTTCTAAAAACAGTTTTTCTTTTAGCGCATTTTTGGCGCTGCTGGACGTATGTAATCCCTTAAGTAAACACAAGTGACCACCAGTTACTCTTCCACTCATATCCTGTCATATCTTTTAACAGTAAATCATTTACTTTGGGGGGAAAACTTTGTTCTCATGCCGTTCTCCCAGCAAGCGAGCAATATGCTTTCGTTTTATAACGTTAGGTTAGACTACACACTTACATACGTTCCCACGGCAGTCGGTTCTACGATACCAGAACGACCCGGATTTATATCTGCCCAAGGACCGTCACTGCAGCAGCATTTCCCCTACTTGTATGGGGAATGTTTATGCTGCTACAGCAACGGCAACTACACTCATATTTTTCTTTTTTGTAAGTGGAACCATATAAATCTGTTTGCTCCTTTTTAAGAACTGTTACCAAAACAAAACAGATTTTTTCAGCACGACGAAAATTTAATGCTCCATACCAGACATACTGTAAAGTTTTATGAGCCATACCAAAATTATAGCTGCATTAAAAGCCACTCTTTATGGTACGTACCTGTATATATGTATTTATCTGTGTATATATGCAAGTATGTACACGTATGTGTTTCATGAATAAATTGGACTGTTATAAAGAACACAATTGCCTTTCACTTGCTAAAAAACAAACATTCGTGCGTGTATGCATACCTCTTTACATATGAACAAATTTTTGCAGGGAAATTTAACAGAACACTAATTTTCATTTAAAGATTGTACTGAATTCGCTTTTGTCCACATTGTAATTTACGGTCGCTTTCATAGCGTAAGCCAAAAAGCTCTAAAAAATAACTAAAGACACTCGTAAAAATTCATAAAATATTTAATAACATTCGCAACTTCTTAAATGTACGCTCAGTTTTAGTTTTAAAATTAACATTCCTTTTTTAGCAAAAAAACGGAGAAATTCTAAGTGCACCGTCGCACCGACTACTCGCTTCCCCGTGTGGTTTTCTAAGTAAAAAGTGTAATGACATCTCTTAAACTGCACTTGGCTGCGCAAAAAACTGTAAATAATACGTTAAAGATGTTGTGGAGTGGCGTCATATGAATGAATGAATCACACAAACAAGCGTATATCTGGATGTACAGTACATTAAGGGTGTTCCACATTTCGAAGGTTCTCTGTTTTGTATCTCCGCGCCTTATTTTCATTGGCGTAATACTCAAGGCATTATAGATTGAATCATTGTTTGAATAACCTGGGAATATACTCCAATGGGGACTTATAGGTTATGTAAAGAGGAAGATGAAATCGCCAAGCACGTGCTGAAGTTATGTCAAGCACTGATGCATAAGCAAACACCCGGCAAATATATTTTACCAGAGCAGAACTCGTCCAGGTCGCAGTGATAAACCCCCTCATAATAATAGTATTAGGTGCTCAACTAAGTTCCCGCTGTTTTTTTTTTTATGAAAATACAACTTTATTCTGAAAAAATGGTTACAAATGAATCATTCAAAATATTGCCCATCCCATATTTCTGGTAGATCTCGTATGCTGGAACTGCTGGTCAGCTAGACCATGTGACATCGATCGGAACAGGTGATAATCTGACGGAGCAACATCTGGAGAATATGGCGGGTATGGTAGGATTTCCTATTTCAGTGTTTCCAGGTAGGTTTTAACGGGTTTGGCAACGTGAGACCGGGCATTGTCATGCTGTATAATCACTTTTACCTGCCTCTCCGCGTATTGCTTCTCGCGCAGTGCTCGGTTCAATCGCATCAATTGAAGTCGATATCGATCCCCAGTGATGGTTTCGCTTGGTTTTAACAGTTCATAATGAATACCACCAACATGGTCCCACCAAATGCATAGCACAACCTTCACAGCGAGAATATTCGGCCGAGGTGACGACGTAGAAGCATGACCGGGCAGTCCCCCTTAATTTTTTTTTTGGATTGCTGTAATAAATCCAATTTTCATCACCCGTCACGATGCGATGAAGAAAACCCTTCCTTTTTTGCCGCGGAGTAGCTGTTCAAAAGCGAAAAAACGACGTTCAACATCCCTTAGTTTTACCTCATAAGGAGCCCAAGTCCCCTGTTTCTGAATCATTCCCAAAGCATGCACTCGATTGGAAATGGATTGGCGGGTAACTCCTAATACTAAAGCAAGCTCTTCTTGCGTTTGACACGGATCCTCATTGAGCAATGCCTCCAATTCAGCGTCTTCGAAGGTTTTTGGCCTTCCTTCACGCGGACGGTCGTCAACATTAAAATCACCGTCTTTGAAGCGACGGAACCAATCTCGACACGTTGTTTCACTTAAAGCAGCATCTTCATAAACTTTTTGTAGCTCTCGATGCGCTTCAGCCGTCGTTTTTTTCGAAAGAAAGAGGAAAATCAACACTTCCCGCAAATGCTGATTATTCGGCACAAAATCAAACATTTTCACAAACCAAAAGTATGTGATACCAAAACGAAATCTCTAATATGTCGAACCAGTTTGCTTACCATATGTCTCAGCTTGGTTTATGACGTTTAGGTTATGTTAGAATCGACTAGCACACACTGCTGGCGGCATCTATTGACAAACAGCGGGAACTTAGTTGCACACCTAATAATAATCTCAAAATATTCAGAATAAAAGTTTTAAGTCGGATCTAATTAAGTTTAGTGGATCATACGAGAGATTTTTAGTTGCTCTACGCGATAAAAAATATAAATATTACATCCGAGTGAGTTTGCGCATTACCTGCCTAAGTTTCTTATTTTAATATTATTACAATTTACATGATTGCATAAGAATTAGAAAAATCGATATTTCGCGTATATTTTCCATCTTCAATCCCTCGTCACGTTTACTAAATCTAAGCCGATCGATCCCGAATTCCACATTCGAAACTCTAAGAGATAAAAAAACAACAAATATATCAGGGAATCAAAAATCAAAGAACTTTGAAAGTTTTCACGCAAATTTGAGCATCCCTAATGTACATAGCTATGCATGTACAACCATAGTTTATTACGGAGTGCATACATAACCACTTGCGTGTATACAGATATGAAATATGTAGTATGTAGTTTTAACTATAAGCATTACTGTTAAGTCAAGTCGCCACTGTACAGCCACACGCTAACCTCTATAGCGGGGCAACTCAAAATCGTTTTTATTCGAGATCATAAACCAAGAATTAATTTTTTTCCGCTACTGCCTGTAATACAAAATAAAATCTTCAAAATTATGGCTGAACTTATTCATAGACATCATTTATTCTTAAATGAGTTAAGAGAATTAATAAGAAGAGTAGAAAGAGTTAATTTTTTACAGCTTCCCGGTGATTGCATGGCTATGTGAGTATTAATGAGGTTCTGAAATAATATGCATATATTGTTGAATATATGATTATGGAGGCCCAGCCTGCCATCATATAGCCTCTATAGCGTAATACAGACTACCAAAATCAATGGCTCGCATCCTACCAAGCAGCGCAGAAGATGAAATCCTTATGAAGTCCTGTGTAGACGTCAATGGAATAAAAGGTCTCATCGGTGAACAATGAATTGGATATATAGGTTAGGTTAGTCTGATCTGTTGTCAGTGCTGAAAATATGATGAAAAATATGTTGATCCTAGACACATTTCGCGAGTCCTACAAAGAGCGAGTCCTACGGCAGTGGCAAAGTAGATGTTTCAAAGTTGCTTCGTTGCATGTGCTACACGATTCGCTCTGCATTTTGGATGCATGATGTGGAATGAGACAGTGTACCGTCAGTACTCCAACCAATATTTTGCAGTCTTTCCTAGACTGTGATAAAATAAAGTTTGTAGTTTTTGTATTTCAAGTCCTTAGCATAATTTTCACAGTTTTGTACGAGGTTGAGTATTCCCATATCGACTGCGTTTCCAGAGCTAGTTCCTCATATAGTTCCGTTTTCAGAAAGCAGCGTAATGGATATATGTCTGACGTGCTCAGTTTGGGCAAGTAAATACTTGTCTTAGCGAGCTTATCGGCACTCTCATTTCCCTCTATTCCTTTGTGCCCAGGTATCCACTAAATATAATAGCAACCTGCAGTATTGAATACATTCGGAGTTAGTGCAAGGAGCCATAATTGCTTTAATAGCCGCTTGGCTCTCAATGAAAATGTTTGTCCGAGTATTAAGAATATAATATTTCCTCTTTGGTCCTAAGACCTTTTGTGCCTTCTACTCTTCACAATAATTCATCCAAGCCCAGTTCTTTCAATTAACCTTAGATGACACTGGATTGAGCTGAGTGTATGTGCCTTTCTTCTGGCCGTACCCGGACAAGATGCTGACTTTTGCTTCTCTATATGGCAGTGCATACGAGAAGCAAGTGTAATTTTGTTTCTGGAGACAGGTTGCAAAAATAACAAGAGTCTTATATCATATCCCGAGCCTGTTATACCACGTCCCGAGACTATGCAATCTGCAATGGCCATTAAGAATGCCTGTGAATATTCTCAGTTTTCGCTTACGGAGGTTTCTGAGAACTCTGAATCTATGCTAATAACCCTTCCTTCCCCGAGTAAGTGATTTGCTTGGCGTAGTCTCACAGTTTGGGGTCAACTTGAGTTCTGTAGTCTTAACTCTTCACCTCTGAGCTTTGCGGTGATGTCTTGTACCACAGGTATTGTTGGCTGTTGTGTGGCCGCTGCGGCTCATTGAATGTGTAAACTGCCGAAGAAAAAGTTGTACCTGTTGTTCCTATTTTCAGTTTAGAAACGTGCAGTTTTTTTAAAGGGTTTTCCAATAAGAGGTGTTATTTTAATATTTAAAGAAAAATTCAATTAGTTAATAGTGGAAAATAACATCAGGCAAATGACCACCACGACCACGCTTACCGGACAATATCCTTTTCATGAAATTTTCCATATCCGAATTGCGAATTGCTGCTCTATGTCCTCGATAGCCCCACGAATTCCATCTTTGAGGTCTTCAATCGACCCTGGCCTGTTGGCGTAGATCTTCTCTTTCACGTGGCCCCAAAGAAAAAAAGTTACAAGGTGTTAAATCACAAGATCTCGGTGGGCAATTGTTATCACCTCTTCGAGAGATAACACGGTCGGGAAACTTTTCTCGTAAAAGATCAATGGTTTCGTTGCTTGTGTGGCACGTAGCGCCGTCTTGTTGAAAATAAACGTTGTCCAGATCAATACCATCCAATTATGGCCATAAAAAATCGTTAATCATCTCTCGATAGCGATAGATAACACCTGTTATTGGAAAACCTTTTATAAAACATTTCACAAGCCGGTTAAAGGAAGGCCTTCGAGTACTTAGCTCAGACCAGTAGTAAAGTCAATAAAAGTAACTCTGCCTGCCTACTTTAAAATATCCAAAGTATGAAAAAAGTGAAGCAAATCAAGTTTTTTTCGTTTTAAAGAAAATGTTTACCTGCCGCGAATTGAAAATATGTGCGTATTTATGTAGAAGGCGAACGAAATAATAAACGAAACAAAAACTAAATTTTTCAGAATATTTTGTGTTTTGACTTATGTCGCTTTAGCTCGCAATATGATCTAATAAAATATACTTACCGTCGAACTATCGTTTGCAAACTAACTGCAGTGTATGTATGTGTGCATGTATGTATGTACACATAACTCTACATTTTACGCAACCATCGTTGGTGAGCACAAAACTGAAGATGTGCTTGTTCTTTTCCGCTCAAGTGATTTTATTAGATGGTGAGGCGACTGAAAAGCCGCCCTGAAGCGCCGTTATTGCTTCTGCAAGAAAAAATTCGCGAAATAGCCAATGAAATAAAGTAGTTAAATTAATGAAAAGATAATTTTAAAACGTAAAAACGAATTCATATTAGCCGAAAAAGTAGGATATCTTTTAAAATAAAATTGGATTTTTCTTTAACATAATTACATAAATATTTAGGAGAAATATGTTAATTCATATGTGTGCAAAAATATTTATAATTTACATATCACACATAAATATCCACTTAGGCGGCAATTTTTCTATTTACACTTTTTTTTATTACAAATCCATATACATGCACACATATATGTATTTGCATATAGGACAATATAAATTTAACGTCATACAATAGTTTCTTTTCGCTTTGTCATTTTTAATACATGCTAGTATTTGTATCCATTGTTACAGCTCCGTATTAACATTATAATTACAGTCTTCTTTCTTGCGCCATCTTCCTTTTGTTTCTTTTGCTCCTTTAGATTGCATTCAGTTGAATGAAGGTTTGTGCATATGTAAAATTATACTTGCAAAATTATAGCCTGACAGCCCTTCGTTTTTTTCCAAGGGTAGTACTGTAGTAATTCGAGTATATATGTACATTCATGCATATGTATGTGCAAAACGAAGGCAAGTGGTTATAGGGAGAAGCGACATTGACAGTAAACAAACAAACAGCAAACATCTAGGCTGATCTTTTCCGATCTTATGGCTTCCCCCGTGGTAAGCTCCGATAACAATCGTACATATTAACGATAAAATTCTCTCAGAGAAAATATCTCCCTCTGCTTTAATTCCTTTGCCGAGATAACAGCAGTACTTGTGCGCCATCTCATGTAATGTGGAGAATTGGAGAAGTGGAATCTAAGATTCCTGGTTGGTGAATGTCAAACTGAACTTGTTGTTGTTGTTTTGTTTTTTTTGTTTCATGTTCTTTATTTCATATTAAAATCAACACTTTCAGATTTTCCATTTTTTTCCTGCTTTAAAAATTTTTGTACAATCTAAAGAATATCTTTTCAATGTTTTAAGCTTAATAAAAAGTCTAAAAAGTCCCTATAAAGCCACTGAAACAAGGAGGGAATAAGAACGAATACTTTAATCGCGTTTCTCTCGAAATACGTTCTTTTCAGCCCTGTCGAATATAACTCGAAAAATAATCAAGATATCTCTTTAAATTTTACAGGGATATTCTTTAACATATTGGCCTTTGCATGTACCTCAAATTCTCTATTAATTATCACTCAAAATATTGTTTCGATCAATTTGTTTATAAAAAATGTAATTTTTTTCTTTTTCACTTCAAACTTTCATTTTTTAGTTTTTGTTTTGTTCGTTAAGTATAGGTAAGTGCAAAACGGAATAACTCATTTTAATAAAAAAATTGTATCTGGTTGATATCAGTTGATTACAAAAGACCGTGCACTCCACGGCGCAAATTAAAGGAGCCGCGGAAAAACTTTTGTATATTCATGAAAGCACGAATGTTAATATGTAATTTATTTTAAGATAATAAATACTCTTAGTTTTTCGCAAAACATGATTGAAAAACTCGTTGTCTGGAGGAGCTGCCCCCCTTAAGTACAATGGCATAATAATAAATAACAGAACGTACAACTGTAACATAAGTTGCCAGTACATAAAAAGATTATTTTAGCACATAGTTCATTCTTTTTTTTTTTTGTTCTTCAACATTACTTATTCAGGAGCTAATGCTAAAATGAAAATATAAATTAATCAGTACACAACAAATAACAAGCAGATTACAAGAATTCGTTAAGAATAAGCTCAAGAATAAGTTAAACTGAACTTCATATGTGTTCTAAACCAGTCGCATTGCAGCAGGCAGCGGTAAACGTCTGAATGTATGTACGAAGCAAAAGTTCCCCTTAAAACCCATTTGCCTTTACAAATGGTTTACAAATACGTAGGTCAAATTAAGGAGCTCGTGAAATATTGGTAAACGTCTGAATGTATGTACGAATCAAAAATTCCCCTTAAAACCAATTTGCCTTTACAAATGGTTTACAAATACGTAGGTCAAATTAAGGAGCTCGTGAAATATTGGAGGAGAAAAGTTAAAGGAGAGTAAAACTTTCAACTAATGTTACTAAAAGTTTATCACCGACATGGAAGATGTTTTAGAATCAAATTCTTCAAAATATCCCATTACAATCTAAATTAGTATGTATAAATATACTATATTAGTAAATCTAGGCCAATAGTATCCCATCGCTCACTTAGTAATGAAGGTTAAACTGGGGAGGTGGTATTTTCCTAAGAGATGATACGTCACAGACTGCACTATCTACATATATTCTCTTGCACCCACAACAACACATTTAAATTGAAGTGGCGTTAGTATGTGCTCCGCTAATCTAGAACATTCTTTCACGCGGAATTTTCGCTATGAACAAAAACAATTGATATAGTTTTTTGGTCTTGACCCAAGCCGATAAACGGTTCTACATAGTGAGAAGAATAATAAGAAAAATAATAATTTGTTAGTTTTTCTTTCAACTCTTTTTTGTGCCGAGAAAAGGGGCCTCGCTGTTGCATTATTTTCCGGAAACAATCTGCTAATTGTAAGTACATACTGGGTGGTCATCTACTCAGGAGACTTGCGTTATTCCATGCAGATTTTCAACTTAATAACTTTAGAATGTCGATTCACCATTAGAGGAGATGTGCGTCGAAAATCCGATTTGGTGTTCTTATACTCGTAGTTGTAGTAGCACAAAGTAGTAGTAGTTGAGGGCACAGAAGACCATGAGATAGAAGTGCAAACCTCGAATTGTATTCTTCCATTCATTCATTCATTCATTCATTCATAAACAATGGAAAACCTGGTGTGTTTTCTGGCACAAAATATAGACAGGACTTTCGGAATATGAAATGAAATGCGAAAGAGGGAAAATATAACATCAAGTTTTTCAAAACCGCCAATATTAGTTATATTGCGAAAAAAAATTAATTCAACTTATTTTTTACCAATTTTATAATTCTGATTTGCTGATCTAAAAAATAAACCTCCATAGTTGGTAATCCTTCATTAAAAAATTTAACAAGTAAAAATTAAAAACAAATATTTAAACCTTTTTTTTTTGGTGCATGAGCTGTCTTGTTGTTGTTGAACTAGCTGACGCGTTACATATGCCGCAGCCGAGTCTGCAATTCCACCAGCAACTGGCCAGAAATAAATAACCCACAAGCGGCACAAAGGATGCAGCACAGCAAAGACATAGAAAAAATAGTTGTTCTGATAAATATGAAGTGATATATTGTGTGAGTGTGGTTTGTATAGTGCGCAAGAGTGGAGTGGGAGTTGGACAAAAAATCAGTGTGGTGTAGAAAAACCTCAAGCAATTTTTAAAGCTGTCAACGTGACAAGAGCTTTTTTTCGGGACCACAAATGGGCTGAACGTCCACTAGGGCGATTTCCGCATACGAAATTAACTACACTATGACTGCACAAATTCGAGTAGATAGTTGTTGCACATACACACAGCTATACGAAATAAGTATGTACGCATTTTGGTTGAAATGTGGGAAAAATTTTTGCATGGCTTAGCACTTTTAACTCTACTCTATTTAGACGAGTATGTGCGTGTGTGTTTATAAGACCAACCACACATAAGTATGAGTATATAAAAGCAGACGAATGCAAAATATTGCCGACGTGTAAAGGTTATAAAATGCTATGAGTTTGTAGCCTAAAACACATACACAATCACTACTAAGCTCAAATTACCTTTTTGAGCAGAAGTTTGCAGCCACAGGCAGCAAAAAGTGCTTTGACTGCATAGTTTTGACAACTTAATGCCTTCTAAGTTTGAGTTTAGTTTTTGAATAAAAAAAATATTTCTAATGGTCATCTTCACCATATTCAGTTTCTCGAACTCTCCGCCCCATGCTAACGGGCTATTGCTCAATGCTCTTAAACATCTTAAAGGCTTTGCTGCTGCGCACAATATACTTAGTATCACTTACCTCACCTAGTGGTACAACATTTCTTAAAGCTCAATTAAGTTTGATTAGCTGGTGTTTTAAATTCATATGTGAAACGATGTTTGAATATTAACGAATTATCTCAGGTGTGTATGGGTAGCGAGCAACAAGTTTTATTAGAAACAAATTTTTAGGAGCATGGTGAGAATTTGTTGTAATTTAAACTTGCAAAGTCGTGAAAGTATGTAGACTTGGGGGAAATTCAGAAAACTGTAATGAGGGATTGCCTGTGTGTGCATACATACACACACATCAGCCAATCATAGAGGGATTTGATATAGTGGGTTATAGGGGATACAGTACATAACAGAGAACATTCTCATGAACATTATTTGAAGTGTCGAATTTTACAGCTGACATGAATTTCAATGATTAATAATAAAATAAAGAATAAAAACGCTATCCAAAGTAAAAGGCCGCCGTAGGCGAATGGGTTGGTGCGTGACTACCATTCGGAATTCACAGAGAGAACGTAGGTTCGAATCTCGGTGAAACACCAAAAATTAATAAAAACTAAAAAAAACATTTTTCTAATAGCGGTCGCCCTTCGGCAGGCAATGGCAAACCTCCGAGTGTATTTCTGCCGTGAAAACGCTCCTCATAAAAATATCTGCCGTTCCGAGCCGACTTGAAACTGTAGGTCTCTCCATTTGTGGAGCAACCTACCTATATATAAGTATATCCAAAGTAGAAATTTAAAAATTAAACAACAAGAATATTATCATTGACGACCTGTGACAAAACGTTTGATCAATCTTGATTATTTTTCTCTTTTTTTAATGTTTATTATTTTTGCATAAAGATATAGCGCATTGTCTAACAGAAGCCATATAAATCCAAGTTAAATTCCAAGCCGTATACAAAAGCTAGAAAAATTCAAACAAACTTTCCTTCCTAATTCTATTATTTTTAATTGGAATTTCTAAGACTTTTGATGCGCACTTTTATAGCTTATTTAATTTTAGTATTTTAGCGCAGGTTTAAAGCCCCTAAAAAATCCTGTTGATTTTTATAGTTTCTTTCCTTGGCGGTGTTTTGCATTTTCTCTAAAAAAAATGTATTATACTGGCGCATATCGAGGTTATGTTTAGTTAATAACTGCTCTTGGAAGAACACACCACAAGTTTCGGTCCACTTAATTGTGTTTTGTATTCGTTTTAATCGAGGAAGTCGAGTGATTTTCCATTTCCCTCGGCCTACTATTTGTTCCCCAATTCGAAGAAATGGCCGCTGGGAAAGGATTTTATTTAAACGAGGAGGTGATTGCGGAAACGATTGTCTATTTTTCAGACTTGGACAAATCCTATCATTCGATAGGAATCAACAAACTAGAACAGCGTTGGGCGAAGTGTATAAGTGGTTTTTATTTTGGCACGAACTTTTCAAACGCCCCTCCTAAATCCAATTTTCAGATTTTGTGCTGTAATTGAAAAAATTCTACAAAAGATTGTTTACCCCAATTCCTCGGTTAAATTTTATATTTTAGTGCAAGTTTGAAGCACAAAAAGTTTAAAGTACAAAAATTCGATGGGATTTTTAGCAACTTCATACTTACCCTTTTTTATACTAAATTTTAATGAGTTATAAAACTGCTCACCAAAAATGTTTCTAAAGACTCTAATTAAAACCCGGCTAATTGTGATAAAAAGTTTGTGTGAATTTTTCTAATATTTGTTTAAGTTTGAAACTTGGATTTATATGATTTTTGCTAGAAAATGAACTATAGTTTTACTATATAAAACAAAAAAAAATGAACATTCAAAAAATGAATAAAAATAGTCAATATGTAGATGTACTATCATTTGTATCGGGCTGTACGAATGTATATTCACCTCTACATATAAACTTTTTGTTGAATTACTTGCTACTCCGTCGAAAGCCAGGAGTGAGATTTCATATATTTGGAGTGAATTTCGAAATTTATTTTCATTCGCCCAAAATTGGGTACACTAAAATCGTAGTAATCATAAAACACCTCTTTGTGGCGTCTCTACATTTTCTGTGCAGTTTGTGCACACACAATTAACTGTACATGTTAGCTTAATTCCTTTAAATTGTAAATAAAAGGCTGACTTCTAGCAAATTAATGGCAAAATATTGTGGCAGATGTTCGGTTATAAGATTATAAACATACACAGAGGAAATGTGCCCACCAGCTTTCCATAATACGACCGGAATTCTCTAAAGCATTTATAATATACACAAAGCGCCTTGCAAAGTACACAGAACTTGATGCTTTAAAAGGCTATACCAACACGTCATTCAAATGCTTTGAATGAAATATTTTTAAAATTCATAAATTTCAATTAGAGACCTACTAACATTTAATTTGAGTCAGCACACCTAACCTTAACAGATTGAGTGGGTGAGGTGTCACAGCGTCAAAATGAAAGAGTAGAAGGAAACACGTTTAAACGGCCACCTGCGAGTAATAGACATTCACATCTCTGAAAAAAGCTCGAAGAAATATCCGTAATTCTGCAAATACACATATCTGCTTATATTTATGCAGGCAAAACATTCGCAACATTTGGGCCTATGTTTATTTATTAAGTATTTGTATGCGTGCACGTTTGTGTATTTTATCTCAATTATGTGAGAATGTGTAAGGGTATGTATTTTATTGCTACAAATTATGTGTTAATATTCATGTGTACGCCTTTGCTTATACATAAATACATGTAAAATAATACGTTAACCTTTTTCGCTTTGCAAACAAAGCCTAACCTTACGCGCCTAAACGTACTGCTAAGCGATGAAGCTTTAACGACTCTGCTTCTCTTCGCACTGATAAACAAACAAGTCTTTTCAACCTACTTGCTTTTGTATGGTCCTCCCTCTTTCATACCCCTCTTTGTCCTGCTCACTCTCTCTCTTTCTGTAAAATGTCTTTGCGTTTCGTATGCAAGAGATAACTCGTATCCTTTGAGTTCATACCTTTTGGTTAATTGTAGGTCTGCAAATGATATGTATGAAGGCAAGCAACCAAGCAACGACTGTGTGGTCTTCTGCCAGACAGTACAACGTAATTATGCGCACAAGCACAGCAGTCGACTTCGAATACTCGAAACTTTGTGTCATTTCGTGTGCCAAACCTTGACAATAACCTCAACTTTACCTTCAGTTACAAACAGTGGCACGCTGTGCAGTAGTCAGCCATTGTAGAGCGTAAAAGTAACCATTTCAAATGAACTGTCATGATGGTATTCATCTCTCGCCGCACAAACAAACACTGAGTAACTGCACAGTTCTTGTGAGTATAGTGGATAGTGAGGCTGGAGAAATGTTGAGTTGTTGTGCGTTCAGAAAAGTTTACCATTAAGCACCCACCCACACACACATAAGCAAATAAACACTTAAAACTTTTTCCAGCTCCTACAAGTGTGGTATGCAAGAAAACTTCTAACGCTGTGGCAAAATAGATAAAGAAAAAAACAAAGCACGAAAGGCGATACGCCAACCAGGTCATAGACGTCGACAAACCGAATCAAAACGCACACGCAAACCTGAACTCGAACTGAGCCGCAGCTGGCTCATTGTCGGCTTGTCAGCGGCTTAACGCATTCACCTCAGCCTGTCAGCATCAGCGCCGGCGTCGGCGTTGGTATAGCAAACGGCACATCCTGCACACCACTTGCCTAATTGGATGTTGGAACGCCACAGAATTCTGCTGCGTCTAGCTTTTATTTTTATTTTAACTTTTTTCGCAATTTCGTGTGACGTTTCGGAAAACGTTTGCTGCCGTGGTTGGTTTGCTGGTTTGTTTGGTTGATTCTTTGGCTACTTTGACAGTGTACGTGTAATGAAATTCCATTTTGTTGAGCATCAGTCGGCTTGTCATATAAGTTTTTCTGCAGCATAAGCTGCTAAAGATGGCCGATGAGGCAGACAAAAGTTAGAAAAGAAAAAACAGGCCCACGTGTGTGTGATCTGTTACTTCTACATATTTAAAAAATTCTGCGAGAAACAGTAAAATACTTAGTACCTTGAAAAAGCTAAACATAAATGCAGAAAAAAAGCAACAACGCATAACATAGAGATAATAGAATGGATAGCTAGGATTAGAATGAGGAATGTGATCATGAAACTACAACGTGACGAATACAAGAAAAGGAAGGTTAAAATAGAAAAATCCACTTAGGCTTTTCAAAGAAATACGCACAGCCTTCAAGACTAACTAGTAGTAATACTTCTAACATGAATTACCCACTGCGATAAATTGAAGGTCAAGGTGTGGGGGGTGGGAAATTCCTTAGCATAACGATATCACCGACAGTGTATATCAAAAGGAGCTCATGAAGATCTACATTTTTTTGGTGATTACATTAGGTTTTCATATTTGTAAGAAAGGTTGTTTTGAAAAAAATAGAAATTAAGCATCAATCGGAGTTATGTATGTGCATTCAATATCAAGTCACTATCAAGTCAAATTCTTGATATCCTTGTGTTTGTTACTTGATTTTTAAACTATTGTATTAAAGCTATAATTCACATATGAAAGAAAAATTAAGAAGCAGCTTTTTTTTTACTTTTTATCCAATTGTTGGCTCTGTTGTTGTAGCATGAATGGAAAAATACTGCGAGAGTGACAGCAGGACCGTGATGTTCTGTTAACCTATCATGGAAACGAATTATTGGAGGGTGCTTTTGATTCTTTTTTTTACAAGTGTCTAAAATGCCCTGTTAAAAAACTGTTAACAATATATAATAATAGTCGGGTCAAAATTAATCACACTATCGGAAGATTTATAATTTTTGCAAGTGGCGTCGCGCGTCAATCATATTTGATACTTGTGAACTGCAATGAAAAACTCCAGCATAGTCAAACAGACAAGTAATGGAGCGCGTAAAGAGGAAAATAAAGAATTTCCAATTAAAGATATTTTTTAAATTTATTTTTTAAGTTATTCAAAAACAAAATTGGATGATTAATTTTGCTCCATCTTGTATTAGTATCACATTTCATTTTAGTCTGCACTGATTCTCAGCCTAATATCAGCTTCTGTTTGAACATAAAACATAGTTAGTAATATACTGATTTTAGTATCAAAACGGATTTAAATCCTTACCTAAAACTTAATTCAGCCGTCGTCTTCATTCACTGCACCTTTGTGGCAAGAAAGTTTGTTTGCTTCAAGAACTTCGTAACTCAAAACTTCGAAAAAAATGACTTCAAAGCTCGTAATTTCCAATATCCTCTAAAAAAATGTCATCAATTAAAATAAAAAATTAATAATTGGTGCCGAGGCTTCTGTTAGGTGTTTGGCCGAGTTCCTCCTCCTATTTGTGGTGTGTGCCTTCATGTTGTTCCACAAATGCAGGGGCCTACAGTTTTAAGCCGACTCCGAACGGCAAATAGTTTTTATGAAGAGCTTTTTCAGAGCAGAAATACACTCGGAGGTTTGCCGTTGCCCGCCGAGGGGCGACCGCTATTATCATTTTGGTGTTTCACGGAGATTCGAGCCTACGTTCTCTCCGAATTCCGAATGGTAGTCACGCACCAACCCATTCGGCTAATCCCACTAAAATACTGTCAAAAAGTATGGCCATGCATTTTTACACAGCATAAATGAAGAGCTGGTGGTAAGTTTCTCCATACTTTAAAAAAAAAATGTATTGAGTTATGACGTTCTTCTAGCAAAAACTGCAATATGTTCTTATGCCAACCAAGGTAAAAACACTAAACTTGCCAGTCAATTTAATTTTTCCGCAAGTAACTTTTTTCCTCTTATCTCTTTTCATCTCTTTTGATTACCCGCATTCCATCTGCTTGCTATTGCTTTTATGTAGCTCGGTATAGCTTAGCGTCTTTGTTTTTGTTGTTGTATTATTGTTTTAGCAACAAATGTTGCCACTTTACGTTGCTGCTTACGGTCTAATACCCATATTCAGCTCATGCCCGCCTACCAAAAGTAATGAAAGGAAATTATGCTTGTAACTATTTTTTTGTTTTTGTTCTTTTCTTTTCTTCCTATTTTTCTCAGTTTTTTTTATTCCTCCTTTATAATTACATCTTCTGTATCGAAAACTGCATTGTGGAAAGAGAAAAGTTCGACGCGCGCACTCTAGGCTTTTCTAAACATTCTACTCATTCATTTCGAGCATCAGGAATTAATTTTCTGCTTTGCTTCCTTTCAACAGTGGCAGTGGCGTCGTCAGCGGTAAATTTCCCCATGCACACACTAACGCTGCACCCGCTGCCCGCACCCAGCGCCATTTCCGTCATACTCGTAACCCGTTTGTCGTGTGTGTGTCTGTATGTCTCATATGAAATGTGTATCTCTATACAATGCAACCGTGGGCATAACCAGGAAGCATTGTACGCGCTGTGCTCCAGAGGAATGCTTTGTCATTTTTGTCATCTTCACTAGCGGAAATGTCGGTGATAATTCTGAACGCGACGGACGGATGCATGTCTTCATGCGAAGCGCCGCCAAACTTGCGGGATCATAGCGCTGCGAACACCGCCACTACTTCCTTGTGTGCCGCCTACTTCCTTTTGCGTTTAAATAGAATCCTTTAGCTGCACAGGTATACACTTAAGTATACGCTTGAAGCCATTCAAGCCATTCAAGCCATGGTAGCTGCGACTAAATTTGCTTTACGGCTGTGGCCAACTTGCTACTTTGGCATGAAAAAAGCTTCTTTGCGCGCTGCACGGTGGTCCATGGTTTCCAACTAAAAGCTGATTGCAAATATCATTATCATTATTATCATTATCGCCACCGCATCTTCGCCAGCTGGTTTCGTAATTTCAGCGTCATTCAGTCATTTACACCACTCCAAATACTGCCGAAAACCATAGAAAAGAGCAGAGTAAAAAACTAAAGAAATATTTCACTATATTTATTCAGTGAACGAAATTGTGGAGTGTGCAGAATAAAGCAAAGTGGCAGCAGCAAAAATGTCTGAATACTTTTAGCACCACTCACATACTTCTTGGCGTATTTAACTTTATGAAAATAGTTGTCTTCCTACTTTTCTTTTGTTCGTGACTTTTGCTTGCCCTGCCCTACGAATGGGGCAGCCGTAGCAGTCGCCCAACTTACCGAACCCACATATATACATACATATGAAGTGATGTTCTTACCATCAAGCACAAGCGCAGTCAACTGCCCGTGCAGCCGCAATCACTCACTCAACCGAATGCACTTCTACCATGTGATGTTCATATGAAAACGAACAGACAACTGGCAGAAATACAGAGAGATAGACAAAAAATAGTTTGAGGGAGTAGGCACCAAAGCACACACACACTTCCGTTGGTATTCGTGTGAAAAACTGTAGGCATTTTTCTCCGTTCGCTCCTACTTTACATAATTCACGTCTGCCTCATTTAAATTCACTTGCCGATATGCGATTGTGAGGAGCATATTTTGAGACACTTATGGATGGGCACATAGATGGGCCAATGTATTCAGACGGGTGAGTGGCATTGACTGTGTGGAAAGTTATTGGAACGATGTGGAGCAATGTATGGGACTTTTTAAAGCGTGCTGAACAATTTCATTTCACAACACAAGGTGCACAAGCAGGTGTTCAGCTCTATTTCATAACAGCGCATTGTGGGTATTTCGTTCAGTTCATATTTTAACTATTTGTTGGAAAATTTTTAAGCGCATATGTTGCAGAAGTGTGAATGCACATCGCGAAGATAGACGATTAATGAGCAAGAATAATTAATTAAAATGGTTGATAAAAAGATGAAACGATTTACGCTCTTTACATGAGTTAAAAAAAATTTAAATTAAGAAAAATTTAACATTTTAAATTTTTGGATTAAAAGAATGAAAATTAGCGCCATTTTACACGATGACTTTTTACCTTTCACCTTGAGTGGAAAGCCATGCGTATCGAGTTTGGTGGCAAAAAGTGTAGAGAAGTCAGTGGGAGGCATGTACGTTCGGTCAGCGAAATTGAGGGTTTTTTTTTTGGACATTTCGCTTTCATCGTATTCACATTTTCCTATTTTATTCAAGTGCATCAAAATTTAAGGGCCAAAGAAAATTGTCCGCTTAAACGTCAAAAACACGCAAGGAATGCCGCAAAAAAAAAGTCACCGTGTAAATGCACGAGGATTTTCGAAGACTTCTTTAAAAGTGCGCAAAAAACTCAGGTTGAAGAGTCATCGTGTATATTGGCTCTAAGCCTGGGAACCAAAAGAAGAATAACACTTACCAACACTTAGCTTTCTGTAATGTGTTATAAAAAGCAGAAGCCTCCCTAGAAGAGCGAAAAAAAAATATTCGACCCTATCCTTATGCGCATCCTTTTAGTTGCTTCAGAAACAAGAGCGTCAAAGATGAGAGACACAAGGGGTAATCGAGAACTATGGCCCTATCAGCTTGGTCAACGAGTACCGAAGAAGAGGGAATGAGCTACTGTATGTGCTTTCTAATGAGATGGACATTATAGAATGCAACGGGTATGCTGACTTTACCATATCAAAAATATGGAAGATGATGTAACGATGAAAAATCCTTCAATTTAACAAGAAATCAAGAATGCGAGTACAATAGATGAACCTGGCTAAGAAGAACCCAAATGCATTTCATATGAATTGGCACATTCTGGCAATAGAAAGCAACAGCTGGTGAAGTTTTCTGATATCAGTAATACATTTTTTGCAAATTATTTAATATTGATTTTAATGCGCGCTAATTTTTTTGTAAAAGCAGCCGCCGTAGCCGAATGGGCAAACACCTAACAGAAGTGTACGTGCCAATTATTTATTTTTTTAATATAAAATATTTTTGTAGTCTAAAAATTGAATATATAGAGGGAGATTAACACACAGTGTTTCCCTCCCCTTTTTGCGCTTATAAAGTTATGTCAGGCATTTTAGCATTATTCATAAAAATATTTTAAAAAAATCCAAAATTACTCTATAAAAATATTAAATTGAATAATATTTGCCTTTATTTGAACTTTTTTTTAATACTTCAAGTTTATATTTAAAAAGCACATAGGTAATTTATCATCGTTAATTAACTGTTGACATCGACTTTTTTGAAGGCTTGCAATAAAAGTTATATTATTTTTTCATAGCTTCGTGCAAATGCATGAAAGTACTTAGGTATGCACATATATACATATCTTACATATAATTTTTTTTTCGATAAAACCAATACAATATGAAAATTTCAAATTAAATATATGCTCAATTAGAGAGTGTATATGAGTTAATATACTTGTATGTAAGTATGTACATACGGAGCCTTACAGATAAACACAATCGCTGAATAAAAGATTTGTATAATGAACCATATTTATATACATATAATATAAAGCAGAGTGGAAAGATAAAAATGTAAAACGATTCCTTCATAAGTAAACCCATATCAAAATGATGGATTTGCTTTCAGAAACAGGTTTACATCTTTATATACTGAAATTTTAAATTCAAAAAATCTGTCAAAGGTTAGTGGTACTGGTTTTGATTTCAATGTAAGCTGATGATTCATCACTTTTTCTCCGTATGGTAGGTAGGTGAAATGGTTGAGGTGCCAGTCTGGCACTCCTCAAGTAGCCCTGAAGTCCCGTTTTGATACCATTATGAGACCTCCAACAGGCAGATATCTACAGCCAGCCAGAGCTGTTGGTATAATGGAGAAGATTGATTTGATTTAGGTTGGCGCACTGCCCCCAGTGATCTTAATCATCTAGTAACCAAACCTGTACATTTACAAAGCAAGTGCTCAACAGTTTCCTTCTCTGAAAGGTCCCTACAGCTTCTTCAATGGGGTTCAAATGATAATCCTAGCTTTTCCGCGTGTGTCTCCTTTTCTGAAAAGTCCCCACAGCTTCTGGAATGGGGGTTAACTGGTAACCCCAACTTTTTCGCGTGTGTGCCGATCATCCAAGGATCGGTAAACACAGCTACGAGGAATAATTTGTGCAATTCTCTTTTAACAACTGTCAAGGGGATGATGATGACCGGGTAGGAGGACTCTGAGGCCAATTCAGTCCCCTTTCTGGCAAACTCATCAGCAATTTCATTTCCTTCTATGTTCCTATGTCCTCGAACCCAGATCAGAGAGATGTTACCTGCACACCCAACAGATTTGATCTCCTCCTTACTAATTTCGTTCTGCACCATGGCGTCGCGGCTTGACTATCGGAGAAAATGTTAATACTCGTATCTCCCTCGCTCCCGCGTTCCCTAAGCATTTTACATGCCTGCAGGATCGCAAAGACTTCTGCTTGAAAAACAATAGCAGTGTTTGGCAATTTAAAGGAGATAGATAAATTGGCCGATTTAGAGAAAACCCCCGCTCCAACTCCCAAGTCCATATTGGAACCGTCAGTGAACGCAGAGGTGCAAGCTTCGGTACAGATTTCTCCCTCAATCCAATCCTGCCTATTTGGAAAGGTTCTCCGTATAATTCTAATAATAATAAGTAAATAAATTTATAAAATGTTTATTAATTTTCTGATCTTAGGCTAGAGTGCACTTCCAAATTAAAAAAAATACTTTGTACTACTTTATGGAAATAGAATTTAATGAGCTATAAAACTACAACCAAAAATGTGGAGTTGCGATGAAAATTTTGTGGAGTTTTTCTAATTTTTGTAGTAGTTTAAAATTTGGAGACATGCAGATTTTTTAGATAATATATGTACATATAAAATTATAAAAAATAATGAGCATTCAAAAAAGTAAAAGAAAAATTGGCAAAATATTGAGGCAGTATCATTTTGTTGTGGGCTGTACATTTTTCATAACATGCGGAAAAACTGTATTGATTTCCAAATAGAGTGTTTTCAATTCAGGCAGGTGGCCAAAGGCGAGTAGGCCAGGTCAGAGAGCTCTAGTTAAAATTGAAAAAAATCATATGCTTAGTTTTGTTTCTAATCGTAATCGATGCTATGTTAAGTAACGCTCTTGGCGTTCAGCCTAGCAGAGGCAACCTCTGGAACCCAATCAGTATGGAACATCTAAATGATCACGACACGGGAACACATGCAACGGTAACTAGACTATGCGGCTACCTACGCAGATCGCGTTGGGTTGCGTATTAACAATAAAAAGAAAAAGTCTATGGCCATTAACGGCACTCAACCTGGCACATTCACAGTGTACGGACAAACCTTCGAAAGTGTAAACAAATTTGACTGTCAAAAGCCAGATCATCCTACGCTATACTTAAAAGCATATGGTACTCTAAGCAGCTAACCGTCAGAACAAAGCTTAGGGTTTCTAATTCGAATGTGGAGTCTGTACTGATGTATGGCTGCAAAACGTGGTGCGTAGCAGTTCCAACAACAAAAAAGCTCCAAACTTTTATAAACCGCTTTAAGAGCTATGTTGCGCATACGGTGGCCAGATAACTGGATTTCTAATGACGAACACTTTAATCGAAGCGAACAAAGGCCGGCTGAGAATGAAATACGCGCACGAAAGTGGAAATGGAAAGGCTATACACTTCGAAAGCCTGCGACTGACATCAGCAGAATGTCTCCGGGCAGGAATTCGCAAGGCTCTCGCCGAAGAGGACAACCGAAAGGAACATGGCGACGAATTCACGGCATCTGACGACTCGCTCTTGGCTACAAATGAAGTCAAAAGCTGCAAATAGATCCCAATGCAATTTATTTGTATGGGCGCCCCCAGCCGGCGCGATAGCACATAATAATAATATGTTTAGTTTGCATGCGTGCACTATCTGTATAAATTATTTCATAAGCCTATCTAGAATTGCAGACCAAACTCCCCCAAATATTTGTCCAAGATTCGAAGTTTTGTTTTCTACGAAATCCAGTAAGCTGTTTTAAAGAAGATCTGTTTGCTATTGGCAACTGGATACCAGATGTAACTTTCAAGTTATGCTCAATTAAAATAAATTTATTTATAAAGGGTTTTCCAATAAGAGGTGTTGTTTTGATATTCAAAGAAAAAAGCTATTTTTTAATATAAATGATCGGATGCTTATTTCATTATAAAAATGAAGGTATGACTTTAATAGTACAAAATAACATCAGGCAAATGACCACCACGACCACGCTTACAGGACTATATCCTATTCATGAAATTTTTCATAACCGAATTGCAAAGTGGCTACCCTATGTTTTCGCTAGCTTCACGAATTCCATCTTTGAGGTCTTGAATCCGACCCTGGGCTGTTGACGTAAATCTTCTCTTTCACGTGGCTCCAAAGAAAAAGTCACAAGGTTTTACATCACAAGATCTCGGTGGCCAATTGTAACCACCTCTTCGAGAGATAAAACGGTCCGGAAACTTGTCCCGTTTCGTTGCTTGCGCTGTCTTGTTGAAAATAAGCGCTGTCCAGATCAATACCATCCAATTCCGGCCATAAAAAATTGTTAATCATCTCTCGATAGCCTTTTATATATTTAAACTAGTGAAAACCCGCCCGTTCCGCTGGTCGTCTTTAAAAAAACCTAGATTAATTAATTAAATTAAGCCGAAAAATACTGTGTGTTTTTTATAAAAATTCTCGCGCATGTATATACTCACGCAAATTTACCGTTATACTGTTTTTTTCTCGGAACGCATTACTTTGAAGAGCATGTGATAAATACAATTTGTCCGTTTTACAGTTAGTAGTCGACGCGATGGCGCTCAAAAAATCACTTTAATTTTCTTCTTTTGTAACCACAATATGACGTCACTATTGAATAAATGTTGATCAACATTGATTTTATTTCTTTGTTTGAAATAATTTTCATATTTCGTTATCTTTTTGGCAATTAATAAAAAACTTGTGTATATACTCACGTAAATTTGCCACTTTTCACTTTGCACTAACAAAATAAAATTTCTTTCTTTTCCGGCTTTATCGTGGCAAATAATATTTTGAAACAATTTTGCGTGAAAAATTTTAAATATTTCAGTAAATCTTCGTTTCCTATCAAATAGATGCAAAATATATTATTCTAAATATTTACTCAAATGGTTGTTTTTATCAGAAAACAATTTTAAAAACGTGGTTTTCTCTGGAGAAAAAATACTCACTTGTTGTTTGCTTGAAAATCAGATCAGAAAAAAAGTTAGAGCGGGTCGTTGTTCCGTTATGCATTTGCATAGATGCGCTCCCCTTTACACATAAACAACAACATCAATCGTATGATACATACACTTCGTCGTGTACGAAAAAGCGGAGAAGGAGAAGAGAACTGTTCTATTCCCCCCCGCTTTAACCCAACTATGTGTTCAGGTGCAAATGACTTTTTTGCGTGAAGTCTGATATAAAATAAGTTCTATTTACTCTTCTTAAATTTATATAAACTTTTCCAGGCGAAGTAAAAAAACTGACATATATTTGCTTCAACCGTATATTTGTGAGTACACAGGTAATACGTAAATATATGAATGATATAGGTAATATCTCATATTAGCATAACCTTTCTGCAAAAAATTAAGGAAACGATCACCAATCACGCCGGCAATGATACAATGAATTTTTCACTATAACTGACTTCAGATTAACGTTTATATAATAAGCGTATATGTAACATTTTAAAATTTTTTTAGAATTTTTTTTTTTAATTTTTAATAATAAGTGGTCTTCCTCTTTCTCTTCCTCTTCCTCATCCTGTAGTTATTCCTTTTCCTCTTCCATCTCCAGCTCCATCTCCTTTCTTTATCCCGGAAACGGGCAGTAAAAAGTACTTCACTTAAAAGCTTTCATCAACAGCTTCCATCTGATACCCATATTGTACAAACACATCCAAGGGTACATTGGTCCACCTTTTCGGCTATATCTCGAGACTCAGAGATCTAAAAAATACTCTGTATTAAAGCACTCATCAGAAGCTTTGATTTGATACCCACAATGTAAAAACACATCCTAGGGTTACCCGGGTCCTCGTTTTGGCCTTCGGCAGCGCCACCTGGTGGCGAGTGGAATCAATAAGCATATTATACTAACCTTCACCGTGGAAAAATATATATATATACCAAATTTCATAATAATCGGCCCAGACACACACGACCAAAATGTATTCAATTCTAATGAATGTTATGTGCGGTACAAAAAATACGTGCGGCAAATAGCAAAAACACACTCACTTAACCGACGCACCGCACACACACGCGTTATCGGATTTCAACCAAACTTCACAGAAACCGTTGCCAAAGCAACACCAACAATGTGTGAAACTTTCATTGATTTCCTTACACGCGTTGCTGAGATTACCCCGGACAAATGCACACTTTTTTCGGCTTAATTTTTATATATATAGATAACACCTGTTAGTGGGAAACCCTTTATTAAGATTCGAATAAAAATTTTAAATGAAATTTCGTCTATCTCCTTCATGTTCGTCCATATATTAAACCCAAAATAGAGGTGCCATACCATAACGCCATAACCTTAACCGTAGTATTAACCATAACGATATTTACTATCATCAATTATTGGTGCCCTGGCCATAAGTAGCAGATATTTTCATATGTTATAATTTATTTATGAATTTCGAAGTGCAGAAACTAAAGAAAAGGTAAAATTAGTCATTTATTCATTAATATAGGGGTTATGGTTACAGCGAAAAACTAAAATTCAATTGATCTATACGGTTACGGATATGACTACGACATTATGCTATGTCACTTCTAGATGACTACAGTGTTGCCCATAGGTTGGTTCGATCAGCAGATTTATGTGGTTATGGTTATGGTACCTCTACTTTGAACTTTAGTTGTAACGCCACCTTTGCGCTCGAACTTAACTCCTACGAACAGAATTCACTCATTTGTTCAATTGCTTTCAATTTCTTTAATATTTAATTGTCAATCGGCGCTTAACCTAAGGCCTCGGTACGCGATCGTTTAAATTAACTAATTGACTTCAGAAGTTAATTCAATGTAGTTCAAAATGAAGATGAGATGAGTAAGCGATGTTTCGGTAGAAAATGGAACGAAGAATAGAGAGCCACGTGATAACAAAACAAAAAACTAAAGTTACGTATAACACTCGTTCCTTTAACCAAGTTCAACAAACCAGTTTGAGAGCAACAAGCGTTAACTGTCATTTCAAACAAAAACCTCTACATTGCTGATCAGCTGCTTATTTGGCTGCCTCTTCTGTATGGATACTTTTACGAATACCAATGCACTGTGGGGGAAAAGAGGTTGAGTGAGTGTGAAAAGCAATTGAACTTAGAACGAATGAGCATGTTGGAACACTTGGTTACTCCACAAATTAACTGACGCTCCATTCTACGTAGAGGGCATATGTACTTATGTACGCATATGTATTGACTTATTGCAGCGTTAATTTGTTGTTTTTCAATTAGGTGAGTGGTAGTCAAACACGTATGTATGTATTATCTCCAAAGAAGTATTCTACTGCGAGGGAAGAAAGAGCGCACGAGAATATAACAGCGTACGCTAAATTGTACTTGTATGTAGGGTCAGTTAAACTGGCTACAGGTTTGCTCACGATACTATTGATATGAGTAAGAGCAAGGCATCAAGGGACGGTACTTGCTGTTATGTTAAAAAAAAGAGTATAAAAAAAGTAATGATAAATAAATAAAAAAAGGTAATAATCAACTGAGCCGCTTGCTTCGTTTTTATACACATAGCAAGTAATGGCGAATCAGTTTGAAAGTGAAGCGCAAACGAATCGAAAGCAACAAGTTGCTGTTGTCGCAATTGCCGTCGCTTTCGTTGTTGTTTGGTTGGTAATATCAGTTGGTTGTTGCTATTGTCGAGCGCTTGTCAACATAACATTCGTACAAAAAACAAAAAAAAATCGCAATGCAATTGTGGGTTTGTTAGTCAGTTCAAGTGCTTCTATTTTTTCTTATTATTTTGCCGGACACAAAGTGCAGTTTGCACGGAATGCTGTGTGCATCTTTAAGTGTTTTTTACGATGCAAAGAAATAGTGCAATGCAGCATATTTGTGTTTTCTTTTTAATTTCTTTTGTAATTACAAATGAAACGTGACGTATAGCGGTGCGATGACGTTACGTTCGATTAAACATAATTGACGATGAATCACAAAAGAAACTGTGACCGCGTTTTCGGTGTTAATAGAGGAAATGCAGTCATTTACGTAGAATAAAATTGAAAAAAAAAAAAAAATAGTACGTTCTGAGGAATAAAAGGAATACATAAAGAAATATTTAAGCAGAAGTCAACCACAAATATTTAAGAAATACTAAAATAAAGTTGCGCTCATAAGACGAAAGTGTATAAAAAATACAGTGGCTGAAATGTAGTGTTCAGAATAAGGTTATGGATTGCATTGTAAAAGGATTGCAGAGGGTTTTATTTGGACAAGTGAATATGTCGGCAGTGGCTTCCAGTTACCTAAGTGTCTCCATCAATTCTTTGGCAACCCTTGCTCAATAGGATAGTATATTTTCATCAAGTAAAAACGCCTTGCATTGCCTATTTTGAAGTTCGGCACACTTTTGAATAAAATCAAGGTTTAATTCGGTTAATTGTCGTTGACTTGGAAAAAATACAGGAAACCAATTTGTTGTTGAAACTCCTAATAAATAAACTAAATATTGTTTGCTAAGCTCAAAATTATAAAAAAAATCATTATAACTACAAATCTGCTTAAACTAGACGAGAAATTGTAGATTAAAATCGTACAAAGGGTGGTATTGGATTTAAAATTGAAATTAAACAAGGAAAATTCAAATTGATTGGGCAATCTTTACTATTTTTGACAATTATTTTTTAAAGATAATCCCTTTCAAATGTTGGCCATAATTCGGCCATCCGTAAGCACCAAATTTGAATGACTCACTGGAGACCTTCGGTCGGTATCTCGTGTATAACTTAAGCAATTTTGGCTTACAATGCCTCAAGCTGGTTTATCCACAAAGCATTTAGACTACTTTACATACCCCACAAATAAAAGTCCAATGGTGTAATATCACACGAACAACCCACTGGTCCGAGGCGAGAGATAAATTGCTCACGAAACGAAGACGCATAAATCCATAAATGGATATGGTTTTGAAAAAGTGTTTTGTTTTTTTTGTTTTTTGCCAATTCATAATTGTTTGTCATTTTAATTTTTCTGAGGCCACTATCTGCAGCCGATATGCAAACCTGAGCATCTCTACAATGCCTTATTACATTATTACACTTCATAACTAACTCTTATGGTTTTTAAACGTCAGTACTAAAAAAACAGCAGAAAAAAACCTAAAAAAATACTAAAGCAAGAAAATTTAATAAGCATAAGTATACGAAAACGAACAACAAAAAATTGCAAGTACCGGTTGCATATAAAATTGTGCTTATAATACGAAAAAAGTGAATGCTTTCAAAATATTGATAATTTCATATTACATAACAAATTACAAGCGTCGGTCGCGTGTATATTGGAATTTTATTTCGATCGTGATGAAAATAAGCACTTAAAAATATGAATATCATTAAATAATATTATTTACTGATTAAATATAAACTAAAACATAAAAATTTACTTATTCTACTTTAGTGAGTTATAATAAAATTAATACAGCTAAAATTAGCGCTACACCTTTCTTCACCTGGCCAATTAATTGCACTCACTGTGCACAGTGTATTGAAACACGAAAAAATCCCAGCAAAAAAAAACAAAGCACTGCTAACGAAAATGTGTTTTTCTTTCATTTTAGCAACGCTTGTGCCACTAAACTAACAATTTACTATCCCGAAATATTCAACTAACGACGGAAAGTTTGAAATTTTATCTACTTTCCGAAAAAAAGACACTCAAAAGTATTACTACTACGACTGCATTTAGCATACTATTAAATATACCAAAGATCCACGCCGACTTCGCATCATTATTTTACTATACATAAAATAATAACTACTACAAAAGCATACGTAATATGCCGTCACCTACCAAATCGTTAAATCAACGTGATCGCATACGTGATCCTCGCGAAGAGATTCTACTCGAGACAAATTTCGAAGATGATGGCGTACTAACGCGTGCCTACAACAACAATCCTTATAATGGGGGCACGGCGATACATAATCGTCGACGAAGCACCTATCGCTCAGATCACTCTTTGGACCGTTACACTGAGCGCGGCGGCGATGAAGGTAAACCCAAAAGCCATTTCATTCATACACCAATAAATAGCACCAACAAGGTTTCGATACTTAATAAATTGTTGCTAGAATTGTCAAAATGGACATTGCTTATTGCTGCTTATGGCACAAATGAGTATGTTTTTCTTTTTTTCTTTTTTTTTTTTCTTTTGCTGGAAGTTGTGTAATTTGAAAGTGTGCAATTCACGACTTCGTAATATGACACTTTGCAGATTTCTGTGTGTATATATGCGTTTTTTTCTTTCTTTTTTTTTACTGTGCTTTCGACCTTCTGTTGGCCCACTTTATCAAATCACTGCTTTTTTGCCCGTAAACGCCGCGGTTATAGCCAGTGCGAGCATTTGGCGATGCACCACTTCTTTGACTTTGTTTTTGTTTTAAGATTTTAATGCCGCATTAATAGGTTAATTTGCGTTTTGCTCTATAAAGAAAGCTATTTTGTATGTGGAATAAACATAAATGCATGCATACGTGTGTATGTATGTATGTACATATATATATTAAGTACATCTGATATCTTATTAGGCGCATTGTTTTTTATTATTTCCCCAAGCGTAAAATCCAAACTACAGTAGTTTATACAAGTACATACATAAATTTCCCGAAAAGCTAGTTTATCGTAGTTTCCCCCACTTTTTTTACTTACTTTACTTATACTAAATTTTTTCCACCTTATTGCCCTCATTCAATATCCCCATACATTTACTTTCCACTTATTTTCGTTGTTTTTTCTTATCAGCATATTTTTTCAAACAGTTTCCCCACTTTACTATGCCCAATTACGATAGACCTACATACCCCGTCCCATATCTTATCGCTAGTTATCGCTCTCCATACAATCATAACCAATATAATACATTTCATGTGCTTGTGTGTACTCCCCGAATGTAAAATTACTGTATTTCTAGGCATTGTATTCCAAAATACCTAAACCTTCCACACATACTTACATACAAACATAATGGCTCCTTGTAAAATTTGCTCCAATATACATCAGTTCCATTGGTTCCATCGTTGAATCGTATGCTCGCTCATATTGCGTGTATTTGTATATTGAGTCACTTGTAGCTCCGCTACTTGTGGAAAAGAATCAAGCGATCGGTTAGGTGCATTGACGCTCAAGCTATTCTACAACAACAGCTGCTAGTGTGTGGCCTGTGGTATGAGCACGCATTAATACAATTTGTTAATTATTTTATTTGCACTGTGAGAAAAAAGTTGGCAAAAAATGCATATTAGTCAGAGGAAGTAATATTTTAGAAAAGATTTAGTATCATCAAATGAATTCAGCGGTGTTTGTCAAAAGTTTTCTAAATATGTGCATAAGTGAAAATTATTCACTGGAAGTAATATTTTAGATAACATCAAGTTGTTTCCTCAAGCCGTCACAAATCTGTCTAAAGTTTTTAAAGGCAACTACGAACATATTTCGATTATGAGATTAATGCTAGTTTATTTTTTTGAAATTATTTTACCTTCACTCTATCTTATGCATTCTGTTCTCAGGGTTTTCCCAGAGACGCTCATTAATCACAATACAAATGGCGTTTTTAAATTCAAGACCTCACCAAATATCAAAAATTAGTAGAATTAAAAATTAAGTAACAATACATTCATAGTACATAAAAGTAATATAAGTGCCACATTTACTCGCATCAGGGCTGCACTGAGGAGAAGAGGTATCGCTGAAAAACTTGTTGCACTTATAACGCAACGTTCTTCGGGACCCTTTTCACATGCTGAGTGACGTACGACAAGGCTGCATCCTGTCACCAATTCTCTTTCTTCTCGGCATCGAAGACGTGTTGAGCGCTGCTTTTAGCAACGAAAACCAACAAAGGGGCATCCAATGGCAGATAAACAGCACATTCCTTAGATACTTGGCATATGCTGACGACTTGCTGCTTGCTCGCATACAAGCTGTGTGACCTCAAATTGCTAACACAAGCCATGCAGAAGAAGCTGAATCCAACCGGCCGCAAAGTCAATGTTGGGAAAATTAAAGCGCTGCATCTCAATAACACCACATCGGAACCACTGATCGACTATCAGCGCACAATAGTTGGAAACTGTTGATAAATTCTGCTACCTTGGCTGCATGGTCATGGGATTCGAATATATGCATCAGAAATCAAAAAAAGAAATGACAATTGATTTGCCCCACGCTAAGGAAAAATGACGACAATGTCGCTAAACAAGCGCTGCGCTGGAATCCATTTTCCCAAATTGGTAGAGGAATTGGCAGACCACGTATCACCTGGCGGCGCTCAACAGAAGCTGAAATGAAGTTTCTTGGATTTTCGTGGAATGACTTCGATGGTGAGCGCACACTGTGCGCATGGCGTGCAGCCGTCCTAAAAAATCCTTTTTAACAACAAATTCTCTAACGACCTTTGACGTCCTCAAGTCCAAGGTTAGACTGGTTTGACCAAGGAATGGAAGTCTATTGTTCTGAATCGTGGACGAAGCCAAAACTCACACTGAGCTGTAATCGCTACTTGATGATGATGACTTCATTTTCAGATAAACCCAAATGGCCTTACAACAAAACTACACCTTTTAAAGCTCAAAATGAGAAAATGTAACATTATATTGAGAAATTGTAAATTGAAATTCAGAAATGTAAGTTCGAAATAAGAAAATATAAATTAATATGAAAAAGTATAAAATTGTATTGGGAATATACTTATTTTAGATTGGGGAACAAGAAATCCATTATTTTAGCTCCTGGGTGATGCTACGACTATTAACATGCCAGTCAACTTCGATCACAGAAATAGATCATATCGACATTTTCTTTAACATCAAAAATGCCTCAACGGAATCGACGAAACCAAAATCGCATTTAATTAGCTGTTACAATATCGAACCATAAGCACCATTCAAAATTTCAGCGGTCTGGCTTGCATTTTCGCATTTTCGTCTTTATCAAAAAAAGGGTAAAATGTCCCAGATTTTCTCTATGTTGACTTCCATTGTTAGCACCCTGTAACTCACAACTGTACGGAATAAACAAAAAACAGCAAACAAATTTTTTTCGCGAGAAAATTTACCGTGACAACGAGCATAAACTTTAAATTGTTTGATCGATGGTTTACGAGATATCGATCACAACAGTCATCTACCGAGAAAATAATGGATTTCTTTTTCCCTAAACAATACTATAAGTTAATATTGGTAAATGTAAGATCAAAATGCGAAAAAGTGACGCTACCAGTGACAAAATCAGCTATCAGTGAAAATCTTTTTCGCAAAATTTGACTCACTTGCGGATACATATTCAATGATATTTACAACTTTGAATTGCACAAATTATTTTTTAGGAAAGCGCAGAAAAGACGGAGCTCAATTTCTTCATGTGTTAATTCAAAAACCCTTTGGCCCCATTGCAATATACGAAGGACTCAGACTCCTCGCCATTCAATTTCCAAACTCGTAGCTGTGTTTACCGGTCACTGGACGATAGGCACACACGCGGAAAAGCTAGGGTTACCATTTAACCCCATTGTAACCTTTCAGAGAAGAAGACTGTAGAGCATTTTCTCTGTAAATGTTCGGGTCTTGCAACTGGATGATTAAGATCACTGGGCGCTCCTTTCTTCGACAGCCTGGGGCAGTGTACCAACCTGAATCCAATAAATCTCCTCCATTATATCAACAGCTCTGGCTGGCTGTAGATAGCTGCCTATTGGAGGTCTCATAATGGTATCAAAACGGCGCTTCAGTACTCCTTGAGGAGTGCCAGACGGGCATTTCAACCATTTCACGTACTTACCTACCTACAACTTTGAATAATTTGAATTAATCGAAAAATTTGGCGATTCATCTTTTCTCATCTCTTTGATGCGAATTTCGTTTTAGCTCTGTTTAACTGGGCGTCATATTGCGGCGAATATCAACCGACGGCATCGCTCCGCCCAACGCAGTTCGCTCAGCCATTTGATTCTGTTTATACTTTGTATGCTGTGCCTGTAGTCATCACTTTGCCAGTTTGTTTTATAGCTACCCAATTCTAATGATAAATTTTACTTCATTAGTAGACAACGGCAGTAGAACTCAATGAAATCACCCACAATTAGTCTTCACAATTGCCGACATTAGTTGACTTATAATTGCTTAACTTGGTCCATTGTTGAACTTAAGGGTCAATTATGTGTTGTTTGTCAGTGAGATTGAATTACATTGAAAACAAATAAGCACACACAGATGCACAAGCACATACACACACAGCTACTTAGTGTATTTTATAAGTGTTCTAAGCACCCACTTATGCAAAAGTGTAAAGTTGAAGATTCGCATTAAGCATTTGTTTAAGTGCTTGCATAAGTAAGCAAAATTTATATGTGTGTTTGTGCACACTTCTGTGCTCTAAAAACGCAGTTGGATAAATCTGCATATTAAATAACTCAAATTGCAAACATCTACTCGCACTTCTGCTACGGTTAGCTATACATAAATGCACACCCACATACAGACAGATATCAGTTTGCATAATTGGGGCACTTGTTAATATTGGTACAAGAGTTCTTGCGCTTGTTAAAGATGTGCATACATATGTATGAGGATATTTTAACTAATGGTTTTGGTAATTTAATATTAGGCGGTCAGTTGAAGCTTAATTCTTTAATTGCTATTTTAAGATAATTTGTGGAAAATTTTAATTGACAGTCAATTTACAATTTAATTGTATTTGCAAATATTTAAATATTAAAATTTAATGGAGATTTATAGAAAATTATAATTTTTTTCAAACTCGATGGCAACTAAATTTACACAAAATTTAATTGAATTATAGAATTTATATTTTTTACGTACACTTAAATAAATGGCTTTGGTAATACTTCTTTAGCGCATATTTTTTTTTGTGACATTTCGACTCATTTTATATTTATTTATACAGTAGAAACTCGATTATTGCCAGTTTCGAGTTTATCGCAAGTACTGAGGTGTTTTTTTCCATATAAAATAAAATAGTTTTTTTACTAATAGCAATCCAAGTTTATTTGTTTTTGTTATATTAATTAAATACATGTTAATGCGTTAAATTTCATTTGAAATTAAATAAATTTTCGATTCTATCAGGCAGAAGTCTTAGCCATAAAGGAGGTAACTGTGTAACTTAAAACAAACGCCGTAACAAAAAACGATAAATATCCTCTCGAAAGTTGCTTAGGAATGCCTGGCAGCTCTAAGTGATATTATTAGTACGGTCTTCAAAGTCAGTCTTATATGGGTTTTGAGACCTAAGGGGTTAGAGGTAGTCAGAGGCCCGAAAAAATTATGATTTTCAATAATTTTTTTTACTAGTCAATTGCTTTATTTAAAAAAATAAAAACATAGCATTAATTCACCATGTTTCGAAAAAAAGAAATTAATAATTGTAAAAATTATCGCTGTTTGTGTGGAGCCCATTTCTCTAGAAGTACCTTACGGTGATCATCACAAGTCCCTGGAGATCCATCTAAAATCAATATGGCAAGAGAAATTAGTTGTACTCGTATTAATAGATAATCTTGTGCCTGATCGAAGTTTTTTTTCAAAATTAACAATATGGCGACCAGAAAATATTTTTCAGATTTTCGAAAAGAAAACCCGGCAATTGATTGTTGAAAACCAATCGAAATTTTTAAAAGAAAAAATCCTTCGATTAGTCACGGTGTTTTTCAAAAGCAGTATACATTCTATTGAAATCTACCAAGTGGTTTTTAAGTTAGAGTGATCACCAGTTCAAAAAACATAGTTTTAAGAAAAACGCATTGAAAGTGTTGCTACTTACTCTCGAACGCTCCGGAGCACCCTTTGTAAATTATTGAATAACTCGAAAAGTATTTGTCAGATTCACTTAACATTTTCGCATAATATTTTTAATGTAAAATGTAGAAAATGTAAAAAAAAACCAATTTTTTGAAAATTCTGACTACCTCTAACTCCTTAAAACAAACGCCGTAACAAAAAACGATAAATATCCTCTCGAATAGCCAGGCGACTATCAAATCAATTGAGGCAGTTATACTAAGATCAAAGGTTGCTCAAGAATGCCTGGCAGCTCTAGATGATATTAGTACCGTCTTCAAAGTCAGTCTTACATGGGTTCTGGTACATAAAGATATTCAAGGAAATTGCAAGGCCGATGAGCTAGCCAAAAAGGGTACTTACTTATCTTCCGCTACTTGAAATAGAGACAATATTGGAATCCTTATGGCAACTTGCAAATTAAGGGAAAATAATATTGTAATATTCTTCCAGAGGACAAAAGGTCATGGAGAGAAGAAAATACCAGGCTCTAATTTGGCCGCAAATAGATAGATAAGAAAAGGTCAAGAGAATTGCTCAAACTCTCAAGAGGGAACATCTCGAAGGTCATGGTTTGTGTCACCGGCCATTGGCTGTTAGGTAGGCACTCTTCTAGGCTAGGAATATTTTCGCATGACTATTGCAGAAGTTGTAGAAACGTAGAACACTTCCTCTGTAACTGTCCAGCCCCTGCTGAAGAATGATAGAAGCAAATTTAGTGCTTTTTTATACCGAAAATGCGAAAATTTTGAAGTTTCGTGTTTGTTTCTTTTTTTTAATTGAAAGTTACCGAAACTTTAAGTTAAAAAAAACTGTATTATTATACAAAAGAAGGTTAAAAGAGGCCACTCTGAGAAGATTTTAGTATTAATGAAAATTTGTTAGTTCTTATAAAATTTGAAATTTTCAAAGTGAAAATTTAATTTTTTGTTCCTTTTAAGGTTATGTTAGAATATCAAATCTTATTCCCTCAACACTTTTTAACATTAAAAACCTTTTTACACATTTTAAAAAGCATTTGAATTTGCTGAATGCGAATTAAAACCAAAGAAGTGTAATCGTTTCTTTCGTTCATCAATCCTTAGTGGGACATAGGGCATCAAGAGATGTATTCATAGTAAAAATAAGCAACAAAATACCAGAAAATACTGAAGAAACCTAACGAAATTTTTACGAAAAGAGCAACTTATTTTGACACATAACCTGAAATATAGCAAAAAACCATAATACATTTATTTAAAAAACGCACATTTTAAAGATAATTTCTCACGCATACAAAGTTTTTTAAGTAATTCAATAAAAAATTGGTATTTTATTTTTTTTAAATGGGCATTTTAGTGCGTTTTTATATCCAAAGCTAAGCAACCCTGCGGTAGTGATGGAGAAATTTGACTGCTGAAAGGAGAAGAACACCAACAATAACCGCAATTGCGGGCAATGCCACCAGATGTTGGAAAAAGTAAAGCTAAATAAAACTGAGTGAATTATTAAACTAATATAAAAAATATATATATTTTTCAAAATTTTAAACATTACTTTTAATTAGAACAGGCTAGAAAAATGTCTCGAAAAGAACTAAAATTCCGAGACTAAATAAAAAACAATGCTAAACCAAGTAACGAAAATGGTAATCTGACCATACTGGTGCTAATACGACGTCACTCATTGTCAAATTCGCTGAGAGTAAAGTAACGGTATCACGATAAGCGCCATCTCATTATTCTTTCCATCATTGCCTTAGCTAGGAGTAGAGCAAAGATGTTAGGAAAATACTCCTATCCTACACTTAATAAGAGCGTCTAAATAATAAACACCGAGGTTCCCGTGTTACACAGTGGTACCACAACGGACCTACATAGCCTACGTAAGTTGGCTATTTTAAATCGACTGCCACAAAAACTCAACCTAGCCTAAGCGCCTCCAAAATAAGCCAGACTGATAGGCATTGTATATCTGCGCTTTTGTTAAATTTAAATCTACAATTGTCTTGCTAAATTTGCCCAAAAATGGGTCGATGGAGTCACTCTTGTTGGATAATTTTTCTCTGCAAATTTTTAGCCATCATATTCCATGCCTCTTTTTAAAGTTTGCCATCCAACCAACCCTTGCTAGTGTGGAAGCCTCAAGGCTTTTCCTGAACTTTGGCATGTATCAACTTGACTTTCTCTTTTAGCATCTCTCACTTGTAATTGGTAAGGTTTTGGCTCTTTGATCCGCAAACCAATTGAACAACGCCTTTTGCATTGTCAAAAACTCAGAAATCTTAAGAGTTTTCCTTTTACCTGCACCGGATTCAGATCGCATAGCAAATTTCTTTATGCAATGTAATTTTGTTTTTTAACGAGTTATTGCTGCTCTGTGCCTGTGAAAGTTTTTAGCTAATGCATTTATGGGAATTCCCGCATTTAATTTGTTCAAAATCTCAGCATTTTCTTTTATTGTAAGCAGCGTAAATTTTCTCTTTGAGATTATGAGACCATACTATGCAAAAGTTAAGGCTTAAAAAGTAAAACGATACTTCCCCTAAATTCAATCAGCTGAATTTACTTCAAAATTTGTCACTACCAGAATGACATTGGCGGTACTTCCTCGAGCCTTATTCTTAAAAATACAACGTAAAGATAGCAAAAGAGAAAGGCAATGAAAAAATGTTTCGAGTAGCGAGCTAAAAAATGCCTAATGTTGCAAGTACTGAGTATGCAATGAAAAAAAAATTGTGTCGCAAGCATCTAGGTGTGCAAGTATCGAGTTTCTACTGTATATACATTTTTTTGCTGCATTTGCCAATTGTTTGTCCGCTATTTAAATTGCCCACTTAACGCATTTGAAATTTATTCCATATTTAATTACTAAAATTGCGTCTAATTAATGAAATTATTGCAATTATTTGTGAAAAAATTCGTTTCATTTTTACACACAAGTTTTGCCACAATGTAAAGCCATCCATAACAGCGCACGTCAATAAATTAATTTACGCACCAGGGAAATGCAAATTATTGAAGTGCGTGGTACATACATACACATAGGTAGGTATGTATATTCCTAATTATGTGCATAATTAATACTATTACAAATACTTGCCTACATACACAACTATTTAAATGAATGATTACATATTTACAAATACAATACTTACTTATGAACATTTATGCATACTTAATCTTGCCATAAATTCTGTGACAAATTTTACAATGCATACAGCGAGAACAAATTCGCTGAAAAAAGCTCCGTTATTTTGTTTGTTTACCGCACTATCAATCGCTTTTTCCAAACGTCTGAAGTGACTGACAGAAAAAAAGTGGTCGTCCTCGCATAGTTCGAACCAGTACAGCCATAAAAGCCATTCGAGACAGAATTCTCAGAAATCCCTTTAGAAAGTGGAAAAACATGTCCAGGGAAATGAATGTATCGACCAGATCGATGACAACACTAATTAGAGATGATCTCCGCATAAAAACCTTCCGTCGCTCAACTGCTCATCTTTTGACAACGCGCTTGAAGAAAATTAGACTCGGCAGATGCAAGCAGCTTCTTCAGTCACGCGGTGAACGGCCGTGAAAATATTTTTTTCACAAATGAGAAAATGTTCACTGTTGAAGTTTTTAATAAGCAAAACGACAAAATCTATGCTAAAACTTCTAAAGAGGCAAAAAGTGTTGTTCCAAGTGTTCAGAGTGGGCACCATCCAGCCTCCGTGGTGTGAGTGAAAAGGCGTTACCTCTCTTCATTTCTGCGAAAAGGTGTTCAGACCAGCGCAAAAGTGTACCAAGAAGACGTCTTAGAAGGCGTGGTGGAGCGGTTGAGCAGTACTCTCTTCAATGGAGAGCGTAGGATCTTCAAGCAAGATTCCGTTCCACCAATGGCTAAAAAACAATACTCTTTGGTTCATAGCCGCAAAATATTTTCAATCTAGAAGTTCAGACTGCAGTTTATGAGCAGAATTGGAGGTATGGCCTGTGGAAGAGCTCACAGAAATTTGGAGAGTCTCAAACAATCTTTGGTTCGACCATCGACGTCAATATCAATGGAAATTGTGCGTCCTGCAATAGCTAAATGACTTATAACAGAACTTATGGCAGGACTAAGTACATTCGAAGCATCTGGCGATCTCCATCAGCTTTCGACTCCCCGACTACTGCAGTGCTTTTCAGACTGAACTGATGGCATTAATAAAACCGGGACACTAGTACAGTGTGATGGATTTCCTGGAGATTATATCTACATTTTCACTGTTAGCCAGGGGGCAATAAAACTTCCCCAAAAGTAGCTGGAAACCACTAAGGTAACCCTGAAATGTCGCACATCTCTTTTTCTAATAGCGGTCGCCCCTCGGCAGCCAATGTTAAAACTCCGAGTGTATTTCTGCCACGAAAAAACTCCTCATGAAAAAAACAAAACAAACATCTAACAGAAGTGTACGCGCCAATTATTTATTAACTTTATTTTTGAGTCATAGTGCACCTTCTACGCCACTGTCCTACTCTATCCTGAAGCAGATTTACCATTTAGAGGATGAGAGTTTCAGCTCGGTAGAAATCAGGGACCTTATAAAATTTCCGAACGCTTTACATTTATTTTAGGAGAGACAAAAACAAGTTCCCTACGCGCTAGGAGCCTGAAAGTGTGCAGCCGCTACAACTTAACCCAACCTAACCTAGCTTAACCTAGCCTAGAAGGCTTGTAATGAATTTGAGCACTTTGTCAGATTTTTTGCACCATATCACTAATGGGCTCTGAGCCACAAAACCTAAGTGAATATGTCTTCGACTTGCAAGAGCTGCATTCTCGGATTAGTCCATTAATTAAAAAAAAACTTCATGTTTACTTCACTATTTATTGCATTTGCATTCTTTATTTTTTTTTTTATTAGAAATTCCAAAATTTTCGAAAAAAGTGCACCAATAAGAGCCAGTCTATAAGTGCCACCCTAACCTCTTAAGTATCACAACTGAACTCTATACCAATATTCAAATATGCTTCACCGCATGCAATTTGTAATCAAAGAATTGTATAGATTAATCTCCGCAAAGCCGCAAACCTGGCAAAGAACTTTATCTTAGGCCAAACCCAATGTGAGTAAACATTAATAATAAATATTCTCTCAAAACGTATACGTACTTACAGAACAACAAGACTGATTTGGATCATTTAATAATGCACAGCAGGAGTAAGTAAATGTATAAGTAGAAGATTGAGTCAGAGGTACAGAGTAAGGACATTTTAAGGAGGTAACCGCAAATAATTCCCAGAACAATCATTAAAACCGCCTACAACATTACGCCCAAACAAAGAAACCAGAGAAACCAAACAACAACGACAGCTCAAGTAAACGAAGCAAACAAACAAACAAATAGAACTATAGACAGGCAGACTCAGATGTACAGAAACGAGCAAAACGACGAAAATACACAATTAAGCTTGCATAGAAATAGCAACAACAACTTTAGCTGAAAGCATCAGCCAAGCAGCACCCACCTTCAGAGAAACACTCAACCTTTCCATTGTGCATCAGCTAGGAATCGCTCTTCAGATATTTTCAATACTACCATGCTCATTATTGATATGCTTCAATGGAATAGGAACGCGCGGGTAACACAGTGCGATTACATTCTCACATTTTTTATACCCAAAGTGTGATTACAGTGAGTACGAGTACTGTTAGAGGGGAAGTTGGCAATGCAGCAATTCAGCCCATTTGTCTGTCTGCCATTGCAAACTTCAAAACGAGTTCGCACACAATTGATTTCCTTCCGTTTTGCGACACGTCGAAGTGTGTATACATACATACACTTATACATAAATATACCGTATATGCATTGAATACTTAAATATGTATATTGATGTTGATACCATCAGTGCACCGAAATGGGAATAGAGCCAGACATACAGACTGACAAATAGGCAAATATAAAAGCCAACAAGAAAACAAGCAGCGAAAGTGTGAGTTGATAGGTTAACAAAAACAGATATATGTATGTATGTATGTATGTATGACTGAATATATGTACATGAGTAAGTGTCAGGCTCTGTAGGCTGCGAATGAATGTCGGAAATATCAAAAATGTTTTATTGCTTTAAAAGTAAAATAAATAGCATTTCTGGCAGTCAATTAGGCTTCCTAGTGTTACACTATTTTTGAAGAGGGTTAAATGAAAACAAAACCACGAGAGCACACCGAGTGATATGCTGATATCTGAAATAAAATTCTCTGTTTCCCTCCATTTGGATAATGCCTCTCTCTCGTATTTAAACCATTTCGAATCGATGTACTCTTATGAAGAGACAGATATTTGTACAGAGCGTTCTCTGGGAATTGTAAATTTCACTGTTTCCATTGTGATCGATACCTACAATATCGAAACCCATTTAGTTTCGAGATGGAGAGTTAAAATGTACCACAAAAAATTCTTCTTTAAATTCTATATTATTATATTTAGAAGTCTGAGGACAAAAATTTTATTAATGCATTGTATTTTCGATAAGCTATTCAAACTTTGACGAAATAAAATTTTACAACTTTATCCCTCCGTAAAAAAACTCAGACTCTCTCCAAGTTGATCCTAGAAACATCATCTTTCATAATTATTTGCGATTGTTCGTCTTGAGTAAAATTTTTGTAATTTTTTTTTTTTTTACTAAGCTTTGCTTAGCTCTATGCTCCACTAAATGTCATCGAAATTATCTGTGGTAAGGGTATTTGTATCAAGGTTCCAATCTTTTTCAATTGTTCAGAAATAATGATGTTACAAGTAGTTACCTTTGTATCCCTTTTGAATAAGCCCCTGTTTCTATAAAATAATGCAATTTTGCGATGACAACAAATTAAAACTAACCCAACCTAACCTTAAATTACTCTAATCGCTATTAATTCATACCCCTACGATTTCTCCTACTACCCGATGCAAAATTATGAACACACCACTATATAAAAATATATATTAGTTCACATAACAACAAAAACCATAAAAGCAGAGTTTCAAACTTTGATAAAATGAGTATTTCTATATTTTCAAAATTTAAATTAATTTAAGTATATTAAAAATGCCATTTTTTTTTTATTTGAAAGGAAGTAAATCATGCCATTATAGTAACAAAAATAAATTCACGCCAATTCCCACTTGCTGTTCATTGGAGCATTCAAGTAATTTCCAACAACAAATAACAATCAATTCTCTGACAAGGAATATTTTTAAATTTTACTAAAACATACACATATGTACATTTTACAAATTTTCTACAAACTTCAATAGACGAAAAATTATTGCCTCCGAAACGGGTTCAATTTTGCGCTAAGAAACCTACTTCTGAATTAAATTGCTTACCAGTAGCGCAGGTTCTCTCCGCCTTGTGCATGAAAATGTTTGTATGTACATATGTTTGTGCAAACAGTTAAAGTGTGAAATTGCATACAAGTCAACAATCACCTGCTGCTGCTATGCCCGCAATTACTTTGGCAACAATACTCTAACAGGCTGACATTACTGCTTTATGTGCCGTTCAAATTCTCTCACCCTCACCATGAAATCAGATATACTGATACTGCTGTTGCCCTCAACTCTGCTTTGGTTGCTCTGTCGCGTATAAAGAGCGCTGCTCCAGCCGTTAACACAACTATTACCATTACGTTTACCATTCCCACTGTGCCAATAGAGCGTAAAACCTTTTGACGAATCGACAAGTAAATATTATTTTGAGGTTATATTCAAAGGCCTTTTGCACAAATATATGTGCAAGAATATAAGTATAGGTATGTTTGAACATACTTACCGATGGGAGGTACACTTCTAATCATTAAAATAGGCACTCATACCTATGAACTGAACTCGCGCAAACAATTTTTCAGTTTTAAGGCAACTTTTTTGGAAGCTGTTTTTTTATTATTATTTGACGAAAATATCTACTTGAAGATTACTAATGTTTTTTTTTTAATACTATCTAAAAAGTTTTCAAAAGGCCTCTTCTATTCGTGATTTCTCTGCTCGACTAACTTGACTCTTATGGATAAGATTCGCCACTAGCAAGTATGGATATGCGCCACTTTCTAACGCTTGGCGAAAAGAAGAGACCTAAAGTTTAATTTCTGAGAATTGGTTGTAAGTCTGGTTGTAAAATAATAGAATTAAAAAAAATTAAATTTGTTTAGGCTGCGAAAATGTTTCTCATCGCCACTTGAACAGAATGAGCTACTTTCAAATCCTTTAAAGCGATGCGTAGCAATCATAATACAGGTCGACAAAAAAAACTTTTTTCTGGTTTTCCGTTTAAGTCATAAATTTTGATGTTATGCAACGAAAAGCACCAAATTATATAATACTTTTGGAGCTTTTGAACTTTGATTTCGCCTGTTTTACGTCGACAAGGCGTTTGATACGAAAAAATTCATAAAAACATAAGAAAATAATATAAATAAATAAATAATATTCACTTTTGAACTTGATTTTTTATTTTTGATCTATGCTGCTGTTGTTGTTTTTGTTGAAGTGGTTGAGTATTTCTGTTGAAATAATCCTAATTAGTGACTGGCGCCGTTTTACTACCACTGCTCTGGTGTGATCTCTATGCTATTATTAATCATTATATTTTAATTAAAATGACTCAAAGGCTCCGTAAAAATTTTTCTTACTCTAATTTATATTAAAATTATGAAAAAGCAATAATTGTTCTTAAAAATTCGAGAGAAAAGACTCAAAATTTTAACAAAATTATTTTTCCCCCTGTTAGTGACGTAACAGAAACCGAAGTTTGATATTCGGAAGCCAGACTCAAAAATTATTTTCCTGGTATTCGCAGTTTTTTTTTTCAATTATTCACAGGTATGGGTCCGTCATAGACCGAATTAGAATTACCAACATTTTTTTATTTTTTATTTTTACCTCACCATCCATCACAGGAAATATTAACAAATGTCTGGAAGTACCCCGAATAACCATAATCAGCTAATGTTTAACTCCAGTTGGAAACTGAAAATAGTTAATATTAGTGGCAGATATTTCTCTCTTTTTTTTTTTTTTGCTCTATTTTGTATGAAAATCACTTTTGCTATTTTTTTATTTCTACTTTGAACAGCTGATTAACTGCTAAGCTCAACACCAGAATCGTAATACGACTTAAAATATTAGCACGAGTCGAATTTTAACACGATAGAAAATTTCCACCGTTGCACACTTTTAACTCGAGTAAACATTTTAACATAATCTAAAAAAATTGTTTATGCATATGAATTGAATTTGCCCATATCAGATAAAATTGCATCAAAATGAAGCATACACGTACTAAAAGTTAGCTTAACTACACAAAAACTAAGAAAATTGTTTCAAACCAAAAAAATAAAAATTACATGTTCCTATTTCTATGCTCCTAGACGTACTTATGCAAGTATTTACTCTTAGCAACCAGCCACACACCCAGAATAAATCAACCGTACTGAAATTGGTGGATTGGACCGCCCGGCCCGCCTAGACCGACTATTAAATACTGTCCTATTACCGATAACAATCAACAGCCAAGTCATGGTTGGCAGCAACAACAACAGTAACACTGGCAATAACATTACAGGCGAAAGTAATAGCTGAAGCGGCAGTTGCAGGAGCAATCGCAATACCAATATAAAGCCGGCGCTAGCCAGCAGCCGCCGATAATGGCTGCTGATAATTGCTGCACCCCAAACGAGCCAGCAATTGCACTGCACACAGCAGTTCGCAAATAACATCAAAGTCAGTCTTAATTGAAGTAAGGTGGTATTTGCAGTAAATTTGATGTTTCATATGCCGTTCATCGTTTGCTAATCGCTTGGACATTAGTGACCGAATTTGTGATGGAGTAAACTGCTAATTGCCAATTTAAAAATACCGAAAAAGCTTGAGCGAAGTGCAATGATGTGTTTTACGCACGTACATACATATGTATGCAGCTCTTTTTACAGAAAAAAATTAAATGACAGTGCTATTAAAGTTTTCCATGAACAGCGAAAGCCATAAAATGACTGCATTTGACACTTGATGGTTTTAGCCAATATTTACTACTCTTCAGCGACAAACTGCAATCGAATATGTTGCGCGCCGCCTACCGATAATGACTCTGTTAATTGTCCACCAGAAAAATATGTTCATCTGTCATTATTTGTTCACTTTTGCATGTGTGCAGTCGCATTGTGTTTATGTGCAAATGTGTAAGTGCTTTTCGCCAATTTGCATTAAATTATGTCCATCACAAATGTTCATTTTGTGCGCAATATTTTACCATTAATTACAATGTATTTGTTTATTACAATGCCATCAGTCGATGAGAAGCTTTATTTTACACTCATTTAAATCTCATAGCTGATACTGTTGCAGTATTCAGTACGTATATCTGTAAGCCGTTCACGGATAAAATATCCATTATTTTAACGGTAATCAAGTAGATTAATAAAGCGTTTGTGGGAAATTGAAGGATATGGTTGAAGTTGAGATGAATGTTAAAATTATTAAATTTCATGCATTAAGGAATTCACTAACTTTAAAGCATAAGTATTAAAAGTATCAATAATCAACTTGAAAGTAGAGGAACTTTAATGATCACCATATACGATGGTAATGGGTGAATCCTTGCGCAACAAGGGACTAACTTTAGTAACTTTTGGGGTAACTTAGATGAAGAAGCTCTCTAACTTCAGCAACTTTGAGTACAGCTTAGATGAGGCCTCAATGAGTTATACGAAATTTGTCTATTAAATAACGAAACTGATACTGTACAACATTTCATTTTAACACGTTGACTGCCGAGCGAAATTTGCTGGTTATCACACAGCGCCGCAAGTGTGCATCACATATTTATATTTGAATTGTCATACATTATATATATATATCCTGTTATATGTTTTCAATTTTAAAATCAAACGACAGAAAATATAATTGACGCAATATTACACCAAAAACAATGCGCCGGCACCCATTGCCCGGCGCGGCGCCATTGAAAAGCCATGCGCCGGGCAATGGGTGCCGGCGCGGCAGTCAACGTGTTAAATGAGATTTTGGCTATACCGAATTGCTTACCGAAGCTTGAGGTAAGAATGGCAAAATTATTCAAATGAATAGCATTAAACGAATATTTTTGTCAGAAAGCATTCGTCACTCTGTTTCACTATCTTAAAAAAGAAATATTTAACTCTCAGGAGATGCAAAGTTCTACTTTGTACTCACCAACCATGCTCTTTTGAATGACTTTATCATTCCAACGTATTTTGATCACCTCCGCTTTCTTCAGCTCTGGTATCGCAATCGTTTTTCTACCAAAACCTTTGCTCAAATGAAGTGGGCCAACAATTTTTCAATTTCGTAATCTGTTAAATTTTTCGATGCACACATTTTGAATGGTCATGTTATATCACTGTACAAAACTTGCACTGAAACCAATGTCCGGCACTATTATTGTTTACATAAACTCAACCACATTGAGACTTCAATTATACATATGTATGTATAAGTATGTGTTCTTACCCTGAGTGAATAAAGAACTGATTGGCTCTAGAGATTTGCAAACGATCAACGGAATGTAATAAAAGTAGCGGGTATTGCATCTAGTACATTAAACAGTGCACTCTCCCAATGTTCTCTCACTCTTCTTTGTACATAGCTTTACTTAACATTGTATGCACACAACAAGCACATAAAATTTTAGCTGCTCAATAAATTAGTCCCTTACTATAAAAGAAGAAGTTCGTTTGATTGTCATACATGCATGCATAACAGCGTTATCAATGGCAGCCGAAAAGATTAACATTGGTCAGGTAAAGAACAAAAAGGCTCGAAAGTTGTTTAAAATGCGTAGCTTTTGTTCAGTCCTTGGATACTTCAATGTGCATAACTTTAGAGGATTTCGAAGCTATTACTTCTGGATGAATTCAACGATTTAAAGCGAAACTCAGCCCTTTTAATAATATTAACAGGAAATGTACATAACATTTACTGCAAGTATACAGTGAAAGGGGATTAGATCAAGCTTATTACCACTGTATAATCCACTACTGCACCAGCTTCAATATATTGGGCACCAAACTTACACCCAACATTCAAAATACATATCCTCTAAGCGTTTCCTAGCCTTCCAATGATTAACTATTATAATCCTGTCATTTATCCAAGAAAAAACATGCCTTGATTGACAAGCGCTCTGGACATAATAAATCCAAGTCACTCTGTCCGCTTCCCTCCAAACGAATCACCTTCAAATTTTCTTATTTTTCACTTTCTCTTTTTAATTTTCATTTCCAGCGAGTCAAAGAAACATGACCTCAAAGTAATGCATTGTAATCGCAAATAACAGATGTTTTCCGAATACAATACGAGTGCTTCCTATACCATATTCAAATGTTGCCTTTTTCTCAAATTTAAGCCAATTTCAGCTACGCACATACATGTGTACATTTGCTTCTCGCACTCCGATAATAGATGTATGCCATCAGGTTGCAGTTCAACCCATTCAGTGAGCAATCAATCTTGTCTGACAAATCTCAATGCATGCGAAAGCTAAACGATGAGTAGAAACGAAAATTGGCTTGGATGATATGCAAAAGGATAAATGCGAGCAGATGTTTATATGTATGAGTATCTACGAGTGTCTATGCACAAGTTTAGTCACGAAACGCGTACGAAGCCATAGGTATCTTTATGGTACATACGCATATAATTTCACATACATAACAACAGATGTTTTGTAGATTGAAAAAATATGTCCAAAATAGATAACAACCCATTTAAGCAGCCAAAAGTCCTTTGACTCAAACTATAGATGAGTACATACATAAATATGTCGTTACGAAAGCGATACTTTCACATCTTATATTTGAAATACAATTTCCTTTTGCGGTGAGCAAAAAGACATTTTAAAAAAAAAATTATAATTTACGTCTCGGTGCATTTTTCTGATGCCTTTCATGACCCTCGACTTTCATACGTTTGTATTTTGATTTTTAGAGTTCAACAGAGTAACAGGAAAAATGGAAGTGAAATGAAAATGCAAATCAATGAACTGCATTTGAAAAAAGAACGCATGAAATATGTTACACTTTTTTTTTACTTTGCATATGAAAAGCGGTTTGATGTTTGAACACCAAAGTCGACGTCAGCCTTTGAACCCACATGTGCGTGGGATGTGTGTCGATTTGAATACCCGCATGTGCATAAATGTGCGAGTGTGTCACTTTTGATGAAAGAAAATTGGATTTATATATTTATATCTGAATAAGGTTAACGTTGAACATACCTAAACAAGGATTAGAGGGGTCTAACAAGAATTCGAAAAATATATTGCAGTTGAATAAACAGCATAAGCCCATTATTTCTCTGTTTCCTATTATTATTATTATTTTTTTCATTTATTAGTGTTCAATATACTTAATGTAGGTACAAAAATTTCGATATAATTTTTAATTTGGATGGCTGCGGCTCGTAATAATGGCAAAAATGAAGTACAAAGATTTATGATAATCTAGTAGGTATTTTCAAAGGCTCCCCGGAAAAGGCGAAAAGATGCAAAGATGCGTAGTTTACCAACACTAGCGCCACTGCACCATGAAGACTCTTATTCTATTGACTCTACTGTACTCTGGATGTCCACAAACGCCATCAAGCCTATATTCCATGCCAAGTAACAAAACATTTTCGGTACTAAACCCCAAGCCCTATGGAAGAAGAGAATTTCAAAGATAGGCAACATCGAATTTCAAATTCAACACTCGAAAGACCTCATTAAAGAAACGAGAAAGGACGAGAGCTTCTTGGTGATGAAACGTGATGTTTCCAACATGAACCTGAAACTAAGCGTTAAAGGGCCGAATGGAAGGCCCCAGACGAGCAACCACCCAAATAATCACGTTTGGAGAAGTCAAAAATCAAGTCGATTGTTTTTACGATTCCAAGGGAATTGTCCACAAGAGGTTCGAGCCAACGGGCCAAACCGTCAATGCATTTTTCTATCTTGACGTTTTGAAGCGTTTGTTGCATCGCATCCATCGAATTCGCCCTGAATACCTCGAAGGAAGAAGCTGGCGCTTATTGCATGATAATTCACCACCTCATCGGTTCACTCTTGTGATTGATTTTTTGACCAGAAATCGCATTTTAACCATCAATCACTTACCGTATTCGCCTGATATGGCTCCCTGTGACTTCTACCTATTCGGAAAATTGCATTTGGAAAGGAAAACGTTTTGCGTCCGTGGAGGTCATCCAAAAGGCTTGTACCGACATCCTGAAGGACATTCCGGTCAATGACCTGAAACACTCTTTCGAAAATCTTTTAGATCGCGCAAAATAGTGTATCGAGGCTAGATGGGACTATTTTGAATAAATAAACTCGATGTTATCAGAACAAAGCTACTGTCGTTTCTATTTTAGCTCAGTCTTGATTATTTTGGACTTCACCTTATAGTTATGTATGTGCGTATATTTTGAGAGTCCGGATTCGTATGCACATTTTATGTCAAAATTAAAATAACTCATTCAACCAGTTAAACAATAATTCAAGACAATGAAGCGCAAATATGCAGCGCAGAATTTTTTACATTTTTCAATTTGTTTTCTATAAAACATCACATTCAAAACCACATCCCCTCATATCCGACAATTTTTCACTTTTTAATTTTTCAAATATTTTTCTACGAAAAAATCGCATTCAACACACTTTCATACCTCTACATATTCTAATAGGGTTCTGTGCTTTACTGCTCTGCCTTTGCAATCAATAAATAATATGGCATGCTTTTACTCATAGGTATAGGCATACATACATATGTACATATATATGTCACTAAATGTGCGCCTGTGCCTAGTACTTGCTCGTTATAGGTAGTTGAACACTTGAAAGCAGGTTGGTAGTAAAATAACGACAAATCTATTCTACGAATGCCAACTTAAGCGGTATGTATTTGGAGTTGAGCAAAAGGGTAATAAAAAAATTGTAATCTTAAAATGGCATTGCTGAAACAGTCATATCATAGCGATTGCAACTTAAAAAAATACGAAGTTATAGGCAGATATCCTGCTTTTTATATCAGATCTATCAGGAAATGAGATGGAAGCGACGAAGGTGGCACATTTTCAAATATGGCAAATATGGGTACTACGAATAGAGAGTTCTCTAATACGGACGATTTTGACACCCTTTGGCGCTGTGTTGTTTTGGAGACGTACATATGTTAACTATATTTATTCAGTTGCTAATGCCAAATCACCACCCAATTGATGGCGCTAAACTTTTTCTTGGACGAGCACAAAACGAAGTACCTCCTGTTATCAAGCAAACAATCAGCGCACTCGCGTATCTACACCCACGTCACTGTTAACAGTTGTAATTTCAAGGTCGCAAAAGACTTCGTTTGAGTAGGAACCAGCATTAACACCGATAACAATGTCAGCCTTGAAATCCAACGGAGAATCTCTCTTGCCAACAAGTGCTACTTTGGTCTAAGTAGGCAATTGACTAGTAAATTCTTCTCTCGGCGAAAAAAACTAACACTCTACAAGGCTCTTATCACGCCGTCCTCACGTAAGGCGCAGAAATTTGGGCAATGACAATATCTAATGAGACGTTTCTTGGAGTGTTTGCACGTTTGCGACGGTGAGTATCGTAGGCGATTTACGACGACATAGACATAGCGCAGCGAATAAATATCCAGCGGCTTCGCTGGCTGTGTCATGTCGTCCGAATGGATACAAACGCTCCAGCTCTGAAAGTATCCGATGCGGTGGTAGCTGGTGGTAGCAGAGGAAGAGGGCCTCCTCTGTGATGGAAAAATGAGGTGGAGAGGGACTTGGCTTCACTTGGTGTGTCCAACTGGCGCCGGTTAGCACGAGAGAAAGAAACGACTGGCGCTTTGTTAAACTCGGCAAAATCGCGTAAGCGGTTATCGCGCCAATTAAGAATGAGAAGAAACTTTTTGTTTTAAGATTTTCTGAAGTCGAAAACTCAAAGTCAACCAACCCACGCCGTTGCTCAAATTTAGCTAGATCTATGCAGTAGAATAATTGCGGATTGGACCTGTAATTTGAATTTCGTTAATATCTCGCTTTACTCCAATTTCTTTTTTTTTATTTAATTTTACTTTCACATATCCTGTTTTCTAATAATTATTATTATTTATTAATTTTTTTTTCACTTCAACCCGCTCTTATTGGAAACCCCTATATGTATATAAGTATATCATAATTATTTTACATATTTTTATGCATATCAAAATTTTTTAGTGCGTATGGAATAAAATTATTGTTGTAACTATTACACATATATAAATAATGAGCATCGTAGCCGAATGGGTTGGTGCGTGATTATCACTCGGCAGTGCGCAGGTTCGTTTTTCTTTAATCTTTAAACTTCTTTTTCATATTTTTCGTTTCATATGTTATCGAATAGTCAAAATAGCACACTAACACTGGTCCTTTGTGTGGTAAAAAGGAAAAAGAAAATGTTTTTCTAAAAGCGGTCGCCCCTCGACAGGCATTGACAAGCTTCCGCGAATATTTCTGCCCTGAAGAAGCACCTCATAAAAACTATCCGCTCGTAAACAGATATTCCGAAATCTTAGAAAACATATCCGCACACTTTTCGCTCCACACTAGTTTGCATACCATATGTACCCACGTAGATTTACACACAAACTTGAAGGTATGCTCCGATTTTTCACCAACCGTATTGGCAACGCAATCACCAGCAATCAACTTGCAAGGTATTGAAATGATTTGACTCTTGGATGCTTCTACACAATGTGGCGCGATTTAATACAATTTGTGTAGCACTCTGAATACCCGCACAACTGTCCATATTTACACTCACATAGCACCCACACAAATAAATGCATAGGTGAACTTACATTAGTATGACTGTAAGCGCTTTCAGAGATAGTTGGATCATTAACGTACTCATATATAAGTAGATACATTAATATGTATGTATCGTATGCCTTTGCAACACTCTTGTTCATTTGCGACATTTACGACATTTGCGATTTTCACCGTCACTCTTCTCTTTTCCTTCCTTCATTACAGGTGACTGCTGCCAATCATGTATGTCCCGCATCCCTTATGCCACATTAATAGCGACACTTATGTGTCTGCTTGGCGTTGGCATATTCTGTGGCACAATGTATCGAGGCGCCTCGTTGACGGTGATTATGATGGATCAAGTGTTTCATTTGCATCTAATTTGGTGAGTATCTACTTAGCAGTATATCGGTATTTGTATGTATATAGGTATGTATGTATATAGATTTGTTTGCAACGCCCTGCTAATGTGCTGACCATACGAAATGGTCCACCAACATTTAGAAGTTATTCATTTCAACCCAACCTAAATGTGACAGAGTGTCAATGTACGTTAATTACAATTTCATCGTCATCCCTCAACCGATGGTCCAGGCCCTACCTTCGACGTATGTAGGTACAGTGCGCTGGAGTAATGTGCAGCTGTTGATTACATTCTTGAGTGTAAGAGTTGATGGATGCGGGTAATGCGAGTACCTGCATACATAACTACATGAATACTTTTACATACATACTCGTATGTGTGGATGTGTGTAATATAATGTAATTTACAAATTGCTCCAAATTTCTCGCAAATTTAATCGCCTTAATTGATTCAATATGAAATTTCAGAAGTATTAGAATTATGTATGCCATATGAATTCAAATAATTGTGCCGATGAAGGTTTTTAGAATACAAAATATGCTGTTCACGAAACTCGCAGATAGTCGCTCAATGTTGGAGAGTAGATCTCAGTGATTGTACAGATTCATAAGTAAAAATACTCTCAGCTGGTCGTCAAAACATGACAACTGAGATCACCTGATTTCAGAACGTTCTTTTCACCAATGTTACAGATTGCTTAAAACATTATTAAATTTCAACAAAATTTCAAAATAAAAGTCGTACAAATGAAAATAAAAAAAGTTAAATTCATCAATACAAAATATTATATTATTACAGTTAAGAAGTCTATTAAAAATATTTGTTATGGTTAATTTTTCAAATTCAAATATTTAGTTTTATATTTTTGAATACACAGTTGTAAGTATGACACATGAATCATTTTTGTTTTGTCGCTGAACCAAGAAAGGCAGAAACTTGTTAAGCGTCGAGATTTGAAAATTTTTAGCTACAGAAAAAATGAATCAGTTGAACGAAAAGTAGGAGACATGCGAGTATTAGGTTAGGTTATGTTAGCCAGGTTGCTTGTCTAAAACAAGACACTCATTCCAGACCGTAACTAAGCTGCTTAAACCACTTAGATCTTTTTAAGAAGGTACCCAGGGCCGCCAGTGAGGCATTTTGCGAATTTCAAGGAAATAATCGCAATATATTTGGCACGGTTTCTTTGAAGTGCACGGCATGCACAGAGGAGAAGTTGTACCGACTCAATTTCTTCTTCATCTTCACAACTCCTGTAGAAGTCATTGTGAGGTACACCCATTCTATTGGGTTAATTTATAGCTTACAAAGTCCAGGGTTTAGAGGTTTTAAGAATTGGGATATCTAAGATATTTCGAAATTTCCAAGCACCCTTGTGTAACTAAGTGCCTTCATCCCAAATTGAGGTTCGTTTGAAGTTAAACAACCTAGTAGTATGGATATTTTAAAATCTTACACCCTTCAAAACCATCTCGATGTTATAAGATAAAGTAATATTGAGCACCTTATATTTAAAAAGTCAGTAGCATTGCACTGTTACTATAACGAATGTAATAAAGCGAAGCTTAAGTTTTTCTACACAACTCACTTTTAATATACGTTCTTGGCTTTTTGTAATTATTCATTAATTATAATTCATTCGTATAAGACGGATAATACATAATTACATACATACATTTATGTATAGACATTTACACAAAAACAAAAAAGAAAACAAAGAAGGGATATCTCTGCCACAAATATTCGTATAACCAACTCTAATTGCGCATTCATTTCATTTTGCAGGATTGAAGCGATTCAAATGATTTTTGTCATAATTGCTGCGGGAATGGCAGCGCTTGGCTTTATGATACTCTTCGTTGGTTTCCTCGCAACTGGAGCGACACGATACAAGGTCTATCGCGCGTGGCGTTCACGAGTGGGTGGGCGCATCTCGTGTGCAGTGGTAAGTAAAAGGCAAAAACTAAAAAACAAAATCAAAAAAGGAAACAAAACTAGAAAATAAAATAATGCTCGCCAGACAACTAACCAAGCGTTGAAAGAAAGCAGTAGATGGCATAGATCTAATGCATACACCCACACATACATATACATACATTAATAGCATCAAATAAAGTGAATCGAATAAATGACTTGAATGGCAGGAAAGGGGATGGTGGTGGTTGTGGTGGCTGAGCGCCAACTGGCAACTAAAAAGTACAAAAAACTAAGTGAATGCGACATTTTCACTGCACTAACAAAGTCTCATGCACTCACAAACACACACTCGAATAGAGAGAGAAAGGCGTATATGTAGTTACAACAATGAACTGACTAACGGACCACTGAGTACTGCGACTACACAAAAATACTGACGTCGACGGCAACTACTTATTGACAATTTAAAACGCATTTCGCCCGCGAAAAGTTTCAAAACTTAATTAAGCGTGGATCAAAGACAAAAGAAGACTGCAAATGAGTGTTGTCTACTTCAAATTTTTTTGTAAACTTTTTTTTTTTGTTTTTTAATTTTGTTTTTGTTACAATGCTGTCTAAGTATTACAGTAAATTGAGACGTTTATAATTTTTTGGAAATTGACAAGGGCTATTATGGTGTGCTTTGCAGGCATTATTATATTTAATGCTTATACAGATATATTTAGAAGAATTATGTGTATGTACATATGTATTGTAGTTCTCTCAACCTGGTGACGCAAATGTAAATTTCTCGATTTAATTAAAACTAACGTCGCCTAGTGATCCAAATTGGCCAAATAAACATCCTTGAATCATCTCCTACCTCTTTTAACTGCAGTCATCATACAAATTCTTTTCGGTTGTATGTATTGAAGATCATAAGAAATTTTTGTTAAGGAACGGGTTAACACTAAATCACCACAATACGCTTTAACGGCATCCATTTTTCCAGATGACTTTCTATTAAAGTGAATTATTCTAAATTCTAAATTTCTTTGAAGTTTAAGTGAAACATTCATCTCGTGCTATTATAATTACTAGTATTCAAAATTCGACCAATAAGAATTCTCGCTTCAGAATAGTAGGTTTTTTAAGAATTGTATGTTTCCGTTGATTCATTTATTTTGTACACACGATATAAGATTTAAGTTGGTGAATTGCCCTTTCCAATACCTTGGGCTTTTCGCATACGCAATACGCCATTCATAATTAATGTACTATAACTGTACTACGGCGGCCGCCGTAGCCGTATGGGTTGGTGCGTGACTACCATTCGGAATTCACAGAGAGAACGTAGGTTCGAATCTCGGTGAAACGCCAAAATTAAGAAAAACATTTTTCTAATAGCGGTCGCCCCTCGGCAGGCAATGGCAAACCTCCGAGTGTATTTCTGCCATGAAAAACCTCCTCATAAAAATATCTGCCGTTCGGAGTCGGCTTGAAACTGTAGGTCCCTTCATTTGTGGAACAACATCAAGACGCACACCACAAATAGGAGGAGGAGCTCGCCAAACACCCAGAAAGGGTGTACGCGCTAATTATACATACATACATAACTGTATGAATTTTCACTACCTTAGCATAAGCGGCTCCAGAGAAAAGCGCTACCATACGAAGGTTCCAGATTATATGTGAGGTGTTACGTTTTACCTTTTCCAATATTCACCACTTTTCCCCATGGGGCAGGTATTGGCACTTGGCGTAGCTGTATCAAATTTCATTGTCTTAGAGTTTATGGTTCCGGAGAAAAGCGATTTGAAAATTTCATTTCATGGAAGGTGCTACGCACCATTTTTCAATACCTAATATAGGGTTTCCAAACAGGGGTGTTATTTTGATATTCAAAGAAAAATGCTATTTTTTAATATAAATGATCGGATGTTTATTTCATTATAAAGAGGAAGGTATGCCGTTAATAGTGGAAAATAACATCAGGCAAATGACCACCACGACTACGCTTACAGAACAATATCCTTTTCAGGAAATTTTCCATAAGCGAATTGCAAAGTGGCTGCCCTATGTCCTCGATAGCCTCACGAATTTCATCTTTGAGGTCTTTCACGGGGTCTCAAAGAAAAAAGGCATAAGGTGTTAAATCACAAGATCTCGGTGCCCAATTGTGATCACCTCTTCGAGAGATAACTTTTCCCGTCTTGTTGAAAATAAACGTTGTCCAGATCAATACCATTCAAACCATAAAACATCGTTAATCATCTTATCATCTCTCAAAATAACACCTGTTATTGGAAAACCCTTTACTTTTTGCCTTAGGTGCAAAATTCGGAATTTATATAACTGTATGAAATGTCAGTACCTCAGTATAAGTGGTTCCAGAAAAAGCTATGTTTATGAAGGTTTCAGTTTGTATGGGAGTTGCCCTTCACCAATATTTACTTTTACCATATTCCATAGGTATTGAAACTTTGTGTAACTGAATGAATTTACATTATCTTAGCTTTTGTGGTTCGGGAAATTTCAGTTTCCCCTTTTCCAATGATTACCACTTTTCACTTCTCCCTAACTTAATTGGTTTCATTAATAGGAAGTTATTTCCTTCAAATCAGTGCATTTTTCATTGAATTCAGCCGAACGGTACACACACAAAAAAGGGATTTAAATATTTTATTGTGACGCATTTATATAATAATGTATATTAGAATAGTAAAAAAAACCAAAAACATTTCTTCTCGCTACCCTCTGAATTTATTCTATGGTCAAACCAACGACACCTATTTAATTCTTTTTTTTTTTTTCTTTTTGTATTTACGCGTTCCGCCATTTTTGTATTGAATTCCCATGAGAAAAAAGGACTCTTCCGTAATTTTGTTATAAAATGCTTACACATCGATATTATTTAACCTCCTCTTTTGATTTCCTTTCACAAAAGGTCAAAAATTGAGAAAAATTGCGGGAAAAAATCCATTATTTTTGCGTACAATTTTTGCGCAAATGGTTTTAAACTGTTATGCTCGCTCTTTAGCTCCTGGGCGATGCTACGACTACTAACATGCCGGCCAACTTCGATTATTTCCGTGGGTCTATTGACATTTTGGATGACAGGGCTGCCTGTGCGAGGTGCATCTTTAACATCAAAAATGTCTGAACGGAATCGACGAAACCAAAATTGCACATAATTAGATGTTACAATATAGACACCATAAACACCTTTCGGTTTTTATAAAGAAAAACTGTAAAATTTCCCGAATTTTCTCTTTGAGGACCTCCATTGTTAACATCCTGTAACGCGCAACTGAATGGAGCAACAAAAAACAGCAAACGATTTTTTTAGTGTGAAATGTCACCTTGACAACTTTAAACTGTTTGATCGATACTTTAAAATAAGCAATTAAAATGCTTATTTTTTTACTTTGATCTTAACTAATACTAATTTGTTATTTGTTTCCTTTACAGTTTATGGGCATCACATATTTGCTGAACTTCGTTTGGATATTAATTCTATGCTTCTTAGTCATTGTCACTTTTATCTATACGATGTTCTGGAACATGTGCTCCAGCGTGGAACGTTCGCTGAGTTGTATTGATTTAACACAGTTTCGTAAGTAAAAGTACAGTGGCAGCGCGATAACTCGTAATGCGACAGCGCCCCAAAATATTACGAGCCGCTATTTTCAAGTTAGCGGGATTATGAGTTTCTAGTGAGATTACGAGTTATAAAGCACTTTTACAAAACCAAAAGCAAAAGTACGGGCAACAGATTTTTGCGATTTTTTACAGTTTGCACAATTCGTAAGAGCTATAAAGCATTTTTGCCAGTCACGAACGACTAGAAAAAAATTAAGGAAATTAATCGGCTGGAAAAATATACGAGTTATCAAAGAGACTAAATTACATATATTTTGTATGAGTTATTAGAAGGGCCGAAATTTTGTTACGAGCTATCGCGATTTTCAATTTATAGAGCTTACGAGTTATCGCGATTCCACTGTATCTAATAAATAAAAGTATTTACATATTTTAGAATAAAGAGCATAATTTTTTAATATAATAATAATTTTCCGCCGTGCGTGAATATCGCCCCTCGGCAGGCAATGGGAAATCTCCGAGTTTTTATTATATATATATATATATAATTGGCGCGTACACCCGTTTTGGGTGTTTGGCCGAGCTCCTCCTCGTATTTTTGGTGTGCGCCTTAATGTTGTTCCACAAATGGAGGGACCTACAGTTTCAAGCCGACTCCGAACGGCAGATATTTTTATGAGGAGGTTTTTCATGGCAGAAATACACTCGGAGGTTTGCCATTGCCTGCCGAGGGGCGACCGCTATTAGAAAAATGTTTTTCTTAATTTGGTGTTTTCACCGAGATTCGAACCGACGTTCTATCTGTGAATTCCGAATGGTAGTCGCGCACCAACCCATTCGGCTACGGCGGCCGCCGAGTTTTTATTACTGCCATGAAAAACAAAACCATTTCCCATAAAATCCATTTACTGTTCGGAGTCGGCTTAAAACTGTAGGTCTCTCTATTTGTGGAACAGAATCAAGACGCACTCCACAAATTGGAGGAAGAGCTCGGCCAAACGCCTAACAGAAGTATACGCGCCAATTATTTTATTTTTTTATTTATTTTTTTAATAATTTTCCTATAGGATATGTTTTTCAAATATATTGGAAAACCTTTTGGAGGAAAAAAATGTAATTTACCATTAGCATATTGAGCTAATCCATCATGGCAAATTTTTTGGTTTAGACTCAGAGCAACATGAAATAAGTACCATATCAAATAGTATAAAATCCTCATTGGGAAACTATTCAAACATTGTCTCCTTTAAGTCAGAACTATCGATTCACTAGCTTTCCCCCCTTAGCTACTTTTTACACCCGAAACTTCAATTCGTCGGGAACTCATGATTTTTAAATATAATACACCTAAATGCATCACACTTGACAGGGCTGTATACTGGAATGGTAGTCTGGAAAGTCCGAGTCATTTCGGTTCGTAGAGGAATGTATACTGACGAGATCCAGGATCAAACACTACTGCATCGAACAGTTTATAGATAGACATTAAACGACATTCATCCCGACCCATGAATTCCGTCATCTCAAATATTGTAGCAGGGCAAAAATGACAGAGAAGAAGATTGCGCCTTCCTAATTCGCCGTGTCGTAAGAGTCCATCAATAAACAGACAAAAGGAAGGGAAAGAAGAAGAAGAGTAGGCGAAAGCAATGGAAATAACCAAACACAAGAAATTATATGCACACACACATACTTTCTAGCCACGGCGTCTTCCGCATAAGAACGCAAAAAAATGCATTTGGAGGCTTTATTTTTGTACTTTAACAATAAACATGCGGCACATCGTTTGCCTTAATTGTTTAGTTTTAATCTCACAAATCACAATGAGCAGTAGCAGGTTAAACTCCTACCTATCCACAATCTACCCTGTCATACTCGATATTTCTTCGACCTGTGAAGGTACACTGCACTATACTAAGCACCTATTCGCATGCCCTCTTAAACCCATTCACCTAACACCCCTCTCCCTTTGGGCCGAAGTCGTCGAAATAGCATGTTTTCTGGGCATAGAAATGAGAATAGATGATGACGATCGTTGACTACACCGTACTGGCAGGGCTTGATGAACTGCTACAACAACAACAGGCAAAAGTTCCAAAATTGCCTCAAGCTCATCACATATTTAGTTTAGTTCTGGTCGGAATTACTGTTACCAGTTATAAGGTTAGATGACCGGCCTTACCCTATTTACTTCACTCCATTCACCATATACCCCAATTTTGACAGTCTGACTACTGAATACTTTAAGATAACATTCAGGAGGATGACATCTGTTATAATTGAGCGGGTTCGAGTTCGAAACTCACTGTGGGCATGAAACATCAAATTATACAAAAAAATATTTTTGTAATAGCGGTCGCCCCTCAGCAGACAACGGCAAACCTCCGAGTGTATTTCTGCCAGGAAAAAAGTTTTTCTCAGGCTTACGCCATCTAGAGGAGGCGTAATACTGTAAAATGACCGCTAAATTTTCTGTAGCATAACATTTGTAGATCTCGACTCTTCAAAATCTTGTGTTTCATCAGAAGAGCAAAAGGCGTACGTCATGTGGGCAGTGCCTCACGTGAATGTTGGGTAAAAAACGGGTAACCGGTGGCTGAAAACACATTAAAAGGAAATGGAAAAGAATTGTAGCTCTTTCTTTTATAAACACAACAAAAAACACTTTTTATTATTTAAGTTTTTTACAACATACTCTTACATACATATATAGATCCTATATCACTATTACATTTTCTTGCCTCTCTTTCAGATTTCATGTTCCCGCCCAATACCAAACAGGAGGATATGAAAATTTGCGATAAATATGAGATTAAAGCTTTCTGTAAGGATGGCGTCGAAAATGCCGAAGTTATGTTCATACTCGCCACATTGGCTGCACTGCTTGTCATATTGAGTTTGGTTCACTATCTCATGTGTTTGGCAGCCAATTATGCGCACATACGAGATCATGAGAAATTCCAGGAACTGCAGGAAATACAAAATCTAAATGAGCTGGAGTATAGCGCAACATCAAAGGATCGCTTCTAGGACATATTTCAGAAGATTCATTTTGAGCTGAAGGAGAAGTGAGCGACAGATAAAACGAAAAACCAACAAACAGGCACACACCAACACAAACAAACAACATATACACTTCAAAATAAAAAATTAATTAAAACAAAGAACTGATTAAAGCTAACAAAACAATGAATACTATAGAGAATGAAACTTTATTCAGAACTCGAGAAGCTGAAATGAAAATGAAATTATATGCCGAAAATAAAAGAATGGCTTGCGTAAATAATGAATTTTCAAAAAAAAAAAATATGGCAAGCTATACAGTTTGCGTGCACTTACTCCTGAATACATAAATGAAGTAAGAAATTGTACGCATTGATTCTCGTACAAATCACGAACACAAACTTGTTGAAATGTATATTATTTTGTTTATATAAGTTGATTAATTTAAGATTTTGAAAACATGAAGTTCATATTTTTAGTTTTAATTAAAATTTCTTTATTATTATTACGTAGTAGTAGGCGCACCCACATACATAGTTTCTTCTTACAATCTCAATATTGGAAATATATAGTTGAATTTTACTTTATTTTTCAGAAGTGGGTATTTTTTTTTTTAAATCATAAACTAATATTTTCATATATTTTTTCTAAGTGCATCTTTGGCATGCAAATAATAATTTATAATTTTTTTTATATTTTTTTGCTACCTTTCACTCTATTTGCTTCTATTAGAATAGATTAGATTTGTGGGGGGTTGGACAAGTCCAAGCACTCAGTCAGGAGACCATTGTACTACACCCGGATAGAATTCAATAGAAAGAATAGTGATAGGAAAGATAAAAAGTGGGTGGTAAGGCGGATAAATTAATTTGAGGTCACTCTTCCACAAATCTCTTAGATTCATTGATAAATCTTAAGAGATCCGGAAGAGGAAGAGTATGAACTTTATCCATACTCAGTATATCGCAACTCAATATCCTAAGTCTGATTCTGGAAAACCCCGGACAGCTACAGGGAAAATGCCCTGCAGTGTCTTCATCCTCAAGACAGGAAAGGCATATCGGGCTGTCGACGACTCCCATGGCAGCCATATGCTGACAACAGGCGTTGAGCCCTGTGATTACACCCACCAGTACTCTCAGGTCTTTTCTGCTGAGTTTTAAGAAAAAGGTCGCTGTTTTCCTGTTTGGTTCTTTCACAAAGCACTTGGCTACTCTGCACGAGTTCAATCCAGACCAACGTCCTCCATGGATAGACCTCATGAAGTCGTCAATCCATAGTTGAATCGATGCAGAATAGACACCTAGATGGGGTTCAGGGCCTAGTGGCATACTTACAGAGCCTTCATTAGCCAGTTTATCAGCTAACTCCCTGTAATACCACAACATCCAGGCACCCAAATAAGACTAACTTTGTTTTGTTTTGCAACACTGTTCAGTTTTGTCCTACATTCACTGACTAATTTCGAAGAGCAGCGTGGGTTATCAAGGGCTTTCAGTGCACCTTGACTGTCACTACAACTTACTATACTTACACTGCCTCTGCTTACTATACATTTTTTTCTCTATTTGTAAACTTAAATTTGTTTTTTAATACTTCGTCTGTAAAAGCCAATAGTTTCCTATTTGAAATTTTATGGGAGTATCATGAATTGAATTTCAAATGGTCGCGAACTAGTTTTGAGAAAGCTATTTTCGTTGGGCGCCGTAGCCTTAGCCGAATGGGTTGGTGCGTAACTACCATTCGGGAGTGCGTATGTTCGAATCTCTGTGCATGAAACAGGAAAATGATAGCAAAATTTATTTACTAATAGCAGTAACCGAGTGGGTTCGTACTCGAAACTCATTGTGTACATAAAAAAGCAAAGTACAGAAAAACATTTTTCTAATAGCAGACGCAGGCAATGTGAGATCTCCAAGTTTTTTATTACATGAAAAATCTCCTCATAAAAACCATTAGCCGTTCGGAGTCAGCTTAAGAGTATAGGCCTCTCCATTTGTGGAACAACATCAAGATGCACACCACAAATATGAGGAGGAGCTTGGCCAAACACGTAAGAGAAGTGTTCGCGAAAATTATTTATTTTACTTTTTTTTATTATGAGTTGAATTTTCAACCATTGCAGATTATACTTTATATATAAAAGCTTTTTTATTAAATTTTATTATTGCAGTTTCATTATAATTTTCATTATTAATTAACGCTTTACTAGTTTTAATTTACATGCGTGGCTCATTTATAGTTTTAAAACTTTACAAATTCTTTATATATAAAATTTTTGCAAATGTAATGCATAATTTTAGAAACGTTTAATTTTGTATTTACTTAAATTTATTGATTTAATGAATGTGTTCACTGAAATGATATTTCATTTAAAACTGTATTAAGTTGCATATCTGTGTACTTTTGAAAAACTACAAGTTGTAACGACTTAACACTTTCCACCCACTAAGCACCAAACTGCATGGTGCTAACTAATAGAATATTTAAACTATCAATCATTAATAGTTACAGTTTAGAGAATATTTGTCAATTTTTTTATTAAAAATATTTCATTTTTCTCCTCAAAAATGTTCCTCACAAAAAAACCGTCTGCCATTCGGAGTCGGCGTAAAACTGTACGGCTCTTTGTGGAAAAACATCAAAGCGCAGACCACAAATAGGAGGAGGAGCTCGGTCAAACACCGGAATAAAGGGTGTAAGCGCCAACTAATGATTTAATTTTTCTGTGAAAGTTTATGATTTATTGATCTAAAAGCAAAATCACTAAGTAGTTCTGTCAAAAGTTTACAGCTACACTAAACTAAATAACATTTAATTTAATTTTTAAACCTTAGTTTAAGAGAATTTATTTGTGCATATAAATCCACAAAAACGCCAAGAATTAGCAGACATATCAGTTTGATTTTTTCACTTTAACATTCCATGAGCAACAACAAACAGAAAGTAACTCACTCGTAAGAACTTCATTGTTGTTGCTGGCATACGTTTGCATCACTCCTAGTTTTATTTAGTTTTTAACTCATTCAACATTTTGTTGTTAATTAACTATTGTATAAATTAAACAATATTTTTACTATATTAATTTACTTGTATTTGTATTTTTATTTGATTTTTTACTTTCCTCATATACAGTTTTCAGCACTTTGTATTTAATAAAAATAAAAACAAAAATTCAACAACGAAAGAAAATCACACTTTTTCATGCATAAATTGGTCAAATAAAATAGATTTTTTCAAAAAAAAAAATAAAGGGTCTTTCGAAAGTAACGCCTGGATGTCAGTAGTGAATAATTCTTGGGCGATACATTTTTTTATGTTATCTTTGACATTTGTCAAGTACGCATATGTACAATTTTACGCGATAAAACAATCGGCTAAATTTTAAAAACTTAATGTGAATTATTTATTACTCTTTTATTATGAAAATGGGCGCAAATTCTTTTTTTTTTTGTGGAAATAATCGTCCGAATGGGTCGACAATTCAAAGGTTGGTGAAAAAAATTCAAGAAGCTGGTTCTGTCCGGGATAGCAAAAGGACTGGCAAGCCAGGAACTGTACGATCCGCTGAGAGTATTGCTGTTGTAGCGCAAAGTGTTGCTGAACAACCTACACCAACAACATCGATATCTCGACGTTCTCAACAATTAGGCAATCCATGAAACGGTTTCAATAACAGATTTAATTCAGGAGTAATAGGTTGTTATCCTAGGGTCCTAGGGTCCCTATCCGGACGATGAGGCTGCCATCTTAGATTTTGCTGCTGGGAGCAGCATTTCGTTTTTCAGCCGCTTGCTACAAGGCAGACGCAGTTTTGGAGGCGGCACTTTTTTGATGGTGGCGGTGGTTTTGACCTTGTAACTTTTTTTAAGATTGTAAAGAGCTCACTGTCCACCCTACTACGTCCGTATCCACCACCCGCTGCTTGCCCGGGTAGCTTACCTCTATATCTGAAGACAGTTCACTATCCACAAGCTGTGACCCGGAATTTTTAGAAATTGGCAAATCTCTTTCGTGGACCCAATTTAAGACGAAAGCGAGAAGTAAACAATATTGGAAAGCATTTGTTACGGCACTATACGCCCAAAGACGGCGTGAAAGAAACTAATTATAATTCCATGAATCGACTATTTGGCGTATTTTACTTGAGGGCATACCCTTGGTGAACATTTAAATGATGCAATTTTTCACATTTATCATTAACAGCCGTATTTTAAATGAAAATAGTAAAAATTGAAAAAGAATCTAAATTTTTCTTCTTCTTAATTGGTGTGATTATTGCTTACGCGATTTTGGCCGAGTTTAACAAAGCGCGCTAGTCATTTCATTCTCGTGCTAACCGGCGCCAGTTGAACACACCAAGCGAAGCCAAGACCTTATCCACCTGATCTTTTCAACGCAGAGGAGGTTTTCCTCTTCCTCTGCTGCTCCAGCTGGTATCGCATCGAATACTTTCAAAGCCGGACCGTTTGTATCCATTCGGATACAGCGTAGCCGCTGGATCTTTATTCGCTTTACATCTAGGCGCGTCTTTTGAAGAACCCTTTTGTATACGATGGATGTGTGTATGAACCGTGCCAACTCTCGTCACAACCCGGCCAAAATTTATATACATATATTTATACATTAAAGAGCCGTCCAACTGTAACTTTACAAGGGAGAAACGAAATATTTTGGAAAATGAATTTATAAATTTTACAGAAAAAAAAAGTTAAACACATTCAGTTATTTGTAAATTACTTACCAGTAAATATATTTAATCGTTCCGCTTTTAGCTTGAAGCACCAAATTTGCTCTTAACCCTTACTCATACATATTTTTTATATAAAAACATGCACACACACACACACACATAAGCACGCTTTTTGCGCATAGTTTTCATCCTTGCTTGTTGTTAAGAACTCAAACACACACAAAAAAACGACATGCAAACAAACTACAAATATCAAATACACACACACACATTAGCTCATCTACATATATGACAACACACAAGGCAATGGACAATCGATAGTTTTATGCTCAAAATGAATTCTTCTGAATTTGCATATAAAAAACACAACAAAAACATGCAAGTAAACATTAAAATTGCATTCAATTGGAAATTAATTGTTTTCAATACAAATATACATACGTGTTCGCGCGTACATATGTATAGTTTTATAAATAAAAGTTTATAGTTGTATTGCCAAGGTGCGCTCGCAAAATGCAAATATAAGTTAGAAAAATACACACACACATGTACATTCATATAGTATGGATGAGTGTTTTTGGTTGTAAAATTTTGCAAACTTTCACATTCATAAATATGCATACATACATACTTACAGTCATAAATTGGCGAAATATGCAAAGCAAGCAAATTAGCATATCAAATCAATGATTAGTCAAAAGTAGCAAAATATGTAGTAGTAATTTAAGAAGCAGTTTAATTACAAATAAAGCTCTGTACATACATATACATACATACATATATACGTATTTAATAAATATATACATACATAATTCTGTAAAATATTTTAAATTTAATATATGCGTGTAACTGAAAACTGCAAGTAGTTACCTTAGAAATACTCTCTTGAATTTTAAACTGTAAAGATAAGCAATATATAACAGGTAATCAATACAATCAAATAATATATACATACATAAATGTTAAGCACAGTTGCCTGCCCCTACAGATAAGGCCACTAGCGCTGAACTGGTGTGCTTATAGTGAGTTTAGAACCACGTTCCCACTGTAAGTAAATTTTTCACACCTAAATGACCCAGAATTTTTGGTTTGGAAAAGCTTTTAGTAAAACATTTATTTTTATATCGGTAATATTAGTTTGGAGGAAAAAGAAATCCATTTTTTTGCGTTAAATTTATGCGCAAATGGTTTAAGACAGTTTAAGGGCTTCTATACAGTTAGAAGACCAAAAACAAGCGAATTTTCCAGAATTTTTTCTGAGAAAAATTTTAAATTTATTGATCTAAAAATTGTACATGTATTATGTTATCTTTTAACTGTATTTTAAGACTTAGTATTAGTAAAAATATTTATTTGGAAAGGAGCTACAGCTGATCTCCGTAAGCGCCTCTCAAAAAAGACGTTATGCGTTGACCACTATATCTCCGAAACAGATTTCGTTAGAGTAATGTTAAATCTAGTAATTAACCGAATGAATAAGAAAAATAAATTTGTTTGACAAAATGGCGATTTCTAAAAAAAACGATGTTTGACAAAAAATTCGTCCTTAAATTGTTTATAAAAAACTATTTATCGGTGAGAAAAAATCTTCGTTTAATACTAAAAAATATATTTAGGAAGCCTGTGTTAAAATTTGACACTAATCGGTTTAGCCGATTTCGAGTAATGTTGATCACCGACTTTGAAAACACCATTTTGAGAAAAACGCGTTTAAAGTTTGAAAAGCAATTTCAAGCACCCTGAAACGCCTTTTTAAATTTGCATAAACTTCGAAAATATTCACCGGAGCGATATTAAATTTTCTGTGTGCGGTCTTAAATATGTGCACATTAAGAAAATAAAAGAAAATAAAAGATTTTTTTTTTTTAATTCTAACTGTATATAACCCCGTAATGGTCGATCTGTGATTCCATTGATATTTTTAACGTTTTCTTTAACATCAAAAATGTCTCAACGAAATCGACGAAACCAAAATTGCACGTACAGTATCAGGCATCATAAACACCATTCACAATTTCAGCGGTCTGGCTTGTATTTTCACCTTTATCAAAGAAAAACTGTAAAAAGTACTGAATTTTCTCTTTGCTGATTTTTTGTTGGATTTCTTTTCCCCCACCCAATACGTTTGCCCCATTTTATACCACCTGAGTCACCCTACAACAGCGTAATTACCCAATGAGCGCTTCTTTCGTAAGCAATCACTTCGATCCCACCGCTACTACATCTGTCCAGTTTGTGATTCGCATTTCCGCCGATCAGCTGTGACCTCATTAATCCTCAATTACAATCAATTACTCGGCCTCCCCTCGTTGTCCCTCTGCGACCAAACGGTAGTCTATGGAAGGCTATGCTGGCAACTCTGTTTTCGGGGGCCTTCTGTCCTTATGTCCTGACCATTTGCGGGATGTATGAATGCATCGAGCTCGTCATTATATCTGATTCGACCTGTTCCGTCATCCAGTCGCAAGGGACTATATATTTTTCGTAGTGCCTTTCTTTCAAATCTCAGTATGTATTTGGGCGGTCTCTGCTGCCTTAAGTATGCATACCTCGCTGCTGTATGATATTATAGGCCTCATTAGCGCTCCACGAAAACAAATCAGAAATATTAAATTTCTAAGAAAAAAAATAGAAAAATTAATTCAATGTTAATTCTCCAGTTAAATATCCAGGCTTTCATTGAAAAATTATAAATTGCCGTGAAATGCGGGATCTGTGTCACAGTAAATAAAGTAATCTTACCTATTTCTGTATTTCCATTGATAAATTTGGTTGGTTATTAACAAAATTTTGGAAACACTCACCTAAAGTTGGCCAAGCACTACTGATCTCACACTTCACTTTCATTTTCGCTTTTACGTAAAAAATAGGTAATTTCACCAAATATGGAATCTTGTGGTCTGCGGTTTAAGGCCGCCTCCTAACGCAACTTAATTTTTATGGAAAAGAATGCACTCGGAGGTTTGCCATATGCTGCCGGGAGTTGACCGTTGTTTGAAACAACTTTTTCTATCATTCAATGTTTCATGTCTACAGTGACCATTCGGGACCGATGGAATAATAATCACACATAACCACTCGTTTAAGGCTAAAACACGCCGTCTAAGTCTACGACGAAACGATCAAGAGCGTAGATGCTATACGGGGTCTGGGCCTAAGACGACCGGTTATTTCCACTACACTGACAGGGTTTAATATTGCTGCTAAAACAACAATAACAACGAGGTGTAAACAGATAAATAGATAAAGGTCTATTGTGCACTCAGAACGCTTAGAGTCTAGACTTTGTTGAAGTGTTGTGTCACCGATTTTTAATTTAAATTCCTCGCTCGCAGTACAAAGTTGCTGAATGCGAAACGAACCATAGGTGCTGCCTACATTTAGGCGCATACTGAAGTACAATATTCTTAGCACCCGAAACATGAAGATTAAGATAAGAATCCCAACTAGTTTTAAACATGCATATGTACTTAGGTTTGCATGTGTGTATGAGCACTTTTACATAGTTATAAAACATACATACGCAAATTATAAGCCTTTGAACATCCGCAAAATAGCAGCACGAAATATTTGAAAAGCTCAAAGTATCTATTCTAAAGGTTTGTTGACCTATTTACATTTGTAAATAATCAATGTATGTATGTATGTATGAATAATCGAACTGTATTATTTTTTGTATAAAGGTAATTTTAAATTTTAACAAAAACGATTGTATCTATCTATTTAAGTAGATTAATGAAGAAGTGAATGATACATATTGCATACCCACATATGTATGTATATATTTATGTGTAGGTATGTGCTTATATACATATATATGTGCTTTTAAGTTTGAAACTATGAACAAAATAGATCAATAAGTAATGCAGTACGCGTCCCAACTGATAAAAGTTACAAAATTCAATGAATTGCATACTCAATTTTCGAAAGCAATAAATAATCTACATACTGCAGCGACAACAAACTAACTCGCTCTCTTCTCTACTACATATGTACATACGTATTTACATACAAACAAATATACAAATTTTTCCTTTTGCTAATATACTGCCAATTTTAATAATATTATACACTGGAAACATTTATTGATGTAACATTCTCAACGAAGTGTACTAATAAATATGTAAGTATTAGTAAAGTTTTTTAAGTTAGATGAAAACAAAAAACGAAACAAATTATAATTTTTACTGAGATAAAACGTATGTAGGCAATACTGCTGTTTCCGTGGCGCCGCAATTTAATGGCGGATTCTTATAGAACTCAACAAAAGAAAACAAAATGAAAGAGTAAAATTTTTTGATATCTCGCTTAGTTTTCGAAATATTAAATAAAAAATAATAATAATAAAAATTTTTCTTCAGTTTCGATAGAATTCGGCGAGATAAGACAAAATATAGGAGTAAAATTTTTCGATATCTCGTTTAGTTTTCGAGATGTGTTTTATCATCGATCGATGTGTTTTATCATTTTTGTGTAGAATTCCTTATCGCATGGGCGGCCTTTGGCCGCGCTTCAAAAAAATAACCCTCATCAGTCCGACTCCGGCTACGCAATCCACAGCATTTTTGCGTAGAACTCCTTTTCGCGTGGGTTGACGAAAGTTCCAAAGTTTCTTTGTGTGAAGTTCCAAAGGGCATTTTGAAGGCAAATAATTATGAAATTATTATTTCCCGAATAGTTTGGAGTTATAAAGAGTGTTCCTTAACACCTCACTAACATCTCCACTAAGTTTCATTAATAAAGACATAATAGTTTGACAAAAATTGCCCAATATACATTATTCTAAATTCCAGCTTTTTTTTTATTCAATATCTCGAAAACTAAGCGATATCAAAAAATTGTACTCCTTCATTTCGTTTTCTTTTGTCGAGTTCTATAAGAATCCGCCATAAGATTGCGGCACCACGGAAACAGCAGAATCCCCCATATGTACATAAGTCATTTATTGCTATTTAATAAATGTAATTAATTTTGTTAGTGGGGAAGTTTACAGGATTTGCCTATGTAAATGGGCAAACAATTTGCAAACATTTTAAATCGCATCCAATTAAGTAGATTAAACAATCAATTTTTTTTTTTTCAATATTCATTCAAAAATATTGCGCTAAAAGGAGATGAGAGCAGTTATTATTTCAATACAAATGTACATATGTACTTATGCTATTGTACTTATGTACATATGTGTGTATGTGTTTTTGTATTGCTCTTTTTTTATTCCGTTTACAACTGCTTTCCAAAATCAATCAGCTAGAATAAAAAATGTTTGCTCTCGACAAGGTGATAGCAGTAGTACACGAAGGATGAGAGAAAATTCGCCTTGGCAGTACAGCTGATTTGGTTTTGTTTTTCTCTTGTGATTGGATGGATCTGCTTTTTTTTTTAGGTGTTTTTTTTTTACTTTTTTAATGCTGTTGTTTTTTGTTACTTTTTTTTTTTTTTTTTTCATTTGTGCTGTTTTTTTTATTGTTTAATTAGTTTGTTTACATTTTGATTGCAAGTTTGATGTGAAAATTACCAAATTTCAACAGTTGGTTGTGCTTACCGCCGTACCACTACTCGGTTCACGGTTAAGCCTAGTTTAGCTGGAAAGCAGTGCTAAACTATCACAGAAAAACTGGTCTCAGACTAACCTAACCCAACTTTTCACTTTCGTTTACAAATCTTTGTTATTTCGACACTCTATGGTTTTAGTTTCACTCGCACATGCCATTCACGATTACGTCACGCAAAGTTACGCACTTTTCCCTACTTCAATCTAACGAATCTTGTATTCCACTATTCTTACATGGACAATATCTTCTTATTAGGAACAATATTTACATTACTGCAAATGATCATAGATAAAAGCAAATGGATTTAGGTTTAAGAAAATAAGCCAATTTTATAATTTTGAAAGTTTGTGCAATTTTATTTCATCAGTTTATAAGAGAAGTGAACAAAAATAATATTAAATATATTGCTAAATCAAGTTGTATTAGTTAAGACTTGCTAAATCTAATTTACCACGTAAAAATAACTTAAAGAGTAAAATTAATATTAACATTAATCAAGTATTGGAAACTAGCATTAAGATATACTTCTACTCTATTTAATGTAAAGAGTAAAATCATTAATTATAATAAACTTCAATATTAAGTAAACAATAAAATCTAGCCTTTTGTCTGTATATGAATCCTGGTTATCTAAAAAAAAAAAACAAAAAATGTATCTGCCATACAAACTTATGTATAGACCATCGTCGTTACGTTGAAATACTAAAAACCCCTACGCACTCCCACTTGCAGTTTTTTCTTTACAATTTCTTTAAATAAGCCACTCCGAAATTTATGCATTTCTTCCAAAAACACGGTGTAGGAATAACAATCTTGGATCTTTATTGTGTACCGCGCACAAATTCACAAAATATAAAAATTAGTATGAATATTTTACATGTAATTCAGTTCATATATATGAAATATGCATACATACATTTACTGTATTTAATAAAAAATAACTTTTTTATAGATAGAAAATAATTCTAGTTTGTAAAAAACTTATAAATAAATTAATTTCAAAATAAGAAACTGCTCCTCCCACTTACTGCATTCTCGAAAGCTCAAAGACTCAGCGTATGCTAAACGCTCTAACGGAAATATTTCATGGCATACTGTTGTGTTGAACTGGAGGTGTGTGTAACTGTATTTGTGGTCCGTGGGATCGTCGTCACCTGCTTGCCCTCATAACCACAGTGTTGTGCAAGGTTATGTTGCTTCAATTTGACATAACGTCCGTTCGAGCCCAAAATCGGCGCTTGCTTCAGCTGTCGCTCCACCTGCGGCAACTTTGCTAATTTCTCTCTGACCGAAAATGGCAGATCGTCTTGCGGGGGGAAGTGGGTGGACAAACCATTCGTTTGTGTTAAAGTGATGCCACCACCTTGGAGAGCGGGTATCACGGAGATATGAGATCCGTCAGGGAATTGTACTTGGATAATGCCATGCGATAGCTGGAAAGGGGAAAAATACATTTTTAGTAGCAACTTCGTAATAGGAAAAACTACCTTTTCAATGAACAAAGGATAAATTTGAATTGGTCTTTTTTGTTTGAACAATTTTTGTCTAATATTTCAACTCACCTCTGTAGCGATACCGATGCCAGGTATATTTATTTTTCGTATTGGTACATTGGGCTGTGATGCAATAATTTGTTGTTGCTGTTGGTGCAAAGCCAATGACTGTTGCGATGATGAGTTGCTGAAGTTACTGCCACTGTGCATGCCCGAAGACGTGGTACCAATGGAGAAGTTGACGCTGTCCTAATGAAATATAGAAATGAATCTGTTCATAAAAGAGTACTCAACCGCTAAACAACATTTACCTGCTGCGACTTTGGCGTCAAGTAAATCAAATTTGTAGTGTTCCGCATTGCCGTCGTGACACACTGCGCTTGCACCACGTCCACTTCACTGGGTCGTCTGCCCACCACAGCAGGAAAGCAGCAATTGCCCGTCGTCTGAGCCAGCTGCAGCGCACTACAAATCGCCTGGCAATGCTTCAAACATTCTTCTTGATGCTGCAGCAAGTTGCGTGCCACTAGTTCATCATGATTCTTCAGTAATCTGCCGTTTTCATCGTAGACTCGTAAACCCTCAGTAGGTGACTTAATTACCTTAGCTCCAGTATAGAAAAAAACCTCAAAATCTTCCATGCTTTCCATGAGGTGACACTTTGCTTGGCTGCTAAAAAATGTTACTTTTGGAGTTTTCGCTTTCACTAAGTTGACAAAGCGCGAGGCGTAGATGTACTTCTTCCAATGTTTACTGGGTAAATTGTTGTATGTGTAAGCTTCGTGATTAAGGGATGAATCCTTGGCTGGCAGTGGTGACGGTTCTTCAGTTATAGGTAGACCACTATATAGGTTAGGTTGAATATTATTATATAGAAATATTTGATTCAAAAATTTGTTTAAAGCATTCATTTCGCAACTCACCGCCCCGGATCTGGTTGGTAAATGGTAATGCGCATGCCATCTGTGGAAATCCAGCATATATCAGTAATACGTTCTTCACGTAGACGACTTTTATATTTTATGAATTCTATAACCACTTCACCACTCGACAGAATACTCATTATTGCATTTTTGGTTTTGTAACGTGTCGACAATAGACGCTCTGTGTTTAAAGGTGGCACGTTCAAATGTTCTTTTGTGGGTTTTTGTTCGGGGTTTTCTGCGACATTTGGTGTATGTACTGCTTTGCCAAATACACCCGCACTGTTTGAATTCGGCGGTAGGAAATCATTTTCGCCAGATTGGAAATTATTTTCTTTGGGCATCGGAAAATGATTTTTAAGTGTGTAGTTTGGAGTTGGAGGCAAATTTTTGTATTTAGAGGATCCAGTAGATTGCCATTCAATGTTCATGCTATCACTTTGAGGTGTTGAAGTATGGAAAGGGCGTGGCTGAAGTGGTTCGATGAAATCACTGCCAAAGGAATTGCAAGAATGTGCTGCCTTAAGTGAAGGAAAGTCTGTTTGTCCTTGATGCTGCTGATGATGCTCATATATGCGTTCTAATGTACCACGCGTTGGATACTTTTCCATCGAACGAGATCGTTGAAGAGCAGCAGGACGGGAAGAGCTGGAGTTGCTGCTGGCAAAGGTTATAATGCCGCTGTCACAGCTTGCGGCGCTTTGCTGCCGAGTGTAATCATTGCTTTGCAAATTTTCATTTGTAATAGCTGAGCCAGCAGCTGTGGCACAACGTTCGTAGCGTACGATGAATGGGTGTTGCAGCACTTCCTCAAGAGTTATCCGTTCCATTGGATTCTTCTTAAGTAAACGCTCAATAAGGTCCTGTGCATCACGTGAAAGATACGGTGGAATTCGGAAATCTGATTTTACTACTTTTGTTAGTGTGGACTGGACAGCATCAGTGTCGAATGGGGGATGGCCCACTAACAGGGTGTAAAACATACAACCTAGCCCCCAAAGGTCAGCGGGAAGACCATGTGTGGCGCGGGTTACCACTTCAGGTGATATGTAATTAGGAGTACCTGTCCAAAAAGCAGAGCATTTTAAATTATTGCTTTATTCTCCAATTATAATCAATTACTCACCGCACATAGTCATGTGTTTCTCATCTGGTCGCCTCAATTGTGTAGCCAATCCGAAATCAGCGATCTTTACATGCATATCTTTACTAAGCAACAAATTCGACAGCGATATGTCACGGTGCATTATCTGATGAGAATGCAAATATAGCAAACCAGATACCACCTGCCGCAATATGCTGGATGCCTCCTCCTCTGACATGGATCGTCCCATCTGTTGTTTCATATAGCGATGCAATTCACCATTGTGCGCCAGCTCCAGCACTAAATATACATAATTCTCATCTTGAAAGAATGTGTACAGTTCTAAAACAGATGGGTGTTTAAGACGCGAATGTATTTCAACTTCTTGACGTACACGATTGGCTAAGCCAGCACGCTGTATTAGCTGTTTGTCAATCTGGAACACAATATTTTTCATTAAACAATTTAACCAATTAAACTATTAATATTTACCATTTTAATAGCCACCATTTCATTCGTACGCGTACAACGCGCCTTATACACACTCGCGAAGCCACCTTTGCCAAGTAAATGTAGCACTTCATAGTCCTGGAAGATATACAATTTTACCGAAAAGATAGCGTCACTCCAAAAAGTATTCACATTATTCACTTAAAATTCCAACACACACCTCAATATTATCACCCAATCCTCCGTGTATAGACATAATTGAGTTACTTTTATACACCTATTATCTATGAGATTCTAATTTCCACTCTACTTTGAATAATTGAAAAATGCATTCACGCTATCAATTTGTAAATAAATATCAATACCACACCTGCTCGCGTCCTTTGGCTATTTTTCTTTCTTTTAAATTCGAATGGCCAACGTCACAAATGCTAATGTTCATTTAACACAGCTTTGGATCTGTCAATACATCGAATGACATTTGCAGGACAGCTTATGCTAAATGATTATAAGATTTCAATATTTTATCTTAACAAGAGTAATATTAATTTAATGTAAAATATATATAAATAACAAATACTTTAGTTGGACGTATTATGTTCGTTTCGCATAAACAAAACATTGGTAATAAAAAACTCGTTCTCTTGTAGCAACCCTGCGCACTCGCCATCTACGCATTTCGTCGAAAAATTTTCATTTCGCTGTCGTAATCACAATCGCTCTGTGCGCTGCTGGGAAAGAAATTTTCCACCTTGTTCTGCTTCCATAACTTTATTGCCATTTTCATAGAATTTTTATGCAAATATGTTCATTTGTAAATTCGCACATGAAGCTATTAAACCCCAAAGATTAGAATTAAATTAAATGTATACGGAACAAGAATAATTTTTTGCACAAAGACGAAGCGAGTTTTTTGCTTTGTGGAAATAACTGAAAGAACATACCGATAAAAAAACGGGAATACCATACCAGCGGAGCGCAAGGCACCCCTCACGCCTTCGTGACGTACATGTGATAAGACCACGTATTACGCGTAGAGACAAGCATATTTATACTGGAGTTGTAATGTCAATGGGCACGTTAATTCCTATCAAAGGTGTTACTTAAGTGTTATTGCGGTGAAAGTGTAGTGAGAAAAATATAGTGTGAAGAAAATTTGTGTAATCGCAGGACTCAAATGTCCGCCCACCCCCTTCCCGCAAATAAAATACATTTACAATTCGCAACAAAATGTCACGAATTCAACATCTATGTAAATAAAATACAAGTGCAAAACGACTAAGCGACCTGTGCATCTAAGGGCATACCTCGTAGGTGAACAAGCTGGGCGAACTGCCAAAACACAAAATACAAACTTTCTTTTTTTTAGACAATTTTTGTGAATATTTACTCCGACATCACACTGGATATTCCTATAATTGATTTGAAGCAACCAGGAATTTTGTGAAGTAATGCAGTTTACCGAAAAAGTGAAGCTTTCGCCGCCGCAGAATTAAATACAGGGTTGTTATCGAGTAAGTTTGACACAATCGATTCGTGATTTTAAACTGATGGAATAATAATAAAAAGTATTTAGTTATGTTTTCTTTCTTTTCTTATTAAGTATGAATGTATGATGTTTTTAATTATATTTCCCTTATCTGCATAATGATAATTATATTTACAGATTGGCATAAATTATTATATTATATATTATTATTAAAAATTATTCAACCATCTTTGGTAATGCAACATTGCATTTTCTCTCTTTGACATATGTCAGTGTTGTACTGCTGCAGTGACATCTAACCTCAAAAAATTCAGGGCTAAAAGTGACAAATGATAAATTTTACTTCTGTTGCCGTGTTGTTTTTGCTGTTTGTAATTCATCGGGACAACATCGTTGACAGCGATACTTGCAGAAAATTTCACAAACTGTATTAAAAGTATAAGAAGAATAATTGATAGATTCATTTATTTTGCTGGTTTTTCGTAGAACAGACTTGGCAAAATAACAAAATGTGATTTGAATTATTTATATGTCAATGTGAAATGAGAAAATTCAACCCGAGACTACGTGCTGTTTAAAGTTGTCATTGGCAAAGAGGAGTAAAATAGCACAAACAAGATAAAATAAAATCAGTTAAATAAGTGTGTTAAAGATCAATTGGTGTCATTAAATCCATTAAGACGCAGTAGCACAGGTGTGTCTTAGTTCGTGTGTCGATTTTGGCTCCCGGAGCTATGGAAAAAGATCGAGGTGGTTGCAGCAGCAGTAGCGGCACGCGCTACGTCAGTGCAGGCGATCGCAGCAGCGCCATTGGCGGAACTTCACATGCTCTCATTTCTAGTGAATATGATGGTTTATTGAAAAAACATAAAAAGTCTAAAAAGAAAAAAGATAGACATTCACACTCGCGTGAAAATTCTCTTACGCGTCAGATGCGACGTAGCCGTAGCAACAGCAGCCCTTCACCACGAAGTCGATCTGCCACCGCCACTGCCGATACCGACACAGAAGGCGATGGAGACTTGACAATTAAGCAACCATCCACGAAAACACATGCCTTGAATGCCATTGTAGAATACTCAGATGTAAGTTCCGAAGATTTCTCTGACCCAGAAGCAGGAGAAATTAACTCGGAGCCCAGTGAAAACACAAGAAAGCAAAGAGTCGATACTACGGTACTAAATGTGGGCAAAGGTCTAAGGACGACAACCCAATTGCCTGCTCCCAATGCTCCTAAAGCTGATCTAACACTTCACAACATGAGCAGTGACGATGACACCTTTAGGTGAGTACCCCAAACCAGTTAGGCTCGATTCAAAGATAATGTACCATAACAATAATGAATAATTATTGATTTTCATGCTTTGGAAAAATATAGGTAATAACGTAAATAATTACTGCTTATTTTTTTTACAGAAGCAAACGCAAGGATAGTCTTGATAATCTTTCGAATCTTTCGCCAAATCACGTCCGTCGAATTATTCTAGGCTCACCAGTGCGTGGAGTAAAAAACAACATTGGTGTTACACCAGTAAACAGCTCCATGAATGCCAAATCAGACAAACCTTTGATATCAACCGGGTCAACCAATGATTCCAATGCCACAATTTCGACTCATCATGCTTCAAAGGAATGTGATCCCACAGCAAAGAAACAAGCAAAGAACAGTGTTAATAGTAGCAGTAGTAGCAAACTACTAGATGAAGAGGTTTCTGACTGGGATGCGGCTTTAGCTAGCAGTGATTCAATGGACACCGATGAATTTGAAGCTGAATTAAAACGACAGAAGCGCAAAAAGGCCAAAAAAGACAAAAAACATAAGAGAAGTAAGAAGTCGAAGAAACGAAGAAAGAAGCGTGCACGGTCCTATTCGAGCATTGAGTCCATTTCTGATAATGATCTGGATGCAGTTATAGCGTCTGAAAGCATGCGCCACTATACTCCTTCGCCGAAAGTACATCGTGGTCATGAAAAGATTGGGGGCAATAATGCAGTCAGAAGTCCAGAACGTAACACGGCTGGTAGTGGCGTTGGATCGTCCTATACACCCATCAAAGAAGACAGTCCATTATCGATAGATACACCGCCCATGCGACCCGGTAGTAGCAATAGTTATTATGCTGAAAAAGCCGGAGGAGCAGCGGCAACGAAAGCGACAGGTGCATCCGCCGTTGCGGCAGCGTCCGGCCTACAAGTGACCGTAACTAATCAGCGTCATCGCACACCTCCTCGTACAAGCGCTAAAACACGTTTTCCCGCCGCAACATCACCGCATACACCGCCACTTTATATCGGCGGAGGTGCTGAACGTGGACAAACCACACGCGGCACACGTTATGCACTTAGCCCACCAAAAGAAGAGCTGCTATCTGCGCACCATCAGCATCACCACCGCTCATTGAGCAATGCTAGCGGAGGTGGTATTTCCAGTCATCATTACAGTGCGCGCAGCGGCAGTGGTGTAGATGTGCATAAATATAAAGCTGTGTCACCAGGTGAGTGTTACCTTTTTTTGTATACATTTCGGGAAAAAAAAACTTTTTTATTTTAGATCGCTACCACCACCATCAGCCAGCCACACCCCCTCACAAGCGCAGAAAAGTCTTTGAAACCCGCACGGCCACATACGATTCACACCATACACGTCACCATAGTTCTAATGCGCATAGTTTACGTAAAGCACACGACTATGACCGTTTCGGTAGCAGTAGTCGGGACAAATATGGTAGACGCTACTCTAGGTAATATAATTATAAAGCCCATTTGCGAAATTATTTACTGTGCTTACTACAACTTTTTATTTGGTTTCACAGAAGTCCGAGTGTGTTGAACGTACGTAGCAGACAATCTCCAGCATACCCGGCAACCTCTTCATCAGCATATCGCACTACCGTTACTGGTGGCAGTCATCGTCATAACAGTAGTAAATACATGCAGACTGCATCTCCGTCGCCCGTACGCTCACGGTCGTCGAAACGTGGCATGGGCAATGATCGCTACTCGCGTTCACGTTCTCCACACTCTTTAACGCGACACTATGACTCACCACCTTCACCGATATGTGCGGCTGGTATAAGTGGGCGTTCATCACATCGGCGTTACCGTTCTTCTTCACGTAGCCGCCGTCGTCGCGCCGGCAGTAAGCGTTCATACACACGTTCACGCAGCCGGTCACGCTCACGTACCCGTACGCGATCGCGCTCACCTTCTTCGTCACCCACATCACGCGACCTGAAGCTCAAGCGCATTGAATATAGTAAAAAAATCAGTGATACAAGTCTATTCGCTGAACTGGTTAAAGACAAACACAAGCGACAAAAGGCGATAGATGTGAGTATTGGAAATAGACGCATCTGCGTTACCGGAACGGTCTGAATTTAAATTCAGCTATAGATTGTCACATCTCAATTTTACTCAAAATTGTATGTAGTTCGCTTATTTAATAGAATCTGATTTTAAATTTATAGGCTCTTCTGGAACGCCAGGAAGAAAACAGTAACAGCAATAGTGCGCTCATCATAAATGAGAACAGCTCGTCTGTGGATAGTGGTACGCCCAAGGTTATCACACAATCAGACCTTACGCCGTCCACCACCGACAGTACCATGACGAAAATGACGACGTTAGCGCCAATCCTAGCCACAAATATTGTCTCAACGCCCAATGGCGTGAGTAGTGGCAGTAAATCGGTTGTAGAAGTAACTAACATTCCCATGCCGAAATTAGTGGACGAGAAGGTCCTATCTGACGCTCCAGCTACTGAATCCGCCAAGATTGCTCCGACCAGTACTACCACAAAAGATGAAACAGATCGTGAATCTGTAATCCCACCGCCAGTTAAGATTAAACCGAAAAGTCTTACTGCATTACCTATGCCACCGGGAATAAGCGCCGCTGATTTAGCCAATGCAACAACACCATCTCCACCCCCAGATTATGGCATCTTAAACGCTTCCTCCGCTAAGAAAGTAAATAGCAATAGTGCCTCGACCGCCTCCACGACGACAATATCAATGCCAGCCACGAACTCCAATGCCAACAAAAGTTTACTCAACTTGCCGATGCCGCCAATGGTACCCGGCGGAGAGGAGTTGAGTGGCGATGAGGATGATGTTATTAATAGTCCGGAAGATTTTGATACGACAAATGTGAGTAGCAGCACGACGAAATGTAGCACGGAAAATGCGCCAAACGATGGCAATGGCAACGGTAAAATGTCAAACAGTAATAAGGGAGGCACTAATGCAGCGTCTTCAAAACGCAAGCGGCCTGTAATATTGAACCGTCGCGACTCACGTAACCAAGTACGTGATTGGGGCGAACGGTGTGTGGACGTGTTCGAGATGATAGCGCAGATCGGAGAAGGCACATATGGACAGGTGATAATGTCTTCATGTTAGTAATATATTTGATGTAGAACATTTGTTTTCCAGGTTTATAAAGCGCGTGATCATCATACAAACGAAATGGTTGCGCTGAAGAAAGTGCGTTTGGAGCACGAAAAGGAGGGCTTTCCAATTACAGCTGTGCGTGAAATAAAAATTTTACGCCAACTGAATCATCGCAATATTGTCAATCTTCACGAAATCGTCACCGACAAACAGGATGCTTTGGAATTTCGCAAAGATAAGGGCTCATTTTATTTGGTATTCGAATATATGGATCACGATCTAATGGGTCTGCTGGAGTCGGGCATGGTCGATTTTAATGAAGAGAATAACGCAAGTATTATGAAGCAACTGTTGGATGGCCTGAATTACTGCCATAAAAAGAACTTTCTTCATCGTGATATCAAATGTTCAAATATTTTAATGAACAATAAGTGAGTAGAAACGTGTCCAAAGATTAATGATTTTGTTTATTTATTTAAATGTATGTTACCGATTTTGCAGAGGTCAAGTAAAACTGGCCGATTTCGGTTTGGCACGCCTGTACAACGCCGAGGATCGTGAACGTCCCTACACTAACAAAGTGATAACACTGTGGTATCGTCCACCCGAACTACTACTTGGCGAAGAGCGCTATGGCCCAGCTATCGATGTGTGGTCATGTGGTTGTATACTAGGTGAGTTATTCGTCAAACGACCACTCTTCCAAGCGAATGCTGAGATGCCACAATTAGAGACTATATCGAGAGTCTGTGGCACACCGGTGCCGGCCGTATGGCCAAATGTTATCAAACTACCACTCTTCCACACATTCAAGCCAAAACGTCAACATAGACGACGACTACGTGAGGATTTCGAATTTATGCCAATGCCTGCGTTGGATTTGCTCGATCGTATGCTGGAATTAGATCCTGATCGCCGCATTACCGCTGAGGAAGCGCTAAAATCGCCATGGCTCGTCAATATCAATCCCGATGAGTAAGTTTAACAAAAAAAAATGCACATGAAAGCAGTTAAAAAGTGCGATAAAAAGGAACAAATGATTTATTTCTACATACAAACAAAATATGTATAATTAACGCGCACGCCGTTTGACGCCAATTTTTAGTGTGCGTGTTGATGTTGTCCTTCTGACGGAGAGCTTCACAGTTTTATGTCGTCTGCGAGCGGAAAATGTTCATAGTCAGGTACCAGATTAATATATAGTAGTCGCGTATAAACCCACTCGTTTACTGCGGCCATATATTAAATATTTCAGTCGTACCTATGTAATTGGCGCTTACACCTTTTATTGGGTGTTTGGCAGAGCTCCGAGCTCCTCCTCCTATTTGTGGTGTGCATCTTGATGTGTTTGCCTAAATGGAGGAACCTACAGGTTTAAGCCGACTCTGAACGGCAAATGGTTTTTTATTACGAGCTTTTTCATGGCAGAAATACACTCGGCGGTTTGCCATTGCCTGCGAGGGGGCGACCGCTATTAGAAAAATATTCTTCTATTTGATGTTTCATGCACGGAGATTTGAGGCGTGCATTACGGAATGGTAGTCACGCACCAATACATATGCATATTTGCCAATAAGTCCTACATGATTTCTATTTTTAGATTCAAATGTCGGGACGAATTCCTTGGTTCAAAGTGTTTTGCATTATTATTATAATATTTATTTATTTTTTTATTTAAAAATTGGAAAAGTAATGAATTACAATCACAATGATTTTAAAAGCATTAGCAGCTAGGCCATCAGCTTTACGTATCATAAGTATTTATAACTATTTTATATTTCAAAGTTTATTATTTCTTATATATGTTATGACAAAAAATAAAAAATAAAATAATCATTTCATTAAAAGTTTTCGATCTTCATGCGAGCACGCTTTTAAAATATGCATAAACACTTTTTTATTTCTTTGCTAATAACTTTTTTAATATCAGTGAATAATATGGTTTTTCTTTATACAGGATGGCTATACCAAGGCTACCCACTTGGCAGGATTGCCACGAGCTGTGGAGCAAAAAACTACGTCGTCAAAAACGTGAACAAGGAGAAGCAGGACCGCTGTGAGACTACATTTATCCTATGGTGGAGACACCAGTCTTAGGCACGACGGCCCAGCGCTTAACAGACGATGACGATGATAATGTGGGCGCAACGTCGGGCAACAATCAACAACTGTTTATATGGCATCTGAAGCAACAACAATAGTAATATAGAAGACATTTCATGGCACCATAGATACATGACAACAACCATCGACTAAATGAACAAACTTTCTATTAAGAGTTTTGAATGTAAGATGGTGAAATGTTTGGCGCAGCGTTAATTGTTGATGCGTGGTTGTAGTGAAAAGTGTTGAAAGCTTAGCAATTACACTTACAAACTTTCTGCATAATTTATATATAGTAATTTTAATTGTATCAACATTTTAGTTTTTTATAATTACTATTAAAACTTACTATTAATATTATCATCATACTATTAACGGCATCGAGTGAAAGCGTAAACTAAATTATAGTTAGTTTTAAAACATCAAGAAGAATAAAAATTTAATTATATGTAGATAAAGAAGCTGTCAAACTTTGTAAACAAACTACAAAAACAAGACAATTTAATAAATGAAAGAAAAAAATCACATTTATTCGTATAAGTACACAAAACTAAATTCAAAAAAAATGTTCAATGCCTTTTGCGTGTTTTTATTTGACGTGCTTTGAAGCACAAAACTCATTTGAAGCAGAAGTCCTTTAAAAAATGGCGAATGGTTGACATTTGTACACTTAGCACATACAATGTAACTATTTCCGTTTCAAGAGCTAATAAGTCCATGAAAGTTAAACGTAATTAAGGAAAAAATAAAAACAAAATATTGAAGAAGAGCTCACAGATGTCTGGAATGTGGTTTGTTTAAAAACATATTTGAATTGCTGAATGTAAAATAATGTATTGGAATATCAAAATTGGGAACAAATGAAATTTGCATGATTTTGAAGTCGAACAAGTTTTATACGCAAAATTAGAGAGCAATTTTTTCACACTATAATTTTTATTATTATTTTTTTTTTTCGAAAACTGACTATTCAAATACGTAATTGCTATTATTATGTTCGATTTGATGTCAGTCTACATTTCCGAATTGATGGAATTTGATAATTCTCAATAATTCTTATATAGACTAAACATGTATGTGCATATGAAACAATTACGGCAAAAATATTGTTTACAAAAAATACTTAAAGAAAGGTTGCAACTATAAACGAAAATCATGAATAAATAGCAGCAGTTCGAACTTTAGTCAATAAAAATAATTCAAAAAATATATATAAAAAAAAGTTTATTACGTTTGTAAGTATGTATGTTTGTATAGCGTGTATGTTTACCTCCGAATCCTTGCTTTTCTACTTGATTATAAATATTATACTGAAATTTATAAGAAATATATACATATAGGATATGGTATATGGACATATACTAGTATACATCAAAAAATGTAAAGGGTGTTTGAAAGAAGAATTCTATTTCCGGGCTGTCTTCAACATACTCGTTATAGGACATTTGACGTCTCAGTCTTCTTGTTTAAAAAATTCCTTGCATATTTAAGTGGTATTTACACCGCATTTACGCAGTTGGGCGATATCAGCGCAAAAAGTAAATACATATGTATAATAATAGGGTTTGAGTGGTTTAAATTTCACAGGAGTTTCATTTACTCTATTGTTTCAATTATATTCATTTTAAATTTGGATTATATATCTCCTGTAGTTCGAATTACTACTACTTTCTGCTGACTGAGTTATTCCCCCATGCACCCTACACTTGGATTAAAACAAAAAAAAAAAACAAGTGCTGATAAATAATAAAACTGTAAATGATAAGTTTCGCTACTTAAGTTTAATTTAGTTGGTAGTATTTTTAAAACCAGCGCTGTAAAAATTAATAAACATATGTGTGTGTAGTTCATGGATTTTCTTCACATTACATAGGTACATACATGTTAAACCTTGTTAACGTGGATATTAATCAATAAAATTTTGTTTTATAGTCACAAATAAAGAATTGGTTTTCATATTTTTGTTAGGAATAAGCTACATATATGAAAAAAAAATGAAAACAAGCGTGGAATCCGAAATTAAAATGGAATTGTGTATTAATAGTGAAAAATCTATGAACAATGTGTAGGCAGTGAAACCTTGCGAAGTTTATATTTTTATAAACAACTATATAAAATATTAATCAATTAAGCGATTAAATGAAAAACCAAAATTAAATCTAGTTAATGCGTTGAACGAAAAAAATCAAAATATTTATATACATAATGGTAAATATTAACTAATTGCTAAATATTGCGTTAAAACAATGAATCAAATTACCATATAAAAATACATCTATTTGTATGTAAAAAGAAAAAGCATATGAAAATACTGTAAAAGTCAAGGGGGTGCATGTGAGACTGAATTACAACGGAAAATCGAACAAAATACAAAATTATCACCTTACAGCTGTATTAGTGTACAGCATGGATAAATGACATTGTGCAAACTTCAATTAAAGCATAGTAATAATGCACTATATAAATAGTTGTATGAAATGTATGATAGCCGAAAACTTGTACGTAATCTTAACCGCTTAAATAACTATTATACCATTTTGTTACATTAAACTACACATACAACTTATCATTATTGAAATTTTTAATTTCATGTGTTTTTGTGACGATGCAGAGGAGAAGCAAATAAATACACAAATATTAAAAAAAAATGAACATGTGAATTTTGAAAATGTTTCGTTGGCAGCAAGTTAACCAAGGCAGGCGCATTCAATGGTAGGCGGTTTCATAAAATAGATTTAAGTTGTTGTTGTAGCAGCATAAACATTCCCCATACATATACGGGGAATGCTGCTGAAGTGACAGTCCTTGGCCGGATATAAATCCGGGTCGTTCCGGTTACGTAGAACCAACTGTCGTGGGAACGGTTCTATTGAAGTCAGCTCAATCAGTTTACTCCTTCACGATTAGTAGTTTAACGGGCAAAAAAGTGCCATACGCACTTAACAACTGTATTTATGTGTACACCTAATTTTCTTTTACATGAATCGATTCGGTTTAACACGATTTTAAATATTTTTTGAGTTTTTCTTGAATCTCATAGAGCAAATAGAAGCGTTTAAATTAGTCTCAGGAAAAGTCTCTGAAACTCGGTAGATTTTGCTCTCACCGTTTAATAATTTATTTCTTATAACATATTTAATGAATTAAAATATGTAAGCACGAAATAAAGTCTTAAGTGAATTCTTAAAAATTTTTTTCACCTAATAAAAAGATTTTTCACAATAGATACGTTTCTAAAAATTCGTGTAAAAAGAGATTTAGGTGTATATGTCATTCGAATATTCCTAGTATGTGTATGTTTATGAAGCATAATATTGCCCCAACCTTGAGTAGATCAATTTTTGAATTAAAAACAACGCCACACAATCAATCCAAACAATGACATACTTACATGTATATATGGCACGCATGTATGATATATTAAACAAAAAATTAGCCTACATACCCCATACACACAGCTTACCCTAATTTTAATAAAGGAAAAATAACAACAAAATAAAAAATCAACTGACATATCAGCTGTTACCTGCTAATCCGTCTTCGTTTTACATTGCATTCACTTTTATTTTTGTTTATTTCCTTATTCTCACGCATTTCAGAGAACGTTGACATACTAATGCTGAAAACAGTGAAGACCGCACGGAATCCCGAACCGCAGTCCTTTCCGTGCACAAAAACTCACCCCCGAGAACAACTGCGTTCTTTTAATTACATATTTACACAATACATCGGTTTGTGTGTGTATGTGTTTGGTTGTATCTACACAATGTTGCCATTGATATTTTTGCTTACACACTTTTTCACACATCCGCGTTATCAGTAACAATTTTTCATTGTTTAATAAACCAAAGCCAAAAACCAACAAATCCAAATAGTTCATTTATCTTTAATAATGTAAATAATTTCGAAATGTACTGCTTGGCAACACTGTGGGGTGAGAGAGCAATCAGCTGGGTCGGTATTACGGGATTTTTTTAACAATCGTGAAATAAAATCTACGGTACTACGATACGGAAGGAAGGAACTTTTCATTTACATGGGGTTCTCATTAGTTTGATCAGAACAGCTGGGTCGGGATTGCGTTTACGGTGTTCACTGTTTTCAGCATTATGCTGCACGGAATCCCTTACCACAGTCCCTTACCGTGCACAAAAACTCACCCCCGTGAACAACTGCGTTCTTTCAATTACATATTTACACAATACATCAGTTTGTGTGTGTATGTATTTGGTTGTATCTACACAATGTTGCCATTGATATTTTTGCTTACACACTTTTTCACACATCCGCGTTATCAGTTACAATTTTTCATTGATTAATACACCAAAGCCAAAAACCAACAAATGCAAATAGTTCATTTATCTATAATTAACATTATTCAACAGTATTTTTAAGCTATTTTAACAAAAATTATCATTTTTCTAAGCTTATTTTGTAAATGATTTCGAAATGTACTGCTTGGCAACACTGTGTGGTGAGAGAGCAATCAGCTGGGTCGGTATTACAAGTAGTGAAATAAAATCTACGGTACTACGATACGGAAGGAAGGAACTTTTCGTTTACATGGGATTCTCATTAGTTTGATCGGACAGCAGAGTCGGGATTGCGTTTACGGTGTATGTATGTAGCAAGAATTGGCGGCCGCCGTAGCCGAATGGGTTGGTGCGTGATTACCATTCGGAATTCACAGAGAGGTCATTGGTTCGAATCTCGGTGAAAGCAAAATTAATAAAAACATTTTTCTAATAACGGTCGCCCCTCGGCAGGCAATGGCAAACCTCCGAATGTATTTTTTCCATGAAAAAGCTCCTCTTAAAAATATCTGCCGTTTGGAGTCGGCTTGAAACTGTAGGTCCCTCCATTTGTGGAACAACATCAAGACGCACACCACAAATAGGAGGCGGAGCTCGGCCAAACACCTAACAGGAGTGTAGGCGCCAATTATTTATTTTTTTATAGCAAGAATGATAGAAAGAAGATTGCGCCCATCAAGAGTGCGTGACGTCACGTTTGCCGAGTTGTGCAGTGTTGCCAACCATTTGCTCTTCACAATAAATTTAATGCTTTTTTATACCCAAAATGCAAAAATTTTTAAGTTGCGTACTAGTATTTGTTTCTTTTTTTTATTTAAAGCTACCGAAACTTTAAGTTAAAAAACAAACTATATTATTGAACAAAAAAAGGTTAAAAAAGGTCACTCTGAGAAAATTTTAGTGCTAATGAAAATTTTTTTACTCTTATAAAATTTGATAATTTCAAAGTGCAAATTTAATTTTTGGCTTCATTTAAGGTTATGCAAGAATATTAAATCTTCTTCTCTCAACTCTTCTTAAGATTGAAAACCTTCCTACACATTTTAAAAAGCGTTTGAACTTTCTGAATGCGAATTAAAACCATAGAGGTGAAATCGTTTCTTCCGGTCATCAATCCTTAGTGAGACATAGGACATTAAGAGTTGTATTCATTGTAAAAATAAGCCACAAAATACCAAAAAATACTAAAGAAACCATACTGACATTTTTACAAAAAGAGTACCTTATCTAGTTACATAACCTCAAATTTAGCAAATAAGTCGTTCCCTTAACAAAATAGTCTCGCTTAACAAAAAAAATCATAAATTAAATTGTACATAAGCTAACACATTTATTAAATAAAAACACACACATTCTAAAGACAATTTGTCACGCATAAAAAGCTCTTTAAGTGATTCAATAAAAATTTATTGTTTTATTTTCTTTAAATGGGCATTTTAGTGCGTTTTTATATCCAAAGCTAGGCAACACTGCAGTAGTGAGAGAGAGATTTGAGTGCCGAAAGCAGAAGAACACCAACAACACCGGCAATCACGGGCAATGCCACCAGATGTTAAAAAAAAGTAAAGCTAAATAAAACTGAGTGAATTATTTAACTAATTATTAAAAAATGTATATTATACAAAATTATAAACATTACATTTTAATTAGAGCAGGCTAGAAAACTGTCATGAAGAAACAACTAAAACTCTGAGACTAAATAACAATCATGGGAGGTACACATGCACACACATGTGCTTACATATGTATATATGCTAATCAAGCATTGTTATTGTTACGCTAAAGAGAGAGAAATGGGTTTCTTTTATATTAATTGCCCTATCTATTAATAATATTAATGCCTCTAGTTTTGTTACAGTTATTGTGCTCCTAATTTTAGACGTAAAGATTTTTTTAAATACTATGCAGTGACTATAGGGGTCAATGGCAACGTTGCTGCAAAATGTAACTTTTCACTACTTAAACCATTTTATTAATATGGTGCTTGCCTTTTAGTTGTTTAAGGCCGGCGGGCCAATTAGATGTCCTAAATTCAGTAGTTTTCGCGAAGCGTTGTAGGATGAGAAAAAAAACAATTAGCCAAATGAAGTTTTGGGGATAGTTTAATATATATTTGAACTAAAAAAAAAAAATGTGTACAATCTCCAACAATATATTGTAAGCCGAGTTATCAATAGATTCCCAGAGCGCCTGTATCCAACTTCTGTACAAGATACAACTTGCAATTTTCATCTGAAAATAAAAAAAAAAAAGATTATTAATTTTGATGTAATTATCTTCTATGTGAACTAAAAAACATCCAAAAACTTTTTTAAGCGACTTTTTTACCCAGTTGAAGAGTTTTTTTTCCTTGAAAAACCACTTTTTTTTCTACCTTCCCCAAAAATTCGAATTTTACGTGTTTCTTAGTTCACATCGAAGATAATTACATCAAAATTAATAATTTTTTTTTTTTTTGTTTTCAGATGAAAATTGCAAGTTGTATCTTGTACAGAAGTTGGATACAGGCGCTCTGGGAATCTATTGATAACTCGGCTTACAATATATTGTTGGAGATTGTACAAATTTTTTTTTTTAGTTCAAATATATATTAAACTATCCCCAAAACTTCATTTGGCTAACTGTTTTTTTTCTCATCCTACAACGCTTCGCGAAAACTACTGAATTTAGGACATCTAATTGGCCCGCCGGCCTTAAATTGAGTTTTGTAATTTTTCTTTTTAACACACTTTTATTAGCTCGGGTTGTATGTATGTATGTATGTAACGGAATCTTTGAGCTTAATTTTCACTGGCTTCTAAAAATCTGATCGACTTGGAATTTTGCACACCTATCAATTACCGATGACAATGCAATAATTTGATAAAAGTTTTCCATTATCCTTATTAGGACTGCCAGGATTAATATTTTCGTTTTTTACTACTGTGGGCAAAAAGTAAGGTGAATTTGGTTGTAAAATGAAAAATCTTTATTTATTCTTGTAAATCAATTTCATCCCCTTCAAAATAATCCCCTCTCGATGAAATACACTTATGCCAACGATTTTTCCAATCCCCGAAACATGCCAAATAGTCCATTTCCGGTATAGCCATCAGCACCTTCTTCGATTCAGCTTTTATCTCCTCAATCGACTCGAAACGCGTTCCCCGGAGTGGTCTCTTGAGTTTTGGGAATAACGAGAAGTCACACGGAGCCAAATCAAGCGAATACGGTGGTTGCGGAACGATATGCGTGGAATTTTTGGCGAAATTGTCACGAAGAACGAGTGCAGTGTGAGACGGTGCATTATCGCGATGCAAAAACCAAGACACACTTTTATATTAGCTCGGGTTGTATGTAACGGAATCTTTGAGCTTAATTTTCACTGGCTTCTAAAAATCTGATCGACTTGGAATTTTGCACACCTATCAAGGACCGATGACAGTGCAATAATTTGATAAAAGTTTTCCATTATCCTTATTAGGATTGCCAGGATTAATATTTTCTTTTTTTAACACACTTTTATTAGCTCGGGCTGTATGTATGAATGAATGTAGCGGAATCTTTGAGCTTAATTTTCACTGGCTTCTAAAAATCTGATCGACTCGGAACACACAACATAGATAACTAGATGGGAAACTCTTTTTCTCGTAAGAGGGCTGAAAAATGTGCATTTTTTTTAACATTTGTTAGTTAGTTAATATAGTTAAAAGCGTGGGATGCATTTTACTTCACTTTCATAACCCTCTGTACATAGGTAGTTGCCAATAGAATGATTGTAATATTTACTATATCAAGCATCCCACGCTTTTAACTCTAATTTGAATTACTCTATTTGTATCTTAATTTTTGTTATAATTCTGTTCTGAGGTAGTTGACTATGACTGATCGTTCGATTTGCTATTACTTCATTATAGGTCTCTTTGTCATTAAAATTTATTTTCTACTTTTTAGTTCGATTAGTAATAAAAGCGTGTTTTTTAGTTTTTTTAAACTATTTTTTGTTTATTATATTTATTTTGCTTCTAACCGGCATGATATAATTTTACTTTTTTGCCAAATAATTGGCACATGCATGTCTTGTACACCTGTTAAAAGGAAACGCCACTACAATGTTAACCGACATTAGAGCCATCTCTCTTTTACATTCATAAGCAATTAGCAATCTTATTGCATTTGTTTGCGTAAATTCTCAAATTGTTGCTTGTTTATTTGTGAATCCCTTAAGTTGGCCCTAAACAGCGCACAATTCCAGCGATTTGTGCCGACAGGAAACGACCCGGATTTATATTCGGCCAAGGATTGCCACTCCAGCAGCATTCCCCGTATGTAAGAATGGGGAATGTTTATGCTGCTACAACAACAACAACAACAACAGCGATTTGTGCCTAGTCCGTAGCACACTCAATGTACACAAATCCATAAACCATAATTTCGTTGCAATCGTCGCACTGTCCACATGCGAATCAAAACAGTGGATGACGATTGCAGATATTTACATGTGGATTGAGAAAAAAAAGATGTTGTCTGTAACGTCGGTTTACTGACGATAGTTTAACGTGACAACGTCATAAGAAAATACTGATGTAATGGTTGCAATTTTCAAAACAAAATTTTAATTTTATTTGTTTGATAGATATTTTGTATGGATATAGAGAAGGAGGTAAATTGAATCGCAATGGAATAGGTCAAGTTACATTTACACAAACGAGAAAAATTACGAAAGATTTATCAAATTCATGAAAGATATAATCAATTTCGATTGTGCATCACACGTTAATAAGTCAACAACACTAAGAGGCAACATCATCGATTTGCCTTTTTCAAGATACTTTACACTCGAAACACTCCCTTTTATTTCCTACTTTTTCTATCATCGTCCTATTCTCAACAGAGAAATGGTTCATTACCATGCACACAGGATGAAGGCATATGCAAATACAAGTATGTGAATTTATATACAAATGCGCATATACAGGGCCCGCCATCTATCGTTACGGATTTGAGCTAGGTATTATTTGAAGAATGGTAACACTTAGCTGTCATCTTATTTGACAGAAAATTAGTTGTATTCTTCCGCTGAACGAAAATGGTTGTGTATACGCTCAAAGAACGCTGGGAAATATTGTTTTCGCTTCGCTTCATGGGCTTGGGAGCGACTTGAAGAAGATGAAGACTTTTACCGAAAAATCATCTTTTCGGATGAAGCTCATTTCCATCTCGGCGGGCATGTTAACAAGCAAAATTGCCGCATTTGGGGCTCAGAAAACCCGCACGCACTCGAAGAAAAGCCGATGCATTCACAACGAGTCACTGTTTGGTGCGGATTTTGGTCGAAAGTCATCATTGATCCATTTTTCTTTGAAAATGAGCGAGGAGTGGCCGTAACCGTCAATGGAGAGCGTTACCGGGCCATGTTGAGCGAATTTTTGTTCCGAGAAATTGAAGAGGAGGATATTGGTGGCATTTGGTTCCAACAAGATGGCGCTACTTGCCACACAGCGAATGCTACGATCAATCTTTTGCGCACTGTCTTCGGAGATCGCATTATCAGCCGAAATTCTGATATCGTTTGGCCGCCTCGGAGCTGCGATTTGACGCCGTTGGATTATTATTTTTGGGGTGCCGTCAAAGACCATTGTTATGCCAACAAACCAGCAACAATTGATGCACTGAAGACCAACATACGCGATGTCATAGCTGAAATACAGCCGCATATAATCGAAAATGTGTTGAAAAATTGGACCGATCGTATGGGATGGAGCATGGCTAGCCGAGGCAGCCATATGAATGAAGTTGTGTTCCATCATTAACCGGAAGGATTGTACTTCAAAATAAAAAAAACAGTTTGGAAAAATATTGAGTAGTTTCTTTTTTATAGCATTTTTAATTCCGTAAAGTTATATGGCGGACCTTGTACATACATATACATACATATATATGCTCACTCAAGTAGGAGAGAGCCAGATGTCGAACGTTGCCGAATGCGGCGGCCGATTGTGCTCTTTGTCGTTCGTTCCGCGCTTTCGCTTGCAGTTCATGCAAGGTAAGACGTTATCACGTCAAAAACGAAAAAAAAGAAAAAACGAGTTTTGAAAAATTCACTTTTTATTTGCCGTAATGATGACCCATTTTTGAAACACTATACATTCTTCTAAAAAAATTTGATTAACACCTGTTATTTTTTCCCTTACTCTTACTTCGACGACGGTCAGTAAAAAAATGAGAAAATCACAATTACTTGTGATTTGTGCCCACACGCCACACGCTGTACACGAGGAATTTTCTCCGAATTGCAATAAATCGCTGGAAATTGTTTCTTGTTTATGACCAGCTTTAATACAGTCTTGCTGGGGTAAAACCGACCATCGTGAGAAGGCCGTTCCCACGACAATCGGTTCTACGTTACCGGAACGACCCAGATTTATATCCGGCCAAGGACTGTCACTTCAGCAGCATTCCCCATATATGTATGGGGAATGTTTATGCTGCTACAACAACAGAAGGCAAAGTAGTCCTAATAAGAAACGGATATAGCTTAGAGATACATATGATAGCATTTAACTGTAGACTATCTGTTTTGTAGAACAGAAATGTATGAATCAGACTTATTGTTATTTTCTTCTATGAAATAATTTTATGCAACTACGAAGTTGTTGTCATCATCTCAAGTGGGGAGAGCATATGGGGAGGGCGGAGTAGGTTTCAGCGGGAAAGAGGCAGTTAATGTGGTTTATTAGTCGTCATTCTCGATGTCATCTAACGTTAAGCCTTGAAAATAGGTGCTTCGACGCTATGGGACCACAAGAAGAGGTGTTATGTAAGTAGGGATTAGGGTCATGCAGCATAGATTCACACGCCGGGTTTGCCTTGACGCTAAGTTGGAATAGACAACTACGCTAGTATAATTCTAGTAATATCATCTCAGAATCGCGGATATCCACTGCGTCCTATTAGTCAGTGGCGACCACGGGGTCATTGTGAAGTTTTGGTCAGTCGATTACCATAAATATTTCCAACAACTTCTTTTGTCTTTTTCTCAATTGGGTTACGGGTTAGTTATTTAGGGACTTTGTTGTGGTTTTTGAATTTTGGTGGTGGTTGTATTTTTCGTCGACAAGAAAGAAGAACAACTTTCAAAGTTGACGCCCAGTAACTTGGGAGTTTTTAATCTTCGCCCATGAATTAATATATTATATGTATACGGTAGCCATTGAATTTGTAGAGAAGAGTGTTAAATTCCGTGCAGTGAAGAACAGAGTACCATTGCCGGACACCATTAAGAAAGTAGTGGAACTCATTATGCTGATTATTGGAGCAAATCTCTCATCTCCAGGGGTCTAACGAGGATCTCCGGGATAGACCATCGGAGTCCAACCATCACCCATTGCAGAGGAAGAGCTCCAACTTACCCGAGAGTCCCTCGTAACTTTGCCACAATTACGTTCTGGATACTGTAGCAGGTTAAACTCCTACCTATCCAGAATCGACCCCGGCATACTAAACATATGTCCGGCATGTGAAGGCACCCCGCACGACACTAATCACCTTTTCATATGCCCTTTTAAAACCCACTCATCTAACACCCCTCTCCCTCTGGACCCAACCTGCCGAAACAGCATGTTTCCTGGGCCTGCCGTTAGATGAGCTAGACGAAGACGACCGGTGATTTACACTACACTGACAGGGCAAAGTTACTGCTACAACAACAACAACCACATATTTGAACACAATAACCCGAAATCAACTAAACCGTACCCTGTTATAATGTAGTTCCATCTCCATCTCTGAAGTTTTCGGGGGAATTTTTATTGTCGTTACGATGAATATGTATTTTAAATTAAATAATCATTTACCACAATATTAAATAACGGTGTCATTAATACCTCAAACTTACGGCAGTACCCAGAGCTATATCCGCTAAAAAAATTGTCACTCAAACTGCATTTACATTTTCAGATGGTTGGTGCACTTGCAATAGCAGTTTTGTGAAAAAGTATCGCTATTAATTCTAATTTTGTGCCTGCGCCATATCTATTGATCACTTTGGTCCTGACCAGCACACTAAGCCAGGGAATGTTAAGGCTTTTCACATTACATCCACTGTGCAGGAGTCGACGCTATTTTAAAGTCGAATTTTGTATTAATTTCTAGTTTTTATATTTATTTAGGATCCAAATTACAAAGTGCATACACATGATATACATAAATGTTTTTTTTTTTAATTTTTTCCAGTTATTGAAACTTAAGCTGCTAATGCTTCAAAATATTTCTACACTGCAGCTATGGAATATTCAGCGGGAAATTTAAATGCGTGAGAGCCAAGAGATTTGATAGTAGGTAACAAACCAGCATTCGGGATAATATTCCATGATAAGTATAATGAAACATTTTTATTGTTCCTACGCATGAAAAAAATAAATACATGGCACATATTAAATATTTTAAGTAAAACTGCAAACTAAATTCACTTACTTCAAACCATTGCCATCATCCCAAAAGTAATATTTAGTGTTCATATTCTTAAAGTCTAGCGCGGAATTTTCACCACGCAAAATTATTTTATCCCACAGTACAACCTGATTTAGAACATTGTCCTGAGTTTTATATTCGGCGGTCAGGTAAAGGAATAATTGCTTCACGTTCCAGTTAAAGAGACTAGTCAGATTTGTCTCCAGATCGAAGGTGAGAAAGCCCAAATCATGTTTTTCACGAGAAGCACCATAGTCGGGCACATTTTTACTAAAATATGTCAATAAAATTATATATATAATATACAATTTTCAATCGGGGTTCAAGTACAAGTATACTTACACTAGCACTTTTACAGTGTTTACGTGTGCAGTTGTCCTGCTGTCGAGGAACACAGTTGATAAAAAGCAACAAAATGTTAAGCAGGCCAAAACACTTAGTGAGTAAGCAACGGTGGCATTTCCCCGCGTTAACACAGTATGCATTTTGTGGTATTTTTATTAATACAAGAGGAATTATTTAAACTAACTACACGTATTCGGATAAAGCGACTTTTGACACGTCGAGAAATGCCGCAATTTGTCATATACTAAACGTACGATGGAACAAGACTCTCAGTACGGTACAGAGCGATTCAGAAAACTTGTTTTTAAAGTACCAAGTACTAATGTATTATTCATACGCGCCTAAAAAATCAATTTAATGCTAAATTCATTCATAAATAATTATAAATACGTTGAATAATTTAAAGTCGAATGTAACATTTGAATATATACATATCTGACTAAAAGTTTGTAATGATATCTTGAGTATAAACAGGGAGATATTATTCTGGTCGAAAAAAATTGTTATTTGGAGCATGCTGTAGGCAAGGGCCAATTGATTTTCCTGCAACCTTTTTGATATAACAAAACGTAAACAATTGTGGGTGTATAAATGTTAATGTTTTTCGGTTGCTAATTAAAAGTGATAATGAAGCCAATTGTTATTGTAACCTCAAATGGCGAAGAGGAGGCAGCAAAAATAGTTAAAGGTATGTTGTAACTTAAAAAATATAAAATCATAATTTATTGTGACGGTAGTAACTGAAAATATAATATTGAAAAAATTGTCTGTCTCAGATATCCTCACGACAAATGGAAGTCATATTGATGACACAGAGACTATCTCCCTTGGTACATGCACGTATTTGACTTATTTATGCGACCTTAAAACAAAATATTATGAAAATACCATTGCTTTGTTACCGTATAAAGGAAACGTCAGCGAAATGCCTGAAGAGGTTCTGAAGGCGACAGAGGTGTTGATTGTTTACTTTGACCCAGATAATGTAATTTACTATCCAGGTTATTAGTTAACAAAATTAATGTATGTTTATTTTTAGAAATCATTTAAGCATCAGATACCTGACTTTTGCAGTCTTGTGACTAACAATGACATTGAGATGGGGTTATTATTAACTAGTAAACTCTTCGATGATACTAAGCAAGGCCTGACTTACGAAAATGTCAAAGAAGATTGTAAATTTCAGTTTGATGTAATAGAGCTATGCAATGAAGAAGATAAAGGTGAAACCTCGGGCTATCAAGAAGTTGTTGAAGTATTGAAAAATAACATTTGGTCAAATATAAAAGTGCCAGGTAAGAGTATTTTTGCAGAACGCTGATTAAAAGTAAAGAAATCATGAAATAACATTTTAAGGAGGTAATGCAGACGCTCTTGATAATGATATGGAGGAACAGTTGGAGAGCTTTGAAAATTTGATCACAAGCATGCAAAATTTTAAACGAATGTCGAGTGGAATGGAAAGAGACCAAATGCTTGATGAAGCAGAAAAATTAGCCGAGCTATTTATTCAAATGATGAACGAAGATTAAATGTGATATATGTATTTTGAGAAAGCTTAATTAAAATACTACGGAGTAGTTTGAAGAGCACTGTCTAGTTTCTTTAGAAGTCAAAAACTAGGTAATTATGAATTTCTTGAACCTAGTCTCCACACGTGCGTTTTAGACATCAGTAGTTTTATTAAGCAACTGCCCTCATGACGAAACAAGCTATGCTGAAAATATGAAAATCACTACTAGTGGTGGGTGACTTATTATCTAAATATATATTGTGCAATAAAGCACGGATTTAGAACATACATATGTTTTTATATCACTTTATTTTGGATAAGTTTAAGCTGGTAAAAGATCAAAGTCATCGCTAACATGTACTATGGGTACATGGTTTTTATCAATGATAGTTTCACATTTGTAGTCCCATAATTTATGTTTCTTTAGTGCAATATCCCAGTTCATCATCTGTACTGCATGAAGGCTTTCAGCTTCATTGTGATGACGCAAAACCATAGCTTCCTGAAAATTGTACACGGTAATTACTGAACGATATGTTTGTGTCAAATGATGCCATACCTTAATTTTGTCCCATTTATCATCGACATCTTGCAACCAACTCAGTAGCTGTCGTCCATTGAAACGATATCGCGCATTTTTATCTTTTTCATCCTGCTCAGAAGTCGGTATATTATATACTTCTTCATCTTTAAGAAGTGTGCATACTGAATATGGCACCGGCTGGCATGAGATATTACGTGCCGCTTTTGAATGAACTCGAATCATTTCCTGTTCAACATTCAAGCACAATTTTTCCCGTTCTACAATATGGCGCTGTAGCAATACATTGCGTTCTTGCTCTTGCAAATGATATATTTCTTGCATTTTTAGCGGTACCGTATTTGGTGCTTTTGTTTCAACCTTCTTTTCATTACTGGCCAATAGATAGGTTTTCTTGTTTAGTAGATATTCGTTGTAACCTTGCGGAGGTCGTGGTTTGATCGGATACATATTCCGCCACTTTTTCTCAATCTGTCTTCGTATATTCAGATACATTTGGAAACAATTTGTAAATGGAAAGTCATGTGAATGTGTTTCTGAAATTGTTGAGGATGCGTCTGTGTTGGAATTGTGATTGCCATTGTTTTTGTTGGTATGACTGTCATCATGTTTTGAGCGTATTTTACGCTTGCGTGGATGCAATTCGACACTATGTGAGTGTACATCTTTCGATGAGGATGTCGATGAAGTAGATGGACTTGGTAAATTAACGATGTTCTCATTCTCATATGCGTGATTTTGTTGTAGCGGACTTGCGCCAACGTTTGTAAAGGAAAGTTTATTATCCGTAGTTCCATCGTTTGCATTGGATGATGCTGGCGAAGGTGAGCTGCTTTGCATTTGTGGTGAGGAATTGTTAGAGCTGCGTTCAGCACTAGTAATACCACTACGATGCGAACTGCGCAGCACACGATGCAGATTTTTCTCCTCATTTAATAATTTCATATTCTTCTCGTCCATAACAGTGCATATATTATTTATTTTTATCGGACTTTCATGTGGACTGCTGCATTGTGCTTCACGTTCGCTGGAATCATTTGCGTTCGAACTCACAACATAGGGCAGGGCAGCATTGCGCGATGTGTTAATTTTCCCGGTACGTGATAAATTTCCGTCCGTATCTATAGAACAGTTCTGCTGTGGAATAACAATTTTTAAGGGCGGTACTTTTAAACCACCACTATATATTGAGTCGGACAATTTGAATTCTTCATCCTCGGCGTCGGCTTCAAATTGCTTTGCAAAACTAGATTTTGCCAGGTCAGACTGATCCTTTTCTGTTGAACTTGAATTTTTGCTAGGATTCGGCGAACCTTTAGCCGCTGAAGTTTGCTTAATTGCCTTTTCTGTTCTGCCTGGTAAACGTGCGGTTGAAGAAGGTTTAGAATCTTTTCCGACATCTACTTCTTTGCGTTTTTTTTTCTTCACATCATCGCAATCATCAAACTCGTCTTCATCCACATCTGAGAAATTTCGTTTACCTTGACTGGAGGAAGGCGTATCTGCACTGCCAATGCCATCATGTTCACTTTTGCTTTCGGAATTTATTTCGTCAGTAGTTAATTTGTCTCGGCTTGTCTCGGAGTGATCGTGCTTTTCAGCGGAGCTAACATCTTCGGCGTCATCACCTTTCTTATGTTCATTCTTCTTGATGTGCGATCTTGAGGCCTCTGAAAATTAATGTTATATTGGTATTACTCTCTGCAAATGATTCGTGGGTTCTCCATAATTCTACACTATATACATACACTGAAGAGCAAAACTGTAACAAAATGTAATACTTTCTATTTCAACACATTTTTTTTTAGACATGTTTTAACAAATCAAATATTTTTTTTGCATAACTTTATTGGCATGTATGTACTCTCTCTCTCAAACCGGTTTGGTGTCAATGCAACAACAACAACACTAGTAGCAAGCAATAATGCAAATAAAGACAAATGTTACAGTTTTGCACTCACTCTTAATTTTCAAATCTTCCGTTATTTTTCTCGTAATTATATATTTGGTGGATTTTTAATTATTATAAACGTGACCGTGAATAAGACAAAATGTTAAATCGGGAAGTACAACGCCAAATAATTGATTTGCTGAAGAAGGGCGAGTCTATAAGAAAAATAGCTAAACAATTCGAAGTGAGCCACATGGCTGTGCAAAGGCTGCGGAAAAATGTACCAGACGCTGTTCCCAGTAACAAAGGAGGCCGGCCAAGGAAGATAAGCGACCGCGATGCCCGCCATCTGGCAAATTTGGTAACAAGCAGCAAGGCGATCACTCCCAAAGAAGCACTAAAGATGCTGGATATTGATGCCAGTCAGTGGACAGCCAGGCGCAGCCTGTCAAAACTGGGGCTAAAGGCAGCGGAGAAGAAAACCAAGCCAATGCTGACAAAAAGACATGTGCGGTTGAGGCGGGATTTTGTTGCGGCTCACCAAAGCTGGACAGTTGAAGATTGGGATCAGGTACGTCTTTATAAATGGATTATAAAAGACCTTTTTTCATAAAATTTCAAAACGATTGCAGGTTATTTGGTCTGATGAAACCAAAATCAACCGATTTCAGTCAGATGGTCAGGCCTGGTATTGGGTTAAAGACCCAAATGCAGTCCAGCCACATCACATCAAGCAGACAGTAAAACATGGTGGTGGCTCCATTATGGTGTGGGGCTGCATTTCCAAAAATGGTGTGGGTCCTTTAGCACGAATAGACGGTATAATGCGGAAAGAGGAATACCTGGCCATATTGCAACAAAATCTGCCGGGTGTAGTGGAAAGTATGGGTCTTGCTGCTGAAAAAGTAATTTTTACTTTTTCAGCAAGACAATGACCCTAAGCACACCGCACATGTTGTACGAAATTGGATGCAACGCCAAAAATTTCGTAACTTGAAGTGGCCTCCACAATCACCGGACATGAACCCAATCGAAAATTTATGGAGTCATGTAAAATCGAAGCTTGCCGAATATTCAAGTTCGCCCAGTGGAGTTAATGAGCTGTGGGAGCGAACACGCGATGTATGGGATGCTATTCCGACTGACTTTGTCTTGAGGTATACACGAAGTATGCCCAATCGTATCCACGAGCTGAAAAAATCCAAAGGATATTTTACATCTTATTAATATTTATTTTATTTATTGTAAAAAATAAAAAATGGGTTGAGTGCAAAACTGTAACATTTGTCTTTATTTGCATTATTGCTTGCTACTAGTGTTGTTGTTGTTGCATTGACACCAAACCGGTTTGAGAGAGAGAGTACATACATGCCAATAAAGTTATGCAAAAAAAATATTTGATTTGTTAAAACATGTCTAAAAAAAATGTGTTGAAATAGAAAGTATTACATTTTGTTACAGTTTTGCTCTTCAGTGTATATATAATTGGGTGTTTCGCCGCGCTCCTCCCCTATTTGTGGCATGCGTCTTGATGTTGTTCCACAAATGGAGGGACCTACAGGCGATTCCGAATCGCAGATCTTTTTTCCGAGGAGTTTTTTTATAGCAGAAATACCCTCGGCGATACATTTTAAATTATCCTTGATTTTAATCTACGGTTTACCTGTTGTCGAGTTCGCCGTCATCTGAATAAGCAGTGCCATTTGCTGTCTCTCAGACATCGGTGTATTCGGGCTGGGCCTTGATGTTGTGACTCCTGTATTATATCCCACTCCCCTTGGTCTTGGGGGTGGCATAATATCTTAGTAATATTGCGTACCCAAAATATCAAAAGTTAAATTCCCAAAGAAACAAAATAGTAAAATGTTTTGAAAGGAAAATGAACCTAAATACGCACACTCAACCTTTCTCATCAAATTTAGTACGATTGACAATACAATGTTTCAGGAACGACTTAGATCTTGAAACAAGCATAGGGTAGTCACAAATAAATGTGATTCTATTTCTAATAAGCCTATCAGAATTTTAATCTTTTTTTTTGACGTTTTACAATTTGAGCAAATAATAATTGCAATTTGGCCAAATTTTATGTTATTCCACAAATTAAGGGACCTACAGTTGTAAGACGACATCCGTTTTTTCCTTGAGTTATCTCAAAGGTAATGAAAATAAATGTATTTCGAAACTGTATTATATAAAATCTATTGTTAATTAAAATTTCGGAGAGTTTTTAGTAAATATTGAAAAAATTTCTGAGTCAACAATGAAAAACATATACTTCTACTCATAAGTTGCTGAAATATCGCTCCTTTGATTTCACATTTTCTGGTGATCACCTGCTGGCTGGAATTTAGAACAATGTCTATTTTGGAATTTCTGGCAAACTATAGTGTTTTTTTTAATGAAACTTGGTGGAGATGTTAGTGAGGTGTTAAGGAACACTCTTTATAACTTTAAATTAATCGGGAAATAATAATTTTTTAATTATTTACATTCAAAATGCCCTCGGGAACTTCACTATAATTTGCCACATTACACTCTATATTTTTTAACATTTCACTAAAATTCACCAAATATACACTCCCACGCGTGTTTTTACCGATTTTTATGCTAATATTCTAATTATATCTATTAAAATTAAATGCAAATTCATTTGCCTATGCAATCACATTCCAATTTTAAGCGCGAACAAGAAGAAGATTGGAATTACAACAGTATGGTGTTGCCGGATGCTTGCAAATGAAAACAAAAATTAAGTACTTGAGTTTAGTGTTAATGATGGGAAAGGGGGTTATTGTGCCTGCTTACTACATACACGCATATGACGTTTTAATTTTGGGTTCAATGGTTCTAACACGGAAAGGAGTTTTCCGCAAAAATACTGAGCATTGCGTAGCCGGAGTTGGACTGATGAGGGTAATTTTTTTAAAGCGCGGCCGAAGGCCGCCCACGCGAAAAGAAGTTCTACGCAAAAATACTGTGGATAACGTAGCCGGAGTTGGACTGATGAGGGTTATTTTTTTGAAGCGCGGCCGAAGGCCGCCCACGCGAAAAGGAGTTCTACGCAAAAATACGGTGGATTGCGTAGCCGGAGTTGGACTGATGAGGGTTATTTTTTTGAAGCGCGGTCGAAGGCCGCCCACGCGAAAAGGAGTTCTACGCAAAAATACTGTGCATTGCGTAGCCGGAGTTGGACTGATGAGGGTTATTTTTTTGAAGCGCGGCCGAAGGCCGCCCACGCGAAAAGGAGTTCTACGCAAAAATACTGTGGATTGCGTAGCCGGAGTTGGACTGATGAGGGTTATTTTTCTGAAGCGTGGCCGAAGGCCGCCTACGCGATAAGGAGTTCCACGCAAAAATACTGTGTTAATTAATTTAATTTAATTTTAATTACTTTATTATTTTTTGTGATACGCTTAATATCATTGTTTTTAAGTTTAAATGAGTTGTATGTTTTTATTTTCAAAATTATTTCTCAACTTTAAATTACAGCAAAAAATACTGCAGTTTTACAATGAACCTTCCACTGAACATCCCTGCGTGCGAACTTCGTTTTCATTTCAGGTGTATGGCAACACCAACTTTTCGCTAAATTATAGAACTTTAACATTAAATTACTTAAAAACTATAAGCCTCCGGCAGGTTCTGTTTTCAGTTTTAAGATGGGGATACACCCCTCTATCACCCCCTTTTTACCGTTTTTTCCAAAACGATAGACATTATACTAAATTCTAGCCCACCTGCTTCTTAAACACACATTTGGAAATAGTATCAAGTAATTTCATATTTAATTATAAAATGTATTTGTTTGTATGTACACGATTTAAATTCTGTCAGCATATGAATTTAGATTTTTTTCAAGTATCTTTAGCACCTTGTCGCGTATTTTCAACTATTTATGATTTGTCAGTTTTCTTTTTGTTCCATCAGGATTATTGTGTATCACCTGGTGTGCTCCACTTAATATTTATCGCTTTTTTGCAAACAAAAGTAGAAACACTAAATAGTTGGAAAGTTTGTATTTATCGCATTGATTTGTTGTAGAAAATAATGCTCACATAACAAATTCTGTTACGTTACGCTGGCATATACAATTGATTAACGAAGTACGTGTTTGATTAAAGTGTTCAAAATATGTTATTGATTTTTCAATAGTTTGTGTAAACTCTACTGTGTCTTAATAATGCACAATGTTAACGCAGAAAAAATATACAACCATCATCACCGCATGTAAGACGATCTTATAGCGTTAATTAAGTAATTGGTAAGTGTGGCCAAAATTGGATTGGCCAAATAAGCAAACAGCGTAGAAAAAACGATATACATATGCATACTAATGATACAAAGAGGAGGCTGCGTTGTTCAGAAGTGGGCGCCACCATAGCGGCAGCGTATACTAGATAATAATCCAATATAAAAAGGGATGTTTGCACACACATATGTATGTACATTAATTCGTATACGTGGAGTCGTTTGTGATAATGACAATCATTCGCCAATATTTACTGTTTATGTGTTCACATTTGTAGAAATCGGTTGATCGCGGGAAATTTATATCTTTTAGAAATGGTGTGTTACTAAAGATGTTAAAATGTGCCCAAATTTCGCTGAAAAACAAAGCATTATTACCTAGACTCTTATGATATAATAAAGCTTTTTTATTTAAAATATAAAAAAATATGCAAAAGGAATATTTATACGCTTTTTTATAGTTAAACTATCACCGATCTCTTTTTCGGAACAAGAAAGGAATACATACCCCTAAAAAAAATTAAAAAAAGGTCAATAAAACTGTTTATGCTAATTATAACAGTACTAATATTTTTATGCGGGGGACGCCGTAGCCGAATGGTTTGGTGCGTGTCTACCATACGGAATTCACAGAGAGAACGTTGGTTCGAATCTCGGTGAAACACCAAAATTAAGAAAAACATTTTTCTAATAGCGGTCGCCCCTCGGCTGGCAATGGCAAACCTCCGAGTGTATTTCTGCCATGAAAAAGCTCCTCAAAAAATATCTGCAGTTCGGAATCGGCTTGAAACTGTAGGTCCCTCCATTTGTGGAACAACATCAAGACGCAAAAAAGGCAAATTTTATGCATTTTTAAAATTACATTAGCTGTGTGCAAAGGTCAATTATCTGGATTCAGATTAAAACCTTGTACGTAAATGCAACAATGATGTGATCCCATGGTGAAAAGATGTTTACAGGTGTGGCCAATATCAGCCGGCTCTCAGCTAATTTGACAGAACCAGCTGATGGGCTGACGTAACAGGAGGTGTGTTTACAAAAAAAACAACAACATTTATTGTTTTAGTGATATTCCAAAAAAAGCACAACCTTCGCTCATGTTACTTCGTAGTCGTCTAAAGCTGCAATTAGTGGTGCCGTACCTTAGCTATAACCGTAATCATAGCAGCCATCTGTTCTGAACAAACATATGGACATCTCTGTAAACGATTACACAGGTCAACAACGTTTTGTTCTAGGAAAGTGTAGGGTCATTTTCGAAGTAATTTTTTGTGAATTTTTCGATATTCGAAAATCCATTGAGATAACATGAGACGTGATACGGGCTATTACATAGTCGCACAAAAAAAATAGCATGGAGACTTCAAAATGCGATATCTCAGTGAAAAATTAAGATATTTGAGCAAACTCAACGGCATTTATAAGAGGAAAACTTATAATTTAAAATACCACGTCTACTTTTTTATGAAGAGCAAAATCTTCGTAGATACATAACCTCAAAAATGGACAAAAACAGCGTTTTTTGCACTTTTAGGTTAGGATATCTCAAAGTCCTGACGTGATAGAGCAATTTAAACCCCGGATTCGGATTCTACGCAAAAAATTACTTCGGAAATGGCACTACACTTTTATAGAACATTCCGAACCCATTTTTTTGCAGACCTGTGTTATAGGTGCTGGACCATAACGTCATAAACCCGTAACAGTAAGCAGCTGTGAAATACTTAACATTTGTTTTGATATTTGCGATGAAAATTTGAATCTTAGAAATGAACGACGAAAAATTAATTGACTTAGTAGAAAATTGTCTGAGTTTTTATGACAGAATGCAAATGTTGTCATTAATTCTACTTCAATATCAGTGGTGTATGGTTACGACATGACTAATTGACTAATACTGTAATGTTCCGGCTATGATAACGGTTACGGCCATGGAGTTATGGTTACGGCACCACTAATTGCAGCTTAACAACGACTGAATATTGAATAACGTTTTTTTCCAAGAATTTTTGAGCTAGCCATTTCAGCGAATTGATAACAGTTGAATTGATTAGCTCTTGAGAAACACCGATAGAATATATCCGTTATTGCTTATTTTAACGATAGAGTCTAAGCCGTTACTTTCCTTCAAATGAAGTAATTGTCTGAATATTGTTTTATGGTAGGTATCACGAATGTATTTTCGAGTACTATTTTTGCGGAAGATTGTAATGGTGTTTATGTTTCTCTTTTTTTGTATTGTCAAAACAGAAGTTATATACAAGTGCTGCCAGCACTCATAAAAATGATATGATGAGAATGATGGGAGTTGATCGTTATACTGAGCTGGATAACTCAAAAACAAAACACGCCATATATCTTTTATAAAATCGTCTTTTAAGTTGAAAATCCAGGGAGAAAGGTCACCGTCTTGGGGCGACCATTACTTTATCATCCTCTGGTTAGAATTTTGATCTTTGAATATTACTGACCTCACAGGTAGTTTGCGGACAGAGTTAGTCGTTGAATATCATCTTATAGCATGGAATGGCTGACTGTATCGAAATGCTTGATAGGTCCCACGCTACAAGGACCGTTCTCGCCCAGGGGTGGCTTTGGTTGAGCTCACGCTTTATCGGTGCTTTTATGCCTTTACGTGCTGTGGTGGTACTTTACACTCTAAGGAAACCATGCTGAAGTAACTGTGGCCTAATATTTCGTAAAGGCCGGGGGTAGTAAGGTTTCAAGTGTATTCAGTACTGTGGAAAAGAGAGATATCAGACTATATGACTACCCTTGGTTGGCGGGCTTTGCAGTTTTTAGTAGTCCAGGTGTACCTCTTTCAGTCAGCTGCTCGTTTCGCAATACAGGCCGATTTCTCCAATAACCTCTGACTTTACTTAAATACTGTCTTTACTTATTAAACTCTCGAGCCGATATACTCTTACATAAAAGTCAGTTGATATTCTCTTTACAATTTTCTAACTAGGTTCGATTTGATTCAGTTGAAATTTTAATTTACAAATAAGTTACTTGTGAGGGTGAATTCAAAAGAGGTGATTTTGCTATAGTACCTGATATTGTTGCCTTATTTGTGTAAAATTCAAATTTTGACATCCGAACTACCACATTACAAAAATAAGGTACATGTGACTGTTATAGCAAAGTCACCTATAAATTCGCCTTAACTAGTGTGTTACCGTAGTTTGGTAATCTGTAAATTTTTGTTTGTCGGATTGATGACAAATGAGAAGAGCCAAAAGGTATTATAAAGCGAGGAACAATTTATCATCTCGATTAGTAAAACCTACTCTATTGGTAAGATAAGAAAACGGCGCTAAAGCTGGCCATAAACAGGGTACAATTCCAAGCGATTTGTTGCAGTTGAAAGAAAATCCATCGTGTGTGGCGAAGTGCGGGCACAAATCCAAAGTAATTGAAAATTTTCATTTACCTGGGATTTGGTGCTAGTTTATGGATTTTTTTATTTTTTTTACTGACCGTCCTCGAGATAAGTGTAAGCGGAAAAATGACAGGTGTTAATAAAAAAATGTTAACGGTGCGACGATTGTAACGGAATGATGGTTTATGGATTTGTGTACAGTGTGTGTGCTACGGACTAGGTACAAATCGCTTGGAGTTATGGCCAGCTTAAGTTAATTACTGTATTATTTATCGGTTTTATGTCTTTAACTTTCAAAATTACCGATACTATGATTCTAAAAAATGGTTACCATTTTTTATATATTATGTAAATATCGTCAGCGTATACCAGTTTGAATACCACCTTGGTCAAAAAGTTCCCGGAATATATTCAGAAGATTCAAAATATCTACAAGTTGATTCCTCAAAATGATATTATCGCCTTGAAAGTACTCCCCATCAACTGCAACTCACTTATGGCAACGTTTGGTCCAGCCCTCGAAACATTTCTGGAACTATAATATAATTTCAGTATAGCCATCAAAGGCATCTTCGATTTATCCATTACTTCCTTTCGGCTGTTAAAATGCGTCCCATAATAGTTTTTTGGCTCGATCAAATTCAAAAAAATCGCAGGGAGCCATATCAGGTGACTTTTGGATGGTATTCGTTACGTTCTTGGTAAAAAATTCACGGATAATGATAACACTGTGCGACGACGCGTTATCACGGTGCAAAATCCAGAGTTGTTTTTACACAAATCCTCATATTTTTGGCGAATTGCTTCACGTAAACATCTCATAACGCCCAAATAGTATTTCTTAATAACTATCGGACCTTCTGGCAAAAAATGCGTGGTGTACAATACCGTTGTAATCAATAAAAACCGTAAGCATCGCTTTCTTTTTTGATTGAAGGCTATATGGTTTTTTGGACTTGGTTCATTCGCAGATCTCTACCCACTCGCCTAATGTCTGGGTGTCTTGTCGTACTAACAAACCCACGTCTCGTTTCCAGTAGTGTTGCGTTTGATGAATGTTGAGTTGGATTCAGTCTTTGGAAATCATGTCTTTGGCGATATTATTGCCGTCCCTTTTTTTGCGTGAAATTCATATCCATTGTGACTAACTTTGCAGTAAAATGGCGCAAACCTAAATCACTAACTACAATGTCCTGAACGGATCCAAAAGCAATGTTCAAGTCCTCTGCCAGCTCTCTGATGGTTAATTTGCGTTTATTAATTAACTTAGGGAGTGCATAGGTTCGAATCTCCGTGCATGAATATCTAGTAATAGAAAAGTTTTTTTCTAATAGCGGCAAACCTCCGAGTGTATTTCTGACAAAACTGTAGGTCCCTAGTATTTGTGGAACAACATCAAGACGCCCACCATAAATAGGAGGATGAGCTCGGCCAAATACCTAATAGAAGTGTACGCGCCCATTATTTATTTATTTTCGATGGACTTGCGATCTCTTTTGAAGCGTTCTTACCACTCGTAAACGGCTGCTTTCTTTGGAATGTCATTTCCGAAACAGTTTCCCTACATTTCTAAGATTTTCGTATCGTTAAGACCATTTTTAATGCAAAATTTAATAAAGCCTCCTTGCAAATTCACATCCATTCTTAAAACTAAAAAATCGAGAACACGTGTAGAGGTAGACGTAACTTTTACAAATGTCAAGCAATGACGATAGTTTTTCGGTAGGAATGTTAATGACAGATGTGGCAACCTAACAAAAAAAAAAAACAAAAAACAAAACAGAATTGAAATCAGTTAACTTAGAGCGGCGCCAGGCGGTTGTTCCGGAAACTTTATGATCAAGGTGGTACATACTTTTTGAAAATATCCTTCTTTATTAATAAGAATTATCAGTAAAGGCCATACATACTATAAATTTACTTTCCTATTATATGATTACTTAAAATTTTTCCAAATTTTCTGAAATATATTCATGATGTCACACTAAAATGAAATGAATCTACTTAAATATGCATACATACATACATATATACAGGTCAACACATTTTTTTATTTTACGCATTTTACATACATACATACGCCTATTTATACATACATATGGATTGATGTGAATAAATGTATGCATTTTTTTAAATAATTTCTTATAATTTTGGACAATTTCCAAAAAGGCAACTGCAATGCAGTGTAATAATAAAAGTAGTACAATACACATTTCTTCAGAAGAAAATCACTTTTTACGCATCTCTTTTCTAGTGCAGAACGCGCGCGATGAAAAACAATAAAAACAAAGAATTTTGGCAGCTTTAAGTGTGCAACATTTCTTACGCATCAAAAAAACAATAGCCGTGGTCGAATAATTATACTCGTTTTGGTGTGTCAATTTGCTCAGTTAGAATTGGTGTACTTAAAATTGTAGAGAAAGGCATTCGTCGATGTATTCCAAGGAAATACATTTCTGCACATATAAATCCTTACGACCGTGATCATGACATAACCATATTCTTGTTGTTATTATTGTACCAGCATACTCGTACATGTATGTATGAGGAATGCTGCTGGAGTGACAGTACTTGGCCGGTTATAAATCTGGGTTGTTCCGCACTGCAACACGCACTAGTTGTGTGTAACTGATGTTGATGAGTTACCCTTAGATTTTCTGAGCCCCACAATCTACTGTTCGACTTGCTGACATAATCACTTAAATCGAAGTCCGCTACATCTACATATATCATTATATAAATCAGTTTGTGTGGCTAATTGTGCAAAACACATGTTGTTGTCCTTGTTGATGGTCTTGTGGTACTATGTAGTGCTTGCACAATTTGAATAGAAGAAGCCGATAATTTTACCGCATTGTTCTGTATGTATCCATTATAAATTCCAAGTATTCGTTTATAACTAGCAAAAGGAAAAAGATAACGTATTACGAATAGAACATAAAAAAGTTATTCGTGTTTAACATTGGTTGGCCTTATTTGGCCCACCCTGTATGTACTGTCAGCGTCAAAAGGAAGTGTACACCACATATTTACAAGTTTCGACTATTTATTTCTTGTGGGTTTTTTAATTTTTTTTATTTTATATTTATTTTCTTTTTCTTATCCGTCATGTTAGCTATCTGATAGAAATAGAGTTTCTTGTTTTTGTGGTAAAAATTGAAGGCGAATCTATCAAAGGTGGTATCGGTAAATCAGCTGATTTGTTTTGTTTTCTTTCACTGCGTCTATATGGCTATCAGCTCAGAATGAAACAAGGCGAATTCATTCCTTCTTTTCAACTTTGCCAATTTCTACTTTGCATAGACAATCAAACGTAGAAAACATTTTTGTTGGTCTAGTTCCACCACCTTTAATGAATGCGCATAGTAACAATTTATAAAAAAACAAAGTTTCTTCATAATAAATCATGTAAATACGCCGCACTAAAATATTTAAACCCCTTTTTGTGTGTACCGTTCGCCCGATTTGCAATGAAACATGCACCGATTTGAAGGAAATAACTTCCTTTAGTGCAGGAATGTTAACCCCGATATATGGGGCTGTGGCATTTGACATATAAATGAAAATGTGAAAACCCATATATCTCTACAATAAAGTAAGGGAACTGAAACTTGGCAGGAATGCATAAATCGCGTAGTGAAAAGATTTCAAAGGTGAGCTACTTAACAGACTGTTATTCGGCTCTGAGCGAATTTGACAGAATAAGCTGATGCGCTGACGTCACTTGTGGTCATGAAGTAGTTCGTTTATGAAAAACTTAAGATTGGGTTAGTGGTATACGAAAAAAATTAACCAACAACACTTCGTTGCCATCCGAGCAACGACTGATTGGACGAGTGTGTGAATATATGTGAAATGATGGAGCAGAAGGCACAAGTGACGTGACAACCAAAGTTCCTCTCACAATTTTCTTTTTCACCATAGCTAAATAGCAAACTTGGTAAATCTATCATTCTTGCATAAAGTGTATATACGGTACTTACGGTGAGAAGTGGTAGATAGTGAAATAGAAGGCGTCGCACCTCCCATATAAACTGAAATTTCCAAATCGCTTTTGTCTGAAATGACAGTTACACAAATTGCCAATACCTGTCTTATGGTGATAAGCGGTAGATAGTAGAAAAGACGGCGTGGCACCTACCATACAAACGTAAACCTCCATGGAGCTTTTCTGCTCATTTATTGTACTGAAATTTCATGCAGTTACATAAATTACGAATGTCTAGCTCAAGGCGAAAAGTGGTATTGGAAAAGGAATAACAATAAAATAAATGGAAATTTCAGAATCATAAAACCATTTTTATGGATCGCTACCACGGTTTAAAAAGAAAAAATTACGTACATATTTGATCACATTGTATAGTTTAATTGAAATTACATAAAACCTAAATACTATTGTACTTACATGAGAATTGTTACTGGTTAACCACGGGCGCTACTAGTACTCGTAAATACATATAACAATTCCACAAAACAAGAAACATTGCGCTCTTGCGTTTTCGTTTATATGATTTTTATTGATATGATAAGCAATGATAAGTATGTACATATGCATTAAAAATATATGTACATAATATAATTATTAAAAATGAAGTGTTCAGTTATGAAATATATAAATATTTACAAGTTCAGTTAAAAAATACCGATAATAATAAGTAAAAATCTCCAAGAACAATATCGCAACAGTGGCAACATTCGGTGTTTCCCAATAGACACGGTTTATGTAAAAAATTTTGAAGTGAAAATATCTTCTGAAAATTATTGGTTCATACTACAGCAAAAACCATATTATGCAGGGTTTCAAACTTTGGGCTGGAATTTACAATAACGTCTATTGGGTAATTTTTGGCAAACTATAATGTCTTTATTAATGAAATTTGGTGGAGATGTTAGTGAGGTGTTAAGGAACAGTCTTTATAACTCCAAATTATTCGGGAAATAATAATTTCGTAATTATTTGCTGGCAAAATGTCCTCGGAAACTTCACTATAATTTGCCACATTACACTATATATTTTTTGATACTTCACTAAAATTCACCAAATATACACAATTATTTTATTAAAATTAAATGCAAATGCATTTGTCCATACAATCACTTTCCAATTTTAAACGCGAATAAGAAGAAGATTGGAATGTCAACAGTATAGTGTTGCCGGATGCATGCAAATGAAAACAAAAATTAAGTATTTGAGTTTAGTGTTAATGATGGGGATGGGGGTTATTATGTCTCCTTACTACATACACGCATATGACGTTTTAGTTTTGGGTCCAATTGTTTTAACACGGAAAGGAGTTTTACGCAAAAATACTGTGGATTGCGTAGCCGGAGTTGGACTGATGAGGGTTATTTTTTTGAAGCGCGACCGAAGGCCGCCCACGCGAAAAGGAGTTCTACGCAAAAATACTGCGGATTGCGTAGCGGGAGTTGGACTGATGGGGGTTATTTTTCTGAAGCGCAACCGAAGGCCGCCCATGCGAAAAAATTTGTATGCATGAGGACACATTTGTAAAACTGATCGAACCAATACAATACACTTATAAATCGTAATTTTTGGCTTCTAATTACTTTATTATTTTTTGTGATATGCTTAATATCATTGTTTTTAAGTTTAATTGAGTTGTATGTTTTTATTTTCAAATATATTTCTTAATTTTAAGCAAAAAATACCGCAGTTTTACAATGAACCTTCCACTGAACATCCCTGCATACGAACTTCGTTTTTATTTCAGGTGTATGGCAACACCAACTTTTCGCTAAATTACAGAAGTTTAACATTAAATTACTTAAAAACTATAAGCCTCCGGCAGGTGCGGTTTTCAGTTTTAAGATGGGGATACACACATATAGCGATAGTTAATATACTAAATATTTCCCAAACTTTTTACAAAATTTATAAAAATTCGACGTATTTATGAAAAAAAAAAAATGAATTAATAGTCCAAACTTGTTTATATGTGGTGTACACTTTTTTTGGCGCTGACAATATATAATATATGTACACTTCGCTGTACGAGTATAAATAAATCTATGTTTTAAAAACTAATCCTGTTCATAAAAAGAAAAAAAAAATCCAACTAACATGCATTTTACTAAGTATCATAGTCTGTGTATACCTTTTTTTACAAATCTATTTGTGTTCCTTCGTGTCTCTCACCAAATCACAGCACGAAAGCCTTTGCGTCAGCGCTTGGACAAAACCGCTTTTACTTCAAACAACAAGCAAACAGTAATACGACAAGCTCAACGACAACTCATTTCACGAAATTCAACAACGATCACTATACGAGTACTTTATCACTAACAAGACAAACAGAAGAGAAGAGAAGAACCTGGCGGTCGGTATAAGGGACAGTCAAGGTCGTACCATAACTGGATCTTGTTTGCTGGCATATTCAACTTGTTTGTGCTAATAAAGAGAGAGGAAGGTGATTATGAAAACGAGAACCTTTTTATCTCATTATTTTATCAATGACCTACAATTGTCCCCATCATTTAGTTCGCAAATTGTGTAGTGTACATATGTACTATATAAGAATAATACCATAAAGTATTCTCTCAACTGATTAAAAACATCAACACTTGTGATTGTTGCCAAAGCCTTCCAACTACGCTATCTTTTAATCAGTGAAGAAATCACTTCACCGTATTTCGAATATTTGGATTGTCAGTGTAGTTTTGGTATTATAACTGAGAACAATGGCATCGAAGCTGGCAGCGAATTTAAATTTCCTATTCACGGAAGGAAAATGTATTTCTGAGCGAATTCGAATGGCCCACCGCGCTGGCTTTAAATCGGTTGAAATACCTTTTCCGAAACAAGAACTTGAAAACGTAATAGCCGCAAAAGAGGAGACTGGAATACAAATTGCTCTAATTAACATTGACCCTGGCAAGTTACATTTCATTACGTTTGATCTTTCATTATAGTTTATACTCATATCACTATTTTTATATGTCACCAGGTGACTCTAAGTTCGGGAATACAAGTTGGCCCCATGCCAAAGAAAGCTTTAAATCTCAACTCAATGAAACAATCAGTTTTGCTAAGGCCGTCAGCTGCAAAAAGATTCATTTAATGGCAGGTCTTTCACAAGGAGATCGAACGGAGGAATTGATTGCCTACAAAGAGAATTTAAAATATGCATCACAAATTTTAGAAAAGGCGGGAATTGTAGGCGTGATTGAGCCAATCAATAAAATCTCTCTACCATCATACTTCATGAACTCATTTGATACAGCAAGTGACGTCATCAGGGAAATAAATAGCAAACATATTAGATTAATGGTCGATATATTCCACTTGCAACTTATCAGGGGTAATATTACAAACGCTTTCTCCGACTTCAAAGATATTATTGGACATATTCAAATTGCGCAAGTACCACACCGTCATGAACCAGATGTTGTTGGAGAGCTGGATTTTTCATACATTTTTAACTTAATAAAATTGTCTGGATATGATGACTGGATTGGATGCGAATATACACCAAAAACTACAACATTGGAAGGCTTAAAGTGGATACAAAAATACTAAGCAATATTATGAGCAAAATTTATGTTTCATTCTTTGACCTGTTCTTCGCTGATGAATTGCCGTTTTCGCCTGGAAGTTCTTCTCCCAAGGCCGACGGCCTTTATTTATATAATTATATTTCATTTAAATAAATAAAATACAATTTCCATTATGCATTTGCGTTGCATTAAAAATAAAGTGTATTTTTTGTTGAACATTTTGGTGAAATTTCAACCGCAACCACATTTTAGCTGGACTGGATTTTAACTCTTATTTTCAGCACGAGATTGATTGAGTTTTTGAAGTCATGATTGAGTTCGTCTACATAGACCAAAATCGGCATAATCATAACAAAAGAATGGAGCGCATTTAGGTGGCTCAAAAAGAGAATTGACGTATATTTATCACTGAATATCTGGTATCACTGGGAATTTCATTGACGCAAACTATAAGAATGGCGGCTGCCGTGGGTTGTTGCGTGACTACCATTTGGAAGGCGTAGGTTCGAATCTCTCTGAATCACCAAAATGAAGAATAAGTTTTTTCTAATAGCGGCCGCCGCTCGGTAGGCAATTACAAACCACCGAGTGTATTTCTTCCATAAAAAAACCCCTCATAAAAAATATCTGCCGTTCGGAGTCGGCTTAAAAACTGTAGGGCGCTCCATTTGTGGAACAAAATCAAGGCGCACGTCACAAATAGGAGGAGGAGCTCGGCCAAATACCCAAAAAGGGTATAAGGGCCAATTACATATATAAGAATGTAGAGATTCTGGGTACCTAAATTTCGCATTTGTGACTTTAGGTTTTCAATTTTTTCTTTGTACTTCATCTTGTCTGCGTTTTCTGAATCCAGTGGATTTATCAAAACTACCTTAAGAGAATCTTATCCAGATATTCAGGTTCGCTTTACCAACCGTAAAGATCGGTTCATTGCACCTACATACTAAACTAATACCTCTCTCCCTTTGGTCCCAACTTGGCAAAACAGCCTGTTTCCTTGGTCTAGCGTGAGATGAGATTCACGACAACGGCTGATGGTCGCGGGGATCAGTAAGTTGCTATAACAACAACAATAATAACCGGTTTATCTTTTTTCATAACAATTGCTTTACTTTGCCGAAACGTTGTGTCATATCCCTTATCTGTAATAAATAATATTAATTTGTTGTTGATAAGCGATTTTTTGCTGTTTTGTAACTGAAGTGGTTTTCTTATCTCTCTAAAAATGCTAAAATACTGTTTATGCGAACTCATATGCGAAGAGCAGTCGCTGGTCGTATGCTATATGGTCACTAATATTTTCAGTAGCACTTCGTGCATTCGAACTCGTAACTTTTAATATTTTGTTTTGATAGCCAGTTTCGCGGGATGTGGTTGGGTTTGCCGCATTTGTAACGAGTTTGTTGGTCGGCTATTTGTGTTGCCATTGAATACGTCTTTCGCTTTTGACTCTCTAAAAGTTGCCAGCTTATTTACGAAAATAAATAAAATAAATTTTTCCTATAATTCATTTATTTTTTTCATATTCATATTTATTCATTATTCATATTTGCTATTGCTATTCGGATAACGATAAATATTTACCACGTTTTACTTCGAAAAAGACGTCTTAATGTGTCAGAGTGAATCCAAACAAAATAATTTATAGAAACCACAGAAAACCCCATATTTTGTTCTCCAGTGCTATAGATGTCAAGGGGCTGCACTCAAATCGCCTTGTATTCTTAATTTTTTTTAAGTATGGATTTATGATTCACACTTTTATAGTATGAACTATATTTTTAAATTGCACTGACGAAGAAACAAACCATTTGGAAACATTAGCCATATTCTGTTGCACACCAGTTGAAAAAGAACACTGATTTAGCTGTCGATATACGTATAAATCAACAACACATTTCGTATATATTAAACCAGTAGAAGCAGAATAAAAAGCTACACGTCTTAGTTTGACTTCAATTATGGCACTATTCTGATGTATCATGAAATAACTTGGAAAATGTCAGTTCATACGTAATTTTCTTTTGCTTTTTGTTTATTTAATTGTTCGAAGGACAGTTTGTAGCAGTACTGCCATAGCTGAGTTAACCCTGTTGAAATATTCTTTTGCGAAGTTCCGACGACGGTCGGTTCTACGTAATAGGAACGATTTATATCGGGCCAAGAACTATCACCTTAGTAGCAAACCCTGTATTTGTATGGGGACTGTTTATGCTGCTACAACAACAACAACATTCCTTTGCAACTCGCATAAAATAATAAAGCTATTATAAAAAAAATGCTGTACCGTTTTCAATGACACTCACTGTAAATTACCACTATTGCAAATATAATGTACATATGTATGAAAGTATGTATGTGTATGCACATGTTTGCTTGAATTGCTTTTCACAGTTGAGCAAACAGAAAATTAGGTTCGTTTTATTTGCATAGGTATGCCGTCATCATTTAGAAAGCAACGCAGTGATGTACATATTAACTTGCTTTTTACGAAAGCGAAAAATTTCAATATGCAATTAAAAATTATATTCAAACCTTTTTTTAGAAGACGTAATAAGCCTGTTCACACAGCTAATATTTATAAATTTCCTTACCTGAAGGTAGGTTGCTACACATACAAGTAAATGCTGATGCGTCTAGAAGTAAAATGATAATAAATAGTTATAGGCTATACGTAATTTAGTAGGCTTGGAGCAAATTCCACCTTCAATTCTTAATGTGTGTCGTACTGTTTTTCTACAAATGACGGAAGGGGAAATTTCATGTAGTTGCTGGTCGAGAGAAAATTTTCTTATGTAATATTTTATATCTGATCATCTAAGAATCGAGTCCCCGACCTTTGGATTACTAGCCAATATCCCATGCACTTGAACCATTTGTAACGGCTGTCACGTGTCCTATCTTTTAACCAATATAAAAAGAATATGTTAGATGTCCGCTTAGTGGCATAAAGCGTGCATGTGAAGATCCCATACTCTCACTCACATTCCTTTAACCTTGATTTCTTTAATGTATGACCACTTGTTATCTAAAATGAATGTGAAGAGGCCTGATGTTTCTACTTTCGTTATCTTTGCCGTTCTACTGGAGGAGTGTGTCATCAAGTGTTTAAATAGCTTTGAAGGTCGTTTGGGCATCACCATAGGAAGTGGCTTCAACATTTGTGGCCTTATATCGGTTTTTTGGTGTTTTTGTTATGCTAAAGAACTTGGGGTTTAATTGTTTATTAATTTGTCTTCCTTTATTTCTAATATTCAAATTTTTATCACAAATATCAAAACAAATGTAAAGCATTACACAGCTGCATACGCTTGCGGAGACCTGATGTCAGTTACTGAAAAGGGTTGAACCTATTTTATTCAAAATTGTTTATGTTTTTGAAACTCGTATATAAGGTATATTATATTATAAGATTTAGGGTTTAACTTGAGTATAGGTTGAAGGGTTTAACACGTCAGGTTTTTGATAAAAATACCCAAAAACACGTTTTAATGGGGATTTACCCACAATTTTCTCAAAACTATGATGTGATGGTCAATTTTTGAATCGTTTCAGACCACAAACATATGAATATCAGAAGCCAGTCTCAAAATAAAAGGAAAAAACAAAAAAAATATGTAGACCTGTGTTATTAGCGAGACCTGCCAGTCGTACGGGGATATATCATGTGAATACGGTGCTTGCATTTCCTTTCTAAGAGATAAGGCAGTCCACTTTCCCTTGAATAATGTTGTAGACAAAGTTAATGATAAAGTAGGCCTATGACTTTTGAGAGTTTTCAGATTTATTAACCTAAGATGAGTTGCATATTCCGTTTCAAAATTTAAAAAACGGATATAAAATTTCAAAAAAATTGTCTGTACGTCTTTAATCCTATTATACAGGGTTGATTGAAAAGTAATGAGCCTTTCCGCGCGGAGCGTCTGCCAAGCAATCATCCGAATCGGCTGGTGGGGGAAAATGATCGTTGGACCTTCCCCTTCCACTAGAAACCGGTCCCAGTTCGCTGGAAACAGCGGTGCAGTCAACATCGCTCCGCGCGTGAAAGCTGTTTTAAAAGTGTGTTAGGATTTTGCAGTGACGAAAATGCAGCGATCGTTGGAGCAACGTTACTCGATCAAATTTTGCGTAAAGCTGAACGAAACGAGTACCGAAACCATTGGGCTACTCAAGGAGGCTTACGGGGACCAATCTCTGTCCAGTGCCCAGGTAAAACGGTGGCACAAGTCGTTCAAGGAAGGCCGGGATGACGGCGAAGACGAACAGCGATCTGGAAGGCCTTTGACGGCGCAAACAGACGAAGACCTCTGCATTGGCCAAGATGGGGGTTACGGTGCTTCCCCACCCTCCCTACAGCCCAGACCTGTTCCCTTCTGACTTCTTCTTGTTCCCGCGCCCGAAAAGAAAGCTGAAGGAGAGGCGTTTCGACTCCATCGAGGCGATCCAAAAAACTGTGACAGCCGAATTGAACGCGATTCCGGTGGATGAGTTTAACAAATGTTTCCTGCAGAGGAAGGACCGCTACCAGCGGTGTATTGACGCTCAAGGGTCCTATTTTGAAGAATATTTGTTGTACAAGCCAAAAGGTTTAATAAAACTGCTTAAAAAAATAAGGCTTATTACTTTGCAATCAAACCCTGTAGGTAGTTGATTGCTTTTGTATTTCATTATAAGCTTTCATCTAAAGTAACAAAAAAATTATTAAATTATTACAAACAAATTATTAAATAAACCAGAAACAAACGCATAGAAAATATAATTTATACGGGAATACATCGAAATACGTACCTCCTTGACAGAGATTGTCCTTACTGCACCTCCATAAATCTTACGATCGTTTTCAAATTTGAAAGTGCAGCTAAATATTGTGTTCTAAATTTTTTTACTTGCAAAAACAAAAAAAGAGAAGAATTATTTACCGTTCGTGTCCATCATAATATTTTTCGAAGAGTTTAGCGACTGACAAAAATATTTATTTAAAAAAAAATTGGATTTACCCATACAAATTTGCAAAAGCGACAAAAATAATCAAATAATAAAGGGTCTCTGAAAAGGCGTGCATAGATGGTGTTTTAATATGAAACATGTAAAAATTTAGATTCTTTCAGGTTTCACTATTTTTATTCAAAATACAGCTCTTAACAATTATATAGTTTGGGGAAAAGGTAATCCATTATTTTTGCGTAAAATTTTTGTGCAAATGATTTAAAACTGTTTTATGGTCGATTTTTAGCTCTTAGGTGATACTACGACTGCTAACATGCCGGTTAACTTCGATTCTTTCGGTGGTTTGATCGACATTATCGACATTTTCTTTAACATCAAAAATGCTTGAACGGAATCGATGAAACCAAAATTGCAGGTTAGCTGGTATTGTATCGGTACCATAAACACCATTCAAAATTTCAGCAGCCTGGCTTGCATTTCGCATTATCAAAGAAAAATTGTAAAATGTACCAAATTTTCTCTTTGTTGACTACCATTGTTAACACCCTGTCTGAATGGAGCAAAAACAAAAACAACAAACGAGTTTTTTTAGTTTGAAATGTCACCTTAACAACAAACATAAACTTTAAATATTTTTATAGACACTTTACGAGATATCGATAACTACAGCCATCTATCGAGAAAATAATGGATTTCTGATCTTGAATCAATGAATCATTGTCATCAATTAAATGTGCCCCATGAGCACGTCTACAGGCTGTCATACGATAATTAAAATTTTCAAGTGCTCGCTGACCCATTATCGCTTTGAGTTTAGCAATTTCGATGGTTTAGTGGAGTTAGGTGGCCAGTTTATGTTACAATTACGCGAAATTAATCTACCGGGTAACTTAGATCGCAATAATGCAGTGCTGTCCCGTATTGTGTGACTTGTTGCTCCATTCTGTTGAAAATAAAAATCGACTATATCTATGCCTTCAAGCTTCGGCCACAAAAACTCTTCAATCAGTTGTCTGTAGCGATGTCGATCGACAGTAACAGCTCTTTCGATTTTTGAAGAAAAACGAGCCAATTATTTCACCAGTCCAACAATCACACCGAACAACAAATTATAGTGGATGTAATGATTTTTCTGAAATTACTCAAGAATTTTCTCCAACCAAATGCGGCAGTTTTCTTTGTTGACAAATCCAACGATTTTCATAAAAATGTAATAATTTTGTTGTTTTGTTGTACACGTTGTTCTATCGTGTAAAACTGTACATCTGTCGACTTGACAAATGTTCAAAACACATAAAAAGAAAAGATACCGTCTAGGCGTTTCTTTTGAAAGGCCCTTTACTTAAGTATGAAGACACAAACATAAATGCATATGTATGTGTAGAAAAGCTTCTAAAATTTTTTTTAATGCTTAATACAATTGTATGCTTGTATATATATATATATATATATGGTATACAAATTTAGGCAAGCGAATTTTTTTCGTTGCCTCCTCTGAAGGAACACTTAAGATGGCAGGAAACAAAAAGTATGCGTCTGGCATCAATTAAAGTAAAACAAAAGCTTTTTTTTAATAAGGAAACACAAAATTCGTTTCATAGCATAAGTGAAAGGTGGTCTAAATTTTTTATTTCAAATTTAATTTCTAGCTTTTAATTTAATGCTTGTATTTCTATTTTCAAAATACGTCATGATCTTGCGAAATCGCTGGATTTTTGTGAAATGAATTAATTTGTCGCTCAGTTTAGTTTGTCAATCGCGCGTGTAGGGTTCTAGAGCGTGAAAAAATATATACTCACATACATACATGAACACATACGTATATAACATAAGAACTTTGTGTACATTGTGTCGTAAAGGCAGGAAAAATTTGTTAATATGTGTTGCCACTGGTGTATATTTTTTAGATAAAAAAAGAAAACACAAAAAAAAAAAACAAGCAAAGAGTACATATAAGAGTATATATATACATATATATATATATATATAAATATATGTATTTACATACATATGTATATGCCAGATTGGCGTACGCTGAAAAACGTGTATATGGTAATGCCCACGAGACAAAATACCTGTATTCCTCGTCTACTCAAGCAAGCAGCCAGTGCACGTGCGTTTTGAAGACTCCCATCATGGCTGCCTACTTTCTATAATTTTAGAGTAGGCGACCTATATATCCATGTAATGCCATATACCAAATATTAAATGCATATAAGCTCTACTTTTTGCTGCTTTGCATTGAGTAAGCTATTGAGTGGCAAGGTTCTTTCTCACAGTACAATATATACTACTTTAGCGGCGCAGTCTGATATCCGATGTTCAGTTACACTATCGATCCTCTCCTTAAAATGCAACGAAAAATAAGCATCGTTGACGCTATTCCCGTCTATGCTGGTGCGACTAGCGGCTCCGCTTCTCAAGCTCGAAATGCATAGCCAGAGAGAAAGAGGTGGTATGCTTCTTGTTAGACAGGCTTTGTTTGGATTTTCCATCTTAGATTTCAGCTCAAAAATATATAGAATGAAACATGATTTGTGTGACTGGTTGGAAGTTGGCCTGAAAGACGATTAATTTTCTTCTAATAGCGTTCGCCCCTCGGCAGGCAATGACAAAGCTTCGAGTGTATTTCTGCGAAGAGAAATCATTTGAAATTTATTAATTATACTGACTTTAATTTATTGGAACATTATCAGCTTGCATTATGTGTGTATATTTAAGTTCAAACCTTTCACCTCTCATTGCTTTTAAAGCGCGATTTTGAAAACTCGTAGAAGTATTACGCACGAATTCTGCTGGAATTTCATTCCAAAGCGGTACTTTAATTGATTCAACTTAAAGTTTTTATGTTTGTATCCCCATATGCAAAAATGCAAAGGATTCAGACGAGAAGAAGATGGAGGTCATTCATATGTCGAAATAAAACTAGGCTTATCGTCCAACTTCTCATCGAAAAACACAATATCGTAATCTGCAACGCATTTCTTCCTCTCTGCATTTTATTTTGTCGTTTCTTCACACAGTGCAACCTTTTTTTCTTGTAAACTTTAAGCTTCAAAATTTCTTTCACCTGCCGGCCATGGTGGAAATAAGCATCTGATTGAGTCGGAAATTCAAAGGTTGGTGAAAAATTTTAAGAAACTGGTTCTGTCAAAGATAGAAAAAGGATGGACAGACGAAGAACTATACGTTCTGTTGAATATTGCTGCTGTAGCGCAAAGTGTTGCTGAACAACCTTAACATCGATATCTTGACGTTCTCAGCAATTAGGCTTTCATCACTCGACTGTTTGGCGAATTTTTCTTGTAGACGTGCCCATTGTGGACATTTAAATGGTGTCATTGTAATCTGGGCTGGAACAGGTTATAATTTAATAGAGCAAATTTCCCAAACGGATCAAAATCGAACCAAATGCGAATGATTACTTCTATACCATTAAACAATGTTCCGAGGCAAAGATAGTGAAGCATTGGCTACATAAAGAAGTCCCGACCTGAATCCCATAGAAAACTTATGAAATGTTGTCAAAATAGAAATCGCAAGTAACAATTTGAAAAATTTGATGATTTGTGGACCGCAGTTGAGGGAGTGGGATCCAATTCCAAAGAAAAAATGGCAACATCTTTTGAAGAGTATGGGACAAAGATGTGAAGAAGTTATTAAAAACGTATGGGTCCCTGTTGTTTGGCACATTATCAAAGTTTCCAGTAATTAAAAGAAAAATGAAGTTTACATTATTTTAATTTGAAAATAAAGGGTTTTCAATATATTTAAAAATGTATATTCTTTCAGATTTTGCTATTTTCGTTCGAAAACGTCTCTTAAGAATTATTTGAGAAAAAATGACTTCGTTTAAATGTCCACCATGACCACATCTCCAGGTAAAATTCGCCAAACAGTCGAGTCATGAAAGCCTAATTGTTGCGAACGTCGAGATATCGATGTTGGACAGCAACAGTTTGTTGCACTACAGCAACAATATTCACAAGAAAACGTCCAGTTTTTGACCTGCCAGACCTTTTTCTATACTGGAAGTTGCGGATTGAAATTTTGTTGCCAAGCTTTTAATATTCAACTCATTCGGACGAGTATTTCCACCAAAAAATCACGAATTTTGCGATACGTTGTTCTTAAAGATCGTTGTTAATAAGTTTCAATAATTTTAACTCGTTGTTTTACTGTTTAAAATTGTACATCCGTTTACTTGACAAGTATCAAAGATGACATAAAAAAGGTACATTCTAGGAATTATTCGCTATTGACATCTAGGTGTCACTTTTGAAAGTCCCTTTATTTTGGCATATGGCCGTAATTTACATTAAGAAATATAAATTGGCGTTATGGAATATCTATCCGGTTTTCCTTGAAGTGTTGCTCTAATATCAAACGATGTACTCGTATACGCCGAGAAGTTTATTTGCCGTATGCAGTTTTGCTAAATTATTTAAAAGGTTTTGGTTACAAATTTACCAAGAAATATGTGAAAAAATATTAAAAATGTAATTGGCTGCCGTAGCCGAATGGGTTGGTGTGTGACTACCATTCGGAATTGATTTCGGTGAAACACCAAAATTAAGAAAAACATTTTTTTAATAGCGGTCGCCCCTCGGCAGGCTCCCTGAAAAGGCTCCTCATAAAAATATCTGCCGTTCAGAGTCGGCTTGAAACTGTAGGTCCCTCCATTTGTGGAACAACATCAAGACGCACACCAAAAATAGGAGGACGCACACTCAAAAAGGGTGTACGCGCCAATTATATAGGGGTTTTCAGTAAGAGCGCTTCAACTTTTGAACTTTTTTGAATAAAACACAAACGGTTTGACTTTTTTAACTAATTTTTTTTCTATTATCGACTTTGAACATATACATTTAAGTATGAAATTCGATTTCTTTTGCATGACCACCGCGTGCACGTTTTACGAAGTCCAATCGTTGAACCCAATTTTCGACCACTCTTTTGCATAAATCGGCCGAAATTCCAGCAATTTTGCGTTCAATATTGGCTCTGAGCTCACAAATCGTCGCCGGCTTGTTACTGTAGACCAATGACTTCACATAACCCCAAAACAGGACGGCTTGTTAAATGGACCGTAAAATGGCCGTAATGCTCTTAAAGTAGCAGCAACAGAACGATTATTTTCATAAAAAATTTGCACGATTTGCAATCGTTGCTCAAATGTGTAGCGTTCCATGATGAAATGTATACTAATGAAGTTTACAAATGACAAGCGAAAAATAAAAAAAATATTGCGTCGTTCGCCCTCCCTATCGGAATAAAGTTGAAGCGCACCTATTAAACAACCCTATATATACAATATATACCTATATAATTAGGCCAGTTTGGTTTTGGATATGCAATATCATCTATTAATCGCAAAATATGCCGAAATATGCGTTAACAAATGAGGCTTTTTGTTTCGTCGTGATTTAAAACGCCGTTATATATTAACCATGTTGGTAGGGTTAAAATAGAAGGACATGCATTTGTGCATATTTTGTCTTGCCATAGTGATCGCCATGATTCTGCATGACTCTTTATCATCTTATCATCGTAAAGTTTCCAAAACTTTTAGCTACGCTGAAGCATTCTTATCTTCTACATCATTATTTAGCATCTTTTTGTAAATCATAAGCATGATATTTCCGAAATGGCTTTTGTACTTACATACATACATAATTTATCTAGTTGAAAACTTTTTCTCGGTTAGAATAATTTCCCCTCTAAATCAGAACAATCACTGTAACTGACTTACTACTAAATATTAAAACACATCCACATAACCGAATATCACTACACTGACATACAGATGCCTATATGTATGTGTTTAATATATTTTTTGCGTATATGTACATGCAAGTCTATGCGTTAAAATTAACTGTTGAATGTAGTTTAGGCTCTTATAGATCATAGAGTCCCACACTATACAGTGGATGCCCTTCAACAATTGTAATGGTAACCCTAGGACTTAAGAATAAGATACACGTACTTATATAGTCGTGCTTTTTGTGCCCGGGTGGCCTAGTATTTACAATACCTGAATAAGTTCATACACTCAGTAGGAAATGTAACGCATTCGCGGTGGAGCTCTTCGTGTCATTTCGAAACTGGTTCCTCTGCATACATTAGGATTGTATCAGTGGTGGTATGAACAAAAATATAATAATATAAAATATTGTATGTAACTTTATAAAATTGTTATTGGTTAAACCTCCCATTGCACCATTAAGACCGCCTTATTCGAAAGTTAGAACCATTTTTTGTGTCAGTTGTACAGGGGGCCTATGAATTTTGAGTTTTAGTTGTGGAGAATTACTCGTGGGAATTGTGAAAATCCGCTACCGAGATTGTGAGAGTTTTGCGGAAACTGTCGAAATGTATGGATTTCAGACCACATAATGCACCTTTTCGTCGTATAGTGGAATATTTGAGAATTTCGGGCCAGTTTAAATGCAAAAGAAACCTATACTTATATGGTATATGTCCGTGCGGGTCGGTCTAATGAAAACTTTGCAGCAATTAGTGAGAACTCTCGCTTACAGCTTCATGCAGCAAAAGCGAAAAAGTGCCAGTTTTTACATTCTTTGGGGAGACGTATTTCGAACTTAATGGTTTTGCAAAAATCAGTATTGTCCTTTGGGCGTTAAGAATCCAAAGAATCCTTCACCGTGTGATGCTTCTGCTTGGAACTTTTGACTGGGGTGTTCTTCTTCGAAAATACGGCTGACATAGCGGTCGACTGCGTTTATTGTTTTAAAATAATAAATACCTTCAAAGTATATACAAGTGTACATACATATGTCAATGGCCAGAAGATAATTCTTGAACTGCAACTTGAGATTTGACGAGCCATTGTCAATGTTATAGAAAATTTTGTCAAAAGGATTAGGTTAGGTTGAAGCGCTTGTTCTGTGGGACGCACTCAAACTCATAGCCCATTGTGATGCCGCATTTCTCCTAAAAGCAGTGTGCACTTTTCAAAAATTTTAGAAGATTCCTGAGATGTGCGATCTTCCAATTCATTGTTTACATAAAATGATAAACAAGCGTCTGGGTAGAGAATCACAATGGCACAGTGGGTGCGAGATCGTCTCTTCATCTTCCTCATCTAGACAGCTTTTGCAGAAGTCATTAATAACTTGTTTACCTAAAATGATAAACATACGTCTGTATAGAGAGGGACAATGGCACAGGAAGTGCGCGATCGTCTCTTCCTCCTCTAGATAGCTTTTGCAGAAATCATGTGATTGCACGCTCATCCTCTGTGCGTGTCTTTTCATTAGGTAGTGTCCTGTTATAACTGTAACCAGTGTTCTAAGACTGTGTTTATTTTGGCTTAACAGAGATTCTGTGCGTTTAACATTGAGAGTCGCTGCTCTTACGATGTCTTCAACGATAAGTATAATAGCTTACATGTCTGTAAGGGTATGCCTATGTCACTGTGTGCGTACTCATTGGTCAGTTTGGTGCCGAATCTTGCTAGTTCATCGGCTCTACAGTTACTCTCAATGTCACAACGTCAAAATGACTCTGCCATTGACTCTGACTCGTTAAGAAATGTGTTATCGCCGACTGGCTACCAGAGAAAATGTAGATTTCATCTCCAGGTATCGCATCAACCTGTGACACGGCTTTTATTATTGCCATCAATTCAGCTAAAAGGATTATCTTCGTATTAATAATTATATTTGGAAGTAAACCCAACGGTTACTTTTCTACCGTACGAGAGGAGTTTTTCGCAAGGGGGACGGATCTCTTTTGTACGGAAATTTGTTAAGCGGCAAAATCTAAAAATAATCAGCTTAAAACATATTTCATCAGCTTAATAAAAAGCTTATTTTGAATAAAAATAGTTTAATCTGAAATAATCGACATTTGTATATGTTTTATTTTGAAAGCCTCTTTATATATTTTTGTGGGAAGTTTTTAAGGATGTCCAGGGATAGTTTTAAAAGTATATCCTCTATACCTATTCGTTCGTGTACACCAATGATTTTCAATTCCAGAGATTTTTCTCTTATATCTGTTACCCACATTTTTATTCTATTGATTCTTTTTATAATTTTCTTAACTCATCTTGGCATTACAGTCCGGGGGGGACCATTGCCTCCTCTTCAATATGCCTCCATTTTTCTCGACAGTCCGCTTTCGCTCTATGTTGTTTTCTTTTTCTTAACTAATCATGCCTAAAATTTTAAAGGTCCTTTACAAAAAACAATTCTGGCCTCAGAGATAATAATTAAAAACGTATATTAATTCCATGTATACAATCTTTTTGAATAAGCGGCGTTTTTTCCAAATGTTAGATTGGGCGGTCCTAATGGAGCACCCTGAATGTACTGACTTAGTGCTAGTTGTGAAGATATTCAGCTTAGTAGTTCAAAATTTTCCTGTAGGGTGTAGAACATGATGTGACAGTGGCTATGTGTGCGTGTGTGAGTGTGTATGTGTGTGAGTACACTTGTACGAGCATATTCGCGGAAGTTTATTTGAAAATGAAACCTTCATTGCTGCTATCCAACCAGCCTGCCAGCGAGCGAGTGAGCCAGTGTATACATTCAAAGGACCCGCTTACTGCGCATGTACACTATCGAACTCGAAAAGTCCGTCCGTTCGCTCCTAGCCTGGTTATTGCATTTTGTTAGTAGCAGCGACTTTCATACAATACACAACACAGATTTTCAAAAAATATCAACTGTATACAATCATATTAAATTAAATTAAATTAGACGAGTAGATAAAGCGAAGCTAAACGGAAATATTGTATTAGTTACAACTGAAAACGCCCAAAAAACAAACAAAGGAGTAATCCAAAAACCAAACAGAAGCGTTGAAGAGAAAGATATACTGTAGTTATATTTTCACGATTGTTTTTTCTTATTCGCATAGAAATGAATCGATTTACGTATCGTTGGAGCGATTACGAATTGTTGCATTGATTCAATTCCTTGAAGTTCATAATGGAATAGCCTACATGGAAAAAATATTATCGATTTTAAATGATTGCATTTGTACGAAGTTAAATGACACAAAGTCGTTTTCCATTCAATGTAGTTTAGTAAAAGCGAAGAAGATTGCTCGCGGTGTGTAAAGTTAGAACGACAAAAAACAAAAAAAAAAATTTAATTCTAAAGTAAAAAATATACATACATATACGAAAAGTAGTAAAGCACAAATTAAAAAGCAAAAAAGCTAAAAGTTTTAAGGCAACAAATAGCAAGCGTGAAACTAGCATCAGCAACAGCCGGAGCGGCAGCACCACCAGCTTCTTAACAACGCTTAGCAATTTAGCACTAACTTAGCGGAGCAGGTTTTATCCACATACTAGATTTATCATCAATACCGTTACACCGCTCCGCCTACAATTTACATAAATACTACATATAACAAAAACCAAAAAAAAGTTAAAAATAATACTAAAGTAAAACCTACACACGCAGTATTTGTGCTCGAGTAAAAAGTCAAAAGTGAAAAATACAATATACCTGTAATACTTTTTAATTAGCTCGAAAAAGAAATGGGGTGCTTAAGTAGTAAAGACCGTCTTACAAAAGAGGATATGGAATTCTTGAAATCTCATACACGCTACGATGAAGCCACAATTAAAGAATGGTATAAAGGATTCAAGGTAACTGCATATTAAATGTTTATTACTTTTTGCCTAACACACACTAATGCGCCACAAAATATACCACCATATATGTATATACGTGTACTCCTGCATGAACATAATGCAAATCAACAACAACAACCACGCTGGATAAAACAACATCATCTGCACGCAATGCATACCTACTACATACCTCAATTATTTTCGTGTTTCCACTTTGGGGTTACTGCAGCAAGACTGTCCCAATGGCCGTTTGACGCCGGCCAAATTCGTGGACATGTACAAAATGTTCTTCCCATCTGGAAATGCCGAGGAGTTTTGTGATCACGTTTTTCGCACCTTCGACATGGACAAAAATGGTTATATTGATTTTAAGGTAAGTGAAAAAAATATATCTACTTTAATTTCTTTTATTATACATATAATTCTATAGTGAACGAAATAGTAAGAACAAATGTGTGTTTTGCGCCTGGTGGCATGCATGTGAAAAAATCGTGCAGTAAAAAGTCTACTATCTCACAGTGTTCCTTGGGGGACACAAGTAATTATCGGCCTTTTTTAATTTATACCGAATTATTTTATAAGAATATAAAGAATTATAAGCCTCTTAATACACCAAAGCTCAAAATTCAACCTAACACTTTGGATATATTTGACGTATCAGAATGTCATGCATTTATTTGGCCACATCCCCGAAGAGACTGATTGTGCACTGTACACTGCGAAACCAATATGAGGTTGTCTCTGATTATTAATTGCAGGATCTCGAAAGCGCTCTGGCCAAAACTGAATCTTAAAAGAACAAAATGAAAGAACAAAAAAATGTCTGCTTGGCTTCAACAGATCAACTACCAGCCTCCTCACAAGTGCTATAACAGGTCATTGCATCACTGGCACCTTAGCCAGTAGAATGGGTGTACCACACAACGACTTCTGCAGGAGTTGTGGATATGAAGAAGGAATTGGTACAACACCTCCTCTGCCCGGCACTTCAAAGAAGTCAGCCAATTATTTTGGCTATAATTTTGAGACCTGGGAAATTTGCAAAATGTCCCACTGGAGGAATTAAGTTGTTTAAACCAGTTATCTTCTTAAAAAAATCTAAGTGGTTTAAACAACTTAATTAGGGGATAGAAACTAAATGTAGGTATCACCCAATGTCTTGTCTTTAACAAGCAACTTAGCTATCCTAACCCAGCTTAGTCTATTTGGCTAATTTCGCACACGATGTTCTGATACGTCATTAGAATGGAGGCAATATTTAAATAGTTCATTCTTGTTTATTTGAGAGTAATTTGTATTAGTGGAAACATAACAAGTAATTTCAGTATTGTGATGAACCTTATTTGGGAATATATTTTTATATATTTTATCGAAGTGATAGCGATAATTTTGAAGAAAGTCTTGTATTAATTAATTATCTAAAACTACCTAAGTATATTCTGGGAGTATATCTATACCATAAATAATATGAAATAAATTAATTCTGACACAAAATATACTGCTTTTACTTGCCCACAAAATGAAATGTTCTTCAAAAGCAGAATTTCTGTCAAATAAATGTGTACCGAAAGGGTTAAACACCAGAAATAATGTTAAAATGGTATAAAATTTACTAATACATACATACATTTTTTTCAATACATGTTAATGAAATTAAAAAACAAAAAAAACTTTTTTGCGTTTTGACGTAAATATTTCTGGCGTTTACGCTGAATTTTGAGCTTTGATCTGTTAAGCGACTTCTAGTAGAATTTTATGACACATTTTTTTGGTACATTTCAACCCGTTAAATCCCTCTGTTATGAGTTTTTTTTTTACCCTTTTCCCACAAAAAAGAAAAACGTCCCATCTTTTAAGGAGTTAGAGGCATTAATCTTCACCTTTGTTTTTTTATATAGAACTGCTGAACATATCAGCAAAGTTTCATATAACGATTTACCATAAGGATGTGCAAAAGGATGACAACTTTGACTTCCCAACCCTCCACCCTAAAAATCAAATTCAGATGTAAACTTTCAATCACCAACAAACTTACATATCTTTATTTATGGGGTATGCTGCTATAATGACAGTTCTTGGACGGATATAAATCCGGATCGTTCTGGCAACGTAGAACCGACTGTCGCAGGAACGATCCGTCTCGTCTTTGTATAAGGTCCGCTCGCTTGACCAAAACTTTGCATGTGAAGGCAACAACAAAGTAATCGAGTAGGGTTCGACTAGCGAGTGTGGCTGTATCTCATAAAACTGGTACAACCTGCTACATATTTGCAATACTGCCAACTCTCTTTTCTTATATTAGGCAAGTTTTATTAGATCGCGTTTATACAGGGAGACTTCTGTTGCTTCAACTTTGCGAATTCTCTTTTGATCTTCCCGGTGTGTACACGTACCCTGTAATTGTTAGTATTTCGTCTACAGTCAACAAGAACATTGAGAAGATCGAGAAAACCAAGAGTGTTGACAGAGTCCTAGCATCACAAATAACGAGTTGAAGCCATAAAAGTTGTCCTGTATGAACATACAAATTTCGGTAAACATAGTTTGATTCAAAATTATGGGCACAAATATCAATGACGCTGTTAGAATATACTAAAATGAAGCTTGTGTACTTTTGTTGTTTCCGTTCTTCAAAGGTGTAAATTTATCAAGAAAATCCCATTTTCACATAGAAAATTTCAAGACAAATTTTTTAGTTTAACATTTATTTTATTAATTTTATATAGAAATATATTTTCAGGAATTCTTTCCTTATTAAATATTTTTCAATTGCAACAAAACAATTTTTGATTATAAAAAATCATTCAAATTCAAAAATTCAAACCTTAACTAAAATCTCACGCAAAATTCCGTGAAAATTCAGCTGAAATATTTTTCAGTTGCAATTAAATCATTGGTTGATTTCTGAATACTTTCATTTCCTGTTTTGGAATGCTGGATATAAAAAATCATTTGATCAGAATGCTGGAAATACTCGAAACACTGTGTGTTTTAGAAAATAAGCATTTTAATATACACAAACGAAGATTTGGCAAACAAATTTCAAGCAACTTGGCATTTTCTATACGTTAAGTTCTAATATTTTGGAAGGGCTTTAGCTGCTTATAAAATTGTTCTTTGGAAGATTCAAAATTATTTATGTATCTAAAAACATAAACTGCTGATTCCAAATAAGTACACAAATCTGTTGCCCACATATTTCGTGAGTAGTTCAAAACCCTAATCTTAGGATTATGCGCCGATTATAACAACCTCAAGTTGGGCGCTGACGCGCTAATTTTTAAATATGTATGTATGAATCTCGGTGAAAACACCAAAATTAAGAAAATAGAAAGAAAGATCTAGATAGAAAGAAAAATCTGATAGCTGTCGGCCCTCGGCAGGCAATGGCTAACCTTCGAGTGTATTTCTGCCATGAAAAAGCTCCTCATAAAAATATCTGCCGTTCGGAGTCGGCTTGAAACTGTAGGTCCCTCCATTTGTGGAACAACATCAAAGTGCTCACTACAAATACGAGGAGGAGCTCGGCAAAACACCCAAAAAGGGTGTCCGCGCCATTTATATATATTATATATAGGTATATAGTCCAACTTATGTACGTCTCTTAATGACACGGTTTACAACTACATACTTTTGTATTTTATTATAAAGCTTGTTTTGGTTTTTTAAGTCTAATATATTCCTATCATTCTGACAACTCCAAGGCAAGAAGATATGACTTAAATTATTTGCAAAACTTTTCAAAATTGAAACTGTAGCACAGATCTGTTAATCATTTGAAATTCCGTAATTTAAACTTCGCATACAGCAAATCATTCAATATCATTATCACATTCTTTATTGGACACTTTTGAATTGAGCATAAAGTGCATCTTCTAAATTTGAATTAATCTTCAATTGTAGTCTTCTTTCATTTCTGCAATCTCAATATTTATTTTTATTGCCCTTACTTTCGTTTTCCCAGTCAGAAAAACATTTTGATTATTCGTCTTTTGATTCAGCCTCGACCCATAAGAATAGTTTTGGGTGAAATTTCGCGCTCATAAGCAATTTTTGTGATTTTGCTATTGCTATTTTGATACATTTTTGCAAACGTAGTCAAAGCTCCGTTATAAATCGGTAGGCCGACAGCCTTAGCTAGTGGTTGTTTTCTTAATGTAATATAATTATTTATAATTCTTGTAGTTATTTTAATAACTACATAAATATTTTTCACTTCTTCGCACAATTGTGACCGACTCAAAGTAATGCCTTTAAATTCGTAAATTTTCATAAAAAACGGTAAATGTGTGTGACTTTTGTAAAAAGCACATTTAAGCCTGTGTATCAATAGCTGCAAGTAACGATTTTTTTCGTGCCCTAAAAATTCTTCCAGAGTATGAAATTAAAAACAAGTTAAGTTTATTGCAATGTTGTATCCATGAATGCTTTTGTAAGTCACTGTGTGTACTATCAGAAGTGAAGGCATTATATTCGTAGTCGTAAAAGTACCATTAACTGAGTATAAATTGGCGTTGCTTAGATGTGTTTGCATGCGAGTGCGGACCCAGCGCACGCATGCTAGAACAGTTGCAATGTGTTGAATAAATGGAAGTGCTCTGATTACATTATATTTTATGTAAGGAGCAAAATTTTGTACATTATTTTCTGATAGAATTCCACCTCTGAAACTTATTGTTAAGAAAAACTATAAACTTTGTAAATACGCAATTTTATTGGTTTATAAATACGTTTTCGTATATATATTGTATATGTATATATATTTATATCTGTAGGATTTTGTTAGGACACGTTACTATATTTGACTCAAGCAAGTATTTAAACCAGTAAAGTTTAATCTTACATCGAAAAATTTTATAATTGAACGCAACTTCTATTGAGATAATTGAATGTTATAAGTTATTCGTTTTTAAAATTAATATACTTTTATTTCATTTTCCCAGCTGCCGTCTTGGTCAGCTTTCGGTGTTGAGCCTATCTTAGGGACTTACAATTCATTTCTTACTATGCTACCACTTAACCTACGACGTCGAGCAGCGCCGGCAAGTTATGACGTTAGCAGAACTGTAGCGTCGTTGGTGTAGTGACTTTAAGCGGTGTCAAATGTCGATACTTCGCTGATACCGCAAAGTGTGCTGGCAACCGTGTTCTGCACTTGTTTACGAAATATTCCTATTTCATGTGTTCTGCACTTGTTTATGAAATATTCCTATTTCATTAATATCCGTTCGCATAAAACCCGCTGACGCGATGTCTAGGTGAGAAAGGCAGCCGTGGGAATTAACTTATGATAACTCCTCCCCTTCTAAGTGAGGGGCGTCCGCGGCCCTCGTGGTGGTGTTTTCAATTGTCGCCTTGACGGACTTGGCTATGGAGATTTTCTTCCTGTTTACAACTGCGCGCTGAAATGCGTATGCGAGTAATCCCATAATTACCAAAGCTCCAATGCAAACATAATTCGTTATGTTACTGCGTTCAATGCTTTCTTTCAGATGTTTAATATGTCGAAGGTTCTGTTGGTTTACGTGGTGAAGGTAGGGGGCACTTAAAATTTCTATGTGCTGCGTCAGGTTGATATTTGGGGACAATGGCACTTCGGGTTTCAAAGGTGCTGTGGAATTTTCGTTATAAAATAAAGTTCCGTTGACTTTCACCTGTTTCTCAAAGGTCACCAAGTAAGTCCCGTTGACTGTAACTGGGATTTCGTCGTTTTCTTCTATTATCGCAATTTGATCATTAATAACAATCAAGCCGTCGCCTATCGTTGTAATAGGTGGGAGATTATTAAATGTGGTACCGCAGTTGGCGGTATTGTGCGTCATTAGTTGCAACGCGCATGATTCGGTTGATGATGTTAAGCAGAATGCTGGAGTTGTGTTGCTACAGTTCTTTACGGCTACCGTGTGGTTCTGACATGTAGCTATGGTAGGTTCTTGCAGGTGTAGAATTTGATTGCCGCGTGCTACCGGGAAAATTATTGTTTTCTTACATCTAAACTTAGGTATAGGATATTTTATTAAAAAGTATATTGCATTATTATACTGAACAATCTTAATTCTAGTTAAAGGTACTATATCGGCTACGTTGAAGCTTGTGAAGTGCTGTGTTTTCATAACTGAATTTATTTCCGAGCTATCCAAAAGAATGGGATTAAGAGTCCCGATTTTCGCAAAAGCTATGGAGGTGATTATATTGTCTAATTCTGTTATTAATGCCCTGTTTCTTGCCGTAAGTATGTCGTAGAGATAACCTGTATCTACTTCGTTCTGTTTTGCTGATTTTAAAATTTTATTTACTGTAGTAGTAAGGCTGTTAATTTCCTTCTGTACCTCTGTGTTGATAGTAAACTGTCTGTCCTGTGAGTCGATTATTTGCTCTGCTGTGTTGGTCAATCTGTCAAAGTCGTCGTGGTCTGGAGTACCTGTAATGTATTTCAGTATTGTTCCGAGTGCGTTCAAACTTCTTGCCTGCCTATGGTGGGTATTTATCAGCTGTAAAAGTCTGTCTATTTGGTTTATATCTGCGTCTATTAACTTCCTCATGTGCGTTCGCGGAAAATGGTCAGTAGCGTTAGACGTTTCATCTCGTAACAGTTCGTATAGAGTCAAGTTAGTAATATGTTTGATGTGTCCGAAGTTTTCCCAGATTATAAGGTCCCCATCAGTTACTGGGATGTACTTTGCGTTCGTGTAGTCTAGTATTCGTCCTGCCGATAGCGACGCTGATAGTACCATAACCAGTACCAAAACAATCCTGTAATAAGTTAGTTCTTATTAGCGACTAATAATGTTCAACTTCCACGAAGGTTGTCCTTATGGACCCTCCTCCCTCTTATGAGCACCGTAGTGCCGAGATCTTTTTCAATCTCCTCTTCGGTATAGAGAGGTGTGAGTTTATTGCCTAGTCTTCTGTTATTCTTAACCAGTACTTTTTCACCTATTTCAAACTCCCTATCCTGCCTATTCTTATTATGGGTTCTTAATTCCTTATCCTGTGCGTTCTTTATACAAGATGTTATTCGTTTGTCCTCCTTTTCCGGACGGAAAATAGTGATAGGTTTCATCGCAGTCACAGTGTGAATGGATCTATTGTATTTTATTGTGGCTAAAAGGATTATTTCCTCGATATCGTCCATGTTGGTATCGAGTTTAAGGCATCGCGATATTTCCATCAGGGTGCTATGGAATCGCTCTACCTGGCCGTTCGATGTACTATGGAGGGGTGGGGCGTTCGCGATGTCGATATTGAAGTGATTTTTTATTGTGGATTTGATGCTATGAGAATTTAGTGACTTTTCGTTGTCACAGTATACGGTTTTTGTACCCGCAAACATATTAAGTATTTGAAGAAGTTGCGGCTTCACATCAACTATTGTTCTAGACCTTAAAGTCTGCACTATAGCGAACTTCGAAAATTTATCAATGCAGGTCAGAAAATATTTAGAGCCCGTTGAAAATATGTCGATGTGGAGTATCTCTCCACAATATGTGGGGATGGGCGTCTGTGCAATGGGTTGCTTTTGTGGATGGCGACTGTACTTCGCCCTAGAGCATGTGCGACAGTTGGCCGCAAATTGTTTAGCTTTTTTTTCCATTTTTGGAAAGAAATAGTCTTCTAATATTTGTTTCGTATTCTCCTGGGCCGCTCGATGCGCTCGATTATGCTCAGCCGCGATTATTTCTTCTTGTTCATTTGGGTCGGATATATCGTTAACATATTTTTCAGTATGCCTGAATTTGGTTGTTGGAAAAAGTCCGACCAATTCGTCTTGAAATAAGGCCAGTGTGTGTAGGTCGCAATATATTGCGTTGACTACATCCGCTTTTACCGCCTCCTTCAGGAGGTTAATCAAATCTTCTTTATTTTTAAATGTGACTAAATGTCGGGTTTTTTTCCCGAAAATAATGAACGTTCTCTTCCCCGGTTCGATTCCTTCTTCTACCACTATCTGGTTGCGGTAGCAGTTAACCGGCTTTTCCGTTCTTTCAATTGTGTTAGTCGACGATTCCTCGCTGTGAATCGTTTCAGTGCTCATATTATCCAAGGCATTTATGTGTTGCCTAGACAATGCATCTGCGACTACATTCTCCTTGCCTGGTTTGTAGATAAGCTTTGCGTTGCATTCGTCTATGAATGCTTTCCATCTCTTTATTTTTGAGTTTGGATTTCTATCTGAAACCGCGAAAGTGAGCGGTTGGTGATCTGTGTGAACGGTGAGATTCGTCACGCCATATAGATAATTCTTAAGAGTTTTAAGTGCCCAAACGATGGCTAACAACTCCCTTTCGTTTGTGGCGAAATGTTCCTCGCAACTGGCTAAAGTGCGGGAGATCATAGTTATAGGTTTTCCTTCTTGCGATAGGACAGCACCTATTGCATGCGAGGAGGCATCGGTAGTGAGTTCGAACGGTTTCCTGAAATCGGGGTAGGTTAACGTCACCTCCTCCGATGCCAGTACTTCCCTTAGGGTAGTGAAGGCTTTTTTCTGTTCTTCGGTCAAATCAATTTTGATTTTCTTCGACTGAGACGCAGTAACTCGGCCATATTCACCCCTCATTATACTTGAAAGTGGTTTCGCTATTTTGGCGAAATCTTTTATAAAGCAGCGGTAGTATCCTGCTAAGCCCAAAAATGATCTTAGCCCCCTCAGAGTGGTGGGCTCCTGAAAATTTCGGATAGCATCTACTTTATCCGGGCATGTTTTGATTCCATTTTGAGTTACTAAGAATCCCAAAAACTCGACTTCTGTTTTAAAGAATCGAGATTTTCCCGCTGACACTCTCATATTGGCCTCGAATAAGCTTCTTAAAATCGCTTCTATGTCTTTTAAATGCTGCTCCTCGTCCTTTGAAAATACAATAACGTCATCCATGTAGACGAAACATTTGCTTCCTATATGCTCCCTTAAAACGTCGTCTATAGCCCTCTGGAAAATGCTAGGAACATTCTTTAAACCGAATGGCATCCTGCAAAATTCATATTTTCCATTTTTTACGGAGAAAGCCGTTTTCTCTCTGTCTTTTTCTGACAGGTTTATCTGGTGGAAACCAGATTTAAGATCAAGGGTGGAAAAAAATTTACTCCCCCCTAGATTCGATAGGATCCCTGAGATATCCGGGATCGGGTATTTATCGCTAATTGTTTTTTCATTAAGCTTCCGAAAATCTATAACTAGTCGTTTTTTTTCTTGCCCGTTTTCGTCGAGGCCTTTCTTTTTTACTACCCAAATAGGGTTATTATAAGGTGACCTGGATGGTCTGATAATGCCATTTGCCAGAAGTTCTTGAATTTCTTTATTTACGAAGTCCGAAACACCTAGTGGGTAAGGGTACAGTCTCGAATAGACCGGGTCTTCGCTTGTAGTGCGAATTGTCGCCACTACATTTGTATTATATGGTAGTGCCTCGTTAGGGTCTGCGAACACTCCATTTATACTACTTATCAGTTCAGAAAATGTTTCTTTTAGATTTTGCGGGACGTTCTTCGCTTGCAGTTGTAGGTGACTAATATCTTCGCTAGATACGAATAAAATAGTCTCTTTACCAAAATCGTGTGTAATTACGTTCATTTTTAAGTCGATAGAGGCGTGTACCCTGTTGAGTAGGTCTAAACCAATAACACCATCAAATGACGTTAAGTTGGGCAGTAGGAAAAATTCTGCTACTACTCCAAAAATTTTAAGGTTGCATTTTCGTCTAATGAGGGTAACGCCGTGGATAGACTTTACCGCAAATGGGTTTTCCACCTGCTTTATTCCTTTCAGTCCCGGGAGGGGCTTGATGTAGCTCCTGGACGCCCCAGTGTCGACAAGGAACTTGATCTCTTTCCCTCCTAGTGTCCTTGAAATCCAAGGAAGGAGGGATTTTGCCCTAAAAAATTAACCTCATCGGTTTCTATATTTTCTGTCATCTGCTCCGCTTCGTTATTGTATGTGGATTCGTTCTGCGACTCCCACACATCGGTGAGATGGTTTACGCGCTGCATTTTAGGTCCTGTGTATCGTCCCGAGTTCGCCGCGCGTTTTTGTATGTTCCCCTGTGGCCTACCGTATTGTTCTTGACTGGGATTACTAGCTGTATTTTTAAATTGAGATATGGAAGGATCTACTTCCATAGGTTCCACGCGTCTTTGGCTTGAGTAATTACCATTGGTAAATGGTTTCTGGGTATTTCCGTAATTCTGTGGGCGACTGACATGCTTATTCTGTTGTTTACCTACTGAATAATGCGGATTCTTGTGGCCCACACCATGTTCAAGGTTAGGTGACCTAGAGTTAACAGGATTCTGACTCCCGATTGGTTTCTCTTGAAATCTATTTGCGAAATTCATCGCGAAAGCGTATCGTTCGTTATTAGCATCTACTTCCTGTGCCAGAGCTAAGGCTGACGGGAGGTCTGACGGCCTAGATGCAAACAGGATATCACATAAGGGTTTCCTTAACCCTCAAATAAACACCCTGAGCGCATCCGCCCTATATTTTTCATTAATGGTGTCTGCCACACCACTTTCGTAAGACATTATCGTCTTGTTTGCTAATAAGGTTAGCTTCTTTTCCACTTCGTCGTAGAACTCTAAACATGACATTGGGCCCTGTCTTAATGTGGACAGTTCCTGTTCTATCAAATATATCGGACGTTTGTCCGCGTAGGTGAAGTCAAGTCGGGAGATTATGGCACTAAAGTTGAGCACTGTGTTAAAAGAGGAAAGTATTGCGTCGGCAGCACCCCGTACTTTATTTCTGATAATGGTGACGGCTTGGTAGTGGCGTTCACTACCATTGTACCTTCTAAACAATTCATATGCGTTATGTGCGGCTTCGCGCCAAGACACATAAGTGCCCTGAAGTCCAAAAAATTCCGGAAGGGATTTTATTGCGTCTAGCGTAATGTCGCAGTTTGTCAAAGGGTTAATTGTTACCCTATTATACTTCTCTACCTTCGGCTTGTTTATTGTTACCTGATTTTGTAAAGCAAGTAGCTTTCTATCAAACTCTATTTTTTGTTCACTTAGTGCTCTCCTAACCTCCGTTTTCACTACCTCACTGACTTGTTCCGCGTTCATTGTGGCTTCTCTACTTGTTAAATTTAAATTCCTAAAGAGGTCTTCTAATGCCTCGCTCATCTAACATTCACCAGATTTTGGTATAATTTTCGCAAGAAAGTGTATGTTTTTTTTTTTTTATTTATTTATTCTCAATTTTCAAGTAATTTTCAGTTTGCACTTTTTACTAAATTTATATTCAGCACTTCACTCACCTCATCATCCTTAGAATTTAGTGTTTTATGATTCAAAAATGACTTATGACTTCAATAAACTGTAAGCTGCTGGCTTCAGGTTACCGCCGTTCGTTGATTTGCCTTCTTTTACCGCTGATTCCTTAATATCGTTGATTCCTTTAGTATGTTGTAGACCTTAGGTTTCCACCGTTTATTGATTTAAGTTAAGTTAACAACGTTCTTTGGTTTGCTTTGTTACTTCACTTTATTTTTTAATCACTTCAATATCGCGCGCGGCCCCACGTTGGACGCCAGTTATTCGTTTTTAAAATTAATATACTTTTATTTCATTTTCCCAGCTGCCGTCTTGGTCAGCTTTCGGTGTTGAGCCTATCTTAGGGACTTACAATTCATTTCTTACTATGCTACCACTTAACCTACGACGTCGAGCAGCGCCGGCAAGTTATGACGTTAGCAGAACTGTAGCGTCGTTGGTGTAGTGACTTTAAGCGGTGTCAAATGTCGATACTTCGCTGATACCGCAAAGTGTGCTGGCAACCGTGTTCTGCACTTGTTTACGAAATATTCCTATTTCATGTGTTCTGCACTTGTTTATGAAATATTCCTATTTCATTAATATCCGTTCGCATAAAACCCGCTGACGCGATGTCTAGGTGAGAAAGGCAGCCGTGGGAATTAACTTATGATAACTTATACAGGCAGAAAATGCTAAGTTAAGACAAGTCGATTTGAAGATACGAATATATTTGACATAGTGGTCACCATCGATAGCGGCCGAGAGTGTTGGGCATGCCATAGAGACAAATAAAAAAGAGGAAGTAATTAGTGGGGCCTTAAAATTGTATACAAGTAGTCAATATTTATATTTAAAAAATTTTATATTCAAATGTTTTTATCTAAACTAGGCTTGCGAGCCGTTATTTTAAGACCAGACCTGTTACTTGAATACTGTGAGTTATACCAGTTTTATGAGGAGTAACCATACCCACTAGAGGCGATTCTCGCTTGATAACCTTGTCGTTGCCTTTGCATGCAAACTTTTCGTCAAGCGAGCCGCGCCCAAAGCGAGCAGAGTAATGGCAAATTGAAGACGGCCAGTATGAAAATTAACAACAGAATCCAATTTTATGGAAGTATTTAGCGTTCTTCAAAGCTCATGTTTGGTAGTAGCAGTAGAGCAAAAATAACACGAATAATGATTCCGTTTTTGCTTTTGGTCCCTTAAATTTAAGCTATGAACAAAGATTGACAATTTAGAGTAACTCAAATAGAAGTTTACTACTTAGTGATCAAATAAATAGAAAACTATCAAATCAGCTGATACTGATACTATATGATTAATGCGCCTTGGTTTTCATAGTATTGTATAAAAAATATAAAAAAAAAAGCAAAAAAAAAATAATAATAAAAAATAAATATATTAAAAAAAATGAAAAGCGATATAAAAAAAAAATATAAAAAAGATAAAAGGAAACAGAAAAAAAGCTTTAATTGTTTTGAACACATCATGTTGGCCTGTTTTTTTCGCGGTGATATGATACGAGGTGTGTGAGTTCGTTTTACCATTTTATTACTCATATTTTAATATACATAATTACACGCCAATAATGATTTCACGTCTACCTGTTCTAACAATTAACACAATAATAAAATGAGCATGAACAAATTTAAAGATAATTCATTTGCCAATTTATCAGCTAACCCGTTCCCTGTAATACCACAATGTCCAGGCACCCAAATAAGACTAACTGTTGTATTTTGCAACATTGTTCAGTTTTGTCTTACATTCCCCGACAGCTTGACTGTCATTACAAATTCGAATACTGTTGCCCCGCCACTTTTTCTCAATTAGCCAGTACGCGACATTCAAGATGGCATAGACTTCCGTAAGGAATACCGTGGCCATCTGTCCTGTGGCATAGGAGTACTTAGTGTCTTCGTCTAAGTACCATCCAGATCCGCTTCCATCAGTGGTTTTGGATCCGTCGGTGTAGAAAGTGTGCTGATATCCCATTAATAGGTTCATTGGACTTAACCATTGATCTCTATCTGAGATCAAAACATCATAATTCCTACCGAAGCCAACGACAGGCACCCGATTGTCCACCGGCATCGAGAACAGTGTGCACCGCTCCGACAACTGGCGGTATATCTGACAGTGGCCAGTGCTTACTTCATTTCCCCAGACTCCGTTTAACTTGAGCCTGTACGCCGCCTTCATTGCTTCCTTTCGAATTTGAAGATCTAGAGGTTGCAAGTTCAGAATGGCATTAAGGGCATCACCATTCGTACTCATGGCACCTGTGATACCCAAGCACACATTTCTCTGTAGCCTGTTTAGGGGTATTACCATACTACAGAGGCGTATGTAATAATGGGTATAATCAGGGTGATGCACAGCCAGTGTACTATCGCCGGTCTTAGACCCTATGTCTTGCCAAAGGTTCTCTTACACTGCCAGAAGGCTTTTAGTGTTCGAGAGACCTTCTGCTCGACGTGCTTCTTCCAGGTAAGTTTACTATCTAGGATTACTCCTAAATATTTAACATCAGAAGACAGTTGCAGTGTTACCCCTTTCAATGTGGGTAGTAAGAGGCCTTCCATATTGCATGTCCTAGTGAAAATCACTAAGGTACTTTTTGTAGGATTCACCGAAAAACCATGCAATTCGCACCAATACTCAATCTTATTTAGAGCTACCTGCATTTTATTGCATATAATTTCAAGTGATCGTCCTGAGATTAATACGCACACATCGTCTGCGTAGGCTTGGATGTGCCCAATTTCCTGCATATCATTAAGAATTTCTTGCACCAAAGTAGAGGAGAGAGTACAACGCCTTGTGGTCAACCCTTCCTAACCTCAACCCTGACTCCTTCATCGCTTTCTCTATCCATGGTAAGCAGTCTTTTTGATAACAAAGAGTGGATCCATCTGGCAATGATGTCTTCCACTCCATAACTTCTGATAGAAGAGCACATAGAGTCAAAGGTAGCATTGTCGAAAGCTCCCTCAACACAGCAAGAGTGTAGTCTCTTGTTTCCAGCCCTTTTTCGATTATGCTAACGCGCTCGTGCAGAGCCGATTCGCAAAATTTCCCACTTTGATAAGCATGTTGTCTGACGTTGAGATGGTTGCGACTTCGAACCCTGAGTCTAGCCTAGCCGTTCGTTCTCTTTGGAGGGCTTTGCGTAACCTCGCTGAACTCTTCCGTTCCTCCAGTTCACTGCAGAAGGTTCTATGAGAGTCCAAGATGATCTAGCAAGCCTGAACTCTATATAACGATGGTCCGACGGGAAATCTTTATCGAGTACTTTCCAACCAGTGATATGATCTGATATTTTATCGATAGATAATATTATATCAATCACTTCCTGCCTTCTGCTGGTCACAAAAGTCGGGCTGGTGCCAACGTTCTGTATAAGCAAGCAAGATGACAGAATGAAGTCCATGAGTTTATGCCTCCTGAAGCTACATTTTGTGCTACCCCAGAGTGTGTTCTGTGAATTTACGTCACATCCCACAATTAGACCTAATCCCATGGATTCAGCATATCTTACAACTTCCATAAACTCCCTCGTAGGGGGAGGGAGAATGGAGTCGCAAGGAAACTAGGCCGATACGATAATTGTCTCCACTTCTTTCCCCTCAAATCGATACTTTATTTTGACTGCAACTAAGTCTTGACAGCAGAATTGTCTTAACAAAGTGCAATCAACCGCTTTTGGCATAATAATACACGTACGCTGACGTACACTTTTTATCTCCCAAGCCCTGTATTTGTCCTTTAGACACCCACGGTTCTTGAATCAATATTATATGAGGATTTGTGTGCAGTTTTGCTTGACTGCGGCATAAAAGAGCCGTAGCCGATATGCTATGCTGTAAGTTAATTTGCGTAAATGAAATATTGGATCTCATATGGACATCGATAATCCCAATCTTACACTTTTCCTATATCTGAGTCGAGTTCGGTAACTAGTATCCGTCCCAGATTCAAATATAGGCGCATTCCATACCTCGACCGTATGACCTTCAACGATTCTGAATCCACACCAAGAACCAAGTAGGATCCGTCCCCGCTTTGGTATAGTGGTATGATCTCCAGTGCTTCGTATCAAGTCCCCCGATCAGGGCATGGAGCCTAAAGATGATCGCATGGGGCTCCCTTGGAGGCCCAGAAATCAGCATACTCACTCTCACCAGTTTTTGAATTTTGTTCGTTTGCCGGATGACAAACTTACATCCTTCAAATGCTGGCATCGCAGCCTCAGTTTTGGTCAGCCATTCGAGCGATTGAGTGTTTGAGTATTGTACCTTCAAGAAACCTTGCTCAACTCTCATTCGCTCGAATCTAGGTAATCTTTCGATTTCCCTATCGCCTCCCAGACTTGACTGTCGACAAAATCCAATTGTTTTTGGGACAATTCGATATGCCCATTGCCACAGATCTCCACCATCATGCCGCTGGCTGCTGCCGCAGCATAGTTATCTCCAACGGACAATAGTGGATCACTAGGCGGACCCGGTTTCGCGCTCGCTACTGCGCTTTTAGCCCCCGCGGCACTCGTTCCACTGGACTCGTTGGTACTACTACCAAGTACGTGATTGCTGCAATAGGCTCCTCCTGCAGTCACTACAACCTGTTATCTAAGGTTGCTTACCTCGGATTCCGGTTTATTACCCTTCCTCTTTTTCTTCTTCCTCGTGCCAACTGGTGCGCTCACCGTCGCTTTATCTGTCAAGGTGGCCAGATTAGATGGATCATCATCAGATCTGTTCCTCTTTCCAGATTCGGACGAAGACAGATGAGCCGCAACTCCGGCTCGAGTGGCAGCTGGCATAGCTACGTTAGCCGTAGTCATACCCACTGTTTCCCTTGCCTTCTTCGCGTTCCTCTGCCTTTGCCGCTTCTTCTGCCTATTAGTCAGATTTTCTCCTGAAGCTGGACCTCAGTGATCTTACTGAGTTAAGTAGCAAGATGTGTCCTCATACAACATTCATGAGTATGCACATTATATGTCTATATACTTTATCTCAGATGTAAGAATATTTGAGCATAATATGCAATGCTTGATCATCAATGTCCTCAAAGTGTCCTCATCAACGAGAAAATGTGACTTTGTTTAAATGTTGTTTTGTCTCCTTTGATTTACATTATTTACTTGGACGTTGAAACAAAAAAGTCTATATGTTTACATATATGTATGTATATATGTATGTATGCATGTATGTATGCATGTATGTACTTATGCATACACTGACATAATAAAAACATGCGACTCGACTCCGTACCAAAAACTTGAATATGTAGTATGATTTTTTAGAATAGGGGAAGTAAATGGTGTGTGCCTTGCCGTTGCTGTTAAGTTGTTGTTGTTGCTGTTTAAGTCATTCAACGAATAACGCTGCTCTACAGTACTGCCTCGTTGTTGGCTGTCGCATGTGGCCTACACTCTATTGCGGTTAAGTGCTGCTCATACTCGAGCCCATGACTGTTGTCTGTTGGGTGTGTTGCTGTTGGCTTGTACAGCAGCTACGTCACCACAGTCTACAGTTTAAATTGTTGGCAGGGGAGGAGAGGACAAGAGCATTTGGTTTTTATATTTATTTTAAACCAAAAAACAATGCGAAAAACGCAGTGCGGATACTTGTGTGCCGCCTTTGTTTTAATTCCTTCATTAAATGGATTTATTTCTGTAAGCATTCCTTTCAGCGCGCACGATTAACCGACCTCCACCGCATATCACACCGCATTCACCTCGCTTACACGATTCAACTGCCCTCCTCCATTCATGTGTTTCACCTCGGAAAAACTATTGTATGTGGCCGTGTGTATATGTGTATTTGTAATGGAAAGACGAAGTGAAGTGTAATTGATTTTATACAGCCTGAAAAACTAAAAAACACACACAGACAATAAAAAAAATTACAAGAGAGAAAAATAACAACTACTTATATTGACATAACAACAAAAAATTTGAAAATACGTAATGATACAATACTGTCATTGCAAAGGCAATATATAGTACGAGTATTGTGCAATATAGGCTTGGTATGACGTTTTTACTGATACGGGCAGAATAAGAAAAAAAACTAAATGGATACACACTCAAACAAAGAAACCCACATACATTACCAATCATATTACGATCTATCAAATAAAAATATAAATAGTTACAGAAGCCAATTGACGATGTACATGTACATACAAACATACATAGGAAGTAGATATGCTGCTCCTTTGAACCAAAGCCCAAGTTTGTTATTTGACATGAGTTTTAGATCAAAAACTTAATTCACACTTTTCGTGAAATTAATAGTTTCGGGTAAATAATGAATAATCAAATAAATTGGCTTTTCACAGCATTAAAAAATACGTTGTTGACTCTTTATCATTTAACTAGGCATATGCCTATGAAACCGGAATCTATACACAGAGAGCGCGAATGATTTTGATATCTATTCACATATAATACATACATACATACATACAATATTACAAACTTTTACTAGGTGGCGCAAAATTAATCACCCTATCGGAAGATTTATTATTTTTTGCAAATGGCGTCGTACGTCAATCATGTTTGGCATATGCGTACTAGGCAGCTGCAGCATACAAACAGACAAGCAATGGAGCGCGTAAAAGTTAAAATAAAGATTTCCATCACTGAGCATATGACCACCATTGGAATCAGTGAGGACCCGATTTGCCGGCCTTGTTAGAGGAGCTGGATAGCACTGAGCATTTTCACTGTGAGTGTCCTGCCTTTTCTAGAGCAAGGCTACGAATTTTGGGTTATCATGAGAATGAGTAATATTCCTTCCCTCAATCTGGAAGATATTTCCAGATTTGCCAAAGAATCTAGAAAATTCGCACATGACTTGCTTTCTCTTTCTCTGTTTTTATTCTATTCTATCTCTTTCTCTCTTCACTTCTTTCCTTTCCTCCTTGACTATTAACCCTTTCACCTTCCAGTGCTTCGAATGCAATGGGCTTTTTAGCCTGAGTGTTAAGGAGTTACCATTCTCTCGGTGCTTCTTAGCTCGCCGTTTTCAAATTTCAATTTTATCACTTAAATTCTTTTTGTCTCGTAAATAGTTATTAAAAACAAAATTGGATTATTAATTTTGTGCCACCTTGTATTTCGTTGTTTCTAACTACAATATCCGTGAGAATTAGTTTTTGTAATCTGGCATGAGCTTCAAAAACCTCTTTAAATTTTCATCTTTATTCAAATGAATCTTTTGCGCTAAAAAAATTTCCAGAATATTAAAAGATTCCCGTAATTTTCTCTGATGACAAAGCAGAGCGTGCCAGGAAAATGTGAAAGCACGTCTCATTCGCCATACTGAGCTCACTTAGATTTCAATCGGATTGATAGGAAAGACACTTGTAGAGCAATACTTCGTTTCTTGCGAAAATGTGTAAAAAATGGTTCATTTACCGGTTGGACTTAAAAGATTAACATTTTTTTCTTTGTAGCGAGTCCTTCACAGAATTCCTGAAAGATGGAAAAACTGTATATCTCACGATGATCATTACTTGAATTGAAATATTTTTTAAATTCCGGTTTCATATGTATGAATATGTACATGTGCTACCTACAGAGTCAAGAACTAGACTATCAATTGGATATTTCGGCAATTTTGGGTCTTTTGTGTGTGACTACCAGTCGATGGGTCGTCAGTCCTTCACGTTCGATACCTACTGTGGGTCGGCATTCAGCAAACCATTACCGATCTTCGAGTCTATGCCATGAAAAGGCTTTTTATGAGAAACCATCTGCTGTTCAGAGGCTGCGTAAAATAGGTCCCTCTATTTGTGGAACAAGATCAAGATGTACCCCACAAAATGAGGGAGGAGGGGCTCGGCCAAACAAAGGTTGTACGCGCCGATTATTTATTTATTTATTTATTCTGGAATCAATAAACAGTTGTTCTTCCTTACTACAAAAGTATATTTGACAAAAAAGAATTAAGTTAATTTATTGCACAATTTGCACACAATGCGAAAGGTCTAAGTGTGTCGCTCCGACAATCACCCAACCTACCTACCTACCTACTGAAAAAATATCATTATCAAAAAGTTAAATTTAATTGTTTAATTGAGCAAAAAAACAAAGTTTAGCTAATATAAAATCGAATTCAATAGAATTCGAGATCTCATAGAGCTCTTGAAGAGAGCGAGCAATAGGAGCATTGCAGGCATAACTAGTTCTGAACCCATTCAAATGAAAAGGATATTTATTACGTAAAGACCTGATAGGGACCGAAAAGTTAATCATTTATAAAAGAGAGGAACAGTCAATTCCCCCTCGACATTCTACTTTCTATTTGTTTAAGCGGGATTTATATTATGAGACAGGCTGAGAGAAATTCAGGGAAAAGAGAGCATCCTTAAAAAAACTTTTTTTACTCTTTGAATTCTGTCAAAGATAATTTTTTTACTATATATACATATATAATAATATATATTTGACAATTAATTTTTATACATATAAAATCCTTGTGTATTTTATAACAAAAAACGCTTCTCAATATATCGCCAATGAGTTGTTCAATCTAAAATGGTGGTAGTATTGATGTATCAGAGGAACTATTGAGAGTAGAGTTAGTTTTCTCTATTGATGTGTGAGCATGCATGTACGTGAAAGAGTGTTGTTGGTATTCGTTCTTATTTTTGCTTTTATAAGTGTTTGTAAGCTAAACTAGCTTAAATTTTTCTCAAATACTAATTACCATTTCGCTGTTTTCATTAAACTATTTTAATTTTTTTATACAGGAATTCCTTCTTGCTATAGACGTTACATCGAGCGGCACTCCCGAGGAGAAACTTAAATGGGCTTTTCGTATGTACGACGTAGATGGTAACGGCGTTATTGACATACAAGAAATGACGAAAATTGTTCAGGTAGTAAAATAACACGATGTGTTTTAAACATGTGCGTGAAATAGCTGCAAATATGACGTGCATTTATAATACATACACTGTGCGTGTTTATTATTCTTTTTATTTGAGTTAATATTATACAGAGTTAAATTCATTATAGTAGTTATTAAAGTAATTATAGGGTGGCCAGATAAGAACAATATGAAAAGAAATTTTAATAAAACAACAACCGGCGAAACATAACATAAATTCTGGCCTTATTTTGAAACTACATTTATGCCATGATGTGTGAAAAAACTTAACATTGAAATGGGCTTCACTGGCAGTGCTTCAAACGGTCCATCCAATTTATGGTTACTAGGCGATGTCATTCCGGTTATATTTTATGTTTTACATGCTATTTTATTGGAGACGCACTCTGATATATTTATGTTGTCGAGCTATGGTCACACAAAGGCGGCTCTATACCGAGGATCGTTTACGGTATTCCTTTCTTATTTAGAAAAAAATAAAGTTCGGTGCAGCCACTATGCCTTAAAGCGCACAAACAGTTAGTATTTGTGGATGCATTGATGCCTGAAACACTTGTGAATTGTGCGTGGCCAAAATTTAGCCTCGGAAAGATAATCTCCGGATCGTTGTATGTATTTACAACTAAGCCAAAATTTCGTTAAAAATTTTTCAAATGTTCGACAAATATAAAATTATGCATAAAAAATGGCAAACATTACTGGAGGCCATTGGAAATTTGGAAAACATTACTCATTACTCAACATTAACTCTCTATACTCCAACTTGGAACTCTAGAATTTGATAGTGATTAGCAGCTGCTGCAACATAACCATTGGAAAAACTGTCATTGCTTATTGGTCACCCTTTGGCAAGCCTAATAAAACAAAAAAAAAAACAACACTCCTTTTATGTTTGTGTACTTTTATTTATTTTTTTGCTCTATTTGCTCAAATGTAGTAATTAGCTGTTAATTTATACCGTCAGTTCACGTTTGCTCAAACCATTCATTTAAGCTCTCTTGCCTATTAATTTGTACTCCAATGTTGTGTTCATAATTTTAATTATGTACATACGTATGTGTATATTTCAGTGTATGTGTGTTGGTTTTTCTTGCAGGCCATATATGATATGCTTGGCGCGTGTTCATCGAATCGACCAGCAGATTCTGCTGAAGAGCGTGCAAAAAATATTTTCGCAAAAATGGACGAAAACAATGATGGTCAATTAACTCAAGATGAATTCTTGAAAGGGTGTCTGCAAGATGAGGAACTTTCAAAAATGTTGGCCCCATAAACAACATGAAAAGAAACCCGAAAAACCAAAGAAAACCCAAAAGAAACAAAATGAATTAAAAACAAAAATAAAAATAACCCATTGCGGTTTATGTAATTTATTGAATCATTTATATCATAAAATTTATAAATTTACATTTCCTAAAATGAATACTAAGGCATCTACTAAAAATTAACACTGTGTTTCAATGTTTTATGCACACATACATACATGCATGCATACTTAAACCGGCGAGTATGAGGCAGGGTATCTCGTTCCCAGACATTAACTAAACGTTGTTTTAATGTTTTTAAACGTGTATGGCAAGATTGGGGCTTAAAAGGATATAAATAAATAATTAATATTTCTCTTATTTCATTATTCATAAAAAATTGATTATGTCTTTTGTATGCAATTTATATAGGTATATACTGGGAGCGTCAAAAGAAGTGTACACCACTTTTGGTTAAGTTTGACTATTTAGTTATTTAATGATTTTGTTATTTGAATTATTTTTTTTTTAAATATAGTTCTTATTACAACAAGAACCATATAAGGCAAAGTTTCGAACTTTGTATACAATTTGTAAAAATTCACCAAATTTTCAAACTTTTTAGAAAGATTTCGTGTATGCAGTTTTATAGATCATTCAATTTTGGTTTCAAGTGGTTTAAAAATTGAGTATATTTATAAAAAAAATTTGTTCTGACGGTGTTGGGTGTTTTCTTACATTAATAAATGGAGAAAATACACAGGAGAGCGGCCAAAAAAATTCTCAAAAATCATGTTATTTGACCTACTTGCAGCTAAACTTGCACTTTCTATACCAAAGGGGCTTCTTTTTCTTCCTAATTGGTGCAATAACCGCCTAAGCGATTTGGCCGAGTTTAACAAAGTGCGCCAGGCGTTTCTTTGTCGTACTAACCGGCGCCAGTTGGGTACACCAAATGAAGCCAACTCCATCTCCACATGATCTTTCCAACACAAAGGAGACGAATACATTCAGAACCGGAGCGTTTGTATCCATTCGGACAACATGAGCCAGCCAACGAAGCCGCTATATCTTATTCGTTTTGCTAGGCTCCATTCGCTCGTGCAAAGGCTCAAAAATCTTTCGCACAATCTTTCTGTCAAACACTCCAAGCTATGCCTCATCGGACGTTGTTATCATCCAAGCTTCCGCGCCAATCGATAGGACGGGCATTATAAGAACCATATAGAGGTTTGTTCGATTTTGTTATTTTTGTTCGTCGAGAAAGGACTTTACTACTCAATTGCCTACTTAGTCCAAAGTAGCACTTGTTGGCAAGAGAGGTTCTACGTTGGATTTCAAGGCTGACATTGTTAGCGGTGTTAATTCTGGTTCCTAAATAAACGAAGTTTCTTACAACCTCGAAATCATAACTGTCAACAGTGAAAAGGGTGCCGATACCCGATTGCGCCGGCTGTTTGTTTGATGACAGGAGGTACTTCGTTTTGTCCTCGTTCACCACTAGATCCATTCGCTTTGCTTCTTTATCCAGCTTGGAAAGGGCAGAACTAACAGCGCGGTTGTTAAGGCCGCATATGCCAGCAATTGTATGCTCCTATAGGAAATTGTGCCTGAGCGATTAAGTTTTGCAGCTCGATTTGTGCTGTGAGATATAAAATTGCATGCTTGAAATTTTTTCCGAAATTCTGAGTAAAAAGTTTGAAATTTTGATGAAAATTTGCCGAATTCTTACAAATTTTGTAAAAAGTGTGAAACTTTGCTTTATATGGTTTTTGTTGTAGTATGAACTGTGTTTTTATATATTAAAAGAATAATTGAAATAAATAAATAGTCAAAACTATTCAATATATGGTTACAGAGTTCATCCTCTTATTGGTTTTGTGCGCCTTGATGTTTCTGTTTTACAAATAAAGTTTTATGCCGCCTCCGAGCGGCACATGGTTTTTATGAGGAGCTTTAGGAGGATATGCAATTTGCAATGGTATATTAATTTGAGGTTATGTCATACCCTGTCTCATTCTAAGTGATACATTTTTTCACCTCAACTCGGCGCGTTAAGTGTACATGACACTTTTTTATTTATTATTTGTTTAATTTATTTTGTTGCCAGAAAGTTGATGAAAAGTAAACCTAATTAAGTAAAAACAAATATTTGTAGGCATTTATATTAGCAGAAGCAGTACTATAAAATTATTAAATTATTGTGTAGCCCAATGCTTTCGTTTCGTTTGTTTCGTTTAAAAATATTTTCCTAAATTTGTTTTATTATTTTTTTAATGGTAATTGCTGCCAAAGAAATATATACACAAAGATTTTGCTTACACACTGAAATATATATTACTACATATTATCACAAATTTATTATTCAGGGTGATTGTAATGCACTAACAATTCGTGAAAAATTGCAATATTGGCTTTTTAAATTCGTCTAATTTGAGTGCCTCAATAAGTTTTGTTCATTGAAATAAATTCTCATTTAAAAAATATTATTTAAAACAGCGAATGACGAGCTATAAAAATACATAACGAAATTTGCAGTGCGAAAAATAGATATGATAAAAAAGTATTACCAATTAAAGTTACTCAGAAGTATAGTAAGAAAAACTGCAAAATATCGAAAAATAACCTCTTGTGTTTGGTTTTTTACTTTTGTTTTTACGCTTCTGCTCGGAAATGCTCGTTTTAGCGTGTAAGTGCACTTTAGCTAATAAAACTAACAATAAGTAAACAAAAAAGTGCAAAACCTCTGAAACTAATTTGTTCCACAAATTCCGCACAAGTCATTGTGTTTGTTTCTTCGTATGCGAATGTAGAAAAATAAAATAATAGCTATTTTTACCACTCACCAACAAGTGATTTCAATAGACTGACAGCGAATTTGGGTATATATATACGTATGTGTAATGTAATTGCAGCTCCATATCCGTGCTAAAGACGGCGTATATGTAGTCAGTTGGCTTTTTCTACGCTTAAGTTCAAAATATATTAGATTTTTTTAAGCTTACTCTTCAATACTATATTAGGTTTGTTTTAAGCAGTTTGTTTTTTATATTACAAACACAAATAAGTATTTGATTTTATGTAGTAAACACAAATACAAATGTATTATAATTTCGTAAAATCGCTTACTTTTTTTGAAGCAATTCTTTTACAGCTTTATTCGTAAACTAACTACAAAAAGTTTAGTTGAGATGATGAATTTTAAGCAGCTTCCTCACGTTAGATCAAAATTTTGCCCATTAATCTATGTATTATCGTATTTTTCGAATGTGCATTCAAGCCACCATTCAAGCTTGCAAATAATTTACTGTTCAAGCTCGAAGGCAAGACGATCAGATTGAAAATAAACGGTAATAAAGTCAAAATATATTAATTAATAGTTGTTAATCATTTTCTGTAGACATTTAAAGATAAAAATATTATTTACAAAATGTTGTTGAAAATACATATTTGTTTCTTTCCTACCCTTTTCAGAGAAATCAAAGCATGAGTAATCAAAATGGGAAAGCAAAACAGTAAATTGAAGCCAGAAGTCTTAGAGGACCTAAAACAAAACACAGAATTCACAGGTAAAAAGACAAAGACGAAAATACAACATTTGAAGGGATGTCATATGAACATGATACAAATATAAGTGACCTTAAATTCAAAGATCTAAAACCTCATATCCAGGATGCAATAAAACAAATCCGCAAGATAGCATCATTTTTCAGAAAATCGCCAGTACGTAACACAATTCTTCAGCAAAATGTCAAATTAGAATATGGTAAAGAATTAAACCTATCATTAGACTGTACGACAAGGTGGAATAGCTTATTAGATATGTTGGAAAGATTTGAGCAAATAAGAATTCCGATTAAAAAAAGTCTATGCGAAGTTAATGCTACACATCTACTTGAAAAGGAAGATCAGCTGTTCCAAATTGTAAGCACATTAATTACTTGTTTACGTCCAGTAAAATTAGCGTCCGATGCATTATGTCGACGTGATATGGATTTAATAAAGAGTGAGGGAATAGATAATTCAATATCTCGAGCATTATTACAAAATTTTAAATTCCGTATGACAACTCGAAGATCCAAAATTTTAATTTCATTGGTAAAGTACCTAAATAATTCAAGTTTATTGTACTCCAATCAAGATGATATGTTTTTTGAAATGTCGTCGAAGTCTGAAATGGTTAAATTATCTAAAGAATTGTTACACCGCCTATTTCCAGTTAATATCCTTGAAGACACCACTGTACTTGAAAATGAAGAAAGCGTATTGATTTCCGAAACGGAAAACAATATAGAAGCAGAAATGCCCGCGAATGTTTTGAAACGAAAGCTTGAAAGTGCTATAAATAGTATGAGCGCCAAAAAACAAAGTACTGGAGATACAGAATATAAGACTATATTAAAAGAATTTAATTTATTTGAAGCTAGTGGAAAGTTAACCAAAAATTTGAAAATGCTCTTAGATGCTCTTCTTTGCATTAAACCAACTTCAGTGGAAAGTGAAAGAGTATTTTCGACTGCTGGCCTTTTTGTCACCAAAATTAGGACAAGACTCAACGACAATTCAGTTAATGCGCTAGTTTCGTCTCAGAACTCATTTTAAAAACTCTTCTAATAAATAACTTTTTTTTTTGTTTTATGAATTTGAATAAATATGAATTTTTTTGTTTTGTGAATATGAATAAAATATGTGAAAATGAATTTTTTAATTGTTTTTAAATTAATAAATTTATTTTAATTAGTAAATATAAAAACTCGATTTTCCCGGGAATCCCGGGAATATTTTCGAAATATTCTCGTTTCCCGGGAATCATTATGTGACGGGAAATGAGAAACCCTAGTTGCAGTCTTTTGATGACCACCTCCATGACGTTTCGCGATGCTTCCAGTGTCATTGTAACGAGTAATGGTGCGATAAACAAAAACTTTATTTAATTTAAGGTGCTCGAGTTCACGAACAATCGCTGTTTGTGATTTTCCAGCGAAATATAATGCAATCACACTATTACTTTTGAAATCCATTACTAATTTTTTTTCTCGTTTACTCTCGACAAAATGCTTCCGCGCGCTTGTAAGCAATACTCTGAACTGTCATTTAGCCAACTAATAGACAGCTGCCCGTTCATCAGCTGCGCGAACGGTCTGAAGTTGGTTACACTTCGAGTGCCGGACCCTGTATTTGCGCATTAAAGCTGGGAAAAGGGATCGTTTTTTTAAGCATTCATTCTGTTTGGTCGAAAACTTCTTAATTCAAATAAATGGGAACAAATGAAAAAGGGCCAACCAAAGTCTTGATCTCAGAGGGACTTTCAAATCGCCAAATTACTAAAAATATTGGTCTAAGTCCAAATGTTGTGGATCTTTACGTAAAACAAAGTGCCTCATCCACCGAAGGAACCCCGCAAAATCCTTAGGATTGCATCAAATACCGCCCTTCCAATCACAAAAATTAAAGAAATGGCAAATGTTGCGGCCTGCAAATCCAACGTTCGAAGTGCTTTTCTAAAAGCGCCACATCTGAAGCATACAAAGTACAAAAAAAGCACCTTAGAATGAATTTCGCAAACAACGCCGCCTAAATTTTGCAAGGGACCACATCGCGAGTTTTGTTACGAATAACTATCCGGTGAGTGGGAAAAGTAATAAAAGAGCTTCAAGCTGGATGATCCGGATGGATACAATTACTAAAGGGTGATTCTTTAAGAGCTATAGGAAAGTTTTTCAAAAAAAACACACGTAAAATTCAGAAAACAGCATGAAATTTTTATTTAAATCGATAGTACAGTCCATATAATTTAATGTTTGAAGATTATTTCATGCAAATGTTGACCGTGACTGCGCTTCAAATGGTCCATCCGCTTAGTCCAATTTTGGCATACTCTTTCCAATGTTTCGGCCGGTATCTCACATATAAATGATTCAATGTTGTCTTCCAATGCGTTAATTGAAGGAGGCTTGTCTGAATAGACATGAGCTTTAACATATCCCCACAAAAAATAATCTAAAGGCGTTATATCGCACGATCTGGGTGGCCAATTGACAGGTCCCGAACGTAAAATAAAATGTTCACCGAACTCGCCTCTCAACATGTACATTGTTACGCGTGCTGTGTGACATGTGGCACCGTCTTGCTGAAACCACATGTCATGCAAGTCAAGCTCTTGCATTTTGGGCAAAAAAAAGTTGGATATCATTTCACGGTAGCGCTCACCATTCACAGTTACGTTACGATTCGCAGCATCTTTGAAGAAGTACGGTCCAATGATACCTCCAGCCCATAAACCGCACCAAACTGTGACCTTTTCTGGATACATTGGTAGCTCTTGCAATTCTTCTGGCTGATCTTCACTCTAAAATCGACAATTCTGCTTATTGGATATAAAGTGGATCTTAAACTTTCTTAACAGAACACGCATTTTTATAATAAAATCCAATGATTTGCAAGCGTTGTTCGTTTGTAAGACGATTCATGGTTAAATTATAGACCAAACTGAAGATGTTTGACAGTGAAACAAAACACGAAACGTGCGTCAGCTGTTTAAACCAACTGTTTACAAAGATAATAGCTAAGAAATCACTCGTTATTTGCATGACTTAAGAAAGGAGGAATGGTACTTGAGAGACATCACAGCCACGAAGGTGGTGTTATGGTATGGGGAGCAATATCGTATTACGCCGCATTCGAATTTAAAATTGTGGGCCACAAAATGGCGGCAAACAGCTATAAAGCTCTGTTGGAATCATCTTCTCCTGAGATTCGTGAAACATTTTGACCTAGTAATTGGTTCTTTCAACAGAATAATGGACCTGTCCACAATTCGGGTGTGATCAAAATTTGAATTGCGTCTCAAAACGTTGAAACTTTAGCATAGATACCGTATTCCCAGGTCTCAACATTATTGGAAACCTGCTCGTAAGGTTTATGAGAATGGACAACAATTTGAAGCCAAAAATGCTTTAATTCGAATCATTAAAACAGCCTAGTCTGAAATTTCATGAGGCTATCTGGAGAATTTGTACAAATTCATGCGTCAGCGTATTTACGAAGTAATTTATAAACAAGATGGCAGCACAAACTATTAAGCTTTAATTAATAAGTGTACAAAAACAAATATTTATATTTGTTGTTATTTTGTCTTATTTGTGAACCAATAACTGCTGAAGTTTTAATGATGCTAAATTCGAATAATATTTTGATGGAGGTATGTTTATTTTCGAGCAAAGTATACAGTCCTATTCAAAAATAAATTTGTATGCGGACCACCCTATATGGCACAGGTATATATATACCCGGCGCTTGCTTTATAGTAAATTAGTTAAGTTGAGTTGTCAGGCTACAAGATGACTTTACCATTGATCAATAACTTTATTAATTAAAAGCAATGTTAAAGGATATTCTTGCCCCCGTGGCGAACTGGAGTAGTCTTCAGTATTTTATCAATGGCCGATCCCAAATCTCTTTGCTGCACAAGCTTCGCCAGAAGTCCTCTCCAGAAGCCTCCCTTTCAAAGGTATTAGAAAATGGCTTTTGCAAAACTGAACTTGAGTTCGCTAGTTTGAATCAGGCACGTTCACCGCGAATGTGGCAATAAGGCCCTTTCTATGACTTCTTAGCCTATGAAATATCATTAATAATCCATCGTGTAGCAAAGGGCCGAAAAATTACTATATTTGCCTCCCATTTTAATAATAACTTTTTATTTCTTTTAAAATATATGCCAAATGAGAGGTAGGCTTATGTGCTGCCAGATTTCAATTCTATATATTAAAGTACCATCTGCTGGTAGCAGAGGAAAGATCTCTGCGTTGGAAAGATCAGGTGTAGAAGGACTTGACTTCACTTGTCCAACTCGGGCTCGAAACCCACTGTCACCAAATGATAGAAAGGATTTTTCGGCGGGCAATGGCAAACCTTTGAGTGTAGTTTTGACCGGAGCTGGCGTAAAAGTGTAGGTCCCTTCATTTGTGGAACAGCAAGAAGACGAGTACCACAAATTGGATCAGAAGCTCGGCCAAGTAGCAGTTTTTAATTTTCTCATAAATTAAATTTTTTAAAGGATTTTACAGGTTTAAAGGAAAGAACGTAAACAGAGGCAACCATTGCGAATACTTTATTTCATAGGAATAAATTTCAAATATTTTCACGACGAAGTTTCTTATATTATTTTCAAAACAATACACCAGAAAATTTCAAGAATATCTAATAATATATAATTTTTTTTTTTTATTTGAAAATTGGAAAAGAAATGAATTACAATCACAATTAATTAAAAAAGCATTAGCGACTAGGCCATCAGCTTTAATATATAATTATAATTGTATATATATTGTAAAAAAAAAAAAAAAAAAAAAAAATTCGTTTGTTTTCCATGTTGATATCATGGGGTGGGTATAAGTATTTAAAACCATTTTTTTAATGTAGTGCTTTGAAACTGTAGCTCCTTTAAAAAAACAAAATGATGATTGTAAGAAAAATATATTTTTGACGTTTTCAAACCATTTAGTCCCGTTGTATTGGTTTTATATTTTCATTTAAAGAAATTAGAAATTAAAAATATTTTGACAGAAATTTAATTATTCTATGCTCTAAAATTTGGATAAAAAAATGACAGTACTTAAATTTTAATTTCATGTAAACGCCTGTGTATAAAAAGCAACGAATTAAAAAAAATAGATTGATGAGAAAATTAAAAATTGAGCACAAAGCTATACTATATAAAACTGATAGTTTAAGGTGCATATAAAATGTTTGGAAAACTTTTACTGTTGCATGATAAATATTCCATCTTCGCCATATGAAGGAATGTGTGTGTGGTTATTGACCGTTTTACCTATATATATAAATATAGATGTATGTATATACAAGGTGAACAGAATTTTTAACTCTAGTTATTCCTCGTGGTCTCTTAGCTACTACAGGCGCAGAGATATTTCTACTATTCATCTGGTTGCCTAGGAAGGAAATTTCTAATAATTTTAAAGAAGATGGGAGACGGGACGGAGATACTTTTTTTTTATATTCTTGTTCGAAGCCTCTTAATTGATACTATGAACTGGGGACGCTAAAGGGTTTGTGACAGTTCACTGCAGCTTAGCACTTAATTTATTGTTGTTTAAATAGCTGTTTGTATTACCGAAAGTTTTGCTTGAAAAAAGTTAGTCTTGATTGCAAGCAACTATAAAAGTGGGGAAGGTCTAACAAGAGTAGGGCCAAGTTTTGCCAGGAATTTTTTAAATATGAGAAAAATTTGAGAGGCATAGGCAGATTTAAATTTTGAACCAAGAAAACATGTTTAGTGGCCTATCTGTGGAGATAACTCATGAATTCGGGCGCCACATCGAAAAACAAGGGATAAAACTAGTGGGTCAAGTCAAGGCTATCCGTATGTTACTGCTGATGTGCCTCGATTATTTCTAGTTGGGAATGTCAGCAGTATTATTATTTATTATTTATTATTATTTATGTGTGAAAGTTAGCTCTGTCACACAGTGCTGTTATAATCGATAGATGTGTTATTAATTAATAGCTACAATTAAATAAAATTTTAGCAAAGCTTAGCAAATTCTAGCTTTATATGCGTACATATACGAGTATATGTATGTACATATATATTTAAGTTATACAAAATTTCACTGAACTCATCTAAAGTACTCATAAAAATGTTTGTCTCTAACTTCAGATGCAGAAATTCAGGAATGGTATAAAGGATTTTTAAAAGACTGTCCTAGTGGGCATCTCTCCGTAGAGGAGTTTAAAAAAATATATGGGAATTTTTTTCCGTACGGTGATGCAAGTAAGGTAAGATTTGACAATTTTTTAAATGTACTTTAATGTTTTTTTAATGCATTATTGTTAAACTTTTAGGAATTCTAAAACCTTTTTTGGAATTTTTTAAAATGTTATGAATTTTGAAAAGCTTTTGTTAAAATTGTTTCCAAAATTTTTTATCTAGTTTGCAGAGCACGTTTTTCGAACATTCGACGCCAATGGCGATGGCACAATTGATTTCAGAGAGTTTCTATGCGCGCTGAGTGTGACGTCTCGCGGCAAATTAGAGCAGAAGTTAAAATGGGCGTTCTCAATGTATGATTTAGATGGAAATGGCTACATTTCCCGACAAGAAATGTTGGAAATCGTCACGGTCAGTCAAAATCTATTATAGCTACTATCACTCACATAAGTGTGTATATATTACTCACTTATATTCATTTTTTCTATATTTGCAGGCAATTTATAAAATGGTTGGTTCAGTTATGAAAATGCCGGAAGACGAAAGTACGCCAGAGAAACGAACGGATAAAATATTTAGACAGATGGATCGAAATAAAGACGGCAAATTGAGCCTCGAAGAGTTCATAGAGGGGGCGAAGAGTGACCCATCAATTGTTCGTTTATTACAATGTGATCCTCAAACACATTAACTTTTATATTTAAAAAGTTATAACAAGCAATAAACAATTAATCTCAAATACATGGAAAATAAAAATGTTCTCGTTTTATTTTTTTTTTAATATTCAAATTTGTAGCGGTAAGCATTTGTAAAGAATTGCAAATTGAAGTAGGCAGAGGGCGGAAAAAGAAATTTCATGCATGCATAAATATTTTAAATCGCATAATTTAAGAGACTAATCTGCGACATGCATCTAAGGCACTACAATTGAATGCCATTCGCAAAAACCAAAACCTCTGCAAACAATGGCCAACAACTGAATGTATTTCCGCCTTGAAAATGTTTCTCATAAAATAACCATTTGCCATTCGGAGTCGGTTTAAAACTGTAGCTTCCTCCATTTGTGAAAAAACATCAAGATGAACACCACAAATAGAAGGAGGAGCTCGTGCAAACACCGAACCCGTAGGATGTAAGCGCGAATTATATACATATATAAGTATATTTCACATTTGGACAAAATGTACATATCTAATGGCGTTTTTGTCGTGATAACGTCTTATAATTCGATTTAACAGGCTGCACGCACGAAAAAATGTGTCGTTACCTTGCTCATTAGTGTTACCTTGCTCATTAGAGTTACCTTGCTCATATGTCGTTACCTTGCTCATTGCATTGAACGAACTGCAAGCGAAAGCGCGTAACGAACGACAAAGCAAACAAAGCAAACGAACGGCAACGTTCGACATCTTGCTCTCTCCTACTTAAGTGAGCGTATATATGTATGTATATGCGCATATGTACATATATAAATTCACGTATTTGTATTTGTATATGCCTTCTTATTGATTACACAGGCCGACAAAATTTAACCAACATTCAGACCCAGAAACCAGACTATATATTTCCGAAGGTTTATGATGCGCTGAATCCAAATCTGGCCTCAGAATTGCTCTATTAGTTTGAGTTTTCGAGATATCCTAACCTAAAAGTGCAAAAAACCCTATTTTTGCCCATATTTGAGGTTATGTAGCCTTGCAGATGTTTTCTTTCACCAAAATTAAAGGATGGCATCTTTAAATACAATCCTTCTTTTTTCAAATGGCGTTTTGTTTGCTCAAATATCATTTTTTTTTCGCAGAGATATCGCATTTTGAAATTTTCATGTTTCGAAATTTTCCTACACCTGAAAATCGATTAAGATAACATAGACATGATATAGTCGATTACTAATTTTCTTGAATTGAGTCTTATTTTTCTTAAAATTTTGTCTCACACCATAAGTGGCTGACTCCCCACACCCCTACACTATCTAACCTTTGGGTTAGCCCTAACCCCTAGAAACCACCCCTATCATACCGCGAGCAGGCTAACCCACATAACCGCAAGCAGGCTTTCCCACAAACTCCAAATTTACATACTATTAATCCATATATTTCAGGCCCTCAAACCCAAGAAAATTAGTAAGCGACTATATCATGTCTATGTTATCTTAATCGATTTTCAGGTGTAGGAAAATTTCGAAACATGAAAATTTCAAAATGCGATATCTCTGCGAAAAAAAATGATATTTGAGCAAACAAAACGCCATTTGAAAAAAGAAGGATTGTATTTAAAGATGCCATCCTTTAATTTTGGTGAAAGAAAACATCTGCAAGGCTACATAACCTCAAATATGGGCAAAAATAGGGTTTTTTGCACTTTTAGGTTAGGATATCTCGAAAACTCAAACTAATAAATTAATTTTAGTTATCAATCCGAATTTTGCATGGACAGAGAAGTAGATATTAGTTTAAATTATTTCGGATACTTTTCCTTGTAGACTAGTGTTATTATTAATTTGATTCACTTGAAGAATTTAAAATAAAACCAAGTTTGTTAATAATACCTGTTGTTTTAATGTTATTATTATTAATTTTTATTATATATGAAGGAAAAAATACCTTATAAGATATGTTGTATACTAATATATGTATATAAACATGCATATACATATACAATTTTGCGGAATTTTCAAAAAGAACAAATCTATATGTAAAGATGCATACAAATCATATGGACATATCAAATATACGAATCTATTCCGTACGCAAGCAAATGTAAGCTAATGTGCTTGAACTGCAAGCGAGAGCGCTGAACGAACGACAAAGAGCACAATCGGTAATGAACCAATTCTCTGTTGAGAATAAACGATGATAGGAAAAATAGGAAATGAAAGGGAGTGTTTCAAGTGTAATGTGCCTTGAGAAAGTCAAATCGATGATGATGCCTCTAAGTGTTGTTGACTTATTAACGCCTGATGCACAATCGAAATTGAAGGTATCTTTCATGAATTTGATAAATGTTTCGTCATTTTTCACGTTTGTTTAAATGTAACTTGACCTATTCCATTGCAATTCCATTTACCTCCTCCTCTATATCCATACAAAATATCTATCAAACAAATAAAATTAAAATTTCGTTTTGAAAATTGCAACCATTCCATCAATATTTTCTTATGACGTTGTCACGTTAAACTATCGTCAGTAAACCGACTTTACAGACAACCTCTTTTCAATTACAACACTTGTTTCAATTACGGACTAAGTTTTTTCATTAAATGGCCAATAACTTGGTGAGACAGAGAAACCTTCAAACGGGGAGCTGATGCACTTAGTAAGCGAATGAAGGAGGATCCAGAGCCTTCTGTATCCAGGCAGTACACTGGCAGATGCGCTTTTTTATTTTGAAAATGGGATAAGCATCCTTTTTCACAATTCTCCCGACGAAGAGCGCACCAATAAGTTATCAGTGCTTAGCTGCTAAAGGAAGGAGGGCAAATCAGACAAAGATGGATAAATATTTGAAGTCCAATCAATCAACGGAAATTGATGACACCATTTCATCTGATTACAACAGTTCCCAAACATTTTATAATTTTTGGTTTTTAACTGTGAAATTTGTTGATTTTTTGTATTGTTGTTGTATTCGGGTTTGTTGGGTTCTTTTATTTTTAATTCTTATAGAAAATAATAAGGGCAAAATGCCTGATAAACTTAAAACTTAATATATTGTTTTTTTTTCGGAATATGGATGTACTTGCCCAAGTTCATGCATGAAATAGAGTAGAAAATCCCTTGTTTTTTCTCCTCTACTTTTGACGCGTTTCTGCTGTTAGATATGAAAATGGCTGGATTTAGTAATCCTTCTATAATATATGAACAAGGTTGTTAAGTCTCTTATCAAACTTTTATTAATTTCTATGAGAACATACATATAATATAATATAATTTATGTTAATCACGTCGCATGAGCAATATTAATCCCCAGATATGTAGGTATATCGTTTAGTTCAGGGTTTCCCAATTTTTTGGTACTACGACTGCCATTAATGAACATCAGCTTTGCAACTTTTTACAGGAAGGTAAAAACAAAACTACCTGTTGATATTTTTAAATTAGGAACTCCGATATAATTTTTTCTAAAGAATTATGAAATTGGAACATCTTTGGTAAAGGATGGCTGCGAATAAATTTACAAATTTGAGGTAATTCATACACATTAATGAAAATTCTTCCTCGAGAACATCCTGATGCCGATAGACCTTTTAAGATAAGACCAATGTCAAAAGTAAACGAAAGTAAGACAGTAAGTAAAATCCCCTGTAAAGTCTGCTGTGTATAGATGAGCACATCTGATCTACAAAGCAAATAGCCGTAGCCACAGTTACCCAAAATATGTATATTATTATTTGAAGATACCTTTATATTGTAAGAATGAGCAGAATCAGTTTTCATCGGCTGATTTGCGTTCCGAGGTTGCTACAGTATTGTTTACTATGGGCACAAATAGTCCAGTCATCTGGTAGCTTGACCTGGAAAGTTTTGCGGGAGTTTTGAAACTGGATAATTTTTATAGATTTTGGGACGCTCTTTTCGAATTTCAACTTTTCCACCTCGTATCTGCGACGCTAGCGCCGCCATATTGAAAAAAATGGCGCCTAAAAATAGTTTTTTTACAATATCTCCATTCCGACGCATTTTATGAGAAAAACATATCGATGGTTTTCGAGAAAAGCGACACAACTCGAAATTAACTCAAATTCGGAGTTCTGCCGTTAAAAGCAAAAATCAACTACAGAGTTTATATATTTTTATCTGGAAAAGCGTCATAAGCGAATCTTGAAGCAATTCTGAGAGATGGCGTTAGTGTCGTTTTGTCAGGTGATCGAATTGGCGCGTCAATTATCTAGAAAACTGACCCACCTCAGTATTTTGTATTTTTTAATTATGTCACTTTTCTCGAAAACCATCGATATGTATACAAAATTAAACTAGAGATAATTTCCTACATTTTATCAATAGTTTTTGGCGTATGAGTGCCACAAAGTACATTTTAATATGCGTTTTCGAAAAAAAACTCATTCCCACACCACCTGGAGGTAGAGTAAGCGGCGCGTTTTTTTATCGTGGCCTAATCCACATGTGATGCACACTTTCGAAAATTTAGCGCAATCTCCTATGTTTTACCGTTCCTGATAGACCAGGCGTTGCGAGTTCGTCTTGGGCACCGATCAAGACGTCGCAGACTGAAATCTCGTCCACATCATCTGCGATACGATTATCAGACTCATCACAATCCTCTTCGTTGTCCGTTTCATCAAACGTTTGCTCTAAAATAGTCGCAGTTTCTTCCTCTCCATCGTAATCCAATTGCACTTGGGAATATTTACAAGCCCTACTACAATTTGTGCATACAACGGAGCATTTTAACCCAGCTTTTCTGCATCCACAGGCCTTCTGACATCCCTTTTTACATTTACAAGAAATAAGTTTTAACAAGGATTCTGGAGCTGGGGGCTCGAGTGTCGTAACAGGAACCAACCCATTTTTGTTTCTGTCCCATCCCCATAGTTCTGCATTTTGTTCATTCCCGTACCACTGCCGAACCTGGTGATAGGTTCGGAATGAATGATGTCGTGCTGGTGCCTCTATTGGTGGTATTTTTATTTATTTTTATATGCTGATTTTGTGAAGCATCTATATCTGTACTCATTTAAAGACATGATTCAAGATAAGAATAAATGAACTGCATCGCAGTATCTATCTCATTCGCATACGGACCTTTTTTTTATATTTTCAGCTGGTGGTGGTTGATACATTTTTTTCATGCAGGAATTATGGTACTGTGCATCGGCTGCGACCAAATCATTCACATGCTGAAGACGCTCAACAATTGCTCGACCCCAATCATCATTACGAGGTCTAGCAAGTTCAGAAATAATATTTTTGATAATTTTCGCACACTGTACACAACGCCACGCTTGCACAACCGCTCCTGTTTTTATTTTGCTATAAACTCTGCTGTTATTTCATCAGCACATAAAAAACAATGGTCTTAGAAAGAAAATGTTGGGTGCGAGGATCGCAGTGGTAGTTAAGGTGTCGTGACATCACTTCCTCTACGCAATGATGCAGCGATTAACTTTTCATTGTTGTATCGTATTCGACATATATCATGAACCACTATCCATTTTATTCCCGCCAAAAGTTTAACTTTATTGTCATTTCTTTTAACACTTGATTTACGAAAAGTCTCCAATCCTTTTTCCTTCACTTCAATTGTTTCATTTTCTAATAATGGATTATCACAAATACAACAATTTCTTTCATCAGAAGCCATGACTTTAAAAACACAAACTACACTGTAAAACGATAGACGTACAGTAGCGTGCAATAGTGAGCACATGTTGGGCGATTTAACTTTAAAGTCTCTGAAAAAATCTAAATCCACAACTTAATGAAACAAAACTTTCAGCATTTATCCGTTGCTTAATTCTTAAAATAACGGCTTAAATAAAAACATCAAATAAAAATGTAGGAATGGGAAGGAGGCAATAATATAAAAAAGTACGTATTTACTCAGTTTTGCACGTCTGGCACTCATGGCTAAAAACTAATAAATTTTAATAGTTAATCCATAGGCCTTTATTTTTTCTTAGACTTTTAATGCGTTTGGGCATACTTTTGACAAGATTCTCGATAAATGTGCGCGGAATTTGGTTCCACTCCTGCTGTACCCGGTCCCATAGCTCTGTTATGTTCTCAGGAGCCCTGCGATATTTTTCCAGCCGCTGTTTGGTTATTGCCCACAAATTTTCAATTGGATTTAGATCCGGGCTTTGTGCAGGCCAATCTATTACCTGAAAATTTTGTTGCGACAGCCATTCTTTAACAATTTTGGCGGTATGTTTGGGATCGCCGTCTTGTTGGAAGATAACTTCCTCTTCTGGGTAAGCGCTCATATCAACAAATTCTGGCAAATTAGTCTGCAATAGATGTAAGTAATGTTCTTTTTTCATAATACCATTAATTTGAACGAGTGGTCCTATGTGCCACCAAGTGAAGCAACCCCACACCATCAAATTACCACCGCCATGTTTAACAGTTGACTTCACGTGATGCCTTTGGATCCTTTCTGTAGGTCGGCGCTAGCAATAGCTTATTCCGTCGGACTAAAAACGATTAATTTTTACTTGATCCGACCAAATTACCCGTTTCCAGTCTTCAACATTCCAATTTCTGTATTTTCGAGCAAATGCTCGATGGGCCTTAATATGCTTGAGCGATAACAATTGATTTATACCCGATTCTATGGAATGCTCTACGCGCGGTCCACTCGCTGACTTTCTTTTTTAACATTGCTGCAGCCTTCTTTGATGTCACAAAACTGTTTTTACGTACTTCTTGTACCATAAGGCGTGCGTCTGAGTCAGAAAGAAGTTGTGGTCGACCTCCAACATTCGGTGCATGCGCTACATTTCTTCGCTTCTGTACATTAATAACTGTGCGTTGGCTAATATTTAATGTTTCAGCAATTTTTCTGGAGAAATTTCCACTATTAGTCAAAACCACGACGCTGTTTTCGAGCTCCACACTTATTTTCATCATAATTGATATTAATATTAATCAAAAAGCGATTGTCTAACTTCGAACACCTTTCTACTACTAATAACAAAAGTAAAAACACAGTAACATGAAACAAAAACTATAACGGTATATAATTACAACTGTACTAAATGTTACAGCTCCTTTCGGTTTACATAAACAAAACGTGCAAAACTGAGTAAATACGTACTTTTTTATATTATTGCCTCCTTCTTATTCCTACATTTGTATTTTTTGTTTTGTTTTAAACCGTTATTTTCAGAATTAAGCAACGAATTAGTGCTGAAAGTTTTGTTTCATAAAGTTGTGCATTTAGATTTTTTCAGAGACTTTAAAGTTAAATCGCCCAACATGTACTCACTATTGCACGCTACTGTATACTGATAGCTTAGTCTAAACTAGATACTTCTCTTCAGTTCCATCGACAGAAGTTTCGTTGAAGGTTGAGAGAGAAAGGGGCCCTTCAACAAAGGCGACACATTAGCCGTATACATGCTTTTCTAAAACCTGCTATAGTAGAAGATTATTGTAGAGAAATATACGAAAAAATGTGGTGGTGTAGGTTAATATTACTTTGTAGCGCTCGTACGCCAGTTTAATTTTGTATACATATGTTTTTCTCATAAAATGCGTCGGAATGGAGATATTGTAAAAAAACTGTTTTTAGGCGCCATTTTTGCAATATGGTGGCGCTAGCGTCGCAGATACGAGATGGAAAAGTTGAAATTAGAAAAGAGCATGCCAAAATCTATAAAAATTACCTAGTTTGAAAACTCCCGGAAAACTTTCCAGGTAACTCCCTTTTTTTACCAAATGACTGGACTAAAAGCTAACGATAAAGCGCAGAGATATACAAGCCGAAATCACAAGGGACCAGTTCAACATGTTCCCCCAATAACAGCTAGACAAGACTAAGTTGGACACTGTCAGGATGTTCTAAGTACATTAATTATTGTATATACTATATATTGTTTTACCTCTAAATAAATAAAAATACAATAATTCCATACTTCTCAAATATTATAGGTGTTTTAGAGATAAGCGGTCGTTTGAAAAGTCCGTGCAAAAATAAAAACTACTTTTTTTATTTCTCGACGTAGTCTCCTTTTAGGCTTATACACTTCGTCCAACGCTGTTCTAGTTTGTTGAGCCTTTCAAAGCCATTCATTTCTGCAATCACCTCTTCGTTTGAATAAAATCTTTTTCCTGTCAGCCATAAAATCTTTTTCCTGTCAGCCAATTCTATTTTGCGACCCCAACTGCTGATCGAAAATCTCTCGACTCCATCCACTCAAACGAATGCCAATCACTAAGAAATAGACCGAGCTGGCTGAAACTTAGTATATGTTCTTCCAAGAGATGCTACTAATTAAACATAACTTCGGTTCGCGCAGTAGTGCCATTTCTCTGACTTTACGTGGTGTCATACTTAATGATTCCTCGATACCTTTACTTGCAAGTCAATATCCGATACTTTCTTTTCGAGCAAGTAATTTTTTTACTCGATGCTCTTTTCGAGTTTAGAGCTGTGTGATTAATTATGTGCCACAATTTATTTGGCATCGATACTCTTATGCAGTATTTGCTATATGGCAACGCCATAACTATCGTTCATCTCTTCAAGTCAAAGTAGGCCAAGTAAATTTCAATTTGCTGTTATTTTTTTGTGATTACTTTTCTTGAAATTTCTGTTTGTAGTTGATTTTGAAAAGTTTCCGTTTAGTGAAAGAATCTGCATGTGACGAAACTGAAAGTTCAACTTTTTGGAGAAACATTAAAAACTTGTTTTAGACTACTCCAGAAAGGTTAATATGAGTTCAATAATTAAAAATAAAAAAAGATTGCCTAATTTTTATAATGTAAATTTGTATGCTATTGATAAAATTATGGTGGTAAGCTCAAAATGTAACAGGTCTGGCAATGCTTTAGCATCAACTCATACTATTGTAACTACTATATACAATCAGTGTGTATTCAACCGTGCTTTGTTTCGCACGCCGTTTTATGTACTGATTCGATTCACTGCAATTTTTAAACCAACAGCTATACTTAAATATAATTTGACACTTGAAAGTACGCGATACTTCTAATCGGCTTTTATTCAGTACTCGATAATTATGTTCTGATACCAGAAGAAAGCAAAAACAAAAATTACCTGTTTCAGTTCTTTCGGAAATCGATCACGACCATGTAGTTTTTTTTTCTTTAATTATTTGAGTTGTAAAGAGTTGGAAAACTATATTTTTTCGACACCTTACAGTGCCGCCCTAGTTGGTAAAAATCGAGAAATTCTTTGTCTGCATTGCGAACGTGTTTGGAATTTTCCTAAAGATAAATTATCACTTCAAAAGGATTAAACAAAAATCCCCCTATAAAATCAGTGATATGCCACCAGAAAGCCACTAAAGTCAATAAATTTATAACTAAGCATTTTAATCAGTGCATAGAGAAAAAATGGCAGAAATACAGTTTTTTGAATAAAATGTTGGCTTGACGTTTGTTTACTTTCATATATGTACTTATATATACTAGTAAACTACAAGTACAAGAATAAAAAATTTGGAACTAAATTAAACTACTTCAACAAAAAAAAAAAAAAACAAAAAAAAACAAAAAAAAAATTTGTTTGTGCATGGTAATGGTAATAAATATTATACGTACTTTTATTCCTTTAAAAAATTTATTTATTTCGCACCTGATATTTTTTCGCAATTCCTGAAATAATGCGTTTTTTTGCAAATACATAAAATCCTTGCGTTCATTGCTTATTATTATGCAGGAAGTTTTATTTGAAAATTCGCCTTATTTTTTTAACACACCTTGTATACCGCAGCCGCCAAAGCAGAATATTTTATGCGTGACTACCATTCGATAGTGCCCGGGTACAAAGTGCACTGTGGGCACGAAACATCAAAATGATAGAAAAGGATTTTTCTCATAGCGGTCATCCCTCGTCAGGCAATGGCAAACCACCAAATTTATTTCGGCCATGAAGAAGCTCCTCATAAAAAACCATCTGCCGTTCGGGGGCCGCATACAACTATACGTCCCTCCATTTGTGGGAAAACATCTAGAAGTACACCACAAATAGGTGGAGAAGCTCGGCCAAACAAAGGTCTTAATATGTACAGTAGCTCAAACGTTTAATCGTACATACTCACAGTTAAACATTAAAACAGAATTTCGAAACTGTAAATTAATTAATTCGAGAAGAGCATATTTGTCACTTCTTTGGAGTACACTCCATTGACATAAATAGGTAATATTTAATTTAATATTTTTATAGTGGGAAACAGAAATAAAGAAAACCATAGAGTTCACGTCCAAAAGAATAATCGTACAAAATGCAATGCCCTTAAAAAATTACAGTATTCAGTTTCTAATCCATTGGCCTTTATTACAGCGTTTTAAAGTTAGCGTCTGAGTATGTACGATGAAGTGTTTAAGCCACTGTAATTAGATGCCATCTGTTGTGAATACTTTCGAGTTTTCGAATGTGTCAAATTCTTAAATTACTCGTATAAATTTGCACCTTAAAAGCTGGCAAGTGTGAAAGCAGAACAGATGTGTTTTGTTTAGGAAGCTGAAGTAGAATTCAAAGGGAATTTAGAAATAGGCTCGGCTTGATTAAAAATCAAGTGAAAGCGGGGTTGGTTTGGAACAAAAATCGATGAAAACCCGACCTGAAATATTAAAACAACGTCGGAAATAACTGGAATTAACAGATATCTTATCTGAAAATTTTCAAAAATTTTGTAATTTCTATCATGTGGAATGCACCTTGATATTAATGCGTTCAAATAACTTTTAAAAACTACGAGGGGTGTGTACTTGAACTATGGATGACGCTATAAGCCAAGTTTCGTTGCAGTATTCAAATAAAGATTTATTGAACTATTTATTTATTATATAAGGTTGTCAAAAAAGTCTTGCGGTATTTCCGCAAGCTTGTTTTGCAAGCGCGTAGTTCTAGTTGTATTCGTCGCATCGGTTCACGCTAGAGCTTTTTGGAAAGCTCTTTTCACGTGCTAACACGTGTTTGATTAATTGTTGTTTGCTTTTAGTCGTTCGTGAGTTATAGCGTCGCAAACATGGAGCAAAATAAAGAGAAAATACGGCATATTTTACAGTACTACTACGATAAAGGCAAAAATGCATCTCATGCTGCCAATAAAATTTGTGCAGTTTATGGACCCGATACAGTTTCCATTTCCACCGCACAACGATGGTTTCAACGTTTTCGTTCTGGTGCAGAGGTGATCGAAGATGCGCCACGGTCCGGAAGGCCTGTCGTCAAAAATTGCGATAAAATCGCTGAATTGATCGAAAGAGACCGGCATAGTAGCAGCCGTAGCGTCGGCCAAGAGCTGGGTATGAGTCATCAAACCGTTATAAACCATTTGAAGAAGCTTGGATTCAAAAAGAAGCTCGATGTATGGGTGCCACACGACTTGACGCAAAAAAACATTTTTGCCCGTATGGATGCATGCGAATCGCTTCTGAATCGCAACAAAATCGACCCGTTTTTGAAGCGGATGGTGACTGGCGATGAAAAGTGGGTCACTTACGACAACGTGAAGCGCAAACGGTCGTGGTCGAAAAGCGGTGAAGCTGCCCAGACGGTGGCCAAGCCTGGATTGACGGCCAGGAAGGTTCTTCTGTGGGTTTGGTGGGATTGGCAGGGAATCATCCACTATGAGCTGCTCCCCTATGGCCAAACGCTCAATGCGGACCTGTACTGCCAACAACTGGACCGCTTGAATGCAGCACTTATGCAGAAGAGGTCATCTTTGATCAACAGAGGCCGAATTGTCTTCCATCAGGACAACGCCAGGCCACACACATCTTTGGTGACGCGCCAGAAGCTCCGGGAGCTCGGATGGGAGGTTATTTTGCATCCACCGTATAGTCCGGATCTCGCACCAAGTGATTACCACCTATTTCTGTCCATGGCGAACGAGCTTGGTAGTCGGAAGTTGTCCACAAGAGAGTCCCGTGAAAATTGGCTCTCCGAGTTTTTTGACAATATGGAAGCGAGCTTCTATAAGAGGGGCATTATGAAGTTGGCATCTCGTTGGGAACTCGTCATCGAACAAAACGGCGCATATTTGACTTAAATCGCATTATGTATATATATTATATTTAATTGGCACTTACGCTCTTTTTGGATGTTTGGCCGACCTCCTCCGGGACCTACAGAATAATATGGTTTGGAAATATAGTATCTATCTACACCTCCATCGAGTGTGGCCACTGAGTAATTGCATTGAGTCGCAAGTTAACTTTATGGGGTTAGGGGTAGTCAGGATTTTCAAAAAATTGGATTTTTTGGCATTTTCTTAAAATATAATATGTTAAATACATATATTGTGTAAAAATTTGAAGTGACTCCAACAAATACTTTCAATACGTTATTCAACAATTAACAAATGGTGCTCGGGCGCTCCGGAACGTTCGTATGCTGAAAAAATGGTGTTGCACGTTTGAAAGTGGTAGATAAGCGCACTAACGATAACAACATAAGGTAGAAGAAGGTTACGTAGGCAACAGAAAATCCATATTTTGGAAGCTGCTACGACGGCTAAAGAACTATTATATGGCCCAGGAATAGATGACACAGTATAAGTAATTAAATAATTCGTGTAACTCTACATAAATCGATAGCAAAACTTTAAATTCATTTTTCTCAAAGCTATGTTTTTTGAACTGGTGATCACTACAGCTGCATTCGACAGTACGAAAAGGAGTTACCTGTATGCCGCGATGTCTGAATTTGGTATCGCCGCAAAACTAATACGGCTATGTAAGATGACGTTGCTCAACACCAGCAGCGCCGTCAGAATTGGGAAGGACCTCTCCGAACCGTTTGATACCAAACGACGTTTCAGACAGGGTGACTCGCTGTCGTGTGACTTCTTTAACCTGATGTTGGAGAGCATCGTACGAGCCGCAGAACTTAATCGCTCAGGCACAATATTTTATAAGAGCGTACAATTGTTGGCGTATGCCGATGATATCGATATCATCGGCCTTAACAACCGCGCTGTTAGTTCTGTCTTCTCCAAACTGGATAAAGAGGCAAAGCGAATGGGTTTGGTGGTGAACGAGGACAAAACGAAGTACCTCCTGTCTTCAAACAAACAGTCGGCGCACTCGCGTATCGGCACCCACGTCACTGTAGACAGTTATAATTTCGAGGTTGTAAAAGACTTCGTTTATTTAGGAACCAACATTAACACCGATAACAATGTCAGCCTTGAAATCCAACGTAGAATCTCTCTTGCCAACAAGTGCTACTTTGGACTAGTAGGCAACTGAGCAGTAAAGTCCTCTCTCGACGAACAAAACTAACACTCTACAAGACTCTCATCATGCCCGTCCTAACGTATGGCGCAGAAGCTTGGACGATGACAACATCCGATGAAGCGACGCTTGGAGTGTTCGAGAGAAAGATTCTGCGTAAGATTTTTGGACCTTTGCACGTTGGCAACGGCTAATATCGCAGACGATGGAACGATGAGCTGTATGAGCTTTACAACGACATAGGCATAGCGCAGCGAATAAAGATCCAGCGGCTTCGTTGGCTGGGTCATGTCGTCCGAATGGATACAAACGCTCCGGCTTTGAAAGTATTCGATGCGGTACCAGCTGGTGGTAGCAGAGGAAGAGGAAGGCCTCCACTGCGTTGGAAAGATGAGGTGGAGAAGGACTTGGCTTCACTTGGTGTGTCCAATTGGCGCCGGTTAGCACGAGAAAGAAACGACTGACGCGCTTTGTTAAGCTCGGCCAAAATCGCGTAAGCGGTTATAGCGCCAATTAAGAAGAAGAAGATCACTACAATTTAAAAACCGCTTGGTAAATTTCAACAAAATGTATACTACTTTTGAACAACTTAAAAAACTCGTGCCTGATCGAAGGATTTTTTTTTTCGAGAACTTCGATTTTTTTAAACGGTTTTTTACTCGAAAATCTGAAAAATATTTCCTGATAATTTCTCTTGACCGATTGATTTTAGATGAATCTCCAAGGAGTTGTGATGGCCACCTCAAGGAACTTCTGGAGAATCGAGCTCCACACAAACAGCGATAACTTTTACAATTTTTTTTTTTTTTTTTTTTGAAATTTTGCTAAAGTCAAGACGAAACATGATGTACAGGTAATAATGCTATGTTTTTATTTTTGTAAAATAAAGCAATTGACTAGCATAAAAAAAAGTTTCTTGGGCCTCTGTCTACCCGTAACCCCTTATACTAATAGACAGAGCCGCTAGCAAAATGCCAATAAGCTACTGTTTTTACGTTACAATAAAAAATTAATCAACTATGAGTATTAAATAATTCCTATACTACGAGAGTTGAAAAAAAAAATACATAAAAAGAGATTTTAAAGTAACCAAGATTTTGGCTATACCCTGTACGTTCTTCTGTCTAACACCTATTTTTTAATAGAAAAATATCCATTAACCTTACCTGTTAAATTGCATTCAAAAAAGTAGTGATAATTTTTTTTATTTATTTATAAAAATTAACTTGTAGCATAAATCTTATAAGCTAATTGCGTGAGTAGCTAAAGCAGCTAGGCATTAAGCTCGATATATATAAGTACATACAGTCAAACTTACATAACTTAAACTTCTAAAACTCGAATTTTCTATAACTCGAATTAAATCGAGGGGCAATAGATTTTAGAATGCAATATAGCCTCTTGAACTTCTCTACCCCGAAGTTCTCTATAACTCGAATTATTTAAGGGAAGTTTTTTATGTTTTCGGTGAAGTACTTATGTACTTGTACTTGTGAAGCGGATGTTTTTTTTAACGTTTCTTCTTTGTGATCAAATTATTGATTAATGAAAACTCTTAAAGAAAGGTTTTGAGTCATTAATTTCCGATTATTTTAATGCATTTCATTTGTTTGCTTTGTTTGTTTTTTCAGTAGGGCAGCTGATTTGATGTTTTTATCTTATATCTTATATATAAAATAAAGTCAACTTTTTGTGTGTGTTCGCTAACCGGCCGTGTCTTTGCACCGAATTAAACCAAACTTACACACATTGTTAAGAAGGTATTGAAGATGGTTTCCGTATAGTTTGGATATCTATTGGTGGATAGGGTTCGAGGTATAGGTCAAAACGTGGACCCGGGTAACCTTCGGATGTGTATGTACAATATGGGTATCAAATGGAAGCTGTTGGTGAATGCTTTAGTCCAGAGTATTTTTCATGCCGCTCCGTGACTAGGGTCTCGAGATAGAGACCAAAACGTGGACCCTAGAATGTGTTTGTACAATATGGATATCAAATGGAAGTTGTTGGTGAATGCTTTAGTTCAGAGTATTTTTCGTGCCGCTCCGTGACTGGGGTCTCGAGATAGAGGTCACAACGTTGACCCGGGTAACCTTTGGTTGTGTATGTACAATATGGGTATCAAATGAAAGCTGTTGATAAGTGCTTTAATACGGGGTAATTTTCATACCTATTGATGACTAGGGTCTCGAAATATATGCCAAAACGTGGACCCGCCGTGTCTTTGCATCGAATTAAACCAAACTTACACACATTGTTAAGTAGGTATTGAAGATGGTTTCCGTATAGTTTGGATACCTATTGGTAGATAGGGTCTCGAGATATAGGTCAAAACGTGGACCCGGGTAACCTTCTGACGTGTATGTACAATATGGGTATCAAATGGAAGCTGTTGGTGAATGCTTTAGTTCAGAGTATTTTTCATGCCGCTCCGTAACTAGAGTCTCCAGATAGAGACCAAAACGTGGATCCTAGAATGTGTTTGTACAATATGGATATCATATGGAAGCTGTTGGTGAATGCTTTAGTACAGAGTATTTTTCATGCCGCTCCGTGACTGGGGTCTCGAGATATAGGTCAAAACGTGGACCCGGGTAACCTTTGGTCGTGTATGTACAATATGGGTATCAAATGAAAGCTGTTGATAAGTGGTTTAATACGGGGTAATTTTCATACCTATTGATGACTAGGGTCTCGAAATATATGCCAAAACGTGGACCCGCCGTGTCTTTGCACCGAATTAAACCAAACTTACACACATTGTTAAGTAAGTATTGAACATGGGTTTCGTAAAGTTTGGTTGTAATTCGGAACACTGGCAACGGGTACATCGTTCTTTTGAACCAGCCATAATGTCATTTACTTTTATAACGCTTGGGGCGGAACTGAACTGTCAAATTGACAGTGTGAGTTACAATGTGTCAATAATTCTTTCTGATTTGGATGCCATAAGGAGAAGACGTAAGGGCAAAGTGTAAAAATTTTTGTGAATTTTTTTGGAGTGGATTTTGGAACAGTGAATAATTTCTTACGAAATTTGAGAATTTAAAGTGAAATCCGAATGTTCAAATGAAATTATGTGTACGTGGAAAAAAAAAAATTTTCGTTTTTTTTTTGAAAAATATAAATGGATAATGGTTAAAAAAGCTCCAATGCTTAATAAAACATATAAATTGAAACGAAAAATTCATGGATGATAAGGAAAAAAGACGATTGTTTCTTAGTTATTCATTTGCGTTGATTTGAAATTTAAAAACAATCTTCTTTTTTCCTGATTTTCAATTTATATTTTATATTTACTCAAAAACAAATAGAAAAACAAAAAATATTGTTTATGCCAAAGCGCATGAATAAAGAATAAAGAAATAAATAATATGAAAACCATATCTTTTCTGTTCTAAACCATATCTATTCTATTTTAGTGTGCTAAGCGAAGCGGGCCGGGTTTGCTAGTTTTTTATATTTATGTTTTTACTCTATTGGAAAATGTTGTTCGGTTCAGGCTTAAAAGTCGATGCTCAATTGTTCTCTCAAGTATCTAAATTTTTTTTGGGTCGGGCTTAGTGTAATGCCGTATGAACAATTCTAGGCAAAGTATAAATAATGATTTATTTAATGAGAGTTGGTGGAGATATCAGGGAGTGGTTCCTCAACAACGTTTATAAATCCCAATATTACGGAAATAATAGTTTTGCAATTATTTGCGTTCAAAATGCCTTCAGCAACTTTAGTTTAATTTTTTCTCTTAAACTTCATTTCATGACTTCGTTATCATGACTTTTCAATTTTAAACGAGAATAACAATTCATTGGAATTGACAACAGTGTTGTTTTGCCGGATGCCTGCAAATAAAAATAAAAATAGGAATACAAATTAAGTATTTGAGTTCAGTGTTGATGATGGGGATGGGGGTTATTGTGCCTTCTTACTACAGTATACACACACATATGACATTTTGAAGCGCGGCCGAAAGCTGCCAACGCTAAAAAGAGTTCTAAGCAAAAATACTGTAGATAGCGTAGCCAGAGTTGGACTGATGAGGATTGTATTTTTGAACACTGTCCTTCAGTAAAGCTCAATGACTTTGAGATCCCACAATTAAATGAAACTAAGGATTTAGACATTCATATGTATTCAAAACTCACTTGGAAAACTGCCATCCTCATCAAAAGAAAAGTTTTGGGTTTAAAACTTATCTCTCTCTACTGGTTACTAATCAAAAAACCCCAATTGTCGCTCCATACCGAAATTCTCTTGTATAAGGCCATTCTCAAACCCATTTGATGTCCAGCTATGGGGTATGCAGCCAGCTCAAATATTGAAATAATACAGACATTTCAGTCTAAAGTACTCAGGATGTTAATAAATTGTCTGTGGTATGTCTCCAACGCCCAAATCCACAGGGATCTCAAAATGCCGACAGTTAAAGAGGAAATAAAAAACACTGCAACCCGCTGTAAAAAGAGATTATTACTGCACCCAAATACTTTGGCACCATGTTTAATGAGAGAAGGAGTCGTCATAAGAGGCTGAAAAGAAAAACCCTGTTCAAATTACTCTATTAAGCTTATATAATATTTTTGTTAGTGGTCGCATCACTAGAAGTATCCGCACAAGTTAATAATGAGAAATTTAGTTGCATATATATGATAAATATATTATGACTGAATTAATAGTGTTTTAAAATAAGTTTTCAAATATTGTAAATGTTAATTAACAGAAGCAACAAATTCTGAAGTCAATAAAAAAATATGAACTTCGTTCTATTTTGAGGTGTCTGGCAGCACTAACCTTTCTCTGAATTACAAAATGTTAACAATAAATTACTTAGGATGGGGATTTACCCTTCTATCCTCCATTTACATTTTTTTCAACGCGTACGGTACTACATATATTGCATATTCCCCTTTTTCAAGCAAGCGACCGACAATCTAATTTTCACGTGCAACAAAACGAAATTTTGCGATTGTGAATAAAAAAGCTTAAGTTGAATTATGTGGTTTTACTAAAAATGCAACGCACTCAGTGTGATCGAAAAACATGTGAAGAATGCTTTACGGTACTTTAAAATTTGCAGCAATCAGCTGCCAAATGCTTTATATTCTTTTGTTGAATGCAATAATTGCAATGGACCCTGTGCGTACAACAAGCGTTCAAAATTTATTATCTGGTATCTACTTGCCAAGCGTAATTAATCAATGTGCATTGCTACACCAAATAAAATAAGTATTTTCTTTAAATCTAAAAGTGTCTTCGCATAGGTGTTAATTGGCGTAGTTGTCTACTTGGCGCTGATTGGCTAAACATTGAAAATAAAATGCAAAAAATCCTTCGCCTCAGTAATTGGTTAGGCTTCCAATTTCTAAATTAACTTTCTCGATTGCAGTGTTTTTTGTATACCTCTTCAATCAACATCAACCTTTTAAAGGTATCAATAGCGAATTACTTGAAGCAATTACAAATTTAATTGTGCATTTGTTGAGGATTTATACGCATTCAAATACATACAACGGCATACGACAAAAATTTTCATACATTCAAATGTATGCACATATAAAATATAGTTGCAAAAGTGATACACATACAAAGCTGCATATGAAATTTAACTGAAATATTTTGAAATTATACATTTTTATTAAATCTCGATTATTGTGCTACGAAGGGAATACTTTTCTCGCTACGAATTATAAAATTTCCCATTGGATTCTAATTGAAAATTGCAAGTGATGTCACGAATGAAATGTGAGAAGCTCTGTCCTCTGTCCATATGCATGTACATCTATGTATGTATGTGTAGGGGGCAAAGATTGCATAATTGCAGCTAGCTGATAATGTTGCAACGCTTAAGGCGCCAAACAAATTTAAACGAATATCAACGCAATTAAAAATTTAAATAATAAATTAAATTTTAATGCGAATATAAATCCGAAAGAAAACATTTTGACATTGATATTAATTGCTTTATAAATAAGGCGAGCGACGTAGATTTAACGCTAAAAACCATTGAAATACTATTGAAATGCAATAAACGCACGCATAAAATCAAATCGATTACATAACTGCAACTGATAACATTAGAATTTGACGCCAGGTGCGAAAATGTTTAAACAAACAAAAAGGCGTTTAAAAATAAACTCAAGTGAAATTATTTACTCAATTAATTTCAGCTTTTGTCTTTAACATTTTTTTTTTTCATTTTTTGAATTTCAATGCCATGTATTTACGTTTGAGTTTAAAACAAAAAATAGTTTAGACCTTCCTTTGATACTTCGTTACAATCACGTTGAGTAATTTAGACCAATTTTTTTACTGCAGTATTTACTAAAAAATATTTACAAGGCTAAATGAAATAAATAAAGCGCTCGCTTTAGTGAAGTATTAAATAAAAAATTTTATTTTAATAAATCAACTCCCAGTGTCACGCGCAAGTGACGAGAGTTTGAAAAGAAAAGTTTAATTTAAAGCGCTTCTAACGTAACAAAGATGTTCACTATGCCCAGTACGTTCCTTTACTTGTCACTTATTTTTAATTAAAAAATATTATATTAATTTAACTGTTGCCAAATTTATTTATTTATAAAAATTGTGTTGCAACATAAATCTTTTAAGCTCATTGCTTAAGCAGCTGAAACAGATGGGAATGAAGCTCGATATGAACATATTTTCATTTTTAAACAAAAATAGCTAATTACAACTTCAAAAATTTTATAAAGATATGTTCTTTTAAAGAGTTTATTTATTAGAGATATAAATTCAGCGGAAGAGGCAGAGAGTTGTGAAGCTGGTGGTGCCGAGATTCCTTTGGAAGAGTATTTCAAATGTAATTATTAAATAAGAAATTGTGAACAGATAGTAAATCATTTGAGTAGTTCACAAGGTGTCGTAAGTGTCGCATTTTGTTTTCTCGTAAAGTTTTTAAATAAATGGTTAAATAAATGCAAGTAAAGGTACTTGATATGTAAATATTGTCTAGCTGTGGGAAAATTTATAATATGACTTGCACGGTACCTTGCGAACCCCTAAATATATTTTTAGCCGCTTAAAGTTTACGACACACAACAACACAACACTTACGACACTCCAATTGTTTTTTTATTTTTTATTTATTTTTTTTTTTCAATATACCTTTTAAAGTCTTTACATGTAGGAAAAATTTGTGTGCAATAGAAGCTATTTTATGAAAAAAAAATGTATTAAGAAAATTAAGTTTAAAAAAATATTTTTTAATTATTCACAAACGTGCTTTTTGCAATGAAATGTACATATACAAGGTGGCGCAAAATTAATCATTTAATTTTGTTTTTGAATAACTTTTTTCCTAAGTAAAAAATAAAAATGATTGAATGACCATTTTTGTTTTTGAATAATTTTTTTTCCCAAATTTAAAAAAAATATTGAATGACCTTTACGTACTCCCTTGTTTGTCAGTATGCATACTGAAGCTGTCTAGCTCACAAGAAGCAAATATAATATAATTGACGTATGACGCCCTTTGCAAAAATTATAAATCTCCCGATAGGTTGATTAATTTTATGCCACCTTGTGTATGTGTGTATAAATATATGTGTATATAATTGATATTTTTCCACAAATGGAGGGACTTAAGGCGACTCCGAACGGCAGATTGATTTTATGAGCAGGTTTTTATGTGTATAAGGTATTTAATTTAAAAACTTTTCAACTCAGTTTCATTTCGAGGCCGGAGTATTAAGGATGCCAAAGAATTTTCACAAAAAATGTACAATTTGCATAGTATAACTTGCTTGAGTTATCACCATATCTTTTGTTTGACATATCGCCATACCATAACTTAAAAAATCAAAAAATTGATTAGGATGGAATCAAAGCTTTCAATAAATTTGGGTAATATTTTCTGTAACTAGGGAAGGAGGCGTTTATCAATAACTAAATTCAAAATCAACAGGTGTATAGAGTTTTATTGAGAGAACTCATTTTTTTTACTGAACAATGGGACAGCTGATGGGACAATGTGTTGGTTCTTACACTTGGTTTAATTGATTAACTCCCACGATGGAGAGAATAATAAGATAGCGTCGATCGTGGTACCGCTACTTCGCTCTCAGCGAATTTGATAGAGTCGCTGTATGTGTGACGTCGCACTTGTGCAATTTATTTATGTGTTGTTGATGTAATTTCTACTTCTTTTAACATTCTGTTCGCATTTTCACATCTATCTCATGCAGCTGCACCAATGTGACGTCACGCACTCTCTGAAGGAAGCAATTTTGTTCCGTCCACTCTTGATAAACTCGCAACTCTGCATGCATAAGTTTAGATCTCATGTGCTGCCGTTAGATTGTTACAAATAACCGTTATGCAAACAAAAGTATAAGGTTCTTTGCCACTAGTATTCTGCGCTGCGTATAAAAATGAGAATGTGAGGGTGCGGTTAGGGATGACAAGAATAGTGCTTGAATAACTCATTTTGCTGTCCAAGTATTTATTTTCCGAGCAACTTTTCTGCAATTAATTTAAAAAACCTTGTTTAGTCTATGATTGATTATATGAATTTTATAATTCCAATGGATTCGGATTTTTGTATGGAGACTGATGGATCCTAATTTAAAGAAATCTTCCTAATTTAAAGAAATCACTCCAACAATGTTTTTAAAGGGTGTTGCCAACTAATTTTAAAGAAAAAAAATTATTAAATTATATTGAGAAATTTATAACAAAATTTAAGTAGAATTTAAGTTATGGGTTTTAAACAAAATGCGCTCAAAAGAATAACCCAAACTTTTTAAAATAAGCTGCGTACAGAGTTGCCACCTGGATCTTAAAGCAAATAATAAATGACAGTACAGATGAATTAAGTATGAAGATGTGGGCATCACACAAATTATGACTGCGAACATTTGAATTAAAAAAGTATTTTCTGAATAGCGTTGCCACTTATTTTTTAATTCAAAAAGTATTAGGATTGCGTTTTAAAATAAAACATGTACACACAAATAAAAAATTCAACAAAAAGCAGAAATTATTTGCTTTCAAGTAATTAATAAAATTATTTTTCTGCAATATTAATTTTTTTTGTATTGCATCTGGTGTTTTTGTAAGAGCTAGAGAATGTAAAATGATAATACAAAACAGAAATACTGTTAGAATGATTTTTTTTATTAAAATCTGGTAGATTGCATTTATTTTACTTTTCAATAAATCTGAATAATAAATCTAATTGAGCCCAATCAGCATAAATGCGATGAATTGACACTTCGGCGTCTTCTTCATCACTTCGCTCTATGAGCTGTTTGCTGATTTTTTTGTGAATTTTCACAATTTAAAAGCGTTGTTCTGGCATTAAAAGATTCAAAATAACTTGCCAAACCTTACTGAACAGAAATGTCAACTCAGTTTTCCATTTTCAGCTATGCAATCATAGTCATCGAAATTGATAGCTCCTATGCCTCTACAAAAGCGCTCGATAGAAGCGAGTTATGTCTTCAGTGAAATTATTTCTTCCGCGCTAATAGCCGTATGCTTAGCTCTGTTTTGCTGCGGATGAGTGGTCACATCCCTTGTAAGAAATTTTCTTTCAATTTTTGCATCTCGCTCATGACTTTAGCGTAACTCGCCTTTTGAACAGATGGCCACCATCCAAGTTTTCTATATATTAAGATTGGCGTAACTACAGAAATATAGAGTCAATGTGTAACACGAGGTGTTAGCTCCTTTTAATACCGACTGCTTTCTTGCAAGTATATAATGTTTCCTCTAATGAGTCCTAAATACTTTACATTCTCCCTCAAAGGAATCTCCATACCCTTAAAAACTAGCGGGAAGGTTATAAGAAGTCTATGTTTCTTTGTAAAGAGAATTATTTTAGGTTTTACGGGGTTTATATCGAGTAACCTACTCTCTTAAGCATGACCATGTTAGAGCGCAGAATATCCATTAGGATGTTAGGATATTTGCCTTTAACAGTGATTGGTAGATAATCTGCAACCCCCTCTCTCCAGATTCAGCAATAGTGAGTCGATAATTTCAACGCTTGTATGTATGTATGTTGCATGCTGCATGCATCCATTATAAATTGCCAAGAATTCAATTATCAAAAAAGAAAAAAATTATAATATTAGAAAATACAGAAGTTAGTCGCGTTCAACATTGGGTGGTCTTATCTAGCTCACCCTGTATAACAACTCGATGTAGATTCGTTCGTACCTGTGTAGCATCTAAGTGATTATTTACATATTTTGGTACATTCCTAGTTTTAATGAAAGCGTATGAATTTATTATTTAAAAGAAATCAAACAATGAAATGCCTGATACAAAATAATTTTGTATTGGTCTTTGGAGTTTGAGCAGTTATAAAAATTTAAAATCGTGTCATATCAAATCAATAAAATATGTAGTTCTTTCCTCTTTTGTTTCATCTCTTCTAAGTAAACTCGTATAATGGCCGATGAGGAGGATCCATGGGGTTTCGATGAGGGTGAGAGTGAGCCAGCCGCTGCGCCTGCTGCTGCCGGCGCTGCACCTGCCGCGGGTGGCGTGAGTGCCGCGGGCGGCGTGAGTGCCGCGGGTGGCGCTGAGAGTGCACCAGTTGGTGGCGAAGAAGGACCTGAAGGCGCTGCCGAAGGGGAAGAGGCGGCACCACCACCGCCGCCAGAAGATGATGGCTATCGGAAGCCCGTGCAGTTATATCGTCACTGGGTGAGGTAAGACATACATACGCAACTGGACTTTTGCCATAACAAATTATATGTAATTTCAATTTGCGACTATGCGATTTTATTTTGTGCTCTTCTTTTAGACCACAATTCTTGCAGTATAAATACATGTACAACTACAGAACAAATTACTATGATGACGTAATCGATTACTTGGATAAGAAGCAAGTTGGCGTTTCAAGGGAAATACCAAGAGCACAAACTTGGGCTGAACGTGTGCTAAGAACAAGCAATGTTAGGTAAATTGCGACGCATGAAAACAGTCTCTAGACAGTTGAAAGACAACACTTTTTACTTATAGATAATCAGTAGTAGTTTTTGCACTTGCATGATTTGGTAAAATATTGAATACTTTCATTTGTGTTTATATAAATTTTTTGTACTAAATTTATTTCATTTCGTTTTGTGTGTTGCCTACGATTTTAGTGGACGCGACCTCAACTCATATTCGTCTTCAAGCAAAAGGGATCAGCATCTTGTTCAAACTCTGGCTGCCTCGATTCGTACGCATAATTATCACACCAAAGCTTATATTAACCAGAAATATGCAAGTGTTCTATAAATACAATACAATACCTATCTACATATATACATACACATAAATATGAATACCACCTAAAAAGTTAGTTAAAATTGTAGTACAATTTAATTATAAGGAGATGATTACCTAAATACGTTACAATAAAATGGGAGCTTATCGCTATAATACTCTTTTGATATATACAAAACTTTTTATTTCGCGGTATTACGCCCAGCACCAAATCGAACTGCATACAATAGTTTAGAACTTGTTCCTTTGCGGATGGTAACTATCATATTGATTATCAAAGACTAATTTGTAATATCCATTCGTTAAAGGCCCTTCTCCCACCCAACCGACGCGAGAGACGACGACTACGTGGCAAACAATTAATTTCTACTTTGTTGTCGAACTGAGAATGGCAGAAGTTTGTTAAGTATAGAGATCTAAAACGTTAGAAACTAACAAAACAAAATAATCAGATTGACGGTATAAAATGAGTTCGATATATCAAAAGTGCTGGAATGAGTGTTAAAATCTTTGCATAGGGATCGAAATAAGTAGTTCATTAACCCTACATTACTGGCATACATCATGCTAAACTCATTACAAACCGTGGGTGTTATCGACCCACTTTTTTGTTAGTTTTTTGGTGGGTTGGATGAGGTTTAAAATGCTTTCGTACTTGCAGTGAGAGCCGTCTACTGCGTCGAGTGTTGTGACCCCTAAAATTATCCCTCCTCCTCTTCTGGGAGGACTCCCTTCCAGGGACTACTTTATGCATTACTACGGGAGGGTCCAGAACGACGTCCATGAAATGGACCAGTTCTATTCACCCACGTCTGGGTGCAACATGCTTGTAGCCAGCTTCGTGCTATAGGCTCGTCTTCTTCTGTCTCTGTGAGGCTTCTCTTTGTTGTTCTACGTCGAGGCCCTCATATACCTTCGCAATACGCCTCCAACGTAACTTTTAAACGCATTACAGTTATCCTCGCGTTCAAGCATCTTGCCGATCACCTCAAAGCATCTCTTCCCACGAGCCATCTGTCGGATTATTATCTGATATGCACCTGGGGCCGCTTGCCTTACCCATGCGGTATAGGTATTTCAGGAAATATCCGTAACCCGAGAGAAACTGAGTCATGAAATAGCCAACTTCCCCAAAGTTCCTTTCAACTCATTTGCTGATTGTTTTTTTTTTTTAAAGCTTCCAAAAAATAGTTTATATATATATATAATTGGCGCGTACACCCTTTTTGGGTGTTTGGCCGAGCTCCTCCTCGTATTTGTGGTGTGCGTCTTGATGTTGTTCCACAAATGGAAGGACCTACAGTTTCAAGCCGACTCCGAACGGCAGATATTATTATAGGCAGAAATACACTCGGAGGTTTTCCATTGCCTGCCGAGGGGCAACCGCTATTAGAAAAATGTTTTTTTTAATTTTGGTGTTTTCACCGAGATTCAAACCGACGTTCTCTCTGTGAGTTCCGAATGGTAGTCGCGCACCAACCCATTCGGTTACGGCGGCCGCCAATAAAATATTACACCTCTCTATATTAACAATAGGTAATTTGTTTTAAAGATATTTGGATAGTTCCGTATCACTTAAGGCCATTGCACTTCAGGACCATGTAGAGGTCTGTTGGGGTTTTTCGTTTTAGTCTCTTCTTATTGAATTTTTCTTCAGCAGTAAGCTTCCTCATCGTCGGATTTGTGTACATCAGAAGTCTGCTAATGTGCCTGCTGCTCGCAATTTGTATTGTATTGTTTAAATCTCGGTGAATGTCAGCGTTTGGTCACCATATACCATTTGTTACTGTCCTAAGTATCTTCGACTGGGCTCGTTGCAGTGTTGTCAAATTGGATTTAGAAGCTGTGCCCCAAACTTCTATACCATACTTCCAAATTGGTGCAATTGTCGTTTTGTAAATGAAGGTTTTATTTTGCAGCGAGAGCTTTAACTGAGGTCCTAGCAGCCAGTACAGTTGTCGAAAACGATTTTTAATTTCGCTTCTTTTTTTTATTATATGGTTCTTCCAGTTTAGTTTAGAGTCAATTGTAATGCCTAAGTATTTAAAATAATAAAGATTGCCCAATCAATTTGAATTCTCGTTGTTTTATTTCAATTTACAATCCGATAGCTCTAAATTGATCACCCTTTAGTATGACGCAGACACCTGTTTATAAACGCCTGCAGCTTTACGTTTGTAGCCGATGTCACAAGCCAAGTTTCGTGTTTCGTGCTATATGTACTATATTTCGAAGTCTAGAAAGTGCGTTTAGGGATTTATTAACTCGGTTGTAAATGACACCTTTTGCGCCACCGTCTGTGGAGATTGTACTTCCCAAATAGTAAAAACTGTCAACGTCAGGAATGGTTTCTTCTCCAATTGCATAACGCAGCGTTGTTAGTTTTGATACACATAGATTCCGTTTTTTTAATGCTAATTTTGAGTACAGCTTTTGCGGACTCTTGTTGAGGTAAGTTTAATTTCATTTGCATATGTTGATGCGCATGCGAGAGTAAAAGAGCGTCATCTGCATATTGCAGATTTTCGAGGGGTATGGCTTTTGCAAATATGTATTTCACATTTAGAGCTTGTTGTTTTTATTTTTCTAACTCTTTTATAGCCACTCCATACTCGATAGCGCTTTTGTTTGAGTCTCTTAGCTGGTGGTGCTTCTCTTTCCTCGTTATACTCTTGACCAGTTAACTTTTTACAGAATTTTTGACAGTCTATCGGCAACTGTTTAATTTCCGATTTTTTACGCAAAAAAATGAACATTGTTTGTACTTTAAGGGTGGATTTGGAGTACATAACAGAACAATGCGTGCATTTATGGCAGCCACGTTCATGAACGAAAAGAATATTACGAGAGACTACAGTTTCTGGATACGTTGCGTGCTTCGTCCCGGAAAACTATCCAATTTTTCGTTAGCCGTCGTACAACTGTATGCAATTTTGCGGTTAGGTGTGCATTGTACAGATGCATAAGTAAAAACACCCTCAGCTGATTGTCAAAAAATGACTGCAGCTGAGATCACCTGATTCCAAAACGCTCTTTCGTGTAACATGGTTGCATAAAAAATGATTAAATTTCATACAAAATCTAAAAAATGTCGAACAAATTCAGGTATTTCTCAATAAAAAAGCATTATTATAGCTAAGAAATATATAGAATTAAATTATTTGTATTGTAAATTTTCAAAATTAGAGATATTACTTTAATTTTTTTCGATATTGTATTGTATTTTATGTTACCATAAAAATTGTACTTTGCAATAGCAACCCCGCCAATACGTTGAAGCAAAAATACCAAGCTCTCACCCTATTACACATTTAGATGATTGTCAAACTCAAATCTAGGTACCTGTCAAAAAATAGAAAGAAGAAGAAGTGTTTTCGCTTGTATTTCTGTACAATGGGCGAACCTGATCTGGTATCAAACCTGAACCCTTATTACAAATAGTCTGCATTAAAATATTTTCTGAAGAGTTTCGAGAATATATTTTTATTTAATCGTGTATTTGATCGTTTATAAAATAACATTTTTTTTTATAAACAGTGGTCGTAATTTATTTATTTATTTATTTTTTCAAACATGTTTTTATCTTTATTTATTTCAGTTTGAAACAACGCGCCCATTCTTGTTGCACGAGAATTGACTCCATGACTGCTGTTGCCCGATTGCAACGGAAAAATAAAAAAGAAAATAGAACCAATGCAAAACAATGCATTAATTCGGAAAAGTAAATACAAAATACAAAAAATTTATACAATATATAAAAATTTGGGAGAATAGATCCAAAACTACTCACAATTCGAAAAATTAATTGTAATCCATTGAAAATGGCCAAATGTTAGTGTTGGATATTGGAGGAATCATAAATAGACTGCTATATTTTATTCAAACAAAATCGATACATCGCTTGAGAGACAATATAAACAAAGAAAATAAAGTTATCAGCGGTATAGCGCCTACAGTGGTATTATTCTTCGCATTTTTCTACGTGGAAGTATTGATACGCTTCAGACGAATTGTGTATTGAGGAGAGGTCATTAGATGCACGATATCAAACAGAAAGTATCGATATTGTACTCATGAAGCATTCATCGTTTGAGGCTTCCGAAATATCGATTACACTATATACCTAACCAAATAGGCTCGAAAATATCCTTTCAAAGTTAAGAAAATTACAGGTGTAATTTTCAATATGCGCGGGTCGTTTGAAAAGCCCGTGGAAAAATAAAAACTACATAATTGTGTGGGGTACACCGTTTTTATTTTGCGACATACTCTCTTCTTTGGCTTACACACTGCGTCCAACGCTGCTCTAGTTTGTTGATCCCTTGCAAAGAATAGGATTTGTCCAAGTCTGAAAAATAGCCATTAGTTTCTGCAATCATCTGTTTTGGGGAACAAATAGTAGTTCGAGGGACTCAAAGGAGCCAAGTATGAAAAATAATGTGGATCTGAAGCGAAATGGAATCATATTTTCATTAATTTTACGACCACAACTACTGAGGCGTGAGCTGGTGCGTTGTCGTGATGCTAGAGCAAAATCACTCGACTTTCTCGATTCAAACGAATGCCAAGCACAAAGAAATAAAATGCGCTAAACTATATTGCGACACTTCGAGGTCCCCAATGCGTATACGTAATTTTTAAGTAGAAAGCATCGTATTAGGTTGTTTTCACTTAAAGATAATAGAATGTCCAGAAGTACGAACATGCAAAAAACACATGTATTTAGTTTATTTTTATTTATTAGACTTAGACAGTCTTTATTTTATTTGAAATTCTTAGTTGTTTTTTATTAAATTCTGTTTCGCAACTGCATGTAATCAAAAAACAACTGATATGCTCTTTTCGGTTTGAAAAAAATTTTACTTGCGAAGAAAAGTTCGGCTGTTACGGGCAGAAAGAAAAGGAAATTTCCCACTTTTCAAGCCATTTTACCAATTTTTTAGAGTATAAGCGGTATTTATTGTGCCCAAACTTGGGTTATGCAATGAATCTTCTATGTATTCCCTGCACTTTATCATGATGATGGCATTCATGCATTAAATTAAATCAATGACAAATGAAGTGGTGCAGTCTATAATCTTTATGAATTTGGCTGAGCTCTTCCTCTCTATTGCAAAAAATATGAGCATCTTAAACGCCAAAAAAGTTTGTTAAAAAAAAAGAGGTTGTCTGTAAAGTCGGTTTACTGACGATAGTTTAACGTGACAACGTCATAAGAAAATATTGATGGAATGGTTGCAATTTTCAAAACGAAATTTTAATTTTATTTGTTTGATAGATATTTTGTATGGATATAGAGGAGGAGGTAAATGGAATTGCAATGGAATAGGTCAAGTTACATTTAAACAAACGTGAAAAATGACGAAACATTTATCAAATTCATGAAAGATACCTTCAATTTCGATTGTGCATCAGACGTTAATAAGTCAACAACACTTAGAGGCATCATCATCGATTTGACTTTCTCAAGACACATTACACTTGAAACACTCCCTTTCATTTCCTATTTTTCCTATCATCGTTTATTCTCAACAGAGAATTGGTTCATTACCATGCACACAGGAAGAAGGCATATGCAAATACAAATATGTGAATTTATATACCTACATATGCGCATATACATACATATACATACATATATATGCTCACTCAAGTAGGACAGAGCCAGATGTCGAACGTTGCCGAACGCGGGGGCCGATTGTGCTCTTTGTCGTTCGTTCCGCGCTCTCGCTTGCAGTTCAAGCACATTAGCTTACATTTGCTTGCGTACGGAATAGATTCGTATATTTGATATGTCCATATGATTTGTATGCATCTTTACATATAGATTTGTTCTTTTTGAAAATTGCGCAAAATTGTATATGTATATGCATGTTTATATACATATATTATTGTAGTATACAACATATCTTATAAGGTATGTGGTAAATATTACCATACATTTTTTCCTTCATATATAATAAAAATTAATAATAATAACATTAAAACAACAGGTATTATTAACAAACTTGGTTTTATTTTAAATTCTTCAAGTGAATCAAATTAATAATAATCAATAAGAAGGCATATACAAATACAAATACGTGAATTTATATATGTACATATGCGCATATACATACATATATACGCTCACTTAAGTAGGAGAGAGCAAGATGTCGAACGTTGCCGTTCGTTTGCTTTGTTTGCTTTGTCGTTCGTTCCGCGCTTTCGCTTGCAGTTCATTCAATGCAATGAGCAAGGTAACGACAAATGAGCAAGGTAACGGCAATGAGCAAGGTAACGACATATGAGCAAGGTAACACTAATGAGCAAGGTAACACTAATGAGCAAGGTAACGACACATTTTTTCGTGCGTGCAGCCTGTTAAATCGAATTATAAGACGTTATCACGCCAAAAATTTACCAGGCATAATTTAAAAATGTTTTTAGTAGCCAATCACACAAATTCTACGTGTCGATTTGTAGAATGTATTTAAGAAGATGTGTACTTTAAATCTAAGCAAAGGGGAAAAAAGGTTTTTTTTAATTTGATGTTGGTTTTTATAACACTAGTAAAAAAAATGCAAGAATGTGGTATAATTGGATCATTGGGCATTTTGTCTCGAAGCGTCACAATTTATTTTACATTGTACTGAAGGTTTCCTAATTTGGTTTCATGTCTATCTAAGTTATTCGAAAAAAAGAAGTAGAGAATGAGTTAACATTAACATAACATAATATACTTTAACATAACATAACATAACATAACATAACATAACATAACATAACATAACATAATAACATTACATAACATAACATAACATAACATAACATAACATAACATAACATAACATAACATAACATAACATAACATAACATAACATAACATAACATAACATAACATAACATAACATAACATAACATAACATAACATAACATAACATAACATAACATAACATAACATAACATAACATAACATAACATAACATAACATAACATAACATAACATAACATAACATAACATAACATAACATAACATAACATAACATAACACAACATAACATAACATAACATAACATATCATAAAGCATTCACCAACAGCTTTCATTTGATACCCATATTGTACATACACGTCCGAAGGTTACCCGGGTCCACGTTTTGACCTATATCTCGAGACCCTATCTACCAATAGGTATTCAAACTATACGGAAATCATTTTCAATACCTACTTAACAATGTGTGTAAGTTTGGTTTAATTCGGTTCAAAGACACGGCGGGTCCACGTTTTGGCATATATTTCGAGACCCTAGTCATCAATAGGTATGAAAATTACCCCGTATTAAAGCACTTATCAACAGCTTTCATTTGATATCCATATTGTACAAACACATTCTAGGGTTCACGTTTTGGTCTCTATCTCGAGACCCTAGTCACGGAGCGGATGGAAATACTCTGAACTAAAGCATTCACCAACAGCTTCCATTTGATACCCATATTGTACATACACATCCGAAGGTTACCCGGGTCCACGTTTTAACCTATATCTCGAACCCTATCTACCAATAGGTATCCAAACTATACGGAAACCATCTTCAATACCTCCTTAACAATGTGTGTAAGTTTGGTTTAATTCGGTGCAAAGACACGGCGGGTCCACGTTTTGGCATATATTTCCAGACCCTAGTCATCAATAGGTATGAAAATTACCCCGTATTAAAGCACTTATCAACAGCTTTCATTTGATACCCATATTGTACATACACAACCAAAGGTTACCCGGGTTCACGTTTTGACCTATATCTCGAGACCCCAGTCACGGAGCGGCATGAAAAATACTCTGTACTAAAGCATTCACCAACAGCTTCAATTTGATATCCATATTGTACAAACACATTCTAGGGTCCACGTTTTGGTCTCTATCTCGAGACCCTAGTCACGGAGCGGCATGAAAGATACTCTGGACTAAAGCATTCACGAACAGCTTCCATTTGATACCCATATTGTACATACACATCCGAAGGTTACCCGGGTCCACGTTTTGACCTATATCTCGAGCCCTATTTCCAAAATAAAATATAATCCATGTTACTCGTGGATGATGTAGCTTTCGAATGGTGAAAGAGTTTTTAAAATTGGTCCAGTAGTTTTGAGCCTATTCATTACAAACAAACAAAGTTTTCCTCTTTATAATATTAGTATAGACAACATATCTTATAAGGTATATTGTAAATACAATACCATACATTTTTTCCTTCATATATAATAAAAAAATTAATAATTATAACATTAAAACAACAGGTATTATTAACAAACTTGGTTTTATTTTAAATTCTTCAAGTGAATCAAATTAATAATAATCAATAAGAAGGCATATACAAATACAAATACGTGAATTTATATATGTACATATGCGCATATACATACATATATACGCTCACTTAAGTAGGAGAGAGCAAGATGTCGAACGTTGCCGTTCGTTTGCTTTGTTTGCTTTGCCGTTCGTTACGCGCTTTCGCTTGCAGTTCATGCAATGCAATGAGCAAGGTAACGACAAATGAGCAAGGTAACGGCAATGAGCAAGGTAACGACATATGAGCAAGGTAACACTAATGAGCAAGGTAACACTAATGAGCAAGGTAACGACACATTTTTTCGTGCGTGCAGCCTGTTAAATCGAATTATAAGACGTTATCACGTCAAAAACTCGCATGAAACCGCGTTTATCATTTATACTGTTTTTAAGAGTTTATAATAAAATGTAATGGCTTATATTTTTATAGAACTTTTTAATCCAATAATTCTTACCCGTGTGGGTAATTTTGATTCTTATTTTTAAAAATCTGAGAAATATGAATTTTGTGTGGTCTCAGTTGGGGTATTTTCAGACGCAAGCAGTGTGCGATAACGGATGGTACGCCATTAATTTATTTCTAACACTTTTTTACTATGCATTCTTATCTCCGTTTTTCCCAATTTGTCCTCTATTGAAAACTATTTCGCTTTATTGACTCATTTTGTGTAGAAACTTGACTGAAAGTGCATGAGTGCATATGAACTGTATGTGAATATCATCATCACTGGAGCATAGGGCCTCAGTGAAACATTTCCACCTGATCCTGTTTTTGGCTCACAATTTCAATTCGTTCCACGATTCCCCGCATTCATCGACTTTTTTTGTAGCGATCTCTTCCATGTAGTCTTAGGGCGGCCCTCTTGCGGCTTCCTTGCGGGTTCCCTTCAAGAGCTTGTTCGCAGACTTTCGTAGCATATTTTCGCAGTCTATGGCCTATCCACCTCCATTTTCGTAATCTGATAGAATTAGCCATTACTTCCAAGTTTCACTTTTTATATAAATTATCATAGCATATATCTGTTTACAAAGGTTTGGATATTTGTTTGAAAGGATATTTGTGATAAGTTCCAGATTTGGCGTAGCTGTACATACGCGACAGTTGCTTTATTTACTCAGGCCAGAATATCCTTTCACCCATTATTCTCAGCGAATATTATGTAAAATCTTTCAATTTCTTTGCATGTAACGTAAACCTGTTGTAATTTTTGGTGTTAATTTTCTTTGATTTCTTTTTGTCGATGTTGATTTTAAGGCCAAATTTACCAGACATGGCGCACGGAGCACCTATGTATTTGTTTTAAAAAATCTTTATTCAATATTATTAAACAGTATCAAAAACTGTACTAAGAGCATCATATTTCTTAGTTCATTAGTCGACTATGATCAATTTGGGGAAAAACCTCACAGTTAAAGTGAGCCACACTCAAAATTAGACACTCCAGGGAAAGGAGCTTTTAACTTAAATAAGAAAAAAATATTAGTTAACTTCAATTTGTAAGAAGTACAGCTATAAGAATTAACTTCATTGAAAACAAAAACCATAAACAGAAACCAAATTTCAAGATCAAATCGCAAATTGTTTATTTCCAGTAGTATTTCAGTGACTATCGACAAATTAACATTATTTTTCGATAATGCGTCAAACAAAAATTAAAGAAGGGAAATTATTATAAAAAACTACAAAGACAAGAAGTCCATTCGTGAAATTAGTGAAATTTTTGGTAAAAAAAGTTTACAGTGCTTAATATTATTAAAAGGTACAAGGAAAGGGGCAACGTGCTTGATAAAAAACCTAACTTAACAAACAGAGCGAAAATCAATTACCGGAGTTGTAGATTTATATTCCGTTTTACAAAACAGAATCCGATGTTATCTGCTGTAAATTGAAAAAAAAGAGGTTGTCTGTAAAGTCGGTTTACTGACGATAGTTTAACGTGACAACGTCATAAGAAAATACTGATGTAAGGGTTGCAATTTTCAAAACAAAATTTTAATTTTATTTGTTTGATAGATATTTTGTATGGATATATAGGAGGAGGTAAATAGAATTGCAATGGAATAGGTCAAGTTACATTTACACAAACGTGAAAAATGACGAAACATTTATCAAATTCATGAAAGATATGTATGTTCAATTTCGATTGTGCATCACACGTTAATAAGTCAACAACACTAAGAGGCACCATCATTGATTTGCCTTTTTCAAGACACTTTACACTCGAAACACTCCCTTTCATTTCCAACTTTTTCTATCATCGTCCTATTCTCAACAGAGAAATGGTTCATTACCATGCACACAGGAAGAAGGCATATGCAAATACAAATATGTGAATTTATATACAAATGCGCATATACATACAAGTTATGTTGCCATACACCACTATACTTCCCAACGTCGCACCCTGTGATCACATTGCACTGCACGTGAGTTCACTGCTCCAATTAAAGTTCACACAAGAACTTTCGCTGACGCGACACACGCGCAAGCGATCAATTGCAATATCCAATGCTTGGGAATTGCAAGGCCAGCATATTGGCCAACACGCGCAACCCAACGATTGCGAAATACCAGCAAGTGGTGGGAACTGCAACGTTGACGAATTAGCTTAGGATAAGAAGTTAGTTGGTAAGAATTATATTTTGTAAAGTTTAGTTAGAATCGGAACCGCAACTAATGCGGAATAAAATTATATGTGACTAATTGAAATCGTGTTTTTTATGTTATCGGTGAACAATTGGTTCACCGCATCTTAAATTTTTTGGAAGCCCCTATCGGTCAGGGCATAAGTTACATATATATGCTCACTCAAGTAGGACAGAGCCAGATGTCGAACGTTGCCGAACGCGGGGGCCGATTGTGCTCTTTGTCGTTCGTTCCGCGCTCTCGCTTGCAGTTCAAGCACATTAGCTTACATTTGCTTGCGTACGGAATAGATTCGTATATTTGATATGTCCATATGATTTGTATGCATCTTTACATATAGATTTGTTCTTTTTGAAAATTGCGCGAAATTGTGTATGTATATGCATGTTTATATACATATATTAGTATACAACATATCTTATAAGGTATGTGGTAAATATTACCATACATTTTTTCCTTCATATATTAAGAAAAGTAATAATAATAACATTAAAACAACAGTTATTATTAACAAAATTGGTTTTATTTTAAATTCTTCAAGTGAATCAAATTAATAATAATCAATAAGAAGGCATATGGAAATACAAATACGTGAATTTATATATGTACATATGCGCATATACATACATATATACGCTCACTTAAGTAGGAGAGAGCAAGATGTCGAACGTTGCCGTTCGTTTGCTTTGTTTGCTTTGCCGTTCGTTACGCGCTTTCGCTTGCAGTTCATGCAATGCAATGAGCAAGGTAACGACAAATGAGCAAGGTAACGGCAATGAGCAAGGTAACGACATATGAGCAAGGTAACACTAATGAGCAAGGTAACACTAATGAGCAAGGTAACGACACATTTTTTCGTGCGTGCAGCCTGTTAAATCGAATTATAAGACGTTATCACGTCAAAAACTCGCATGAAACCGCGTTTATCATTTATACTGTTTTTAAGAGTTTATAATAAAATGTAATGGCTTATATTTTTATAGAACTTTTTAATCCAATAATTCTTACCCGTGTGGGTAATTTTGATTCTTATTTTTAAAAATCTGAGAAATATGAATTTTGTGTGGTCTCAGTTGGGGTATTTTCAGACGCAAGCAGTGTGCGATAACGGATGGTACGCCATTAATTTATTTCTAACACTTTTTTACTATGCATTCTTATCTCCGTTTTTCCCAATTTGTCCTCTATTGAAAACTATTTCGCTTTATTGACTCATTTTGTGTAGAAACTTGACTGAAAGTGCATGAGTGCATATGAACTGTATGTGAATATCATCATCACTGGAGCATAGGGCCTCAGTGAAACATTTCCACCTGATCCTGTTTTTGGCTCACAATTTCAATTCGTTCCACGATTCCCCGCATTCATCGACTTTTTTTGTAGCGATCTCTTCCATGTAGTCTTAGGGCGGCCCTCTTGCGGCTTCCTTGCGGGTTCCCTTCAAGAGCTTGTTCGCAGACTTTCGTAGCATATTTTCGCAGTCTATGGCCTATCCACCTCCATTTTCGTAATCTGATAGAATTAGCCATTACTTCCAAGTTTCACTTTTTATATAAATTATCATAGCATATATCTGTTTACAAAGGTTTGGATATTTGTTTGAAAGGATATTTGTGATAAGTTCCAGATTTGGCGTAGCTGTACATACGCGACAGTTGCTTTATTTACTCAGGCCAGAATATCCTTTCACCCATTATTCTCAGCGAATATTATGTAAAATCTTTCAATTTCTTTGCATGTAACGTAAACCTGTTGTAATTTTTGGTGTTAATTTTCTTTGATTTCTTTTTGTCGATGTTGATTTTAAGGCCAAATTTACCAGACATGGCGCACGGAGCACCTATGTATTTGTTTTAAAAAATCTTTATTCAATATTATTAAACAGTATCAAAAACTGTACTAAGAGCATCATATTTCTTAGTTCATTAGTCGACTATGATCAATTTGGGGAAAAACCTCACAGTTAAAGTGAGCCACACTCAAAATTAGACACTCCAGGGAAAGGAGCTTTTAACTTAAATAAGAAAAAAATATTAGTTAACTTCAATTTGTAAGAAGTACAGCTATAAGAATTAACTTCATTGAAAACAAAAACCATAAACAGAAACCAAATTTCAAGATCAAATCGCAAATTGTTTATTTCCAGTAGTATTTCAGTGACTATCGACAAATTAACATTATTTTTCGATAATGCGTCAAACAAAAATTAAAGAAGGGAAATTATTATAAAAAACTACAAAGACAAGAAGTCCATTCGTGAAATTAGTGAAATTTTTGGTAAAAAAAGTTTACAGTGCTTAATATTATTAAAAGGTACAAGGAAAGGGGCAACGTGCTTGATAAAAAACCTAACTTAACAAACAGAGCGAAAATCAATTACCGGAGTTGTAGATTTATATTCCGTTTTACAAAACAGAATCCGATGTTATCTGCTGTAAATTGAAAAAAAAGAGGTTGTCTGTAAAGTCGGTTTACTGACGATAGTTTAACGTGACAACGTCATAAGAAAATACTGATGTAAGGGTTGCAATTTTCAAAACAAAATTTTAATTTTATTTGTTTGATAGATATTTTGTATGGATATATAGGAGGAGGTAAATAGAATTGCAATGGAATAGGTCAAGTTACATTTACACAAACGTGAAAAATGACGAAACATTTATCAAATTCATGAAAGATATGTATGTTCAATTTCGATTGTGCATCACACGTTAATAAGTCAACAACACTAAGAGGCACCATCATTGATTTGCCTTTTTCAAGACACTTTACACTCGAAACACTCCCTTTCATTTCCAACTTTTTCTATCATCGTCCTATTCTCAACAGAGAAATGGTTCATTACCATGCACACAGGAAGAAGGCATATGCAAATACAAATATGTGAATTTATATACAAATGCGCATATACATACAAGTTATGTTGCCATACACCACTATACTTCCCAACGTCGCACCCTGTGATCACATTGCACTGCACGTGAGTTCACTGCTCCAATTAAAGTTCACACAAGAACTTTCGCTGACGCGACACACGCGCAAGCGATCAATTGCAATATCCAATGCTTGGGAATTGCAAGGCCAGCATATTGGCCAACACGCGCAACCCAACGATTGCGAAATACCAGCAAGTGGTGGGAACTGCAACGTTGACGAATTAGCTTAGGATAAGAAGTTAGTTGGTAAGAATTATATTTTGTAAAGTTTAGTTAGAATCGGAACCGCAACTAATGCGGAATAAAATTATATGTGACTAATTGAAATCGTGTTTTTTATGTTATCGGTGAACAATTGGTTCACCGCATCTTAAATTTTTTGGAAGCCCCTATCGGTCAGGGCATAAGTTACATATATATGCTCACTCAAGTAGGACAGAGCCAGATGTCGAACGTTGCCGAACGCGGGGGCCGATTGTGCTCTTTGTCGTTCGTTCCGCGCTCTCGCTTGCAGTTCAAGCACATTAGCTTACATTTGCTTGCGTACGGAATAGATTCGTATATTTGATATGTCCATATGATTTGTATGCATCTTTACATATAGATTTGTTCTTTTTGAAAATTGCGCGAAATTGTGTATGTATATGCATGTTTATATACATATATTAGTATACAACATATCTTATAAGGTATGTGGTAAATATTACCATACATTTTTTCCTTCATATATTAAGAAAAGTAATAATAATAACATTAAAACAACAGTTATTATTAACAAAATTGGTTTTATTTTAAATTCTTCAAGTGAATCAAATTAATAATAATCAATAAGAAGGCATATGGAAATACAAATACGTGAATTTATATATGTACATATGCGCATATACATACATATATACGCTCACTTAAGTAGGAGAGAGCAAGATGTCGAACGTTGCCGTTCGTTTGCTTTGTTTGCTTTGCCGTTCGTTACGCGCTTTCGCTTGCAGTTCATGCAATGCAATGAGCAAGGTAACGACAAATGAGCAAGGTAACGGCAATGAGCAAGGTAACGACATATGAGCAAGGTAACACTAATGAGCAAGGTAACACTAATGAGCAAGGTAACGACACATTTTTTCGTGCGTGCAGCCTGTTAAATCGAATTATAAGACGTTATCACGTCAAAAACTCGCATGAAACCGCGTTTATCATTTATACTGTTTTTAAGAGTTTATAATAAAATGTAATGGCTTATATTTTTATAGAACTTTTTAATCCAATAATTCTTACCCGTGTGGGTAATTTTGATTCTTATTTTTAAAAATCTGAGAAATATGAATTTTGTGTGGTCTCAGTTGGGGTATTTTCAGACGCAAGCAGTGTGCGATAACGGATGGTACGCCATTAATTTATTTCTAACACTTTTTTACTATGCATTCTTATCTCCGTTTTTCCCAATTTGTCCTCTATTGAAAACTATTTCGCTTTATTGACTCATTTTGTGTAGAAACTTGACTGAAAGTGCATGAGTGCATATGAACTGTATGTGAATATCATCATCACTGGAGCATAGGGCCTCAGTGAAACATTTCCACCTGATCCTGTTTTTGGCTCACAATTTCAATTCGTTCCACGATTCCCCGCATTCATCGACTTTTTTTGTAGCGATCTCTTCCATGTAGTCTTAGGGCGGCCCTCTTGCGGCTTCCTTGCGGGTTCCCTTCAAGAGCTTGTTCGCAGACTTTCGTAGCATATTTTCGCAGTCTATGGCCTATCCACCTCCATTTTCGTAATCTGATAGAATTAGCCATTACTTCCAAGTTTCACTTTTTATATAAATTATCATAGCATATATCTGTTTACAAAGGTTTGGATATTTGTTTGAAAGGATATTTGTGATAAGTTCCAGATTTGGCGTAGCTGTACATACGCGACAGTTGCTTTATTTACTCAGGCCAGAATATCCTTTCACCCATTATTCTCAGCGAATATTATGTAAAATCTTTCAATTTCTTTGCATGTAACGTAAACCTGTTGTAATTTTTGGTGTTAATTTTCTTTGATTTCTTTTTGTCGATGTTGATTTTAAGGCCAAATTTACCAGACATGGCGCACGGAGCACCTATGTATTTGTTTTAAAAAATCTTTATTCAATATTATTAAACAGTATCAAAAACTGTACTAAGAGCATCATATTTCTTAGTTCATTAGTCGACTATGATCAATTTGGGGAAAAACCTCACAGTTAAAGTGAGCCACACTCAAAATTAGACACTCCAGGGAAAGGAGCTTTTAACTTAAATAAGAAAAAAATATTAGTTAACTTCAATTTGTAAGAAGTACAGCTATAAGAATTAACTTCATTGAAAACAAAAACCATAAACAGAAACCAAATTTCAAGATCAAATCGCAAATTGTTTATTTCCAGTAGTATTTCAGTGACTATCGACAAATTAACATTATTTTTCGATAATGCGTCAAACAAAAATTAAAGAAGGGAAATTATTATAAAAAACTACAAAGACAAGAAGTCCATTCGTGAAATTAGTGAAATTTTTGGTAAAAAAAGTTTACAGTGCTTAATATTATTAAAAGGTACAAGGAAAGGGGCAACGTGCTTGATAAAAAACCTAACTTAACAAACAGAGCGAAAATCAATTACCGGAGTTGTAGATTTATATTCCGTTTTACAAAACAGAATCCGATGTTATCTGCTGTAAATTGAAAAAAAAGAGGTTGTCTGTAAAGTCGGTTTACTGACGATAGTTTAACGTGACAACGTCATAAGAAAATACTGATGTAAGGGTTGCAATTTTCAAAACAAAATTTTAATTTTATTTGTTTGATAGATATTTTGTATGGATATATAGGAGGAGGTAAATAGAATTGCAATGGAATAGGTCAAGTTACATTTACACAAACGTGAAAAATGACGAAACATTTATCAAATTCATGAAAGATATGTATGTTCAATTTCGATTGTGCATCACACGTTAATAAGTCAACAACACTAAGAGGCACCATCATTGATTTGCCTTTTTCAAGACACTTTACACTCGAAACACTCCCTTTCATTTCCAACTTTTTCTATCATCGTCCTATTCTCAACAGAGAAATGGTTCATTACCATGCACACAGGAAGAAGGCATATGCAAATACAAATATGTGAATTTATATACAAATGCGCATATACATACAAGTTATGTTGCCATACACCACTATACTTCCCAACGTCGCACCCTGTGATCACATTGCACTGCACGTGAGTTCACTGCTCCAATTAAAGTTCACACAAGAACTTTCGCTGACGCGACACACGCGCAAGCGATCAATTGCAATATCCAATGCTTGGGAATTGCAAGGCCAGCATATTGGCCAACACGCGCAACCCAACGATTGCGAAATACCAGCAAGTGGTGGGAACTGCAACGTTGACGAATTAGCTTAGGATAAGAAGTTAGTTGGTAAGAATTATATTTTGTAAAGTTTAGTTAGAATCGGAACCGCAACTAATGCGGAATAAAATTATATGTGACTAATTGAAATCGTGTTTTTTATGTTATCGGTGAACAATTGGTTCACCGCATCTTAAATTTTTTGGAAGCCCCTATCGGTCAGGGCATAAGTTACATATATATGCTCACTCAAGTAGGACAGAGCCAGATGTCGAACGTTGCCGAACGCGGGGGCCGATTGTGCTCTTTGTCGTTCGTTCCGCGCTCTCGCTTGCAGTTCAAGCACATTAGCTTACATTTGCTTGCGTACGGAATAGATTCGTATATTTGATATGTCCATATGATTTGTATGCATCTTTACATATAGATTTGTTCTTTTTGAAAATTGCGCGAAATTGTGTATGTATATGCATGTTTATATACATATATTATTGTAGTATACAACATATCTTATAAGGTATGTGGTAAATATTACCATACATTTTTTCCTTCATATATTAAGAAAAGTAATAATAATAACATTAAAACAACAGTTATTATTAACAAAATTGGTTTTATTTTAAATTCTTCAAGTGAATCAAATTAATAATAATCAATAAGAAGGCATATGGAAATACAAATACGTGAATTTATATATGTACACATGCGCATATACATACATATATACGCTCACTTAAGTAGGAGAGAGCAAGATGTCGAACGTTGCCGTTCATTTGCTTTGTTTGCTTTGTCGTTCGTTCCGCGCTTTCGCTTGCAGTTCATTCAAGGTAACGGCAATGAGCAAGGTAACGACAAATGAGCAAGGTAACGACAAATGAGCAAAGGTAACGACAAATGAGCAAGGTAACGACACATGTTTTCGTGCGTGCAGCCGGCTAAATCGAATTATAAGACGTTATCACGTCAAAAACACGAATTTTATGCACGGGTGCCACGATGTAAGTCCCTTATTTCGAAAAAAACAAAAGGCTAGGTTGGAGTTTTCGGAAAAGTTCCAATATGAGAATGTGGACTTTTGGTCTGAGGTTGTCATTGAAAAATAGCAATAGAGCATTCAACATCTTACCGTTCTAGGTTTTATTTACGGATGAAATCAAAATTAATATATTTTGATCAGACGGCACGCGTTTTGTGTGGAGAATGCCTGGAAAAGAATTGGAGGACAAAAATATTAAAAAGACGTGGAATATGATATGGGGTTGCATGTCGAGAGCTGTCGTCGGAAAAGTACACGTTATTGATGGGAATTTGGATGGTAAAGGGTACATTGACATTTTAAAACAAAATGTTTTCAACAGTGCAGAAAAGCTTGGTATTCGTGTGTTTTATCAAGACAAAGATGCTAAGCACACGTCGTGGAATGCTCGGAATTGGTTACTGTCTGTAAAACTTTCAATTGTTCTGGCTACATCTGCTCAATCTCACGATATGGGGTTCATGAACATTTGTGGAGAGAACTCAAAAAAAGACTTGCTACAAGATGCGTGAGCAGTAAGTCAGATTTAAAACAAGCAGTATTGGAGGAATGGGAAAAAATGTGGCGCAAAGTATGCCACGGCGCTTACTGGAGGTAATACAAGAATGATAGAAACAAGATTGCGCCCATCAGAGCGTACGTGACGTCACGTTTGCTGAGTTGTGCAGTATTGCCAACCATTTGCTCTTCGCAATAAATTTAGTGCTTTTTTATCCCAAAAATGCGAAAATTTTGAAGTTTCGTGCTTGCTCTTTTTTTTTTAATTTAAAGCTACCGAAACTTTAAGTTAAAAAAAACTGTATTATTAAAGAAAGAATGTTATAAAAGGTCACTCTGAGAAGATTTTAGTGCTAATGAAAATTTTTTTACTCTTATAAAATTTGATAATTTGAAAGTGCAAATTTAATTTTTGGCTCCATTTAAGGTTATGCAAAAATATTAAATGCCCCTCTCTCAACTCTTCTTAAGATTGAAAACCTTTTTACACATTTTAAAAAGCCTTTGAATTTATTGAATGCGAATTAAAACCATAGAGGTGTAATCGTTTCTTCCGGTCATCAATCCTTAATGAGACATAGGACATTAAGAGTTATATTCATTGTAAAAATAAACAAGAAAATACTAAAGAAACCGTACTGACATTTTTGCAAAAAGAGTACCTTATCTAGTTACATAACTTCAAATATAGTAAAAAAGTCGTTCCCTTAACAAAAGAGTCTCGCTTAACAAAAAAAACCTCATAAATTAAATTGTACATAAGCATAACACATTTATTTAAAAAAACGCACATTTTAATGACAATTTGTCACGCATACAAAGTTCTTTAAGTGATTCAATACAAATTTGTTGGGTTATTTTCTTTGAATGGGCATTTTAGTGCGTTTTTATATCCAAAGCTAGGCAACACTGCAGTAGCGAGAGAGAGATTTGACTGCCGAAAGCAGAAGAACACCAACAACACCTACACTCGCGGGCAATGCCACCAGATGTTAAAAAAAAGTAAAGCTAAATAAAACTGAGTGAATTATTTAAATAATTATTAAAAAATGTATATTTTACAAAATTATAAACATGACATTTTAATTAGAACAGCTAGAAAAATGTCATGAAGAAAGAACTAAAACTCCGAGACAAAAAATAATAAAAATAACAAAAAAAAAAATGATAAATCAAGTTACGAAAATGGTAATCTGGCCATACTGGAGCTAAAATCACGTAACTAGTTGTCAAATTCGCTGAGCGCAAAGTAACGGGACCACGATAGGCGCCACCTCATTATTCTTTCCATCATGGAGGTAATAAATACAAAGGGGAATACAAAATATTAATGCTTATGCATTTGTTGCTTTTGAGAGTTATAAACCGAGTGTCCCAATTTGAGTGTGAACAATAATTTCATACAACATCGAATTCTTCTCATTCTTTTTGATTTAAGTGCAGTTAACTCTTATAACTGTACTTCCTACATGCGAGTACTCATAAATAAATAAAAACAAATTGAAATCAAAAAATATTTCTATTCTTATTTAAGTTAAAAGATCTTTATATGAAGTGTCCCATTTTAAATGTGGCACATATATGTTATGAATATTATTTATTTCTATGGAGAAAAATGTTGAGGGTGATTACTATGACATATACCATATACGTAATATATATAAACCATATATATCCTTTTGTCATACAAATCTTTCTGCTACATTTTTCTACTTTTTAAGAAAGAGAGAAAAGCAAAGATAAAAATCAATAAAACAAACAAATTAGAGTGCTCAAGTTCAGCAAGAACCGAACTTTATTTATGAAGTGCAAATGTTTATAAAAAGATTACGAATTTAGATCCAGCGTCATCGCTAAGAGTAATCGACTTCCATTCGACCCAGTATGCATTGATGGTGAGAAAAGTGAGGAGGAAATATTTACTTTTCGTCAAAATAAAAAAGCGCGGAAATGGATTTCTAAAAGGAGTAAGGTGTTGAAGTCGGTCAAAAATATTTAGTTGGTTATGGTGCCAATCAGGAATGCGAAGATATTCATGGTAGCGTTTATTAAATGGCAAAAACCGCGATAACACTATCTCTGAAGTGCCTTTCATTCGGTGTACACATGAATGTTTCTACAGAAAAACTTTGTGTTGCTATAACAAACTGATATTTCACTAATTTTTTATTTCGTATAAATAATTTTGTACGAACATCTCTATGAAAAGTGTCATTGAGCTTAATTTTTGACCTCTTAGAGCTACCTTTATCTAATCGATAGATCTCCTCGACTTATGGGCTGTCAACCTGCAGCCAATCTGCCTGTGTAAGGCGTAGATTACTTATCTCAAGCAACGTACACGCTTCCAAGTATGGAAAAATCAAAATTCTTTAATAGACCACTCCGTTTTTTCTATATCGTGCATACAATAATAATAGGTAATTTGTAGAACTGAATTAAAAACTTGTATTTAGCATAAAAATTAAAAAACAAATTCTTATTACTTGGTCTGAACATTTTCTCTTACATATTTTAAACAATACGAGGGTTACCTTTTATATCTTGCCACCAATAATGAAAACACAGTAAATAATAATGGAAATGGCTTTATTATTGTTTAAAATATTTTTCTTGGAAGTCAATACACTTCTGCATTCGCACTTTTTCCACTCAGAAGTGGTTCAACAGCTTCTTCAGGCGTTTAAAAACGTTATTCTAGCATTTCATTTTTGATATTCGGCCCAAAAGGAAATCAGTAGGTGCCAAAACAGGTGAATGACTTATTAATTAGATCTTTTGAGTGCTCGAAGATTCTCTTGTGTGAGCCGATACGAGAGATCTCATTGTTTTGGTGCAGGTTGGTTCATCTTCGGCGGTTGGTTTTCTTTACTTATCCACAAACTTCTGGCAAAAAAAAAGTTGTGTACCACTCAGAATTGACTGTTTTAAGCTTCTCCAGTGGTACAATTGTGACATTACCAGTTTTTTCCGTCTGTTTTTTTCTTCTGTTTTATTTCCTGCTCATGTGCATTAGGAAATTGTCAAATTGTGCGGTATCTAAGGAGAATAAATATTCTTGACGCCCAAGTATTCTTATTGAATGTATGCCAGATCCCCTAACGCTCAAGGATGCCTAGATCTTCTGTTACTAATTGACACACAGCATCGATGGTTTCTACCACTTTGGAACTCATTGTACCAGCGTCTCACAGTGGCTAAGTGTGGTGTGGTGGTCTCACAGTGGCCACATCGAAAGTCATAATAGACCATTCGGAAGTGCGTAGCAAAACGATAGAAGACTTTTTTTCCAATAGCGTTCGCACCTCGGCAGGCAATGGCAAACCTCTGAGTGTATTTCTGCCATGAAAAAAACTCCTCTTAAAACCATTTACCGTTCGGAGTTGACTTAAAACTGTAGGCCCCTCCATTTGTGGAACAGCATTCAGACGCACATCACAAATAGAAAGAGGAGCTCGGCCAAACACCCAACAGAAGTGTACGCGCTAATTATTTTTCTTTTACAAAACTAAATAGATTACAAATTTTAAATTTAATTCCTAGCTTTAGCAGCTGAATGTCTTCAGATAATTTATGCAATATTAATTTAACAAAATATTCTCAACATTTTTGGTGTTAAATTTAAAGTTCGTAAGGCAGATATATTAATTAGAAATATGGAACCAATTCCTACTCATATCTCTTCATTATAAACAGAACAAGTTTTGCAAAATCGAGAGATGTGAAATTTTCACATAAAAAAAATATTATTAGATTTACGAGTATGTAGGCGCAGGGACAAAAATGTCTACAGAAAAGCGGACCATCCTAATATAAGTATGTATGTATATAAACTTATATATGCACATACACACATACACTTGTATATTCAGCAGAGAGTGTGGGCAAACAGATTTTCATGTATTTTCGTAATTTTCGTAGAAAAAAGCACGAAACGTATACGCCATGTGATCATTTGCTCTATTTTATGTACATTGGAGCTGTTAACATTGGACCTCTGGAGAATATTAACACAATTACTCGTTTGTTTATCCAAATCTGCAATAAACAAATTACGCTCACATACATACATACATTCATACTTGGGCTAGTATAATAAAATATATATATAATATATATATAAAACATTTATTTATATGTGGATACACATAAATATATATTCACGTACATATGCATTCATGTATGTATGTATATATGTATATTTGTTACCTAAGCTCTTATTTCCACACAATCGAAATCAATGGCGAGCTACATTCAGTATTTCGATTCCCCGATTTCTGAAAAAGAACAACATCCAAATATTGCATTTACTCTTACAAAATTTATTTCAACTGATCTCAATTGTTTGCATATGAGGAGAAATATGTGGAAAATATTTTTTTCTATTGAGCATTAAGTAGGCAGTCTTAAGGTGAATGAGCTAATTATAGTCCCATGCGTATGCTCTGCATACATACATACCTTCTGCTCAAATATGAACGAGACGTTATCAATAAAATGGTCCGCGGATGACATATGGCAAAAATAAATTTTTTGTTTTTTGGTAGGACTGTTATAAGCTTACATGGCAAATTTCAGCGTGATATGTCACATAGTTTGTTTTCTGTGCTACTGTAAACAAGTCAAGCTCGAGTGTGTTCTTCGAATTCTCTTTTATGACTTCAATTGTCTCAAAATGTTTTCCACGGAGCGGCAACTTGAGCTTGGGAAACAGGAAAAAGTCACATGGAGCCATATCAGGCGAATACGGTGCTTGCGGAACGATATTAACATTATTTTTGTTCAAATAATCGCGAACAAGACGTGATGTGTGAGCTGGTGCATTATCGTGATGCAAGAACCATGACTTGTTGTCCCACAATTCCTTCCTTTTAAGACGAATGTTCTCGCGCAAACGCTTTAAAACGTCTAAATAATATTCAGCGTTAACAGATTTTGCGATTTGTGCGATTTTCAAGCACAATTTACTTTACTTTTCCGATGCTTTCGTCGTTTACTGATGTTGCTGGACGACGTTCATGAGGCACGTTTTCAACCGATGTACGGCCCTCTTTGAACGATTTGTACCACTAGAAAACACGTGCACGCGATAGAGCAGAGTCCCCATAGGTTGTTTGCAACATTTTTAAGGCGTCTGAAGCCGAAATTTTGTCGGAATAACAAAATTTCAAACAAATTCTTTGTTCAACTTGATTTTCGCTCGTTAAATTCGAAGAACACACTCGAGCTTGACTTGTTTACAATAGCATAGAAAACAAACTATGTGACATATCACGCTGAAATTTGCCATGTAAGCTTATAACAGTCCTACCAAAAAACAAAAAATTTATTTTTGCCATATGTCATCCGCGGACCGTTTTATTGATAACGTCTCGTTCATATTTGAGCAGAAAGTACATATACATATGCATATGTGCATTATTACACCTATACGAAATTTATTTAACGCTACGAAGAAAATCCGGAAGAAGATACTCGCATGTGCAACAAAAGTTTTTTTTTTTGTGAGATACGCAAGGTTCCTTGTGATATATGATTTTTTTATGTAGCGCTGAACTGTAACTCGTACCATTTTAAGAATACCTAATTATTTTTTCATGACCAAATACACCAAATCCTAATAGAGTTTTCATTCTCGCCTTAGTGTTTTCTACGCCCTGCGAAAGCATTTCTATTTTATTGAAAATTTTTTTTAAAACTATTTCGACGAACTTATGTATTCGGATAAAATTAAGATAAATTAGATTAGCTGAACAACGCTCACCCTCTCTTTTTGTGCAGGGTAGAAAATGTTGCTCTTTAGTCCCCTGTTAGTGTACAAAAGTTTGAGAAAAAAATATTTGGGGGGTATGTTGAATATGAATGAATATTGAATATGTTGAGAAAAGAACACGGAAATTTGGCAGTTCTGGATCAGGGTGGAAAAAATGTAACATTATTACTAGAAAAGGAAACGCGTAAAACAAAGTGTCTGGTTAACACTCCTACTCGTTTGATTTCCAATATATGTTAAGGGTCTGACCGCTTAATATATGTATAAGCCCACTCAGAAGTTGTAATTGGAAGCTATCAGAGGAAAAATGGTATTCAGCGCGAAACCTTTAGAAGAAATGGACTAGTTCTTTGTGCATTTATAAGCTACATTAGACAGCTCAGAAGGCATCTGAAACCTTTCTTATCATTCAGTTTTCATATAGACACAGTAAACTCAAAATAAGTTCCAATTAAGAACTCTTCTTCTATGGCGATCAAAAAGCTACATGTTCACAACTGTGACGATGCGACCACTGGCTCAGAGAACGAACGCTGAGTTCAGGGTTCACTTTCCTATCGCAAGTGATAGAGAAGTACTCACGTATGGCTATACTGTACGTACAAGTAGATATTAGCAGAGGGCTTAACACTTTCCCTAAGGTTTACAAATTTCCAAATGTCTTTTGTTTTCAAAGCTGAAAGCTACAAAAAATTAACATCGCATTAACATGGTGAACCAAATGGATCTGCCGTTAAGCGTATTTAAGATTTGTTCTCATCAGTTCAGAATGTCACTACAACGTTTTTCGGTCAGAGCCTAAGTCATAAAAATGATATGGCCATCATGTACCGCGCCCTGTGCAATATTTTATGTAATGTAATATGTAATTTAGAGATGAGTTTGATAGACTGACTCTCTTCAATATGCAGATTTTTGATGTATAATTTCTGTGATTTGAGCAATATAAGCGCAGTAACATTTTTTAGAAGGGTATGAAGAGTAAAATTATTAGATGTTTTTAAGAGAACTTCTTACATGGAAAATACTTCTTTCATGAGCATCACGATGGAGCTTTGCGTGCTTCGAGTGATATTTTCACAGAAAACTCCGAACTAACCTAATATAAACTTACCTAACTTAACTCAATATTTATTTATTTGTAAAAATTTTACATGTTTTGAGATAGCTACGAGTACAATATAGAAAATGTTACTTTCAAGAGCATAACAGTGAACTTTGTGTGCTTCGAATGATTATTAACACAAAAAAGCGACCTAATCTAATCCAAACTTACTTAGCTTAACTTAAAAATGTTTTTGAGATAACTACGACTACAATATGAAAAATGCTTTTTTCAGGGCCATCAGAACGGAACTTTGTGTGCTTCGAGTGATTTTCTCACAGAAAAGTCGGACCTAATTTAATATTTATTTAATTAATTTGCATCCAGAGTCTAGATGGAATGTTGAGTGCGATTATGGCATTTTACTTTAATACATATTTATTAATTTTTAAAACCTGTCTCAAATTCTATAGGTACATACTTAACTACTTCTCGACATTTACCTAGGGTGTCTCAAGAATTCACGCACCCCAACAATTTCTGGTTTATTTATACAATATTAATGAATAGAAGAGGAAAAACGAATAGTGAAATTTTGTGTGTTACGCTTTAAATACGTGCGAAAATTCTATTACATATGTACGTATGTACGTATGTATTTTTGAATGTATACAAATATATAAGATGTGTGATTAATAAGAGTACGTTGTGATCTATTTTTGAAAGTTCTTCTCAGCTTTTCGAAACATATTGTATTGTATTTTTAAAATTAGTGTGTGATAAGTAACAGAAGAACTGTGAGGTGCAAATATTCTCAAGTAAGTTCAGGCAAGGCAAGTGTAGTTAGTGGAAAAAGAACTAATAGATCACTTGAAAGTGAAAAAATTACAATTTTGAAAGTGTGTTTTAGTTTTTGAAATTAACTACAAAAATTTCACACTTTAATGTCATTCAACTGCAGAGGGTGTACCTGTAAAATTATTATATAATAGTGAAAGATTTAACAAAAGTGTTGACGGAGGAAGTGTCAAGTAATTATATACAGATATTTTGAATTGTTTTGATTGATTTTTTCCAAAATTTAAGAAATTTTTAGAACTTAAGCGAATGGAAAGTAAAAAGTGTGTGTATGTATGTATGCATTTGAAAAAAGAGGGCATTGTAATAATTTGAATCAAAAATATATGTATTTGTGTACACATTCTATATTTTAAGCGCATAAGTGGCATACATATGTACACACAAACGAACATACCTTTATAACCATTGGTAAATACAGTCTGAATACAAATCTGGATATTTGAGTGTATTTATTGGATGTGTGCATGTATGTGTGTAAAATCATTAACTACAAATGGATTATGGCTGACATTTTTAAACTAATTATCATGCAAAGCATGTACTTGTTTTTCAAAAAACATAAAAGAAGGCTAAAATAAGAAAATAACGGGCACATTCACCTTTTGTCAGCGAAACGAATTAAAGTTATTCCGGGTTTTCACGTCAAGGAATATTTTCATATATATATATGTGTGTATGTACATATATATGTAGGTCGGTATGTGGACATGTATGTCGGCATATGCATATACGCGCATATTTATATAGGTACATATGTATGAAAATGTGTGTATATTTTTGTGACCTCATAGTCATGTTGATTGAAAAAAATTCCGTATGGAAAATTATAAAATTTTTGTTTTTCAAAATTCCTACAGTTTTCCCAAAACATATTGCTTTTAAACTAGCATTGCTATAAAGTCATTAAATGTACATACACATGTACATGTACATACATACCTATGTACATACATACTCGCACATACAAAAACTAGTAAATTATTAATTGCATTCGTCTGCTAGTTTGTCTGCATGCGGGTATAGCAGTAGACTCAAAGCGGCGACACTTTGGTTACTAAATAAACCGTTAGCTATGTTTAGTAGGCGAAAATAATTGTAACAGGTGATTTTTTTAGAAACAAACCTAAACAAAAAAACAAAAAACTAGTCAGTCTTTTGGGATAATTAAACTACATTTTTTTAACATTTTATGTTTCCTAACAAATTAGGACTTTTGGGTACATTGACTGCGTCTTGTGAAGACCGTCCGGGCATTTCAAATGTGTACTCGAAACACTTTTTCCAGCATAATCTGTGTTATCCGATTTCTAAGTCTTCAACGATAGACCGGTAGCCTAGCGCACTCCGACAAAAAAGTACTCTTAGACATAGTAGCCTAATAGAGAAGGTTATTTCAGGTAATTTCAATAAAGAACGTAGTTTTTTCAGGTGATTAATTTGGCCGCCATAGCCGAATGGGTTGATGCGGGACTATCGCATCTCCGTGCATGAAATAGCAAAATGATAGAAAAAGTTTTTTCGAAAAAAAAAAAACGGTTGCCCCTCAGCAGGCAATGACAAACCTCCGAGTGTGTTTCTGCCATGAAAAAGTTCCTCATAAAAATCTCTGCCGTTCGGAGTCGGATTGAAACTGTACGTCCCTTCATTTGCGAAATGGCATCAAGACGCACGCCACAAATAAGAAGAGGAGCTCGGCCAAACACCTAAAAGAAGTGTACGCGCCAAGTATTTTTGATTCATTCAACAAAACTTCGTCCCAAAAGAGTGATGGTTGAACCGGTGATTGAGGGCACTGCACCAAACAGTGGCTTTTACGGAATGTAAGGTTTTTTCGAGCGTTGCGTGAGGATTATCATATTATTTGTTGGCTGGACAACTCTGATCGGGCCTTCTTCTGCTGCAGCATATGCCTCGGTTTCGTGCCTGCGTGCTCCATGTCCGAAATCCCTAACAACCTGCGTCTTCATCTACCCCGTCAATCCATCCGAGCGGCGGGCGGCCGAGCGTATTTGTTGGTATGGGTAATCAGTATTAGCCCGTAATATATTCAGTCTGTTGAACATTATTTTTTTTCGAGATCATGATTGTAGCTCTTACGCCATTTGCCTTTCAAAGATCAGCACTTTCGGTTTATCCCCATCTCTGAGTGATCAGTTTTCACTACTATATAGCAAGGTTTGTAATAATAATTGAGCGGTACAGAGAAATCTCCGTTGTCCTGTCTAAAATACCGCTCTTTAGGTGATTGCTGAAAGAGAAATAGCAGCGGTTCGTAATAAGGATACTGAGGCGAAATGCAGCAATTTCCCTATTAAAAATGTCTCTTCAATGAATACAATTTCATTTAAACGAAGCGTTTTGGGAAATTATTGCTCGCTTATAACAGCTCTGTTAGTCAAGACTTAATTGAATTAGAAATAACATATCATAACCACATAAATCTGCTGATCGAAGCAACCTATGGGCAACACTGTAATCGATTAGAAGAGGCATGCTATAATGCCGTTGCCATAACCATAACTGTACAGACCAATTGAGTTTTGGTTTTTTACCAAGAATGATAAAAAGAAGATTGCGCCTATCAGAGAGTGCGTGACGTCACGTTTTTTCGAGTTGTGCAGTATTGCTAACCATTTGCTCTTCGCAATAAATTTAGTGCTTTTTTATACCGAAAATGCGAAAATTTTGAGTGTTTGTTTCTTTTTTCTTTAATTTAAAGCTACCGAAACTTTAATTTAAAAAAACTGTATTATTATACAAAAGAAGGTTAAAAAAGGCCACTCTGAGAAGATTTTCGTGCTAGCTTGATATTTTGAATATGTGAATTTAATTTTTTGCTCCTTTTAAGGTTATGCAAGAATATTAAATGCCCCTCTCTCAATTCTTCTTAATATTGAAAACCTTTTTACAAATTTTAAAAGGCGTTTGGATTTACTGAATGCGGAAAAAAGCATAGAAGTGTAATCGTTTCTTCCGGCCATCAATCCTTAGTGGGACATAGGGCATCAAGAGGTGTATTCATTGTAAAAATAAGCCACAAAATACCAGAAAATACTGAAGAAACCATACCATACTGACAGTTTTACAAAAAGAGTACCTTATCTAGTTGCATAACCTCAAATATAGCAAATAAGTCGTTCCCTTAACAAAAGAGTCTCGCTTAACAAAAAAAAAAACTCATAAATTAAATTGTACATGAGCATAACACATTTATTTAAAAAAAAACACACACATTCTAAAGACAATTTGTCCCGCGTACAAAGTTCTTTAAGTGATGCAATAAAAATTTGGTGTTTATTTTCTTTAAATGGGCATTTTAGTGCCAAAGCTAGGCAACACTGCAGTAGCGAGAGAGAGATTTGACTGCCGAAAGCAGAAGAACACCAACAACACCTGCAATCGCGGACAATGCCACCAGATGTTAAAAAAAAGTAAAGCTAAATAAAACTGAGTGAATTATTTAACTAATTTTTAAAAAATATATATTTTACAAAATTATAAACAGTACATTTCAATTAGAACAGGCTAGAAAAATGTCATGAAGCAAGAACTAAAGCTCCAAGACTAAATAACAAAAAAAAAGGTAAATCAAGTTACGAAAATGGTAATCTGGCTATAATGGTGCTAAAATCACATAACTCGTTGTCAAATTCGTTATTCTTTCATCATGGTTTTTTACCGTAACCATAACCAACTGATTGTGGATTTGCTGCATTGAGGTATACCTATAATGCAATTATATTAATGAATAAACAATTACTTTCCTCGTCACTGCTGTTAACTTTTCCAGTTTCTGCAGTTTCGAAATAAACAAATAAATGGCACTGTATGTAAATATCAGCTGCTTATGGCTATGGCACTAATAATAGATAACAGCAAATATGGTTGCGATTAAGACTACGGTTAAGGTTATGGTGTTATGGTATGATACCGCTACTCAAAATAGGTGAGAAAGTTATATGGAGAAGAATTTAAAACCTTCAGCTCTTTATGCTTTCTAAGTTAAGTAAAGTTTAGGTTAACCAGAAACATGTGAGGCTGGTGTGTTATGTAAAATTATACTTTATTAGAATAGCTAACAGCTATAAACAGTTTGATGACGTAGTTGACATGTTGAGATAGTTGTGGTAGCGTTCACGTACGTAAAAAACATGCAAATTAGGGGAAATTGAAACATCAATGTGGCATTTAATTAATTATATAATAACAATAATTTAAAAAGATAACCTTGTTGTGTTTGCATACTGTAAAATGCATCTCTTTGTGAGCGCCAATGTGAATTACAATGTGTCAGAATTAAAAAATAATAATAATTGGCGCGTACACTTCTATTCGGTATTAGGCAAGTGTGTTGAAAAGTTGTCTTTTTGAGAGCGACAATAGGTCTGTTCATGTAAAAATTATCCAGTAACTTGCCAGTAACTTAATTTCCGAGAATTCGCTCTCAAAGAGAGGAATATCAAAGAAAGTTCGCCTAACCAGTAACAATTGGACAATTTAACGTACAGCTGATTAAATTGTTCTCGGGAAAAATCACAAAAAGTAAAAAAATTTCAGTTGTATTCAGTATTAAATAAAAAATATATAAAGCAAATAAAATGCAAAATAATGACCAACCATCGCATGATTCTCTTTTGTCCACAATAATTTGTTCCGCCTCAACATCGCTGTCATATGAAGACCATTCCATTAGCAATTGTATTGTTGTAGCCATCGCAGCTTTCTTCATATTTTTCTTTCTTCCTTGCTACATACGAGTATATTGTCAATAACCAAGAAGCACAAACCTAAAACACGAAAGATACCTTCAATTCTTCCGATTTGTATTTCGGAAACTGCAGCAAAGGTGACTAGAGGCTGTGGTTGAGAAGCACATACCTCTATATCAATGGCCGATTCCTATTTAATATATGACTTCAAATAAGCTTTATAAATTTTATTTTAAATATATTTACTTATATTCTCCATTTTAATCACTATTTTTATTTAAATTTAGAACTTAAACTCAATTCGCAAATTTTAGTTCGTATTTATTTTTACATTGCGATCAGCTGTTTTTCTCACTTGCAAATTTTTACAAGTAAAAATGTATCCAGTAAAAAACTTGCAATTTCCCTTCAAAATGAAATGTCATTTTGCTCTCTCACTTTCCCCTACTTTGCAGGTTTTTTGGATACATGAACACCAAAACGTGATAATTTGTAACATTTGTTACCAACTATTTGCTTTAAGAGCAGTCCTGATGTGTAAAAATTTTGCTGCTGGATGATTTTTATTGGAAAACTTAAAAGCGAGCAAATTTAATTAACGAAGTATAATGGACAAAAAAGCCAAAAACGTATGTTTCCATGGAAAAGCTGAATTGACAGATATTCCTAACGTGTGTTCTATAGGTATACAACAAAACACCCGATATGTATGTTATATTACTCGTATACATAAATGTGCCAGAACCATTGCCCACAAAGCACACTCTCTGCATACCGTAAGATATATGTACATACATATAATATGTATGTACGTATAGTATTTTTGTAAACTGAGACATTTTTTTGAAACGCAACCAACAATCATTTTCTATTTTTATGCCCTTTTCATAAACGAAAATAAGTAAGATAAACCTTTTTTTGACGAGATTCTAGAAACACACATATCTATATACATACATACTAAATAAATATGCCAAGAGCGATTACGCGTACTAAACCTAAATGTGTATCTAAAATGTGTGCTTATGTTTTAATATATTATTTAAAAGCAGACGTGTATACACACATACATACATATGTATATGTGTCTCACACTCTCTACAAAAGCGCTACAAAAAAATTTCAAAAATCTTAACTAAGTTGCTTATGAGCATACGAGTGCATTCATACGTTACGTGGCAGGTGTGTGAGGGCTGTAAGTCTTGTGGAATGCTATTACTCATATTTCTGAAACATGGGTTTGGCCCCACTTGGAAACTCTAACAAAGTGTCAATAGCTCGTAAAAGTTCAATTAGTGTAGGATTGACTTAGCTTAATTTAATTTGACTTAACTTAGCTTAATTTAACTTAAATTTTACTTAACTTAACAAATTAGCACCAGTTACCCAACACTTAAATTTTTTGTTTTTTCATAATCTTCATAAATTTCGAAGATACGGCAGGCCCAATTTCTCTTGGCATTTACGTAATGCCGAAACTTAAAAATCTAAAACTTCTTAAATTTATTGAGTTAAGTTATGTCTTAACTACCCCCCTAAGATTTCCATCAACAGGTTTGGCAAAATATTAAGTTAAATTAAGTCCCGTAAATTAAGTTTAGACTAACTGAGCTCTTAAGAATCTAAAATCCACAGATTCTTTAATTTCTTTAATTAAGTTATGTTTTAACTAACCGCTAGCACGGGACAGCTGACATATTAAGTAAAGTTAAGTTAGGTAAATTAAGTCTACCTCTAGCAATGTTGCGTTCACAGATTTCAACCACTTTTACCCGGTATTCTAATTGTGTTTTATTTCCTCGCAATAATGTTGTATTCTTTCTGCTCTGCGCCAGAGTTGTCAAATTTTCGTTATCTTTTCTGAAGTTGTACTCTCTGACCAGACAAATGTTTGGCTTTTTCTACCGTCTACAAAAAGAGAGGGTGGGCGTTGCTCAGATGATTTTTGTTTTCTATTTACAAGAATTCGTCCAAATAGTAGTACGAAAGCTTTAATTGCTGCAAAAAATGGAAATAAATGTATACATATGTATATACGTATTTTATTATAATATATATATGTATAAATAGTGGTAGTGTTGCACATTTCTGGTTCCATTGAATATGAAATACAAAACATTTTCACAGGATGTATGGCAATATTTTCGTACTGTCGAGATATAATGAGGTGAAATTTTTTTTCGAGAAAAGAAAACTCCATAACAACGAAGATTTACATATATACGTATATATGTATGAATGTCTTGACTTTGTTTCGCATCTCCAAACAGCAGATGATTTTTTAAAATATTCTATGAGGTTAACCATGTCCTACCGAGAGGCGAGCGCTATTAGAAAATACCTTTTCTATTATTTGTTGTTACATTATTCGCAATGACACGTTAAATAGATATTTTTCTATTAAAAAGGTAATAGAATATAGAATATAATAGTGAGCATGGAAGATACTGACAAAGTCTTTGTTACTCTAGAATGACTTTGGCTTAAAATATGTAAACTCTTTGCGTGACTCAAGAAGAGTTTTTATGATATTTTAAGATGAAAAACTACTTTTTTCACGGTATGTTCTAGAAATGATTTTCTACTGTGCACTTTTGGTAGTTAGTGTGCAATATAAGCATGTATGTAATTATGTATATATACATTTACATATATGTTACTTTATTTAAGAGGCTGACATTGTAATTACTCATACATACTAAAAATAAATTGCTTATCAGAACTTAACTAACGCCATATGTACATATGTATGTAAGAACTGCTTACGTCGGTATTTATGAATGGGGCAATATACTTGTACTATTTGTGTGCAAATATTTGCTCAAATGTGAATTAAAACAGAAAAGGTTTTCACGGGACCCAGATTAAAAAATAAGCGAGTAAAGTGTAAGGCGCATGTCAGACGTTCAATAGTCACCGAGAGTATTTTTGGATTGCAATATTTATTGAACGTGTTGCATGGAATATTGATGGATAGTGATCCATATCGCCAAATTGAATGGCAATACTGTCAATAAATATTTAGCTTGTTGCACGCACTAATATCCATCAATACGGATCGCGATCCAAATATCACAATATATATTGAACGTCTGGAGTGCGCCTAAGATTTTATTTACAATTCCCATGAACAAAAAACAGTGACATATATATTGCTGCGACAGCAGCTTTGATGATGCATTAGGCATTTCAAGCCCCCTCATCTGCAAACAAACAAAAAAAAACAAAATACTTGGAGCAAACAACTGTCATAAAAAGTGTAAAAACATTTGTAGCCTTTACGACAATCTCAGACAACTCAGGCCATTTACAGCTTTTTCGCGCTTGCATTTGCAGATTATGGACACTAGAGGGAATTAAATAATTACATATGTATGTATGTATGTAATAAAAAAATTAAAATATAAAAAAGGCACATCAACGATTGTCTCTAATCTGCAAAAACATTTGGCGTTAGTGTTCAATTAATCAAATTAATTTTTATTACGATCTGAAAAATGCAAGCGATAAGCAAAGTTTATACGAGTATCTTAATTTCAGAATTCCGTAAGTGTGTTGCACGATAGCAACGTAGGTCTCCTCTTTGCAAAAATTCTAATAAATAAATACTGAATAACAAAATTTGGAAGCATTCATTTCAACCGCAACTATTTCATAAGCTTATATAAAACTGGTCGCTTATTGTTTTAAAAAATAAGATTCATATGCGCGTAAAAAACACAGTACAATCCTGGTAGAGTGAACTAATTCCAGCAAGGCATGTTCGCTCAATCAAAGTTGTTCATAGAACTCAAATCAGGAATTTAAAGGCGCTCAAATTCAATAAATACATTTTATTTAAAATCTCATATCATACTCGATTCAAAAATATTTATAATTTAAAATTATTTTTTCCCCCAAAAAAGTCTTTAATATGGGGTTGTTTCTTTATTCTTTAAGATACTCGTTTACACTTTGATCTCTAAAATTTCAAAGCGCAAGCACATTTTTCAGGAGAAATTGTGTCTCCTTCATCCCATTTGACAGCTTTGTCAAAAGTTATGACAAATTCTGGCGCCATTACTCGTTTTAAATGTTTCAATTGAATTATCAATACTTGGTCATTCTACTCAGTACAAAATAAATTATGACTTCACTCTACAGAATACTCAATGAAAGAAATTGGGCAAATAATAAATTACAATTTGTGTACATACATACACATTTTATACGAGTAGTTCTAGACACAAGTGTTCCACTTATAGTTTTTGAATCCAATTAATATTTCATTCAGTTTTAGAGAATTTTCGTTTTCAAATTTTTTAATCAATCAGACTTTAGAACAGGCCTGATCAATTTGCAATGCTTTGCGTTAGGAGTTGTAAAGCCAAAAATTGCTATTGAACGACAATTCAACATAATTTGGGTTACAATTTGGGAATTTTTAGCACAAGTTGTTTTCTTTTACAATTATACAGAAAATACCATACATAAATAATTGAATAGCGACAAATTTTTACCACAGCGATCCTTTTTTACTGCATCTTTAAGACATTTTCCAGTTCTTGAATTCGTTTTTGCCTTAAACACTTTTTGATTCCCTATAAAGCTCAAGAGTTTTTTAAGATCTCCCAAATTGTACCAAATATTCAATATTTTTGAAAATTTAAACAAACAAATGTTCGAAAAAAGTGCATTAAATCGTAGGACCTATATTGACGGGCGAACAGCTCGAAAAACAACTTAGCTGTTCTACATAACCTCAAAATAATATTAGAAATTTTAAAATTAAGTAATAAAAACTTTTCAAGAAAGAAAAAGAAGAAAATGTTGATGGCTATTTTATAATATTTTTCAGAATGTCCAGTTATCGCCCACGACGAACTCGCATTTATGGTGCCAACTACGATATCGGCGAAAGCTCTTACAAAAAATTGCTGGAAAGTTTAGATAATAAAAGAGGAATCAGCAGGTAAATACGTCTATAAATTTATACAAGTATGTAATATGTGCGGATTTACAATTTGTAAGGCAGCTAAAGCTCAAATAAAAATTCCCAATCCGAGTAAGTCACTGGCAGACCAGACGGCAAACGAGGAGGCTTCGCGTTTTTGTACCTCAACACTCTACTTAACAAATCGTACAAAATTTTTTGAAAGTTTCAATAGTAGCCGAATGTATTGGTGTGTGACATATCATTCAGTAAGGAACAGGTTCGATATCCCGTGCATGAAACACCCAATGATAGAAAAGGTTTTTTCTAATAGCGGTCACCCCTCGGCAGGCAATGACAAACCTCCGAATATATTTTTGCCAAATAAAAAAGCTCCTAATAAAAAACCATCTGCCGTTCGGAGGCGGCATAAAACTGTAGGTCCTTCTATTTATGCAAAAACATCAATACGCATACCGCAAAACAGGAGAAGGAGTTCGGTCAAAACACCCACCAAAGGGTTCTGGCGCCAATTATATATTTATACAAGAAGATAAAAATACAAAACAGCTGATAAAATATCGAATTCGTATCAGCTTTGCCACACACTACTTAGTTTATTCAGTATTCGAAATTACGGGAAAAAACCAATCATTTCAAAAATTAGAAAATATCGATATAGGGCAAGAATTAAGACCCCATTGAATTTTGGAAAAAAGCTCAGTGTGCATTTTATTTTGATAGTACTGATATTTTTATTGTAAAAAAGAGTAGAAATTCAAATTAAATGGTCGATAAATGACTACCTCGTAATGTTGGCCCTTTTGACGAAATTTTCGATGACATTTTGGCGCTTAGATTCTCGTCTTTTAGTTTAGGAACTATTTTTGGATTCTTGACATACGAGTATGCCTTTCTCTTTCTACAAAAACCCACAAACGACAAAATTCAATGGCGTCAAATGGCATGATATCTGATCTGAGTTAATTTTTACTTCTCATACAATTTTTTTTTCCAATTTGAAGACGATAATAGACTGTAGTTTCCATTTTTATTTCCTCCTCGCCCTAAGTCTATCAAGGTTATATAAGCCACAGCTTCAATCTTAATCAATGTTTACTATAAATATAATTTTCTCTTCTGCTAGGAACACAGACATTCACGTTCCTTTAGCACGTGAAACGAGTTTGCCACCAAAAGTGACATTTTCCCAGGATGAAGACGATTTTGACCGTGAGAAATATAGAGCCTCACTAAGAGCCAAACTGCAATTGGACGATGACGGTAATATTACGGGAATACTGAACTATTTGTTTATGTTTATTTAAAAACGGAATGCTTATTTTAGATGCCGATATTTTTGGCTCCACACTCAAACAATCGAAGCAGCGACTTTTGGCTAGAAATAGATTCTTAGAAGATGAAGGTATTTTTCAATTACTAAAAATACGTACAATTTATTTTCTATGCCTACATATAACTATTGACTAAAACTATTTTATAGATGAGGATAATTTAGGTTCCACCTACAAGCCATTGAAATTCAAAGGTTTAGACGAGTCTGCTGTTGAATCTTCGTTGAAATCCTCATTGAAATTCAGAGCTTCTGCAGAACCATTCGAATCGTCTTTCAAATCACTGAAATTGAATGGATCAGATGAGCCAGCATTCGGCGAGAGCATAAAACATAAAGCACTGAAAGCGAGGTCTATCTTGAATGACTCGGATGATCAGGTATGAGAAAGCCGTTATGGCTGTTATGGATTAATTTCATTACACCTCGTATACACATTTAAAATAAATATTAAACTGGCGAAATTAGAGTATAAATAATAATATTATATATATGTGTATCTATATGTAGCTCTATGTAATATTTGTGAAAATGAGAAAATTTACATTAATTATAATTTTTTTATAAAAGCATATTTACATAGATATTATATATTTCATGGTATTCGCATGTTTGTTTCACCATTATTTTTTAGGAGGCTAGCACATTCTCCTCAAGACGTATAAAGATTAGAAGTGAAAATGTCATAATGGGTGATACCAGTACCACAACTGAAGCTTCTTCACGCATGAAAGCAACCAAAGCTCGCCTCGCTGACCTCGACGCGGAAATGTCTTCGATAAATCAAAAACAAAGCGAACGGGAAAAGCGTAAACATAATTTAAGAAAATTATTAAATGAAAGCGAATCTGATACCTTTAAGGCCATAGAAATGTAATTGTTGTAATGTTGTGTTATATGAGTACGTACTAAAGAAAAATAGTTGTGGAAAATAAAGTGTTTAAGTAAATGTTAAAAAGATACCTATAACGAGGAGAGAAAAACAAAAACCGTTGTTTTTGTAGAGATTCATTTGGGAAAACTAAAAACGAATTAATGAGCAAAATTAAAACTTAAAATGAAATCCATTTTACTCTATTATATTTTAATATTTATTATAAACTCGAAGCAAAACAAAACGAATCAGGCCAATTCTGATAAAAACTCACTCTTTATGATGAGTGAAAATAATCTGCCCGTTCTGTTGTATGGCGCAAAGACTTCAGGCGGCCCTGGGAATGTTCGAGAGAAAGTTTCTTCGGAAGATGCTTGGATATTCGCAACAGATGAAACTATAAGCTTTATGAGCCTCACGGCGACATAGTCATAGGCGCCTCCGCTGGCTAGGTCAAGTTGCCGAAAATGGATATGATACAAGCGGTCTAACTCTGAAAGTATTCGATGAAAGATAAACCTCCTTCCACCTTTGTGTCAAAAAGATCAAGTTCAAACGGACTTGGCTTCATTTGGCGTGTTCAACTGGTGCCGAAGAAAAGACTGGTGCGCTATGTGAAACTCGGCCAAAAATTGCTTAGCAGTTATGGTACCAATCAAGAAAAAACAAACATTTTAAAAGACAAATACGGGACGATTTATACTAAAAGGTGATTCTTCCCTATTATATATATATAATTGGCGCGTACACCCTTTCTGGGTGTTTGGCCGAGCTACTCCTCCTATTTGTGGTGTGCGTCTTGATGTTGTTACACAAATGGAGGGACGACCTACAGTTTCAAGCCGACTCCGAACGGCAGATATTTTTATGAGGAGCTTTTTCATGGCAGAAATACACTCGGAGGTTTGCCATTGCCTGCCGAGGGGCGACCGCTATTAGAAAAATGTTTCTCCTCTATTACCCAAACTTAATCATCCAATTTTGTTTTTGAATAACTTTTTATTAAATAAAAAATAAAAATTAATTTGGTTGGAGGAAGTCTTTATTTTGACTTTTACGCGCTCCATTGCTTGTCTGTTTATATTCCGCACCTGACAGTAGTTCACAAGTGCCAAATATGATTGACGTACAATGTTATTTGCTAAAATTATAAATCTTCCAATAGGGCGATTAATTTTGAGGCATCTTGTATTATGCACCCCCGTGCAAGAAGGATATTTTTATTTGGAAACTATTTTCATTCCATTACGTATGGATTTTTTTTATTTCTGTCATAATCAAGTCAGGCTGTATCATACATATCCTTGAGAAGTCCTTCAGTAAAGCTTCTCCTCCAGTTTGTGACTCACGTCTGGATGTCATGCTATGAATTGAAGACCCTACATCTTTTTGCCGGCCCCGAATGGCAATTGGTTTTATATGAGAAGCACATACTGTCGTTATTGCAACAATAGTTGCGTTCACGTACGCGATAATTTGTAATACTTGTTGGAATCTATCATATTGAGGTGTTTTCGTGCCCGTGCCCATTAAAACAAAAGCAAAATTATAGAAAAATTTAATTATAATTAAGTCTGTTCATGTAAAAATTATCCAGTAACTTGCCAGAAACATAATTTCCGAGAATTCGCTCTCAAAGAGAAAAATATTAAAATAACTGCATGACCGCAAAGTCAGTAACAAATTCACAAACAAATATTTTTTTTTTTCATTTGAGTTACCTCGTACTAAATTAAAAAAAAAATGAAGCTGTCAGATGAAGAGCATTCCATCAATTGTATTGTTGCGGCAATCAGAGTTTTCTTCATATTTTCCTTGCTTCCGTCGATCATGTAATGCCATAAATTGTGTTACAAGTTAAGTCCGTTATAAATTTTATTAAAAACTTCTTCAACAGCGAAAATTGTCGGTGAAAAGAATATATTCATGGCCGTTGACCGCGTGCCACCGAAGAAGGGGATTCTGCGAATTCTTTCTCGAACGGTTTTATGGCTGCACTGATTCGAACGACGCGGGACGATCACTTATTTCACTTCTGTCACTTTCTGTCACTTCAGACGATTAGAAAGAACGATTGACCGTGCGCTAAGCAAACATTCTCGAAATATTCACTTTTTTCAGCAATTCCTAAATCTCGTTTACACTTTTACCACACTTAGACAAAGAGTAGACAATGCATACGAACAAAAGCAAAAATGACGGAACTTTTTTCTGCAAATTTATTCTCGCCGTATGCATTGTAAAATTTGTCACAGAATTTTTGGCAAGACTAAGTATATATGTACATACTATATGCCAAATTGATTAATAACCAAGAAGCACAACATAAAACACAAAAAGTTCTTGGAATGATTTCGATTTGTATTTTGGAAACTGCAGCATTTGCGATTGGAGGCTGTGGTTCAGAAGTACAAACCTCTATATCATTGGCCGATTCCTATTTAATATACCTATGACTTCAAATAAACTTTAAAAATTTTACCTAAAATATATTTACTTATATTCTCCATTTTAAACACAATTTTTATTTAAATTTATAACTTACACTCAATTCGCAAATTTTATATTAGTTCGTATCATTTTTACTTTGCGCTCTGCTGTTTTTCTCACATACAAATTACAAAAATACAAGTAAAAATTTATGCAGTAAAAACTGGCAACTTCCCCTCAAAATGAAATCTTTTTTTTCCCCTCTCACTTTCCCCTACTTTGTAAGTTTTTTGGATAAATGAACACCAAAACTTGAACAGCCCTTTGCATTTTGCCAATAACTAAATTATAGAAAGAGAAAGTAAAATCAGCAAATCTGTTTTTCTTTTTCATTATGCCCAACTATTTGGCTAATGCAGAAAGTCAATTTAGACTTGAAGTTTTGAATATGGCGCCAGGTGCCTCGATATATCAAAAGCTGATTCAAAATTATTAAAAATAAAGTAGAAACGACTTTACTCTGTTTTCTGTGTTTGAAAATAAGGTTCGTTATTTATTGGAAGCAAAGTTTCAGAGCACAACTCGAGTGCTGCCTTTTAGTTTGTAATACATATGATCCATTCTTTACCTTCACATTACGGCACTGAAATCACTTTTATTTAATTAATATGACAACTTTCCTCAAACTCATCATATCGATTCATTCGAGATGATAAATTGCACCATGCTATCAAATACAAATTCATTTAAATATTTATCTTATTTTAAATTACTTTTGCGCAAATTTCTCTTGCTCGCTACAATTTGACTCGCGTCTAATATATTTACTCAATACTAAATGCAAAGAGAGGCAGCTTACAGCTAACATCGCTAATCAAATTACAATTCTCTCAATACGCTTCGGAATACATCCAAAACGATATTTGCATGTTTTTCTTGGAATGTTAAGGCTGGTCGGAAACGAATCGAGATCTCGCCACACCCACCAGTTTGTATGCCCTTCATTCTGAGTCTATTCACGATATCATCTCGTGCTTTACCATTCTGGCAGTTCACCGCCAAGAAGGTACCGCGTCCTCTTGTTGAATTTAGGATATGTGAATATTCTTTTTCCAAATCCAATAGTCCATCCTTCAGTACTTTTCCAGCAATGTTAACATTTTTTAATAAGTTCTCTTCCTGTATGACATTAATGACTTCTTGCAAAAGCAGCAGCTTGCTTGGATCACCCATCCATGTATTGAATACGCGATAGCCTTGTTGCGGCTTGAATTCCTCCTTGTGAAAGTAACCGCCTAATTGCATTTTTTTGCTGAATGTCACCACATCAGGTGGGCCATCCAAGTTGAAGTGTTCGTGGCACCAAATTTTACCGGTACAACCGCCGCCAGTTTGTACCTCATCAATCAACAAAGCGACACCGCGTTGTTTGCCAATTTTCTGCAGACCCTGAAAGAATTCAGGCGATGCCTCATTATCACCACCCTCGCTCTGAATGGGCTCAACAATAATGCCTGCCACTGGAATGCCTTTTTTATTGTACTTTTCAATCAGTTCTTCGACTTCAGCCAAGCATCGTTGATCCTGCTCTTTGTTGTGGCGTTCATTTTCAGCCAATGGATATTGATATTGAGGAAATGAAGCAATTGGCCAATCGAACGAAGGCACATCGATTTTATGTATATATTTGGAGTGTGTGGTGGAGAGTGCGCCCAAAGTGCGCCCATGGAATGCGCCATTGAACGACAGTATACTCAATTTGGGTGCGCCTGGTGGTTGATTAATCATGCACGACTGCATTTCGGCATCTGTGAAATCAACGTTTTCACCACGCTGATTGCGACGGTACCTTAAAAGAGTATAATTGAAGAAATTTGTTGATAAAGATTTGTAAAATTAAGAGTTTTTATTAATCATATTGAAAAGAATATTACATTTTAAATATATATAAAATACAATATTTCTTTCGGTTTTTAAGGGGCCCTAAAAATTATTTTAAATTTATTTTTTACTAAACAGCGAAAAATTCTATACATAATAAATTAGAGTAAAAACTAGCAATATTTTGCATCTGTTAAATCTTACCAAATAAAAATATTTTTGTATGCATTTTCGTTTGAGCAGGATCCGCACATCATTGTTGTCAAATTACTCAGTCCTTTGGGTGCAATTTTAGTAAGAATTGAATTCAATTGTTCTGGCCATTCTTTTCCAGGAAATACACCCAGGGCAGGACGGTTGATTAAAGCTGGAAATAGCAATAATATGAGGTTTTATGGTTATCAAAATGTATTTGCTCTTTTATTAACCCATGGCTAAACACTGTACAAAGTGAAATAAGCGGTGAAAAAACATTTTGTAATAAACTTGTGACGCACTCTACCTTAATAAATTTAATTCAAGCACCTCTTTCTGGTAAGCAAATCAATTCCGCTTTGGGCTAGCTCCTACTCGTCATGTCGTTATGTATGTGCATAAACTTGATCTCAAAGAAAGAGTATCAACCAACATAAACAAATATTTGAGATCGAATACAAAACTCTCACATTTTCTAATATTCATCAAATATGACGCTGTCAAGATAGAATACGATGCCCTTTACTGTTAATAAAATTCTTAAGTTCACTTCGTCCACTGTATGTTTCGTAACCAACGAGGCAAATAATCAATTGCTATGGAAGTTCGGTCACTGTTACTTCACTGGCAGCCGCGCGTACATCTTTTTGATGCAGTCTCTTTTTAGAGGTTCAAAACTGTGTAGTGATGAATAATTAATTCTCTAGCAATGTTATGCGATGGTCTCCTCAATTTTTTCATTCATTTTTCATTCATTTTTTCGGTGATTGGTTTCTAGAGTAAGCTTCACTTTCAACATCGAATTTTTCAGAACAAAAAAGAGGCAGCATCAATATCGACCGTCAGCATCACAAAAATTGGGGAAAATACTCAGAATTTACAATAAAAGCAAATTACTTTTCCCTAAATTATAACATTACTCAATTTGATGGAACCATTCAGAAAGAATTTTTAATATATTTTTTTAATCTGGAAATATCTTCTATCAAACGCTCTTTCTACTTACATACCAATACACGCCGTGCGATATGTATAGTAATACGATATGACTATACACCACACGAAAAAATTATAAGACCAACCAAATTTCTTATAGTTTTTATTATCTGCTTAGGACTAACAGTTTATGTTTTTAATATTTAAATTTTTAATGATAAATATTTTAAAAATATCCAGAAATAAGCACACGTTTCAGGAAACTTAAATTAATTATTAAGAAAAGTAACAATAGTCGCACTTCTAAAAACCGCTATCTAAATGGCTTCCATTTTTGCAAATCAATTGAGATAGAGTTAAGGTCAAGGCTGCAGCCAGGTCATTCTAAAATTTGTATTTTTTTTGCTGCGAAAAACTCTTTTGTTGCTTTGGAAGCATGAACGACTGCGTTGTCATGCGGGAAAATCGAATCCTAATCGAAATTAACGTACAAAAAGTAATAAGAACTTAGTCTAAAAGTTCTATATACTGGGCACTATTTTTTTGTAGATATGAAACATATAGCTGTTTTGCCTTTGACCCTAATGGCCCAAAATATAACAGAACCCCCTCCGCAATTACGATCCATTTTCTCCTTTTTCTTTCGTTTATCACGCTAATATATTCCATACAGATTGAATTTTTTTTTCATCGGAAAAAATACTACTCTTTCAAAATTAATAGATTTCTGCAAATGTCTCTGGCTGTTGGTGTTGTGTTTAGGTATTCAAAACGCGTACCTAGACAAGAATCTACTTGCAAAATTTGTTGCATACGAAGGGTAGTAACTTCCAAATTAAAAATATGTTTAAATTCAGCAGGGCTATTTGATTCATTTATAGCTAAACGTTTGATTTCCCGAACATCTCTAGCGATAAATTTTGGGTTTCTCCCTTGGTACATCTGTACTTTTCTTTCAAATGGAAGTAATGTAAAACCCCTGTTTTGCTTCTTTTTTATTTTGAAGCTATCTCTCGCATTGTAAGACCTCTCTCTGCATGTTAAAATGTGTCCCTCCTCAAATTTAGACCAATCTTTTCCGCGCGGCACATTTTTTGTTTCTAAACCAAAACAACCACATAAATATGAGAACGAGATAAAGCGATCAAAAGCACTTATAAAATAATAATTGACGTACCTGTAATAACTCACATTGTAAACTTTTAAATTAAATGTAAACACTTTTGGTCTTATAATTATTTCGTTTTGCACAGAACAAGAATTAGCGCATTACAAAAATAGCAGCAATAAATGCGGAATAATTTAAGATATGAGATACCGTGTTAAACATACTATACAATCAACAAAACGATATTGGAACATTCTTTCTTAATATCACTATAACCATCTTGGTATTCTAATTTTGTCGTGCGGTATCCTAGCAGATTCTGAATTTGCATAATATTGTAAAATAAAAGCCCACTACGTCATAGCTCTAATACTAATTTCGAGAACTCAAAATTTTTGAGAGAATCTGTATTTCATTAATAGAAAGTTAATACATAGTTTAATATTGATCAAAGTATAATGAATGTTATTTTTTGTTTATAAATACTTGAACTTGGGAATTTTTTGGTATACAGAATTCATTTCCGATATCTTTTCTTTATTGGCGCTACAAACAAAATGAATATAATTTTCTGTATGTAGTTTTTGTATACATGCAAATCAAACTAAAACTTACAAAGAACCCAAAAACAATTAAATTTTACCATTTTTTCTAATCAATAATTTTTTTTATATTTATTTTGGTTTTAGGTCTTTCTTATTTTCACCAAGAGGTGTATTTTTGGTTTACTATTAATTACCTAACTTTTATATTAATTAAAAATACCATTTTTTAAATTTAAGGGGCTCGAAATTGCCTTAAAACTGTGGTCTAATGAATCCGAGTCGAGAAAAGCCGTTCCATACAAATTGACCCACCCTGACGTATAAGTATAAGTACACACATATAGGTAAGTATGTTACACACAGTTCCCAATTGTGATTATTTTCAAAACCAATTCTAGCATTTGAATTTGTACTCACTTTTTAAATTTTTTTCATTCTGGAAGACATTTAAGAGGCGTGGATGGTTATAGCCTAATGGTATTGAGGAAATTTGTGTATAAACATCAAGTAAGACATTTCCATCGACGTCAACCAGGTAGTTTCCAATTGACTTTTCATAGTCAGCGAAAAGTTGAACTGGTACAACGTTCTGAAAAATACATAGACATTCGTTTTTTATGCTTTAATATGGAAGAATATGTCATGATTTTATATACATATATATGGTAGTATGATACATACATATTGTAAAGGGTGACTAGGAAAAACTATCATTGCTGTTTTTCCAATTATTATGTTTCAGCAGCTGTCAAAGCTTCCAATGACAAACAGCCATCAAACTATTCTGTAATGTTTCTCATGTATAGTTTCACCTGTTGGAATGTAGCTTCGAAATAAAGCCAGAATCAATTTAATAATGCATACCGTTTGTGTTTGTTTTATTTAAATTTCTCTTTCTATCGTTTTCATTCAGTCAGTTTTAGTTTTTTGTTTTAAATTCTATTGTACTTGTATGCAATGAAATTGCTATAAATCAGGTGGTGGGAAAGAGCATTACCAAACTAACAGAAATAATTCAAAAAGGTCGCTAACAGCAAAGCACATTTCCGAATTGCCAACTAAGGAAATTGGGTTGTAGTACATATATAGGTAATTAAAATGTTGAAATACAAGTCTGGCACTCTCCAAGTAGCACTACAGCGCCATTTTGAACCGTTATAAGACCTCCAATGGGCAGATACATAGCCATCCAGAGATGTTGATGTAATGGAGAAGGCTGATGGGATTTAGGTTGGAGCACTGCCTCTGGCTGTGGAAGAAAGGAGCACCCAGTGACCTTAATCATCTAGCTGGAAACTCGGGGATTTACAGAGGAAGTGCTCAATAGTCTTCTTCTCTGGAAGACCCCCACAACTTCTGTGATGGGGATTGGATAGTAAACCTAGCTTTTCTGCGTGTGTGCCGATCGTCCAATGACTGTTTTGACCAGCTACGAGTTTGGAAATTAAATGACGTGGAATCACTAGAACTTTTAGACCCCTTCGTGTATTGTACTAGGGTCAAAGGATTTTCAAAACAGCACACAAAAGTTGTAACCCTTATGCTTCTTCTGTGCTGCTTGACTCAAATTAGGAACGAGACAGCCCTGCGTATTATAAAAGCTCAGAGCTAATAGGATATATTATAAGATTGAAGAAATCTGCATAATTAATTTTAGTTAATAATCATCAATAACACCAACAATACTCTTGATCTCTGTTGGTCCAGCGAGTACAGGTCAACATAAAAAGTTTTCATTGGCCTAAATTTAACTAAAATATCCCATAATAAAACACAAAATAGCATAATTGGCAAAATTTGTCCGTCAATTTATTATAAATAAAAAGATTGTTTAGTTTTCTAAACTCCGCTTAATATTCGAGGGACAGAACATTTTCTCCATTCCTTGAGATCCTTTCGAAATGGTTGATCCATTAACAAGATTTTCTTGCGAACTTACTAACGGTACTCTACAAATCCAATGTGGATATAAGCCGATCTACATAATATGAAAAGTAGTTTACAGTTCACAATCGATTTACTTATGTACAAGGTGGCGCAAAATAAATCACCCACTTTGCAAATGGTGCCGTACGCCAATCATATTTGACACTTGTGACTAGACAGCTGCAGTATGCAAAGAGACATGCATTGGAGCGGTCAAAGATCAAAATAAAGATTTCTATCACTAAAAATATTTTTTTTTTTTTATTTAGTAAAAAATTATTCACAAACAAAATTGGATGATTAATTTTGCACCACCGTGTATAATATTATTTCATTCACAGCCCCATAAAAGTATATGTTATATGTAAGTAAGTATGTATGTATGTATGTATGCAATATGCGCGTTCATTTTATCTATGTGGGTAGATAGGTACTAATTTCCAATCGAAGGCTTTTACGCGAATTTATAACTCCTTATCCACGCACATTTTAGAAGTGCTTGTTTGTAGTGATAGGTACGTGTGTACGTATGAATACTTCAATATTTAAAATTTGACGAAGTCAGTAGTGGTTCTTTGTATTCGGAAATATTTTCTTTATCACGATGGTGATAAAGTTTGCCTCTTCGCCTTCATTGAAGTCTATTTCTAGATTTAATCATTTTAATTTAGAATCTAATATGCACTGCACGCATTGTAAAAGACCATACCTTATTTATGTATACTAATAAATGAAAAGAAATAAGGTCCTTTTTAATCAAGGCAAACTCAATCGTAGCTTTCAACAATGAGTAGCTTTATTGTTTTTGAATAACCGATTTTACTAAATAATAAAAAATCATTGTAAGTGATGGAAATCTTTATATTGACCTTTACACGCTCCACTGCTTATATGTTTGTATTCTGCACCTGATAGTAGTTCACAAGTGTCAAATATGATTGACGCACGACGCCATTTACAAAAAATATCCGATAGGATGATTAATTTTGTGCCACAATGTATATAAAGCACAAGGAACGTCCATTTTAAATGGAAAAAATTAAACCATTTTGTTACTGGTGCTTTAAAGTGCAGACAATTTATTAAATTTCTAATTTAATTTAAATTTTTCCGGCAGACGACTTTTAAAGCCATTGCCATATGTTAGTTTTAATGAAGTAAAAAATATTGTAAATATTTTTGTGAAAAATAAACGAATCTATCTATCCATATATCTATTAGGATTTGTCCAAGTCTAAAAAATCGTCATTCGTTTCTGCAATCACCTCTTCCTTTGAATAAAATCTTTCCCGCCACCAATTTCTTCAAATTGGGGAACAAATAAGAGTCCGAGGAAGCCGTGGGAGCGAAGTCTGGAGAATAGGATGTGGAAGTAAAAAGAGTTGAAACCATATTTCCATTAATTTTGCGACCACAACTGCTGAGGCGTGAGCTGGTGCGTTGTCGTTATGGAAAAAGAAAATCACTCGACTTCCTGGATTCAAACGAATGCCAAACACAAAGAAATAGACCGATCTGGCTGAAATTTGGTGTGTTCTTCAAAGATGCTATTAACCAAACATTACCTCGATACGTATCAGTGGTGCCTTCTCTCTAACTTTGCACGGACTTTTCAAACGACCCTCGTACATGCATATAGTTACGTATACGGACAAATACACAAACTAATAAATCACAGTTATAAATGGCAATTAAGTATCAACTGAGTATGAGCTGACGTTTCTTTTTTAATGTAAAATATTTCTCTCTTACTTGTATTGCGCTTAATTTGCCCTTCAATTCCAATGATCTAGGACCTGGTATAGCTTGTGTTTTGACTGCAGGCGCTGCAGGTTCCGCTATTGTGGCATAATTTCTAGGATATGCCAAGCCTGCAAACACGAGGACACAGCAAATGCAAAGCAAAAACAAAAAATACATAATCCATATTAGGCCAATATGCACCAAGTGAGTTTCATCGATTTTGACATATGCAGGCACAACTTTTATTTTACTTCCACCACAATTTACCTTTTAAAGCGGCGCAGTGTCTCGAGACTACGGTTGCTTGCAGGAAACGCATACTTATTTTTTATAAGTAAATAAGCACTCCAAAAAAGAAAATAAAAAAATTTAAATTATTCTAGCTATTGTTGTGTCAATAGCCGTTGCTATCGCCGCACTTTCGGAATGAACGTTAAAAACTACTGTGAAAGAGCAGCATCCAGGGCGAATGGTCTTGCACTGGCCGTACTGGATTGTGCGCAGAATGTCATGCGGAAATTTTGCGCTCCCTAAAAGTGGTTATCATTAGGGGGTATATGAGTAAATGTTTGCGCGCTACACATGTAGACATACATACGTGCGTATGAATTTATACAAGTGATAGTTAGCGACGTCGACGATACCGCCGCATTCCCTCCTAAACGACAACCTGTTTGTTGTTTGTAAGTTTATTATCAACAAAAAAAAGAGAACTCTTCTGTGAATATTCACAAAATTAGAACTGAGTATAAGTATATATATAAATACGTATGTGCATACATATATATATGCATACGTGCTTAAGTGCTGAAATTTTGGTAGATTTGGTGAGAACGGCGTATGAGCCGCTCCAAATGTAAAATTGAAATGAAAACTTATAAAAATACTTATCATGCGAATAACGAATAAAAACTATAAAATTTATTAAATCACATGTGAGCTAACATATGGTACGTACCTATGGAGGGAAATCTACTGGTACCGAAGTGGTGCGTTACTAGTGAAATTAAAACCGTGACTAGTTTGCCTTCATTTTCCTTCCATGTTAGCAACAGGCTATGTTACTTATGTACATATGCAGTATAATAGTTGTAGCGATGAGGAACAGTTGAGCACTTCCTTTGGTTTTTTAGGCAAATATTTTTTCAATTCTCTTACGGAACTGTCTGGGGTAGGGTTGGAACCAAAGCGGCGCTTCATAAGAGCCACAAAATGGTTCCACAAAGAAAAATAAATGAGATTGCCGTGTCGCACAGTGGTATCACAACTAAGTGAGTTGGTCGTATAGACCGACTACCACCTTAACCTAACCTAACCTAGCAACTGGTGGATTTTACTTAGCGATGTCCTCGTCAATGCTAGTTTTTAAGTTTAAAAAAATCTAAGAATAAAATAGTTGGGTATTTGGAAAGAGTTACAAGATTACAAGATTTTGCCATTCCTTCAAATTCGCTGAAAGCCGATTAACGATTTAATGTTGGCCAAAACTTTGCATTCTGACGTCACTTGGGATGTGTGAGATTGTGTTAGTGCTATAAGACAAAAATCCAACCAATGAGACTTCGTTGCCGTCTGAACAACAACTGATTGGACGAATGTATGAATACATGTGAAATGATGGTGCAGAATTCGGCTGAATCTCCCAAGAGACGTGACAGCGGAAGTTCTCCTCACAACTTTCTTTTCCACCATAATTAAAGAGCAAACCTTGTAAATCTATCTTACATGTAGTGGGAATTTGGCTGATAAAATTTTTGGTCTATGTCTTGATGTTGCTCTACAAATAGAGGGACCTATACAGTCTTCGAACGGCAAATGAGAAGTTTTTTTTCTGGGCAGAAATACACTCAGAGGTTTGCTATTACCTGTTGATGAGTGACCACTAGTTAAAACCCTTTCTGTCATTTGGTAGAATTACACCAGTTCTATTGACGACTTTACCTAATTCGCTGTCACGGTAAAACGCGACTTTCTGTGCGCTTTCCGATTCTGAATGAACTAACTAAATAATCATCCATTTTTGGTTTTGAACAACGTTTGAACTAAAGAAAAACAAACATTTCTTCTAATGATGGAAATATTTCTGTTTATGTTTATACGCAGCTGTCTAGTTCTGATTTTTGCAAACAGGCTTTTGTTCGTGTCAAAAAATTATATATATTCATATATATAATTGGCGCGTACACGCTTTTTTTTTTGGGTGTTTGGCCGAGCTACTCCTCCTATTTGTGGTGTGCGTCTTGGTGTTATTCCACAAATGGAGGGACCTACAGTTTCAAGCCAACTCCGAACGGCAGATATTTTTATGAGGAGCTTTTTCATGGCAGAAATACACTCGGAGGTTTGCCATTGCCTGCCGAGGGGCGACCGCTATTAGAAAAATGTTTTTCTTTTTTTTTTAATTTTGGTGTTTTACCGAGGTTTGAACCTACGTTCTCTCTGTGAATTCCGAATGGTAGTCACGCGCCAACCCATTCGGCTACGGCGGCCGCCAAAAAAATTATCCATCACTCAAAAATTGAGAGAGCGAAGTACCCATTCAATTTATTCTGAAGAAATTTTAGCCAGTAAAAATTATCCATCACGAAAACGTATGCTCTAAATATATGGCTAAACTTTTTGTAAGATTATTTTTGGTAAAATTTGGCCTTTTATGCACTTCTGTCCTCGTGACGGTTTGTCATTAGCAGTTTATGTTCAGACATGATCAAATGTAATATTTAACAACAAAAAAACGTAAGTATATTAGCACTGTGTCTACTGCATCGTCACCGTTTATCTATTATGCATAAACCTTCCGTATAACCACCTTTCTCTCGTGGTACTCTAAGTGCCTCCCCATCAATTATTGCTATCGTCTATGCTTCTGCGCCATACCATCCCATATCATAGAAAAGACATGATGATTGAAGTTTTTGTTCAATGAAAAAGAACTTACTGCTCAATGCCAACTCCGGCCAAAGTGGCACTTGTTAGCATGAGTGACTGCCTATTGGATTTCCAGTGTGGTTTAGTTTTATTACTATTACAACTGGTTGCTAAGGAAGCACTTTCCGTTATACAGTAACGTAGAAACCAACACATGAGAGTGTTGCTCTCTTTATTTAATAGTAGAAGATACTCCGTTCCAACTCTATCAGGTATAAAAATTGCATAGAAGTGAGAAATGGCCTCCTTTGGTGTTAAACACTTCTGAGAGCTTTTTCGAATTCTCATTGAACTAAGTGCTGAGGTTGTTTTACTCAACATCATTTTACAGAGTCGTATAAGCTTTACGGGATACCAAATTCACACATAGCCTCAAAATCAACTCTTTTTAGTTTGCACGGGCTAGTATATGGCCAATAATGACTGATCTTTATAGAGCCACTTAGTACCAGAGAGCCACATTTACTGATTACAAGGAATCTTCCACAAAATATAATGGATAGAACCGGATACCCCATATTAAGATTAACTCGACTAAAGCGAGTTATTTCTCACTTCGCTCAATAAAATGTTTTTAATAGCCTAAATCAGAATTAACCTTTGAATTTCTATGGTGCCGATACAGTAACAGCTAGTTTCGTCGATTAAGAAAATGTCGGTAAAATCACAAAAATAATCGAATTTGGTCGGTATGTTAGTAGGTAGCATCGCCCAGAGTCTAATATCGACCATAAAAGAGTTTTAAACCATTTGTGCAATAATTTTACGCTAAAATAATAGATTTCTTTTACCCCAAGCTAAAATAATATACCGCCTGCGCTGTATAGCCTTGAAGAGAATAGGCTCATTTTTTAACTCACGACAGTCGGTTCTACGTTACCGGGACGAATCTGATTTATATCCGGCCAAGAACTGTCCCTGCAGCAGCATTCCCCGTACACATATGCATAATGTTTATGCTGCTCCACCAACATCAACGAGATCATTTAGCCTTCGCTAGATATATTTTGTTCTTGAACAACAGAACTCTCTTTTGATTTGATGATTTGTCATTGAAGGCAGTTACTCGGCCGCCTCGGCTCTCGCTCTCATTTCAAAATTTCCCAAATCAAAGCTACAAAAACTCGCGGATTTAACTACCCGTGACTCCAAGTTAAACTCGCCCTTGTTTAAATGTTTAGGTATGTTCCAAGGCACGTCTTCAAGGTAGCTGCAGTAGAGCATAGCCAACAATCGCGTGTATTTAGAATGTCTGTGGGATCGAATCCGTAATCCTCTTCAAATTTTGTGTCTCTTTTAAAAATCCGATTGTGTGGTATAAGTGCGAGAAGGCGTTGGTAATAATATAATAAACGAGAAAGTCAACTCAGCCAGCGCACATGTTATTGCGTTGCTATTAGAAAAACGATTCATGGAAAGAGCTTAAAAATGCGTGTGAAATGAGCGGGCACGATTGTGCTGTCCAGTCTCCTACGACGTAGCACCCAAAGTTACTCTTACAATTTTGCTTCGGATGATGAAATCTTTTAATCATGCATTAATGAGACCAAACTTGTATCTCTATGCAGTTTCATTCAGTTCCTTTAATGCTTTAAGTGTTGGCGTAAACATATCTTAGTTAGAAGACCTCAAGTAACCTGCTACTCAAATTTTACGTGTAGGCAAATGCATATGTATATTCTTGCAAGAACTAGTGCAAACCGAAAAATAATATTATAACAAAATTAAACATGTCACGGAATTAATTTGGCTTTCAATTCAACTGCAATCATATTGAAAGGCTTGACAAACCAGATTAAACCAAATATGGGTGTCGATATACTTAGAAATAAAGTGAAGCTATCAAAATGAGTTTTCATAAGTTAACAAAAAACCAAATAATATCAACTAATATGTATAACAAATTCGCATAAAAACCACACATCTCTTGCTTTATCTATGCACCTTGATAAATTGTTATATTGATAAAGCTTTCAGGTTCAAATCTAAAACAGTAAAAGTGCATATGTATGTACATACATGTGTATACATATGGTAAAGTTGAAAGCTCAAAAACATTTATGAGCACTTATCACCCGCTCTTAATTTCACTCATAAATAACAAAAGCGTTCATGCACACACATACATACGTATGTATTTATTAGGTGTATGAGGACGTACATCCATACGTATACTCCAATTTAGATCGTGAGAAAATATATAAACGGTGTTCCTATAAAACGTCTACTTTGGAATTTTAATGTGTTTTTTTAAATAATGTAGAAGTAGAAGTTGGGTATGGAACAGAGCAACTGACAAATGTACAACCAGAGGTCCTAATGGAGTCCCATAGAGAATTGCTACAATTACGATACCGGAAGGCTTATAATTTTTGTTGTCTCACAATGAAGAGTGTTTGCTGGTATATTCCCTACAATTTCGGAAAAACATATAATTATTTGCCGATTTTTCTCACGCTTGGGCAGTATACGTATGTATATATGTTTTTTACAAGGTTAGACGCATAAGATATAATATATATATAAATTTATAATTTTAAATAATTATGTTTTTATCTCAGGGATGGTTTAGTTTTTTTTGTTGCGATTTGCTGGTTTGGATTTAAATTATTAATTTTTTCCACATTTTCTTATTCTACATATTTTTTTTACAACCCACCAAATTACAAAAACAAAATACATGTAATTTTTGTTGTTTCTCTAACGAAGTCAGCTTCTGTGAATGCATCTTGGGAAATACCCTTATTTGATAGTTCTGTTTCTAAACTGTATTCATGTCGCTCTCAAAACACGAAGCGTTTTTTTCATGTATTAATTTTTGTAATTCACGTGGAAGTTAAGATAATCTGAAAGGTAGGTACTATCAGGTCAGTCTATAAGTTCGTGCGTATTTTACCTATAATTTCACTTTTGTACGATTTTTGCATACAAAAAATTATTCGCGGAATATAACGGAACTATTTATATTTTCTTTGATATATTGTGCATTCAACAAGTAATTTTAATCGCGGATAGAAGCACGGATTGTTAAAAAATAAAATGGAATCTTCGAACTGCTGGAATCAACAACTGCTGCTGCAGAAATAAACACTGTTCACGGAAAAGATACCGTGAGTGCAAGGACTGGGCAAAGGTGGGTTTTCAAAATTCCGAAGTGGTAACTGCGACGTGGAGGATGCCCCGCGCGCTGGTCGTCCTGAAGTCTTTAACTCCGACGCCTTGCTCGAACTCGTGGAAGCTGAGACAAATTTGACAGTCGATATGATAGCTCAGAGGTTAAATTCATCGCATGGAACAGTTCACAGGCACCTGGTTCAGTTGGGAAAGGATTCAAAGCTGGGAAAATGGGTTTCGCATAGACTTTCCGTCGACAACCTTCAGCGGAGAGTGAATGTGTGTTCTCAGCTGCTGCAACGGCTTGAAAATGAAAGTTTTTTGAACCGTATCGTTACTGGTGATAAAAAATGGGTCCTTTACAACAATCCTGTTTGCAAACGCCAATGGTTAGATATATATGAAACACCAGAACCGAACCCTATGGATGGCCTTCGCCCCAAGAAGATTCGACTGTCTATTTAGTGGGATATGGCCGGTATTGTTCATTATGAACTTCTGGAACCAAACCAGACGATAACTGCTGATTATTACGGATGGGAGCTAGTGCCGCATCCACCATACTCTCCTGATATTGCACCTTGTGATTATCACCTTTTCCGTGGACTTCAATCCCATATGAGTAGTAAGAACTACTCCTCAAAAGAAGCTATAAAAAGGGATATCGAAGCATATTTTGGCTCCAAGGACAAACAATTTTTGAGCAGGGAATTAAAAATTTGCCTAAACGTTGGGAAGACATTGTAAATAAATACTTTAAACATCTTTTTTATTAATTTTAAAACCACCTTTAAAAAACGCACGAACTTATGGACTGACCTGATACAACAAGACAAAAACATGGATATATACTTATACTTTAAGATACGGCTGTAAATGCCGAAGATATGACGAAAAAGATTAAAATTTTTTTTTTGTAAAAATGCCTTTTTTCCTTTATACAATTTATTTAGTAAAATAGAATTATTCAAAACTTGCACTTTGACTTAATAGCCTTTTGTGTTCCCCAAGTAAACCTTAGATGGAGATGGGTGGGGTGGAACGTACATGACTTTCTTCTGGCCGTACCAGAACGAGTTTTCGTTCTGCTCGGTATGACATCGCAAGCAAGATGAAAGTGTGTTGGAGTTTCCGGGTATTGATAGCAAAAACGACAGAAGTCGGTGGACCATATCCCGAGAATATACAGATGAAGCCTTAGACAGGCTTATGAGATTCCTGAATCTCTTTCGATTGTACCTTCCTAATAAAAACTATGGAACCTATAATTTTAGTTCTAATTATCTTTATATTTCACATACTTCATGTGTATCTACCACTTAACATTAAACTAAAGAGTCGATGGTCTAAGCTGCTTGTACTCTATTGCTGAAAACAGTGAACACCGTAAACGCAATCCCGACTCATGCTGAAAACAGTGAAGACCGCACTGAATTCCTTACCGCAGTCCCTTACCGTGCACAAAAACTCACCCCGAGAAGAACTGCGTTCTTTCAATTACATATTTACACAATACATCGGATTGAGTGTGTATGTGTTTGGTTGTATCTACACAATGTTGCCATTGATATTTCTGCTTACACACTTTTTCACACATCCGCGTTATCAGTTACAATTTTTCATTGTTTAATAAACCAAAGCCAAAAACCAACAAATGCAAATAGTTCATTTATCTATAATTAACATTATTCAAGAGTATTTTTAAGCTATTTTAACAAAAATTATCATTTTTCTAAGTTTATTTTGTAAATGATTTCGAAATGTACTGCTTGGCAACACTGTGTGGTGAGCCCAATCAGCTGGGTCGGTATTACGGGATTTTTTTAATAATCGTGAAATAAAATCTACGATACGGAAGGAAGGAACTTTTCGTTTACATGGGGTTCTCATTAGTTTGGTCGAAACAGCTGAGTAGGGATTGCGTTTACGGTCTTCACTGTTTTCAGCATCAGCTGTTCCGATCAAACTAATGAGAACCCCATGTAAATGAAAAGTTCCTTCCTTCCGTATCGTAGTACCGTAGATTTTATTTATACAGCAAAGCAAACAGTTATAACAACACAACAGCAGCAAAATGCCATTGCAACCAGAACCGCCAGACAAATCAACAAATAGATTTTCTATACTAAGCCAATTTGACGACTATACTTCCGACTACTCTTTCCCGCCGCTTACATACAAACAAACATCACCCAATCAACCCAAATACATAACTATTAAATCACCTAATAATGAACTACAAAAACTCAGTCCTTTCGTAATAAAAAAGCAATAGACGCAATATCAACCCAATAGAAAACATCAACAACTCAAAAACGGTTCACTACTTATACTGACACGCAAGCAGAGAAATTCTTAAAATTAAAAACGATTGCTAATCTTTGCCCAGTCACAGTAAAATACCAAGACAATTTAAATACAATAAAGGGAATCATCTATGCGCCTTGCCTAAACGAGGTAAGCGAGGAAGAGATTTTGCAGGAACTAAAAAGCCAAGGTGTAACTAGTATATATAAATTTACCCGCATGACTTAGGGCAAAGTTGTTCCTACTGGCAAAATTGTCTTATCTACCACCTACCCAAAGTCATTGACATAGCTTGGTATAAAGTTAAGGGCTCCCCTAACTATCCAACACCTATGCGCTGCAAAAACTGCCAACTACTAGGCCACACAAAAACACGCTGCACCAATATTGCTACATGCGAAGGCTGCAATCTTCCACCCCACTCTCCATCCGACTGTACACGTAAACAATGTGCAAACTGTTGCAAAAATGTACGATCATTTCGTGCTATTTTCCACCACTCCAACAAATTCCTTCCAAGGAAGTCATAGATCTACTCGCCACAATACAAACTCCCCTCATTGTATTAGGAGACGTAAACAGCTGGAATACATTGTGGGGTTCACCATCCTGCAACAATCGAGGTAAAGTAGTCGAGCACGTTATCAACCATTCAAACCTTTCCGTACTAAATGACGGCCGACCCACACACCTTTCAACCCATGGCACGCTTACACATGTGGATATCACATGCTGTTCCCGAAGTTTACTTCCGATGATAATCTGGAACATTTTAGATGATCTCCACCACAGTGATCACTTTCCTATTATCACAAAATTGAGCTCAACACAGAAAAAAGATAAATACCACACAGAAAAAAGATGCCTACTCAACTTCGCTGATTGGACAAAATTTAGCAAAACCGTCGAAAGGGAACTTTCGAAAAGACCACATTGCGAGAATATAAACAAAGAAGCAAACAATGTAGCGAAGGCTATTCGCGTAGCAGCCAATGTCTCCATCCCACAAGCATCCAACAAAAACAAAAAAAACGTCGCTTAGTGGAACAAATCTCTAGCGGATCTCCGCAACCAAAAAATTACGGCATGGCATCGTTTCCGGAAATTCCTCACACAACAAAACCTTCTAGAATATAAAAAGCGAAACGCGATCTTCCGAAGAGAAATGAAGCGTCTTAAAAAAGCTAGCTTTGAAGACTTTGCGAAATCCATCAACATAAAATCAGCGCCTCAAGAATTATGGAGCAAAGTGCGGAGACGTACCAACCATCATACGCAAACATCAATCTACGCTATGAAAACCACTCAAGCTACAATAACCAAACCCAAGGCAGTAGCCCACCTTTTTGCTCACAACTGGTCCGAATGTTTCAACGACTCTAACTTCCCTAATCAATTCAAACTAGCTAAGAACTCGCCCATAACGCCAAATCAAGTATCTAACACAACAGCCAAGAAAATGGAAAATAACATCTCAATGGAGGAAATGCTTTTCACTTTAAAGCTAACAAAAGGCAAAACGCCAGGTTTGATCGCATATCATACTCAATGATTAAACATCTGGGCATATCTGCAAAAGGGAGGCTTCTAGCGTTATACAACAACATCTTTCAATCCGGTACCATTCCCCAAAACTGGAAAAGCGCAGCTATCAACCCCATTCCAAAACCTCAAAAAGAGCCTAGCCTTCTTGAATCCTACCACCCCATCTCGCTAATTACGTGCCTCTCGAAACTAGTAGAGAAGATAGTGGCGGCGCGCTTGCTATGGTTTACCGAAACAAAAAGGCTTATTTCATCCAACCAGGTCGGATTCCGACCAGGACGAGAATGTACGGATGCCCTGTTGCACATCGACTACCATGTGGCAAAGTCCTTATCAACGCACAACCACACCTCTATATTGTCAATAGACTTTGAAAAAGCTTTCGATACGATAGGAGCACATGTTATTTTAGAGAAACTTCGACAATGGGAGGTTGGACCAAAAATTTTTAAATTCGTCAAATCTTTTCTTATAAACCGAAAAATCCGAGTCAAGGTAAATGGCATTCATTCCAATCTACATCCATTAACGAACGGTATCCCCCAAGGGTCACCACTCTCGGTCTTACTTTTTTCGATCGCATTTAACGAAATCAGCAACATAATTCTAAAACATAAACTTGTAGACCACTGTGCTTACGCCGACGACGTTTTCCTACTATGCAAAGCGAAGGATGTTTCCGAATCCAATCAAATCCTTGAAGATGTTTTGAAAGATATTGAGGACTGGACCATAACTTCAAGGGCAAAAATTTCGCTCGAAAAAACGAAAAGGCTACACATATGCAAAAAAACCAAATGCGATTATCACACCCACTCAATAAAACTAAACCAACAACCAATCGAAAACGTCCAAGAACTCCGCATATTAAGACTCATATTCACAAAAAACTACTCTTGGAAGAAACATATCCTAAAACTAAAGAAAGACCTGCAGCCCAGAATCAATTTACTATCTTACCTATCACACAAAGGGTATGTTCACGTAAACACACTTATACACATCACTAAAGCAATAATCGTAAGCAAAATTGACAACGGTCTTTTCTTATATGGCTCCGCATCCAAAACTATACTTAATATCATAAAACCCATATACAACAAAGCTGTCAGAACCAGCCTATTTGCCTTCCGCACCACCCCAATAAGAATCCTCCATATTGAATCTGGCTTGCCTACACTTGAAGAACGAATTCAAGAAATCAACTCCAAACTTATCCCAAAAACACTTTTCTTAAATACATCAATTATAAAAGATGACGTAAAAAACTGCTACCATCCAAAAGAAGTTACAACGTTACGCCTGCTCTACTCAAAATCATTAATGTTTCCCGCGGATATAACTTAGAAACAAAATCGCAAACACTCTCCTATTATAATCCTCCTTGGAAATTAAGCACTCACACATGTGATATCACACTTCATACAAATAAAAAAGACAACACCACCAATCCAATGTTTAAGCAGCTTTTTCTCGAAAAGGTCAATACCCATAAAAATAACGGCTGGTCAATCGTCTTTACTGACGGATCTAGAACGGAAGACAATGTTGCATTCAGCGTAACATCCGAAGATGGCATATTTTTAAGTTTAAAAGCCATGTTCCCTTACTCTTCTATATTCTCGGCAGAAGCAGGGGCAATACACGAAGCTATGGTGTTATCTATCCAGAAAAAGACGAAAACCATAATGTGCTCCGACAGCTTGTCAGTCATCCATAGCGGCTAGAAATCCCACTTGCAACAAATGAGAAACTGTTAATCAAATAAGGGATTTGGTAATAAAAAACAGTAAATTACTAAAACTACTGTGGGTTCCACGACACACAGGTATCGAGGGAAACACATATGCCGATAATGCAGCGAAATTCGCTTGCAATGCCCCAATTATAATCAGCCCAAAAACAGAAAGACTCCATATATAACGACATATAAATACATGCATCATACACAAACAGCGGCAGTCATTAAAAAACTACAAACATGAACACTATTCCAATATTAATAAGAATGGAAACCCTCCACTCTACCCAACAAATATACACGGATTTAAAACCCGAATCTTTTCCCGCCTTCGCCTAGGCCACACAACACAGACCCTTGAACATATCTTAAAAAAAGAAAATCACCCTATCTGTACAACCTGCAACACAAACCAAACATTGGACCACATCCTCAACAAATGTCCAAATCACGCCAACGCAAGAAAAGAAATACATACTAAACTCAGAACAAATAAGCGACATCCTCGCCATTCCCAGTCACTCAAACATCGAAAAAATAAGCAAATTCATTAAAACTATCGTAATGACAATGTAACAAATAATCCAGACACCCACAGCCGACACAGAGCTGATGGCCTCTGCAGCCAATGCTCAAACATAATTTTAGTACTGGTATTCATACCAGTCACTAAATAATAATAATAATAATAATAATACTATGTTTAATAAATAATAATAGTAATAAAAAGAACTTAGCTTAACGAAGGCTCATCATTTGATGCCAGCTTATAGTACAGTAGATTCTGTTTTTATGCGGTTTTGAAAGGGTGCGGTTTTTTTTTTAATTAAAAAATGCATTCGACCTATCGGGAATTGTACATATAAACAAGATTCTAAGCCAGCTAAGCAAAAACTCATCACACATTATATCAAAAAAGCTAACCCTACAAGTATGGAATCGCCTGCATCACCATCCAGATCAGACGTGTACATTTCCTCAAGTGACGGAAGTGATTTTACGCCATCCTAAACGAATGCGCAACATGCGGGTATTGTCTGATTCTATATCTGACGATGTAAATTTATTTTTCGATTCTGACGTTTCTTAAATATAAATATAATTTTCAAAAATACAATTTTTTGTTTATGCGATTTTATTTAATTATTTCAGATTAATGCGGTCTATGGAACGTATCTATAGTTATAATATGGGCCTAGTACTCTTTTTTTATGCGATTTTATTGCATTATTTCAGATTTATGCGGTTCTTAGCACTTTTGAAACGTATCTATAGTTTTACTATAGAACTGGTAGCTTTTTTTATGCTGTTTCTTGCGGAACTTATATATCGCATAAAAACAGAATCTACTGTATATGCTTCTCTTAGCCTTAGATCTCTTCGCTTTTAACCTACATATGTTATGCAATGCATGGTATGTTGTCCCATGGCAAGGAAGGGCTCGAGTTTTATTTGTAGTGAGACCTCAGCCTCTTTAGCCAATGCATAAGGCAACTTATTTTCAGGTATTGACATGAGTTTTGGGACCCATATGAAAATGATGCTATAGTGTACTCCTAATACATTAAGTTTCTCTGTGCACTCAATGACTAGGATGATAAAGTATTGAGTGTAACCAGACCGTTGGTCAGAATGCAAGTCATGGATTAATTTATTTAGTAAAAATACATTTTCATTCAATTCATTAAAGAAGTCAAAAATGCAACATTCTGTCTATACCATCTTAATTCGCAAAGAAGGAGGAAATTTGGAGCACAACAAGGATGATAGATTACCTGGTTTACTATTAAGCTATGGTGAAAAAGAAAATTGTGAAGGGAACTTTGGCTGCCACGTCGCAACTTTTGTACGATTATTTCACGGATTTTCACACACTCGTCCAATCTTTGTTCAATCGGCAACGCAGTGTCATTGGTTAATTTTTTTCATATATGGCCAACACAATCTCAATTTTTTGTAAACACACCTCAAGTGACATCAGCTGATTCTGTCAAATTCGCCAAGAGCCAAATAACGGTCTGCTATATAGACCACCTCCAAAAATCTTTTCACCAAGATAAAAAGCAGAATTTTGCAAAATTTAAAGTGAAAAAGTTAGAATTTAATTTAATTAATTTACTTAATTTTTCAAGCAAGACTGTTGGGAGATCACGGCAGGATACATCAGATGGAAGGTACTTGGAGGACAAAGAATTTTGAACGGTAAATCACCTCATCGAAAGTAGTTTATGAAAACCCACTTCAATAATAATGAGAATCTTCGACGAATTATAACTGTAAACAGCAGATTTGTTAATTTGTATTCACTTCTTCGAGTGACAATTTTTGCAGGGGCTGCACACACTTCAAACCGGATGAAGTAATACATTATTTAAATTAATTATAGGGTATTGAATTATATATTTTGATCAATTTTCATTAATTTAATTCATTCGACAGTATTTTGTATAATCCTTGCTCAACCTTCAACACAACACAAACAGAATTCGTGATTGTTGTATCAGTATAAATACTCCCCATACATATACGGCGAATACTGCTGAAGTGACCGTCGGATAATTCGTGGGAAAGAATTTGTCAGCTGCTTTTTGCTTAAAAATGAAGGTTGCAAGGTACCGTGATATATAGCAGTTCCTTCATGATATTTTCTCACATCACTACATTGTAAATGACAGAAAGTGTCCATTATGCATTCAAAATAAATTTGTTGTCATTATGCGATTATTGTAAATAAATATCTAGAAAGAAGAAGCATTGACATGTTAAATAGTTTCATCTCACATACTTCGGGATGATATTTGGGATAACTATTTTTATTAAATAATACTTAAAATGTGGACGATTTCTCAGGAAACAAATTGGGACGAATTGAGATATATTATTTCGAATGGTGATGGTGTTGATTGTCGAGAGGCCTTGATAAAAATCAAAGATGCAGTCATTGGAAGCAACAAACAGAAGGGTGCCCTCATCTCGCACGAACTGGTTCCTGCCATACTCAGCACTTGCATTGATCAAGATCAAAGCCCAGACCGAAAAATGGATGCACTCGTCATTTTAGGTGATTAAAAAATTAAACAAATTCTTTCAAACCAAATTCCGGAAAACGGTACGCACGTAAAGTGCAAAGCCAGCACGCATTACAGATAGGTGCCTCTGTAATAGTAACGAGACGACGCTGTTGCTTAGTCATGAGGCACTGACTATATTTGTTTAAAACATTTCATTTCTTCGAATTTATTTAAAATCCATTTGGTACTAAATGCTTAGGATTCTAAAACAAATCCATATTTATTTATCGCAGCGAGCCATAAAATACTTGTTTCCCAATACACCAGCCTCACATTATCCCATCGCATCGTTTTACATTGTTATAACACCAGCCGCTCTGTCGAGATATATTCATGTTCTATGTGATATAAATTATATTTATAAAAATTATCTTGTATATTTAATTATATCTACTAATGGCTTGTAAATAATTTGACCTATTTTCACTATAGGTTCCTTGGCGAAAGGTTCAGAGGAGCAGGTTGAAATGCTAGTGAAGCAGTACAATGTTGTACCATATTTGCTAAAAGAAATTGTTTCAAATAATAATAGTAAAAAATGTGTTGAAATATGCTTGAGTACATTAAGGTCAATATTTGAACATCCATGCGCTCCCAAGGAAAACTTTTTAGCCGATTCGGACGTGTTGAAACACTTTTTGCGTAAGTTAATTATTTTAAACAATCGCTTTATCATCTATATGTATTTATTATAATTTTTATTTTTAGGGCTAGCTTCAGCCAGCAGTTCCTTAAAAACTCAAATATGTATAACAAGCATACTTGTGTCCGTGTGTCAGACAAATGAAGATCAACTTCGGCTCTTGCAAGCTGGAACATTGCATATATTATCTCGAATGATTTGCTATGACAATGAGGATATACAAATACCGGCCCTTCGTTGCTTGTCCTGCATGTGCTACACAAATCGATCTGTAGCGGACAATATTTGTGTTATTAGGTACTTCTTTTTTGTTTTTGTCAAACCAATATAACACATGCTAATACGTCTTTCATTGTTCCACAGTTTTCAAGGTAGATCTTTGCCAGATATCCTAAATTCCCTAATGTCGAGACTGTTTTGTCCAGAAATACAGTTGTCTGCGGCTAGATGCCTAACCTATGTTTATAGGTCGGGTACTCTGCCATCAACGGATAACAGGATATCCCAAAAAGCGCTTCCCACCTTAGCCCGCTTATGCGCCGAAAGTTTCGACCATTCAATAAGAGCCTCTGCCTCGGAGACGCTAGCATATCTCATAGAGGTGGTGCTGAATTAAAAAAAAAATGCATTCTTCTAATTAAATTATGGTTTCAATTTAGATTGATTCGGAATTGCAGCGCACGGCGGCCATAACAAATCATCTGCTTAAGTCACTATCCGATTTACTGCAAAGTCGAGATCCCTCAGTTAAACAGTCTGCGCTTTGTTGTTTTGCGTCATTAGGGGCAAATGATGAGGCAATCAGAAAACGATTAATGGATACATATGGTCTAATCAATGCCATATTGAATGGCTTAAAAGATAATAATTCACAGGTATGCAAATTTGCCTCGTAACATATATACACAGCTCACGTATTTTCTCATTATTTTCTATTGTAGGTGAAACTAGCTGGGATTAGATGTCTGCATTCGCTCTCGAGATCTGTTCAGCAATTACGAACAACATTTCAAGTATGAAAGTAAAGCATTTTCTCTAATACATAACAACAAATTTATTATAGGATTACACAATTTGGGAACCACTGATGGGAATATTTGCAACCGAAACCTCTATTGAATATCTGGTTGCTGTAACCTCAACCATTTGCAATCTACTATTAGAATTTTCACCATCCAAGGAACCCGTTATTAATGCTGGCATTATTGACAGATTGTGCCAATACACTACGCATACAGATGCCTTCCTAAGGTTGAATTGTGTATGGGCTTTAATGAACGTGTCATTTCAGTCTGAGTTATACGTTAAAACTGATATTATCAATACTCTTGGAACAAAACGAATATTGGAGCTGTTGAATGATACTGATACCAGGATTGTGATGAAAACATTAGGATTGTTAAGAAATCTTTTGAGTAAAACTTATCATGTTGAAGTAATTATGAGTGTGCATTCGACTCAAGTGCTCGAAGCTATAAATAAGTTACTAGAATCCGAACATTCAGCGGAAGTTAAAGAACAAGCATTATGCATTATTGGTAATATTGCTGCTGAAGCTCAAGATGGAGATTATATCATAATGGATAAGAAAATTATGGGTCACTTAGCTGCCTTTTTGGTATGTTGTACAATCAAAATTTTTTTTAAATAATGTATTTTATTTGCTGTTTCCAGTTCCATACAGAGAAAAAACTTCAAGCAGGCGCACTTTTTGCAATCTATAATCTCGTTCATCGGAAGGACTCGTGGTCAATGGAAAAGTATTCTCGACTAAGTGAATTAAATATTATAAAAAATATTTATGAATTAAATAAGAAAACTATACGAAACAAAGCACAATGTGAAGATTATATAGGCAGAACCTTAAAGCAAATTGTTATACAATGTAAACATTTCTACCCGGAGATTTTGCAGTAATTATTAAACAAAAATATACACAATACTGTACATATGATTAATAATATTATATTATTACAACAATAGTTTTATGTTTTCAAACAGTTTTTCTTGTTGAAATATACTGTAGCGTTTTGAACGTAAGTTGTTTTGATAATTAAAAACGTAAAAATATAACTCAAATTTACATTACAGTATTTTATATGGAGATAAGAACCTTGTAAATTATAGGTCTAACCGAGATTAATAGGGAAATCGTATGTCAGTTCAACTACAGCCATACAAAAATTAAGTGTCTTTAAAGTTTGAATTTACCAAAAAAAAGTCACTACATTACAACCGATGGGGAATGGCATTTTTTGTGGCAAAAAATACATAATTTTCTCAAAATTTTTTCTCTGATTATTGAAAATGCCTCAGTCTCCCTAATAAAGTCTAAAATGTATGGCTAGTAAACATTCATTTGCTTTTCAATTAATGTTAATACCAGAATCAAATTGAAGAAGGAACTACATCGAATAAACCCAAAAACAATGACACAATAAAAAACTACGTATTTGGACCGGCAACACTGAAATACCAAAAATAAACAAAAATTATAAAACATCTGTTTTGAGGAAGAGAATCAAAACAGTTTGAGATGTGTAAATATTAGCTCGAACATTTAATCGACTTTTTATTTGATAAATAATCGTTTCTACGTAGCAGTTACGGGATCATTCTGCCGAGGCTTATACACTACATTTATTAGCACGCCCATTTTTAAAACTTGCTTGTACTCTGAAGATTTGTAGATTTAAAGGAAAATTTTATTTTCAAAGAGCTGTTGTCATGGAAACAAGTAAAAATTCTCGCCTCGCCGCAAGTGTTGCTTGTCAAAGTTGTGATCAAAAAGCGAAGATTCATAAATAAAACAGGAAAGCTGGGCTAGGTTAATACCAAATGGAACGGTATACAAGGAAAAAGTTTTGCGTGAACAAAAAACTAAACGCGCACAAGTGCGCGTGTGTTGGTAAATCATGTCAGTGTGTTGGAAATTTGAAAATAAGTTGCGAGAGAGTATTCATTAATTTATTTTAATACATACAAAAAGTAACAAAATTACACTATTATGACATAAGTAATTATCGATATCGATATCAAAAACAATTAGTATAAATGGTTAAAAAATCAATATCCCTGTTTAAAAAATAATGATCACAGCTTTAACGCTTTATGGTATTTTTTAGTGCTTGTTTAACTGAAGTGAATTTTTAAAGTGATTTTAAGCCTGCATAATTGGACGCTTAAATTCATTAGTTTCATTGGAAATCAGAATTAAACTTGCACTAAAGAGTGGTCCACAGTCTATTGAAATGTATACCATTTTCGGGAGTAATCGATTTTGATGCATCCAAAGTTATCATTACTAACCTTTGGTCATCGCGGTCATCACTTCCCTTATGAAATCGTTATCTCTGGTAAACAAATCGTTTGACGTTTGCTCACTAGAATTTTTAATAATAGTGCATAAAAGACAAATTATGTTGAACGAATTGATATCCTGGGTTTTGAACACATATCTTGGAAAATATTTGGAAAATTTCAATCCACAGCAATTGTCTGTGGCGCTTCTTTCAGGTTTGTTCATAAAAAACTAGTGCGTTCTGAATTTTACAAAAATTTTCGTGGTGCAATTGTGTTTCACTAGGACGCACTTACCTAGAACAATTTCTGTGACGACAAATTTGTGAATTTTTTAACTATGGGTCGCTGAACTGCTAATAATAAAGAGTTAGAAATGAAGCATTGAAAATTTATGAAACGAATTAATTGATAACGAGATATTTAATACAAATGAATGAAATTCACGTATTTGCGTATTTCGTTTAATCGATGTGTTTATGAATAACGGCGCCTCCAATTGCGTGACTATTAAAATCCTGTATTAGTCATCTGACAAATTGCCTGTGAGAGGGGATGTAAACAGTTTCTATTATATTTTTAAAGTGCATATCTTTGGATTGAAAACCTTTTTCTGATATGATTGCAGCGTGTGTAAGCTACCTTTGAACTCTGCATGAGAATATGCGTGCAGTAATTAAAGCTTTAATTGTGTAAGTTTCTAGAAACAAATGTGAACCTTATATGCTGCGTTTATGTCACAATCTTACTTTAGATATGTGTACATGCAGTATTTTCAGATATTTTACTGATAAGATAGAAGCAAGACAACTTTTCTTTAATTTATTGCATTATTTCTTTCTATTAACTTGTATTATTTTCTCAATTTATTTTTTTAAGGCGAAGTCGAATTAGAAAATGTTCCAATTCGAAAAGATGCACTGCGCTCATTCGGTATACCCGTGCAGGCACACTCAGGCAATATTGGCAAGATAAAATTGCAGATACCCGTTCGTCAATTCCGGACAGCGCCGTGGTGTATAATTATTGAACGAGTTTATGGTGTGTTCGGCCCAAAAGACCTCGATGACTGGGACGATGAAAAGGAGAAATTGTCCGAATATGAATATAAAGTTGCTGACCTTGATGCCAAAGAAGCAAAATGGCGCGTGGAGAATGGCTATCAAATTGACAGCTATTATTCAAATTCCTATACAAGTTGGCTGAACTATGGCACCACTTTGGCCACGAAAATTTTAGAGAATCTTGAATTGAAGATAAACGATGTTCATATACGCTATGAGGATGCGCTAAATGTGAAAGGCGTACAAATTGCTGCCGGCATAAAGATCAGCTCGCTCACACTCCAAAGTTGTGACGTCAACTGGCAACCGCGTTCAAGCGCTGCCAGCGATCAAAATGTTTCGTATAAATTGATTGAATTGAATAATCTATCCTTGTATTGGGATCATATGGCGGAGGAAAATAAGTGCTCAAAATTGCTATCGAAAGATTTATTGGAACACATGAATCAGCTGTGCGATGCAAGTAAGCATCATTATCTTTTGCATCCGATAAGTGCACGTGCACATTTCAAGCGCGAGTGTTGCAAGCAGGCTATACGCTCCAAAACCAAGCCCCGTTTAAATTGCGAATTTCAAGTAGAAGAAGTAAAAGTGGCTATTAGTGATGTATGTATACATTAATATAACTTTTTAAATTCATTTATAATTTATACAGTATTACATTTCAGCTTCAATACAAACAAATTGTGAATTGCGTTTATGGGTTGCGTCAAATTAATCGTACTCGTACATACAGACTAATGCGTCCGTCTTGCACAGTCTTCGAGAATGTTGCGCTCTGGTGGAAATACGCTGCCAAATGTCACGGTTTTGTGCATCAAAATAATGAAAGTAAATGGGAGAAATTGAGGGAAAATCTACGATATGTACGAATTTATAAACGGCTATTAATTAATCCAAACGAAAATATTACGGCAGAGGAAACAGACTTCAAGGCGCATATGGAGAAAACGAGAGAGCTACACGAATTACATACCCTTCGTAATGTTTCCCGAACCAATGTTTTTACAACGGAAGTAAATTTAAAAGCGAACTCGATAAATCATGGTAAGGGTATGTTATTCCATTGGTTTCCCAATTGGTGGGGTTGGTATGGCAATTCAGATGTCAGTGTTGTGCCACCGCAAGATGAAGCGTATAAAAATATCGAAAACGACATACTTAACGCATTGGAAGATACAATGGAGAATGATCCCTTCTCGAAGAGAGATGCGATTTTCGGATATTTTAGCTTTATATTGGTTGATGGCCAATTAGTAGTTAGCACAGAAGATCCCATTACTGGACAAACAGCAGTCAGTTTTGAAATGGACTTTCAAAACCTCATATCTTTCATTGAAATGAAGCCTAAATTCAGCTCCTACATAATTGGTATATCATTGGGTTCGGTTTGCCTTAAAGATAAACTGACTAAAAACACAGAATTTCCGTTTTTGATTAAACCACAATTTGATGAGATACCCACTAAGCCAACACCACCCAGTACGGGGTACCAACTTGTTGATTTCAAACGATTATTTGCAAAGGAAGAACAGGTAGATTCTGCACCAGAGCCTTGGTTTCAATTGCGCTATGAAAAAGGGCCGCCAGATATACAGTCGGACATGCGGTTAGTGATCAAATCGCGTAGTTTGGACATCGTGTACAATAAGAACGCATTCGATTGTTTGAAGTCATTTTTTGTGAAGCCGGTGAACGATGTATATTTGAAGTATAAGTTGGCTAAGGGGCATCGTTCTAGACTAAAGTTCCTGCAAAATTGGCAGCAGTATTTAGTGGGAAATGAGGTGAGTATAATTTAATAATGTTTTCATAGAAGTGAACACATTTTATATTTATATTTAATATATTTTACATTTTTCGTTTAAGGATTTCCGCACGACGTGGTCTCTAGAAATCGACATATCTGCCCCGCGTATTATTTTTGCTCATAACCATTTGGAAAAAAACACTGGAGTGGTATTAGTCGATTTTGGGCGATTTGAAATGCTCAAAAATGAATTCCGTAAAAAAGAATCGACCGTTGGACATGAGAGCGCAGCTGCAAGTGAAGTTATCTCAAAGTTGGGAAAAGATAGTGAGGATGAAGACTTCATGACGCCTTGTTCGACACCGCCAGGCTCGGAAATTAGTTTGATCGAATCTCCCACACTTCGACAAAGCTCTGCTTCAATTGTTAATACCGATACCGGTCTAGAAAGTGCCTTTCATAGGAAGATCTACGACAAATACTCTATAAATCTAACAGATATGCAAGTGATTGTCTGTAAAAATCGTGAACGGAATCACGCCTGCTCGAAACATTCGTCAACTTATCATTTACTTGAGAAGTTTAGCATCTGCTTGGAGTTGGAGCGCCGCGTAATTTATACCATCGATCCTGATTATCCATCACTGACTTTATATGGCACTCTTCCCAAGATCGTAGCACATATTAATGAGCAAAAGCTGAATGAGTTCTTTAAAATTCTATATCCTATAATAACTGACAATTTTGTGGCGAGTGAAAATATGAAAAATTACAACGGAAACACATACGCCGAAAGAGCCAGTATAGACTCAGTGGGGGATGTAAGTGGAAATGAAGAAAGCAGGCATGATTCAGAAATGCCGGGTAAATTTCTAAATACCAATCTAATGGTAATACAATTTGTCATTGGGCAAATGACATTAGAAGTTCAATCATTGGAGCGGAGCATTGCTGAGCTGCAAGTAGTGGGTGCGCGTGCAGGCATTACGAAGCGTTCAGAAGATACACACATTAGCATGTCAGTGCATGGTTTGCTATTGGTCGATGCTATACAGAGTTTTGGGCCCGATTTCGAGCTACTGGTGGCAAGTCATCGCCATGTGGGGTGAGTCTGCTAACACATTTAAGCTTTAAATTTTTAAAATAAAAAATAAGTTAACATTATTCAACAGTATGGACAGCATTTCGGGTAGTTTAAAACAAAGTAAACCATGCTCACCCACATCACCAGCTTCTCCTGATCCGACGTGGGACCCAGAACGTTGCACCAGTCCACATACCATAAACCGAGCAATCAGTGCACTAGAGAGTGGTGATTACTTGCAATCATATCGAATTTTCTAAACAATTTTTAAATTCTATTTCGTTTAATTGCATTCCAGGGCGAAAATATTTCGATATGGATTATGACGAAGCACAAGCACTTATAAATATAGACCTAAATTTGATTGACTCAACTGATCAAAGTGATTCACTACAAATTGCGAATATTGCTTTCAACAATTTAGATATTATTGGTGAGATTTTGCAGAAATACAAACTTATATATATATTTGAAAACTCAATTTTCTTTTTTTTCTTTTTTACAGCTAATCAAGAAACTATTGTTGAATTGTTGGGTTTCGCAAAGCGTTTGCACAATGCACACGAAGTTATATTTCGCCGCAACCACGGTCTTGCCTCAGAATCGAATGCGCACAACAATTACAAAAGACATGCCAATGCTTCAACGGTTATACGCACAGAAATATGTTTTGACTTTCATCGTTTAAATATTTTAGTATTACGTAGCATAAATAAAGGCGACTTCTCTGTTGGGCGCAAAGTCGGCACGCTAACTATGAGCGAAGCTAAAATACATGCCACTTTCGGTGAAGATTTTAGCGTGATGGGCTCGCTGGGTGGCGTACAAATCATCGACATCACGCCGGAAGGCATCAATCACCAACGCATTTTCTCCGTTGGTAAGGATCCACTCACCAATGATACGACAGAGTTCTACAAACACGACTTGCTGAACACGCTCACCAATGAGTTGTACAATGATAGCTGTGTCGATACGCAATTAAATGCATTGTCCTTTCAAATTTATTGCCAAAAAGACTCAACACCGAATTTGAAAATACGAATGGCATCCGTATGGTATGTGCACTGTCCACGTTTTATTCAGGAGATTAATATGTGTATATCGCAATTTAAGCACTATCTAAAGTAAGTCGATTTACTTGTTTCAAAAATATAAATGATGTACATATATGTAAAATGAATTTATTAATATTTCAGAAATTTCGCTACATCCATTCGCAATAAAGCCAGCGATATGGCGAAGGGGCTTGTGCATCACATACAGAAAACTAGTGAAACTGAGACTGATGAGTTGCAAACAGCTGGTCAAATATCGTAGGTTTTGCTTTTGATTATATATAAAAAAATTATGTTATAATTCTTTTCTATTTCATTGTCATTTCAGCATCGATATAGTGTTGAATACGCCTGTGTTGGTTTTGCCACGGTCTGGCGATAGCTTAGATGTGCTTGTTGCTAATCTAGGCAAGATTACCGCTTACAATACTCATGAGGCGAATGAGCTATCCATTTCGAAATCGACGGAGAACTTGAATATGTGGGCCAAAGATAACTACTTTATTGACATACGTAATATCAATTTGTTCTCATTGAATACATCGAAGCGCAAGGAGTTGGGTTTTTCGGCATTGCCGAAGGTAAATGAACTGTATGCGTGTAACACAGACGCTGTACCAATACTGCACGATACTGCTATGCTATTCAAGCTAACCAAATGCATCACAAAAACCAGAAAGGAAAATCAGTGGACTTTGCGAACTAAGTTAAATGTATATAAATACAAAATATTAAAGCACGAAATTTTTGCTAAAATTTATCTTTTCCATGCACTCCAAGGTTGAAGGCAGCATCACTGAGTGCCTGCAAGTTTCATTGTCACGTGGTCAATACGAACAAGTGCTCGACACATTAAACTCTTACTCAAAGTGGAAAGGCAATGGCAATCCTGATTCAAACGCTATAATATCCGTCGACCAACCAGACAGTGCACCGAAAGGCAAAGTCAACGAACCCTATGGTTTTGAGGAAACTTTTGAAACAAATTTAACTTTCTCCGTACCAATATTCCAAATACACTTAAAAAATAAGCTCAATAACGCATTGATCGATGTTACATTTCGAGAATTTAATTTTCAGTACAATCAGCTAAATGACATTACCAATTTAGAGGTGTTGTTACGCTCGATTGTCATGGAGGATCTCAAATGTACAATGGATTCTCGGTTTCGGAATATGGTTGATTCAACGTCCACTGAAAAGGAGATCATTTACAAGACTGAAAAATGCTTGTCATGTCCAAATCTTGCGAACATACGTTTGCAACAAAATGAATTATCCCGATCGATGCCGTGTAAACTAAACTTCTCATCAGTCTTGACTACAACACAGACACCTGTGAAAAAAGCTTTAAGCTGTGGTAACACAACGAAAACCGCCGAGGATAAGTTAGTAACTTACAAGTCACAGACTCAAGTAATAATGGACACGAATGGCAGAACAGTTATGGAAACCCAAAGCTTGATCGATTTCAATTGTCTTAATTTAACGGTATCGGTGTGCAGATGGTTTACAATTTTCGATTTCTTTGGTATGGTGTCCTCATACGAAGTGAAGAGTACGGTGCCCACGAAAAGTGAACATAACGACGGTGAGTACAGTGAGTGGAAATATTAGCAGTTATAGAATTTCTTTCAATGCATCTCTATATTTATTGCACTTGAAAATAAATTATTAAGTTCAATTCAACAAAAAATTTCGAATAGTTAATTCACTTTATTCATAACCAATATTCAAGTATATGCTCGTACTATTTCCACTTACAGACGAACCAATTTCTTTGGGCGAATTGAAGGTGTCTGTGCGTTCGTTGAATCTGATATTGGTTCGCAATGAAGTGGAACTCTCAAAGGCTAACATATCACATGCACATTTCAAAATTACGAGTAATAAAGACATTAAATCGGTGGAAGGACGCCTCAAATCTATTTCGTTGTATGATCTAACACACTTCGGCGATTTGTATCGTGAAAAATTTTCGACAGCTGGACCTGAGGCATTAAGCTTTTCATATAAAAGGTAAGTTATTTCATGATGCTGTCGTTGCAAAAGACATGTAATATATATATTGTATATATCCGGTCGGTTTGGTACAGAAGAACAAAGAGCCATTAATAAGAAATTGTTTTTATTAAATAATAAAGGTTAGGTTAAGAAGATAATTATATATATAAAATGGGTACTTTTAACTAGTAGAATGTACGACTATAACATTGATTGTTGTCAGTCGGAATAATTTAGGTATATGATGGCACATTTATCTCCATTTTTAATTCAAAGGATTGAGCTTCAAAAGTTTTATTATAAAATGCAAAAAAAATTAAAACTTCAGTACGCACAAAATATTATTATTTAAACTCAAAAGAGTACTTATGAAAATTCACTTAAAATCATTTCCCTATATTGGAGAAAATAGAGTAAATATTTATACAAAATGCATTTTCTTCAATGCCACACTTACACCAGATCCGTATAAATAGTCATCTGCTTTCTATCTAACTCTATTCTGTTTTACAGTCATTTTGAAGTAATCTTTATGAAATATATTTTATTGTTATATTATATATGTGTTTATGTATGTGTGTTTGAAAAGCATATCATTAATATTGAATTATCATTTTTTTAGACTAAATCCTGATACCAAATCCAATGCACATTCACTGGGAATGAATACAAAACTGCGCATACAAATGTCATCTGTACGCTACATACACACAAAGAGATTTATAATGGAAATTCATTTATTTTTAAAAGATTTGTTGGAACTACAATCGGTAAGTATTTGCAATTTTCTTGTATGAAAGAATGATTTCAAACTATGAATTTTTCACCGATAAAACTAAATTGTTTCAGCCCTAAAATATTAACTATTTTAACATTGTATTCAAATATTCAAGAAGTTTCTTTTAAATAGAGACAAATTTTATATTTAAATAAAGCTTAGAATAATTGACGTTTACACCCTTTTGAGCCGAGCTCCTCCTCCTATTTGTGGCGTGCGTCTTGACGTAGTTCCACAAATGGAGGGACCTACAGTTTTAAGCCAACTCCGAACGCCAGTTATTTTTTTACGAGGAGCTTTTTCATGGCAGAAATAAAATAACAATAATAAGAAAAAATAATAATTTAGATATCGGGCTAAAATTTATTCGATATCGCAAATACCTATGACTACCGCATTCGTATTGTGTCATCGTCGAGCGATATTACGTGTTTACCTTTGCGTCGGATTTTGTTACTTCGTTTCGTTTTACAGCAATTTAGTTATTTAGTCAGAACATTTCGGCTTCTTTTAACAGTGTGAGCAAAACTGAACGTAAATTTTTCCAACATTTTTGTAAATTTAAAATTAAGATCCCCTTGTTGGATCCGCCAAAGGGTTTAACTTCTTCATAAAAGTATTTGTTATCTCTTCTTTTTCAAGCCCGTCATTAAACGCATAAAAATGTCGGAAAGTCAAGCCGATATCAACTGCAAACCGACCAAGATAGGCCTTCGCATTCATGCTGCTTCGCCGATCGTTCTGCTGCCACTCAGTTACAATAGTACTCAGGTCATAGTTGCCGATCTCGGCGAATTTACATTAAAAAATGCTTTCCACTTTGCTAGTGATGCAGCCGTTGTTAGCAAGAGGCAATATGAAAACGGCATGGATGAAATTCTCGATGTGATGCATATCGATTTGGTTAATATGAATCTATTTTCTGGTGAACGCATTTGGAAAACAAATAAAACGCTAAACTATAATCCATGTGAATGTGTGAATATTGGCAATTTCACCATATTAAAGTTGGGCAACAATCTCTTTAAGGAAACATGCCATCTCAAATTGCAAGTGGAACGAAATATAGACGCTGCTGTAAGTCACAATTGTCCGGATATAACGGTAAAGGGTGTACTTTCCAAATTGAATGGAGTTGTAAATTTGCAACAATACAAATTATTACGTGGATTTCTTAGCTACAATTTGGGTGAAATGATTGACGATGTGTATTTTAATTATTCGAAAAATTTCTACGAATCTGTAGATAAATTGAACTCAGCTAGCGAATCTTATAATTCCACGGACGCTTTGGATGTGCCCGCCTGGAATATAATGTCAATCAATTTACAGTTGGAAAATGTTTCCGTATCATTGGTGGAGCAACAGAATTACGATAATGAAACCAAACCGTTAGCTTGCGTAAATTTTATCAAATCATTTCTGCAAATCGACTCATTCAGTGACGGCTCGCAAGATATTGATTTGGTGTCCAGCGAAGTGCTAGTGCTCGATTCACGTCCTGAGCACATATCGAAAAATGTATTCCGTCATATTTTGAAACCGAAACGTGATAATTTTTCGAAAAACGTTGTTCAAGCAGAAATTCACAGTCGAAAGCGCAATAACTCTTCGAAATATACAATATTATTGAATAATATGCGCATTATGGCCATACTGGATTGTTTGGAAAGCATTAAAAAGTTTCTGGAAGAGGAACCAACAATATCTACTTCAGTAACACCATCGTGGCGTAATAAATTGGGAAAGCAAACCTCATCCGCACATGAAACTGAATTGAAAACGGATTCTGAAATCATTTTGAATATTACTGATTCAGAATTGATTTTCCTTGAGAATGTTGAGCTACTTGATACGAATGCAATCATTTTGAAAAATACCACGGTGTTGCAATACAGACCCAATAATAAGATGTGTCCAGTTTCGATTGATGTTAACCACTTGGAGGTCTTCTCGTGTATACTTGGCTCCGAAGAGGAGAGCGCGCTGTCCATCATTGATCCATTCTCATTGAATATAGAATTGAAAAACAACTGCTTTCACATTATCATACACAAACAACTGTCCATACGCCTCTCATACAACGATGTAAAATTGTTTTCGAAAATGCTACAGTCAATACCCAATCAAACGAAGTCATCACAAAAGCTGACTCGTAGTAATTATGCGAACTTTGAAGTGGTCGCACCGTTAATCGCTTTAGGTTTCAAACAAAAGGATTGCTGGGAAGCTATGGAAGTTAGCAACTACAATTTAAATGACGCCGCTCTTTGGCTGTCGCAACAAAAGTATTTGAAAACGGATAAAGTATATTTGGAAGTGCATGACTTGCTCATAAGCGCTAACTGCATATCGATTTGTGTCATTGATGATTGCATGGATGCGGATGTGCCGCTGCTGGAGGTTGCGCTATCACAGCTGACTTTAGCGCAGCGCCTGGGAAATACCACATCACCAGTCGATGAAGGTCGCAGTACACCGCTGTATCAGGAAGGGCGACTGGAGACGATATTTGCCAGTGACTACTATAACCGTCGGTTGAGTGGCTGGGAACCGATGATCGAACAGTGGGAGTGTTCGGCGCATTGGCAGTACTCGAAAAGTAGCTTAATGGTGCCAAAAATGCTGGTGATGCAAGTGAGTAGCAAGCAATTGCTCAAGTTGAATGTAACATCGACGCTCATAGAGCTCTGCGACATTGTGCGCAACAATTGGATAAAAGATTATTATGGACAAGGTAATAGTGCTAGTGCTGGTAACAGCGCCGACTCGCTTACAGGCTTTCGGCGCCGCTCGCCGTTTGTACCTTTCGCGCTAAAGAATCTTACTGGCGAACCGTTGCTTTTTAAAACGCTCTACTCCTCGCCCGGCGGTATTACACGCACCGAGGTTAATCCGCCAGACATCATGTGCGATTGGTTGTCTGTGCAACCCAACGAAATTTTACCATTCGACTTTGGTCCACAAACAAAACTGAGACACATGAACTCGCACAAATTAAATACACATCAGATACTGGTGCAAATTCAAGGCTGGACCTTGATTGGACCCATTTCCATCGATAAAGTGGGTATATTTTTTCGTTATTCCACTTTGGATATGCAATATAAAAAGCGCGCACGTATAGTATTCGACATATCAATGTTCGGATCCGCGCAGAAAATCATCACTATTCGTTCAGCATTGACGGTCGTTAATCGGCTAAATGAAAGAATGTTGCTGAAAATGGAGGGAAAGCATGAAGACAGCGTAGCTTTATCGGTACTTGAACCCACAGAGCAACTAAGTGTGCCGCTACGCCTGGGAGATTCGCTAATTTATTTCAGACCGTATACATCAACAAAATCACCGGATACGTTGATTGAAAGCGCGTCCGAAGGCAAAACCATTTTCGTAAGAAAAAATTCTATTATGCGTAGCAATCGTAGCGATGAACTTGAGTTTAGCACTTGCGGGATATCGTGGACCTCTTGCGTAAAGGAATCGGTAGATGAGCTCTTCTCATGCTACGGGAAGAGTAATGCTGTATTCTATACACTCGTAGAAATACGTAAAGTGAAGTATCCGAATAGAGATGTAAACACGCCAGGCCATACGATTACACTCTTGCCACCTTTAAAATTGAAAAATATGCTTCCTTGTGATCTACTCTTCAAAATTTCCGGTCACATACAAGGCAGAATCAATCCCTCAGAGGTTGTCAATATACACACCATAAATTCCTGCGACTCCACCATACTAAGCATCACTTTGGATAACTACAAGTTATCTGGTCAGCTAAAGATACCAATAGGTCACACCGGAATTGTGGAGCCGAAATTAAAATTGATCGACATTTTAAATCGCGAGCTTTATTTACGCGTTTCAATACAATCCTTCCAAGGCAAAGGTATGGAAATATTTATAAGTGCGCCAATTTGGATTATCAATCGTACTGGGCTACCGCTGGTGTATAGACAAGAGGGAACTAATCGTTTGGGTTCCGGGCAATTCGATGAACACGAACAGGCGCGGATTGTATCACCGTTGCTTTTCTCCTTTTCCGATCAGGAAGGTTCGCCGTCGCTGGAGATACGACTGGGCAATAGTTTTGGGAATAATAATCCGGTAAGATTAATTTTAGTTGTACACATATGGTTTTTTGCTTGTTTATATACGTTGTGCGTTACTTAACACTTTCACTGCCACGCTGTTTATGAGGAGGTGTCATTTCTAGGCCGCGTATACCGTTTTCGGTACACCGCAACCACTTTAATAATTTTTTAGAAATACCTATTGTTCCTGCCTTTTGAGAGATATTATTTTTATAATTATACATATTATTATTATTATTATTATTATTATTATTATTATTATTATTATTTAGTGACTGGTATGAATACCAGAACTAAAATTATGTTTGAGCATTGGCTGCAGAGGCCATTAGCTCTGTGTCGTCTGTGGGTGTCTGGATTATTTGTTATATTGTCATTTCGATAGTTTTAATAAATTTGCTTATTTTTTTCGATGTTTGAGTGACTGGGAATGGCGAGGATGTCGCTTATTTGTTCTGAGTTTAGTATTTCTTTTCTTGCGTTGGCGTGGTTTGGGCATTTGTTGAGGATGTGGTCCAATGTTTGGTTTGTGTTGCAGGTTGTACAGATAGGGTGATTTTCTTTTTTTAAGATATGTTCATGGGTCTGTGTTGTGTGGCCTAGGCGAAGGCGGGAAAAGATTCGGGTTTTAAATCCGTGTATATTTGTTGGGTAGAGTGGAGGGTTTCCATTCTTATTAATATTGGAATAGTGTTCATGTTTGTAGTTTTTTAATGACTGCCGCTGTTTGTGTATGATGCATGTATTTATATGTCGTTTTATATCGAGTCTTTCTGTTTTTGGGCTGATTATAATTGGGGCATTGCAAGCGAATTTCGCTGCATTATCGGCATATGTGTTTCCCTCGATACCTGTGTGTCCTGGGACCCACAGTAGTTTTAGTAATTTACTGTTTTTTATTAGCAAATCCCTTATTTGATTAACAGTTTCCCTTTTGTTGCAAGTGGGATTACTAGCCGCTTGGATGACTGACAAACTGTCGGAGCATATTATGGTTTTCGTCTTTTTCTGGATAGATAACACCATAGCTTCGTGTATTGCCCCTGCTTCTGCCGAGAATATAGAAGAGTAAGGGAACATGGCTTTTAAACTTAAAAATATGCCATCTTCGGATGTTACGCTGAATGCAACATTGTCTTCCGTTCTAGATCCGTCAGTAAAGTCGATTGACCAGCCGTTATTTTTATGGGTATTGACCTTTTCGAGAAAAAGCTGCTTAAATATTGGATTGGTGGTGTTGTCTTTTTTATGTGTATGAACTGTGATATCACATGTGTGAGTGCTTAATTTCCAAGGAGGATTATAATAGCAGAGTGTTTGCGATTTTGTTTCTAAGTTATATCCGCGGGAAACATTAATGATTTTGAGTAGAGCAGGCGTAACGTTGTAACTTCTTTTGGATGGTAGCAGTTTTTTTACGTCATCTTTTATAATTGATGTATATTATTTAAGAAAAGTGTTTTTGGGATAAGTTTGGAGTTGATTTCTTGAATTCGTTCTTCAAGTGTAGGCAAGCCAGATTCAATATGGAGGATTCTTATTGGGGTGGTGCGGAAGGCAAATAGGCTGCTTCTGATAGCTTTGTTGTATATGGGTTTTATGATATTAAGTATAGTTTTGGATGCGGATCCATATAAGAAAAGACCGTTGTCAATTTTGCTTACGATTATTGCTTTAGTGATGTGTATAAGTGTGTTTATGTGAACATACCCTTTGTGTGATAGGTAAGATAGTAAATTGATTCTGGGCTGCAGGTCTTTCTTTAGTTTTAGGAGATGTTTCTTCCAAGAGTAGTTTTTTGTGAATATGAGTCTTAATATGCGGAGTTCTTGGACGTTTTCGATTGGTTGTTGGTTTAGTTTTATTGAGTGGGTGTGATAATCGCATTTGGTTTTTTTGCATATGTGTAGCCTTTTCGTTTTTTCGAGCGAAATTTTTGCCCTTGAAGTTATGGTCCAGTCCTCAATATCTTTCAAAACATCTTCAAGGATTTGATTGGATTCGGAAACATCCTTCGCTTTGCATAGTAGGAAAACGTCGTCGGCGTAAGCACAGTGGTCTACAAGTTTATGTTTTAGAATTATGTTGCTGATTTCGTTAAATGCGATCGAAAAAAGTAAAACCGAGAGTGGTGACCCTTGGGGGATACCGTTCGTTAATGGATGTAGATTGGAATGAATGCCATTTACCTTGACTCGGACTTTTCGGTTTATAAGAAAAGATTTGACGAATTTAAAAATTTTTGGTCCAACTTGCCATTGTCGAATATTAAACTTAAATATTAAACTTAATTAAATTAAATTAAAGAAAATCTGTAAATCAGGTCAGTCCATAAGTTCGTGCGTTTTTTATAGGTGGTTTTAAAATTAATAAAAAAGATGTTTAAAGTATTTATTAATCAATAATATATTTTCCTTCATTATTTACAATGTCTTCCCAACGTTTAGGCAAATTTTTAATATAATTCCCTGCTCAAAAAATTGTTTGTCCTTGAAGCCAAAATACGCTTCGATATCCCTTTTTAGAGCTTCTTTTGAGGAGTAGTTCTTGCTATTCATACGGGATTGAAGTCCATGGAAAAGGTGATAATCACAAGGTGCAATATCCGGAGAGTATGGTGGATGCGACATTAGCTCCCATCCGAGCTCGTTCAAATTGCCTAATGTTTGCCTTGCGGTATGAGGTGAAAGAAAACTTTGCGTCTATTCACTAAGGACGGTCGATTTTTGTTTTGTTTTGTTCATTCAGGTTTGATAGCTGATGGGAATAATAATCAGCAGTTATCATCTGGTTTGGTTTCAGAAGTTCATAACAAATAATACTGGCCATATCCCACCAAATAGACAGGAGAAGGCCATCTCTAGGGGTCGGTTCTGGTGTTTCATCTTTATCTAACAATTGGCGTTTGCGAACAGGATTATTATAAAGGACCCATTTTTCAGCACCAGTAACGATACGGTTCAAAAACTTTCAACTTTCATTTTCAAACCGTTGCAGCAGCTGAGAACACACATTCACTCTCTGCTGAAGGTTGTCGACGGAAAGTCTATGCGGAACCCATTTTCCCAGCTTGAAAACCTTTCCCAACTGAATCAGGTGCCTGTGAACTGTTCCATGCGATGAATTTAACCTCTGAGTTATCATATCAACTGCCAAATTTGGCTCAGCTTCCACGAGTTCGAGCAAGGCGTCGGAGTTAAAGACTTCAGGACGACCAGCGCTCGGGGCATCCTCCTCGTCGCAGTTACCACTTCGGAATTTTGAAAAGCACTTTTGTCCGTGAACAGTGTTTATTTCTGCAGCAGCAGTTGTTGCATTTTTACCACTTTTATTAAAAAATACAAAATATGCCTCTTATACGTGTTCGAAGATTCCATTCTATTTTTTAACAACACGTGCTTCTATCCGCGATTAAAATCACTTGTTGAATGCACAATACATCCAAGAAAATATAAATAGTTCCCTTATCTTCCACGAATAATTTTTTGTATGCAAAAATCGTACAAAAGTGAAATTATGAGTAAAATACTCACGAACTTATGGACTGACCTGATATCACTACGTCACATAAAAAATGTTTCCCGATATTAAATTTTAGGTGACAATACTTTAAATTCAAAAATTCAGCTTGGTGTGCAAATTCTGTTTAGCGTGTATCGAAAACGGTAAGTGACAGGGAACGTGTTAAATGCCAAAATAGTTAGTATAGCAGATCTGAGGTCGGGCCCTTACACACCCTTATTCATATATATGTAGTACTTATGGATAGTCTTTGGTATTTTGTACATACAAAACAGACTATCTGGATCTAAGATAGGTTTGAGCAAAGACTATAAAATAAGAATACCCGACATAAATGATTGGCAGATCAGAGTCATATCTGATGATAGAGGTCACCATATTTATACTGACGGTTCAAAGATGGATAATGACACTGGATCGCGAGTGTAGTCGGAACAATTATTCTTAAATTTCTCCTTAGACTCCCAGACCGGTGTAGTGCCTTCCAAGCTGAGATCTACGCTTTAGACAAAGCAGCAAAATTGATAAGACTAATACACTTACCTCCGGCAAACCTTACCATTTTTGTTGATAGTCAAGCAGCAATCAAGGTACTGTTCTCAGCGCGCAACAATTCAAGATATGTTAAGGAATGCAGGAGGGCGCTCTCGCTTATTCAACAACACAATACCATACTTTGTTGGGACGCCGGCCACTCTGGAGGGAAATTAAAGAGCAGATGAGTGTGCAAGGAAAGGCTCTGAGCTTGACCTTCAGCGAGTGGCAGAGAACATAAGCATTCCTCTAAACGAACAGTACGCTGTGATTGACTTGAGCGAAATTGCGGGAACAAATAAAAGGTCGTATCTGACTAAATGCAGGATCTCTGGCAGGTCTCAAGCGCTCTGACCTAAACTGAATCTTAAAAGGACAAAATGTCTGCTTGGACTCAACAGATCAACTTCCAGCGTCCTCACAGTTGTTATAACGGGTCACTGCACTATTGGCAGCCTAGCCAGTAGAATGGGTCATAACGACTTCTGCAGGAGTTGCGGAGATGAAGAAAAAATTGAGTCGGTACAACAACTCCTCTGCAAAGAATCCGTGGCAAATATCTTGGTGATTACATTTTTGCAGACCTGGGAAATTTTTCAAAATGTCTCATTGGAGGGAGTGTCCTGTCTAAGACAATCAACCTGGTTAACCTAACCTATGCGGTACATGCAGGGTGGCACAAAATTAACCACCCTATTTGAAGATTTAGAATTTCTACAAATAGTGTCGTACGTTAATCATATTTAACACTTGTGAAGTAAAAAGCTGCAGCATACAAAGATGCAAGTAAATAAAGATTTCCGTCACTCAAAGTAATTTTTTTATTTTGTAAAAATTAATGATGAATTTTGTGTCACCTTGTATATATAAATTAAACTAACCTTTTTACCATTCTACTAAATATTTTTAATTTTTCTCATTTCTTGATGACATTTGATTTAATTTGTTTAAATTAGGCTTATTTGAAGAATTAATATAATTAATATAAATATTTATTTATTTAATAATTTATTTCTTTGGCAGTGGTGTAAAAGCTTTAATATACACAAAGAGACTTTCCAGCGACAGTTACGTGCTGAAAGGTATAAGGGCTGCTATGCCATTGGCATAAATATACGTAGAGGTCGCGGCTTATATTCATGGACTACTTTTGTGATTCTCTCGCCTCGCTATCAGCTTTACAATAAATCAACAAGAAAGTTGGAGTTTTCACAAAAGTGTGATATCAAAAAACCGGTATGTCGAGTTTATATTTCAATCAATTCCACTCAATATTTTCAGTGATGTTTTATTTTCCTATTAGGATTCAACAAACGCTGAGCATATAATATCAGCATTGCCTGGATGTAATTTCCCCTTCCACTGGCCGAATTACGAACAGGAGCCACTGCTGTGCGTACGCATAAGCGATGTCAGTTTTTGTCATTGGTCACATGGCATACCCATCAACGAAGTACATTCCATATATATAAATGTTCGCAATGATTTGGGTGAAATGTTCTTTTTGCGTTTGGAAGTGATCTCCAAGGGTGCCTCATACTTCTTTTTGTTCAGTGATGCGCACACTTTACCACCACCTATACGTATTGACAATTACTCAGAAATTATGATACATTTCTATCAGTATGGTTGTAAGCCACATTGGCGTTCAACAGTGCGACCACAATCATCGCTTGCTTACGCTTTAGACGACCCCCTGGGCGCACATATGCTACAAATTGAGGCTCCTGGTGGAAATACCATTGAGTTTCCTCTTAACAAAATGGAAAGTTCCAGTAGTATTACCTATGCTAATTTCATTTATATAGTCTTCAAGGAGACATTCGCCTATACGGAAAGTGAAATGTCACAGCTGGGCGTTGAAGGACAGCAACTTGTTTTGGCTGTACGCGATAAGAAAGTCATTGTGGCACATAAGTGCACAGGCGATCGCTCACAGCTCTGGTTAATGAACTCATTTGGTCAGTTAGAGCACGAGGGCTCTTCGCCACCAACGGAATTTGGTAAAAGCATGGAATCAAATAGCTTTCGTATGGTGTTGGATGTGGAAAAGGCGCTTAATCCGAATGATTATACAAACTTAGTCATAAGGCCGCCAAATAAACAACGTGTGACCACACAGAGATGGCGTTTCGATAATGGACGATTAATGTGCCATACGAATATGTGTGTGCAGGCAAGTGTAAATTTAGTTATTTATTTATTTATTAGTAATATAACTATAAATATGTAGTAAGATTACAATTAAAGGGCGCTAGCGGCAAGAGTCATCGGCCTAAGTGTAAATTAGAAATTGGCTCAGTGCAATATATTCAAATCCAAATGCGATACTGATCCCGTAAACTCTGAAATTAGTTTTGCATTTTTTTTCGAATCGGTCTGCTTTTTAGGATTGGCTAACACTTTTTAAATATTATTAAATATATTATATTAGTTTGGGGGAAAAGAAATCCATTATTTTCTCAGTAGATGGCTGTAGTGATCGACATTTTGTAAAGTATCGATCACAATATAAAGTTTATGCTCGTTGTCAAGGTGACATTTCACAGTAAAAAAAACGTTTGCTGTTTTTTGTTTGTTCCATTCAGTTGTGAATTCCAGGGTGTTAACAATCATCATCAGCAAATCATCTAAACCTTTAAGATAAACATACTGGATTTTTTTCAAATGTGAATGTAACATAATTAACAAATAAATATTTTCTTTTAAGGTACGAAACGGTGTGTTCGGTTTACGTCCTGGCTCGGAAGTAGTTCTTGGCCGCATACAATCGAGTTCACGTGCCGCTAGCTGTGATAATGTACCGTTTGAGCAAAGCATTGAAATTCAGAAATTACGTCCTGGTTCAGGCCATTTGGAGGTTTTAAGCAAAATGGATGGGCCTATACGCACGATTCAAATACACGATGTAAAAATTAAACCAGAAGAAGCGACGCTAACACCAGATCCAAATTGGAGTCACGCGTCAATCACCAATCGTATGGCTGTGGATGAACACAAAAGCAACATTTTCGACGAATTTTCGGTGAGCACTTTTCGCCGATACGTACCGCTAATTGAAATACCGTTAACGTGAGTTTTCTTTTGCATTGAATTTAATTTTTTCCTCTACCTGTTTTTATTAGCTGAAAGTGGATCTATCGAAGGGCTTGGGCATTTCTATTATAACTCGGCAACCTTGCGAAGAACTCGCCTTCATTACCTTAGAATCCATTAAAATAGATGTACATTCAACGCGTTTTATCAAATCACTGGAATTCAAAGTGGCTGACTTACAAATCGACAATCAATTATTGGATACTTCGTGTCCAGTTTTGCTGCATACAGTGCGCACAAGCGATGATGAGCCCAGTAGCGCATTAATTTTGAAAACGAAACTCTTGCCCAGTCCCAATAAAAATGCAATCATATTTGAATATTTAACATTCGACATCAATCCTTTTGTGCTGCTACTGGAGGAACGTGTGATCTTAAAGGCTGCCTACTTCTTCGGTCTGGGCAAATTGGATAAATACAAAACAAACAGGGAATATGATCATGCGCAACAGAAGATCGAAGAGCTTTCACTTTCAATGAATCCACGCAGATTTTACTTTGAATCGCTAAACATTGGATCCAGTCAGGTAATTACAAGAAGAAGGTTCAAGTTTCGAATATAGACACGGCGACCAGATAAGAACGATACGAAAATAAATTTAAATAAAAAGAACAACAGTGTGAGATATCAAATTGATGTTGGCTGAAGCGACATTTGCCATTTTGTATGGTTAAATAAATAAAACATGTACGGCGTTATTCCAGCAATACCGTCTCGAATGTTGGCCTTGAAAAACTTGGTTCATACCGAGCAGCATTGGCGGTAACGATGTCTCCTTTCATTCCCTCTACACTCGGTTCTACGTAACCAGAAGAACCCTGATTTATATCCGGCCAAGGACTGTCACTTCAGCAGCATTCCCCGTATATTTATGACGTAATGTTTACAAAAACAACAACAACGGACTCTCTTTTTTCATTTCGATGGTGCTGTCGTGCCATAAATCGCAACAAATAGTCAATTTTTGTAGATGCATTAATGCTTGGTCGAACAATGTATGGATTGTGTTCACTCCAAAAATGGACCTCGTCCGATGACGAAATACTTGCTGTGTAGTTATGACTGAACCAGAATTTCGATATCATGTTTTCACAATTTCCACACGTTCGACCAGCGTCAAGTAATCCATGATGAAATGTCAAACCTTAACTTAGACAGCTGCTAAACCATAACAGTTAGAAAAACTATCATTACTATCTGGTCACTCTGCCGTCTACTTTAACTGATTAAATATTTAAAAATGTATCTATTCAATTGTATTTAAACACAGGTTCGCCTCTCCGTCTTTACGGCGCCTAAATTAACGCCAGAACTATTTGAAACGAAAAAGGCGCTTGGCTTAACTTTGGTTAAATTCGAGGACGCACTCATAGAATTCGATAAGTTCTGCGATAAACATCATTTTGAGCCTTTAGAGGTGTATCTAAAAGCAATCAAAAGTCACTACGTTAATCAAATCAAAAGGCATGCTGCTGCAATATTGGGCAGTGTAGACTTCCTTGGCAATCCGCTTGGCTTTGCCAATGATCTCTCCGAGGGCGTTTCTGGTCTAATATTTGAGGGATCTGTAAAGAGTCTGGTTAAAAATGTCACACATGGAATTTCCAATTCAACAGCAAAGCTAACCGAGACCTTATCGGATAGTTTGGGACGTGTTATGCTCGATGAGCATGACAATGAAACACGGCAGCGGATGCTTGAAATTCAATCGAATACATCAGGGAATCACTTGGCAGCGGGTCTTAAGGGTTTTGGGTTCGGTTTACTTGGTGGCGTTACGAGTATTGTGCGGCACACCTACACGGGCGTCCAATCCGATGGTTTTCCTGGCCTGTTGAGCGGTCTAGGTAAAGGACTTGTGGGCACAGTTACAAAACCCATAATCGGTGTACTGGATTTGGCGTCGGAAACAGCGAGTGCAGTGCGTGAGACCAGCAAAACTTCAGGTCGTATGTTGCCCGATCGCAAACGTTTGCCACGTTGTGTCACTGGTGCGCCTGGTGGACTACTGCCGGCATACTCATATCGGCAGGCTAAAGGACAGCAATATTTGTATATAATAAATCGCAGAAATTTTGCAGAGAAACTCATGTCTTATGAACCGAACTTGTGCAATGACAAAGATGCGAAATTGCGATTGCTAATCACCACCGAATTTATACGCATATTTTCACGTTGCGAAGATGATCCTGCTATTATGTTTGAGTGTCATTTAAGTGAGGTGCTCTCCTGCCATCCATTGACGACAAATGTTACAAATTCTGCGGCGCCGGGAGGTAGCAAAAATATTCCTAGTTTTTATATCGAGATTTCAACAAATCTGCCAAAGATTACACGACCGCGGGTCAAATGTCAAACTGAGGAGGTGGCGGAACGTGCAGCACGTTGTGTAAGTATACGACTAATAGTGATCTTTATTTATTGAAAAATGTCAATATCTTTATAAAGTTTATTGTACCATGTGCTGTATGTACCCTAAATCTTTCGAAGAGCTTTTTCTTAGCTACCGGATAATTTCACAGAATGGTGAAGCTTAAGATTTCTGCCACCAGATCTAGGTCATATAGGTAGGTAGGCAGGTAACTCTGGGTAGGTAACCCAATACAGAATTCTGCCTTCAAGCAATTTCAGCGCCGGGCTCTGACTTTCAACCAAATCCGAAAATGTAATTACAATTAGGACCACGAAACAGGCTGTTTCGACAGGGTGGAACCATAGGGAAAGTGTTTTTCGATTTGTGGGTTTGCGGGGGCACGTGAATTGTTGGTCAGTGTCGTGCGGGATACCTTCACACGCCGGACGTAAATTGAGTATGACTGAGTGAATTCCAAAACGTACTTGTGCCAGGTTGACGCGAGTCTTACGATATAATTGAAATTCTTCGTCTGCAATAGGTGGGGGTGGACTCCAATACTAACATTATGAGGTTAGAGTTCATTAAGGCTGTAAGGAACTTTCGGTGAATGTCGTTTCGTTACAGAGTAAATTGGCTGCTAGTTTAGGTTAGGTTAAGTGGCCGTCATCCGACACACTTAGGCATCAGTAGTATCATTGCGATCCCACTGCAGCTCGTCCTTACACTCCTGAACCTTCTCTGAACCAACATGTGGATTTGATAAATTTTGTTAATTTCGGCAACCGTATTTGAGATACCTCTTCAATGCTGTCAAGAAAGGCGAATCCGAGCGGGGAGAGCCTTTTTCGGTATAGAGTAATACATTTACACAGGAGGTCTTCCCCAGTTTCCTCTTCTTCAATATCTTGACAGGTTCGACAAAAGTCATTATGTGGTAGCTCCAGTCTGTTTGCATGCCTTTCAATTAGACACTGCCCTGTTAGTACCCCTGTCTCCTAAGTTTCAAAGTACCAAAAATGGAACCACCACGTTCCCCGGAGCTCACTAGAGTACACTTCGAAATCGCAGGCATCTGCCCAGCACTTATTTTGAGAGTAGTTGGGTCTATTTACGTAGGTCGAATTTATATACGATCCACAATAGTATTTGCCGACAAATATGTTTTACCATCCCATCTTAATTTCAGTCTTTGTAGGGACAGTAATCAGCCGAGCAGAGATGGCTTTCATATCAAAGTACAGACTACCCGGGTGCATGCTCTAGTTGTGAATCTCAGTCTGGAGGTCGAGAGCGATAGATTTTAGCGTTTTCTCAAAGTGTTCCGATCTTAGAGTATAAATGTATAGGTAGAGCAGAGTATAAATCAAATATGTTTCTCCTCATCGACGCCTTCAAAAAACACAACCTGCTGCACGAAATATGAACTCGTTTGCGAGGCAAAATGGTCCAGTAACTTCCAAAATATATTTTATAAATTAGTTTGTGAAGTATAAATTTAATAATAATAACAATGCGACTCCCTTACTTATGAGAGATGCCACCCTATATCTTTTATAATGTTACGAAATGTTATAATGTTATGCGAAATTAATATTTTTCAATTTTTTACAGATCAACTATGCTAAAAGTGTGTTTGATGAGCGCGAACAATCTGTGACAAACGAATAACTGCGGTTTAACCCTGTTAGTTGATATACATTTAGAATGCTGTAGTTTTACGTGTTGTTACTGATGTGTTATTTAATGTATATATGTATGTATCTCGTAATTTATAATGATGGAAAAGTATTTCAGTTTTGTATATAACTAGCAAACCCGGCTCGCTTCGCTGGGCACACTAAAATAGAAATGATATGGTTTAGAACAGAAAATATATGGTTTTCATATTATTTATTTCTTTATTCTTTATTCAAGCGTTTTGGCATAAACAATATTTTTGTTTTTCTTTTTGTTTTTGAGTAAATATATAATGTTGTTGGCTTCCCAACACGTGAACAGCCAACGTATAGTTGACCATGGGTGAATATTGGTTCTCCTAAATTCATCCCGCATATTTCTAAAGTTTGCCCTTGTGATTTATTGATAGATATTGCAAATGCTAAACGAATGGGCAGTTGCAAACGCTTGAATTCAAATGGCAATTCAGGTGGAATCATTGGAATTCTTGGTATTAGAACGTCTTCATTCTTGAATTTGCCAATTAAAATAGTTGCTTGGATAACATTATTCATCAATCGTTTGACTACTTCATTTTGTTCTTGACGTTCTTCTGATGTCGCGTTATTCCGGGCATTTCTCATGCGCCTATTATTATTTGTCGAACGACCAATATGATTACGTGATTGTCTTGGCATTTGTACTGTAATAAACATGATTGTAATTATGGTATTCTGAGATTTTAAAACATGTTTTTTTTTTCAATTTTGTGGATTATATTTCCGATGCATATGTGTTTAAAAGCCCAAGTCCACATGGTCAGGATTATTTTATTTTGTTGTGATTTTCTTAAATCATCTCTTTTCTTCTGATAATTGTTGACAATTTGCATGATAAGATTATTAATTTTTTCATCAAAGTTACGCATTTTTCGTGCTCTTCTTTTGCATCCTTTAAAAATTTCTTTTGTTATTTCATTTTTTTTACCATTTTTTTCACTCATGGTGTATCGTAGCTTATCGCATATGAACCGAAAAAATAAATCCACAAAACATAATTTCATTTGAACATTCGGATTGCACATTAAATTCTCAAATTTCGTTCCAAAATCCACTATTCCAAATTCCAAAAAAATTCACAAAAAATATTTACACTTTGCACTTACGTCTTCTCCTTATGGCGTCCAAATCAGAAAGAAATATTGACACATTGTAACTCACACTGTCAATTTGACAGTTCAGTTGCGCCCCAAGCGTTAAAAAAGTAAACGACATTATGGCTGGTTCAAGAAAACGCTGTACGCGTTGCCGGTGTTTCGAATTACAACCAAACTTTACGAAACCCATGTTCAATATTTACTTAACAATGTGTGTAAGTTTGGTTTAATTCAGTGCAAAGACACGGCGGGTCCACGTTGTGGCATATATTTCGAGACCCTAGTCATCAATAGGTATGAGAATTACCCCGTATTAAAGCACTTATCAACAGCTTTCATTTGATACCCATATTATACATATACAACCAAAGGTCCACATTTTGACCTATATCTCGAGACCCCAGTCACGGAGCGGCATGAAAAATACTCTGTACTAAAGCATTCACCAACAGCTTCCATTTGATATCCATATTGTACAAACACATCCTAGGGTTACCCTGATCCACGTTTTGGCCTATATCTCGAGACCCTAGTCACGAAACGGTATGAAAAATACTCTATACTATAGAAAACAGCTTCCATTTGCTACCCATATTGTACAAACACATCCTAGGGTTACCCTGATCCACGTTTTGGCCTATATCTCGAGACCCTAGTCACGAAACGGTATGAAAAATACTCTATACTATAGAAATCATCAACAGCTTCCATTTGCTACCCATATTGTACAAACACATCCTAGGGTTACCCGGGTCTACGTTTTGGCCTATTTCTCGAGACCCTGGTATCCGATTCTTAAAATTTTGGTTAAAATCGGTTGAGCCATTCTCCGTAAAGTTCATCACAACGCGAAAAAGGGCTGAATTTTTATATATATGGATGTATGGTGGGCATTCTATAATAAATTCGACTGGATTTTTTGAAACATGAATTGAAAAATTAAATTTCCCTTTTATACATTTATTGCAGAATAAACAAATGAAATTATCGCCGAAGGTTCAAAACAAGAAACAAGCAATCAAGATACATACATATATGGCCATTAAAATAGATACCCCCACGTTAATGCGAAATAGGCAATTTTTTTAGATTAATAGCAAATATTAAATTGCATGTGGTTTTTATTCATAGATTCATATACCAAATGTAAATAACTATTCAAGGATCTTTTAAAACTTAAACTGGTGACAATAGTAACAAAAAGGAAATTTTCATGAGGCCATTAAAATAGGTACGAAACAGAAATAGATACGATACAAAAAGAACTTAGTGATTTTATTAAACATGCTGTTAAAATTATCGAATTTTAATTAATAACCGCTGTGGCCACCTTAATTGTCAATTACTTTTTGTGTTCAATTTGGCATAGAATTGATAATCCTCCTGCAGGTGTCTGCGGGAGTCGAGTACCATATTTCTTTGATTTTTCGCAATAAATCTTTATTTTTTAATGTTTCCTTCCCAATTCGCTTCTTTAAATCTCCCCAAAGTTTTTCAAGGTCGGTTTTTTAGGGTGGACTGGTCAATCCATAATGTCAACATTATTTTATAAAAACCATTCATGTACTAACATTGGGGAGCGTTTTGGGTCATCATCTTGTATAGAAAGCCACCGAAGAGCCTTATTCTAATCAACAAATGGTAGCATCACTTCTTGAAGTATGTCCATTAAAAAAAATTGTCCATTTTATTGGCTAAACAAAGCAAGGGCGGCGCTCGGGCGAATGCATACAGTATGAGCGAGTTCGCAAATCTCCAGGCGCTCTAAATAGCAAATATTCAGCTCATGTGTGAAACCAGTATTGTTGTACGGAAGTGAAACATTACTGGTCTCTAACACCATCACACAGAGACTACAATCTTTCGTCAACAAAGGCCTCCGCATCTTCTGTAGAATATGCTGGCCGAACACCATCAGCAACGACGCGCTGTGGAAATCAACGAATGAGGAACTCATCCTGTGGCCACCATACGCTTAGAAAACCACCAGCTGGCATCACGAGAACGACACTGGACTGGAGCCTGCAAGGGAGCACAGGTCGCGGTCGGCCAAAGAATACTCGGTGAAGGTCGATGTTGCGCGAGCTAGTAGATGCCGACATCACATGGGACGGCGCAAAAATAACAGCCCAGAACCAAGTACCTTGGATGAGTCTTGTCGAGGCCCTATTCTCCTGAGCCGAGTGAACAATGAAAAAAATTGGTTATGAGGTGAATAGCTCCTACTCCATACCAAGAGAAGCATCCCCAAATCATTATGCTGCCGCCACAGTGCTTGACTGTTTTTTTCGTGTATCGTGAGGAGAACTCTTGTCCTTTAGGACGTATGCCATTTCGCCCAGCATCATATCCAAATAAATTTTTTTTTTGTTTCACCGCTCCAAAGTATGTCATACCACTTTTTCGTACCCTCTGATCCACACCATGTCTTGTCCTCTTGAGCAAAACTGATTATCTTCGTTAAATTTGCTGGTTTAAATAGTAGAGCTTTACGAGTTATTCTGTCTGTTCAGGTTGTACAATCGAAGCTGTATATTTCTTGCTGATACTACGTTGTTGATTTCAGCTGCAATGGCCTTTTTGCCACCACGTCGTTCTGAGAATTTTTTGGGCTTAAGGGCATTTGCAACAAAATTTTTGGACCATCCAAGTGGCCCAGCGATAAATTTTCCCCAATTTTATTTGTTTTCGAAGATTAGCCAACAAGCCTCGCTCCTTAACTACGCAATGCTCCGCACGACCCATCTTTGAATGAAATTTATATTAGTTATTAAACGAACCATATAATTCGCTGCCTACGTTACATTCAATATTTTTCACTTAATTAGTGGCCGTTTAGTGGCCATGCAAAATTACACTTTCTGAAAATAACCGAATCTGTGCAATCAACAACGAAACTCGATATAACGGTCAATAATAGCCTCAATTTTTTCCCGAGCGGCACAATGAAATATAGCGTATCTATTTTAATGACCAAATGTGTATTTCTGTATTTTTTTTACTCTAAGCAATTCTAATGATGTATGTATGTAAATACCAGTTAATGTTATTTTGAATTAAAGTTTTTCTTATATAGAATTTTACATGAGTAAAAACTCTCGCATTTTGAAATATGTGAGATGTTTCCCCCGAAGTGACGTCCATAAAAATGAATCAAATTTTGAAATATGTTCATGCAGAATGACCATCACATGGATTGGGTCATCAAGTAGGCGACAAGGCTGAATGTGTATACCTGCCTAAGAGTTATCTTTATTTAGATATATTTTTAAAGTAAATTCTAGTCATTGCGGCGGCAATTGATATTTCCCAAGAATTTAAATAATTCGAATTTATACGTCTATGACTCATATTTATATAAGTCAAAACTTCCTCATGATGCAATCATTTCGTAGAAATGTATGTGCACATCCCGGTAGAATTTCAAAAAATCCCAATATTCGTTGTTAGTCGATTGCAACTCAACTGATGGATGGTAAGAGATTTGGATGCCTCAAAAGAGATAAATAAATTAAATGACTATAACACTATATGGTTTATGTTTATTAAATTTTTAGTAATAAGATGCCATAAGTCATGGAAACTTTAGGAAATATTTTGAAATTCTATAAACTAAAGACATACACTTTTATAATGTTTTATGAAAAACACATAAACGGTTACAGCGTCAATATGAGTTATTCTGGTTTTTCTTTAATTTCACTCACTACAGACTTCCGAATGTTTGTCCCAAGCGTTAACCTAGTAATACCATGGAAATACCAATTTAACAAATAAAATCTATAGTTGAATGAATATCACATATTAACGCACCTGGCAATCCCTACTACAGTACCACTGATTGCCACAGCCAGCGCAAACAAAGCGTGCTTCATGCATCTTGCACTCTTGGCATAATTGTAGATCATTGTTGTGCACATCGCGCATGGTTTTATGCGTAGATTTTACATAACCGGACATATCGTAGTAACTATTGTGCTGGGAATTCTAAAAAAAGAAAAATAAAAAAATTATTAAATTTTGTTATTAGCGTCTAGGATATGAAAATGCATAGAGTTGATTAATTTATATAGATATTTTGAAATATGTATATAATTAGGAGTCTTATATTTAAAGATATAATGTATTTACCACATCTAGTGCCGTTCTTAGAAGTCCTGATTTTGAATTCTGAATTTTTTGTGGGTACCGATTAACGCAATTCACCGGCGTTATGGAAATTTCATTGCAACTGCCATCGTTCTGTAGACGATAGTAACTTTTTTGGCTTTCTGTGTTAAATTTAAAACCTTGTGTGGCTGGCGCACTGGGCTTAACATGTAAGGGGCTGTTGTTACGCGACGTTGTACTAAGTAATTTCTCTAACGTTGGTGTATAATTTGATCCATTGCAATTATATGACGTCTCCATTAGCAGACTGTTGGCATCAATACACTGAGGTACCTTAACAGAATGTATATATAGGGATTAATCTGAAATATAATCCAAAAACATGCAACTCACATCAGGCGGGGTACTCAGAGCTCTCACGCTGTAACTAGAGTCGTTTGCTTTAATACGCTTTCCAACTCGTGGAAAAACAACGGGATTTTGCTGCCGGAAATCCGCAACCATACTCTTAACATCTATGAATGGGCCCTGTCTACCTACTTTTGACTTCAATTTCTGTTCCAAATACTGATACTTTTGCAGTTCTGGGCTATTATCATTAAACACCGTGTGGTGAATAGGTGATGAATTGATTTTCCCATCATTAATGTCATAGTTAGCCATTTCGGCACGCTGTAGGATGTTGCTCGATATTAAAATGCTATAAAGGGTAAAGTTAAAAATTAATTTATACAATATTTCAGTAATTTAAATTGTATGTGAACAGACTTTTGTAAACGATTCGTATTGTTGCGCTCCTTTTGTAAATCTTCCGTTTTCATACTGGCACGATTTTCAATAAGCTGATGAGTGGTAGAAAGACCAATATTGGCTGACGTCGACGTCGATGCCGACGACTGGGGCTCCGATAAATATGATTCTAATTCTTTCAATACTTGTAAATTATATTTATGCTCTTCAAATTTTCTGTCTTTTATTCCCAATACATGCTTCGCTCGTGATAATCTTGCCAGCATCTCTTCCTTAACTCTTTTTAAATTCAACAACCGATTCCATTCAGTTTCTTTTGTTTGCAATATATCATTCAGAGTTTGTATATCCAACATCAATCGTGTCATACTTTCGTCGATTGCATCTGATGTAGAACTTTTGTGTTTTACATGACTTGCAACAACTTCATCGTACTTCGGAAACATTTCATTGATTTCTCTGTACAAATGTGTTGAAGTTGGCCGCTCTGGTTGATGTCTCTTATTTGCATTGCCATTTTTTTCTGGAGTAGGTGTTGGGGAATGAGCTCTTTTCAAACAATTTTTATCGTTTGAGTCTATTGCGGATTCCTGAAAGAGAATATATTAACATGGATATTTTGTGTTAAAAAATATATATATATATATTATATTTACTTCAATAGCAGGAGTTTCAACCAATACTTTTGGCTCTTCCACTAACTCTTTTGGCTTTTCCAACTTTTCATCTTTTGGCTTCTCTTTAATTTCTTCTTCCTGCACTTTTTTATATTCTTCTTTGCTCTTAATGGGCGAACTATACTCAACATCGGATTCATCAAGGTCAATTGTTTCCGATAAATTATTCGTTACTTTATCTTCTTTGCAGGTATCAGATGAATTATATTCCTTTTCACGCGGAAGAGATACTTCTATGGGTGATTCCTTTTTCCTCAAGCACAGCAAATATTCTTTGCTTTTTTCACGTTTCGCTTTTCCATAGAGCCTGGTTATCGAAAAAATTTATGTATAATAGTCTTTCTAAGTTCATAAATTTTTTTTCATGTCCAAGCACGAAAACCAGAATATGCATACCATTTAAGTGATCTCGACTTGTATTTAGTGCATAATTTTCTTCTAAACGGCAGCCTTTGTTCCCTCTTAACAGATCTCTGCCTCGGGGGACTGTTGTACAATCGATCAGATTTTCCGGGCTTTCTGTTAGGCTGCGAACTGATAGCGGCGTTCATAAGTTCATCATCATCCTCTTCGGTGTACTCATCACTGCTTATAAGATTCTCCGAATCATCGTATATATCGAGACTTGACATTTTGAGAAGCCTAACAAAAATTAGTGAAATAGTATTACTCCTTAACTATATACATATAATTTATTAATAAAATAAACTGTTTACACTACGAAACAACTATTATCAAGCAAACAATAAGAACAGCGACCCTAATTCACGCTAGTCAATGAGACTTCCGTCCGTAGCCGGCTTTACTGGTAAAACATTTGGCAATGAATTATGTTCTCGCTATTTGTCTTTTCTTCATCAAATTAATAACAAAATACTCACAAACGTTTCCCAATTATGTTGAGATAATTTTTCAAGGATTTTCCACGCCAACACTATATTTTAGCATCAAATTTACTCCCATTAATAAAATCTGTAATCTAAATTAGATGACATAGCGATGACAGTTACAATCCAACAAAACCGATAACTGTTTATAAGGGTTGCCTCAGTTTATATTTATTAAGTCGTAAATGTTATCAATTTAATTTGAATTTAAATGGCTTCATACAATCATCGTTATATAAAATATACTATGTCAAACTTAGTCAGAGAAATACTGGCCCAACTGGCGTTGTGTGCAAAAATCTAGAACTTTCCTTACAATAGTAAAGTAATAGTAACTTTTCTTATTTTATACATATGCCCCTACAAATTCATAAAATTTTACATATCACAAGCTTAGAGTGAAAAGTTGCTTAGTAAACTTAAATAAAAATAAAACTAACGAATCGGTTCCTAAAATATATAACAACCTGTTCATTTCCAATTGTTTATATTCGGTACTAAGTCCAAAATACTCACAGAATATGTGATAGGTCCCAAAGAATATAGAAAATTTTCATCATTTTGTGGAAATCTATTTGCTTTCATTAGATATGTTGCAAACAAGTACTTAAATAAAATTACTTGGAAAGATTTTTCTTCATTCTATAGGTAGGTGAAATGGTTGAAGTGCCAGTCTGGCACTCCCCAAGTAGCACTGAACCGCCATTCTGATATAAAATTTGAAAAACTGGGCTTAGTAACATTTCTCTAGAAGCTGCTATACTCATATTATTATTTTCCAAAATACACATACCTTTTAAAATATAGAGGAGCTACTGCCATTTCAATTCGGTTACTTGCTTAGAACTGGCAACACTTATTTGAACGATTATTTGGATTAAAATACAACTCTGTAAACCTCTTAATCATTTTGAAGATTACGACTTTCGAACAACACCTATTTGTCATTGCTAGATTGGTCACTTAATTTTGTATGTAATTTGTTTAAACATTGAAATAAGTTATAAATTTATTTTGAAATGACATCGTATGTACGAGCAATGTACGATTTCTCCGGTGAGCCGGGTTCGTCGGAGATTTCAATAAACGTTGGTGAAGTCCTAGCTGTTACTCGAACGGATGTCGGCGAAGGTTGGTGGGAAGGAAAGAACAGCAAAGGAAAGGTTGGCCTCTTCCCAGCAGCATATGTGGAGGTGCTGTCAGCCGCTGAGGCGCAGAAACTCAATAATCAAGCTAACACCAATATTCCCGCCGCAGTGCCTGCGAATACTGCAAACTCAACCACGGCTGCCACTACGGACACAATACATCGGTATGATCAAAACGCTGACGAATATGACGATTGGGAAGACGACTGGGATGATGATAACGATACTTATTCCGAAATAGGACCCAGTGGTGCGGCAAAGCCTGCTACTAATCAAGCTGCTTACGCCACTACACTCACACATTCCGCTAGTAACTATGACCATAAAAATCTGCCCGCAGCACCCATGGATGACACTATGTCATTAGCTTCAACAGCCGCACCGAACAACACAGCTACTTTAAAGAAGTCTGGTATGTTCGGCAAAAGCTCCGATTCATATATACTAGGCTTGGGGAATAAAGAGAAACTATCTGATCACGAGATTGTACATATAACGAGTATAGATAATTTCTTTTATTGGCAAAGTAATCATCAGTCGTATACTGTAATTGTGGCCAGCCCTAAAAAGGAGTCTAAATTTAAAGGAATGAAAACTTTTATTGCATACCAGTTAACGCCAAGTTTCAATAATATATCTGTAAGTTCTATACGCAACAATAACAGCACGAAAAATGTATTAACAAAGTGTTACTGATTAAATTTTTCGTTTCAGGTATCAAGACGATATAAACATTTTGATTGGTTACACGAACGTTTGGTGGAAAAGTTTTGCCTCATTCCCATTCCACCGTTGCCAGACAAGCAAATTTCTGGCAGATATGAAGAGCAATTCGTGGAGCATCGACGTGTTCAGTTACAAGAGTTTGTGGACTGGGTGTGCCGTCATCCAGTAATGTCACAGTGTGAAGTATGGCATCATTTTTTGACTTGCAATGATGATAAAATGTGGAAATCAGGCAAAAGGAAAGCCGAACGAGACACATACGTGGATGTCACTTATTGTTGGGCTATATCACCGCCTGAGAAGACATTGTTGCCTTCACTTGTAGACGCTCAAATGGAGAGTTGTTCACTGTTCACGCATGCGATGGATGCTTCAGTTCGAAACCTTTTGGCATTGTCCAACGAAACAGCGAAACGGTATCAAACACAATGTAAAAAAGAATTCCAACGTATTGGTGATGGTATGTCAGATCTAGCGAAGGCTTTGAACATTGATGAGCGTCGAGCACCTTCAAAAACAACGCCGTTATCGGAAAGCGTGGGACGCGTTGGTGGTATTTTCATAGGCATTGGACAACTATTCGGTGATCAGCCAAAATTAGACTGGATACCATTTTCCGATCGTTTGCATATATACAGGTAAAATATATTGCATGTTACAATACAGCTATGAAAATAGTAAACAAAAGTGAGACCCTTAAAGTTATACAGAGACATAGTATTTGCTTCTAAAAGCTTATCTACCTTTGTAACTTATCTTTTCAACTGTTTAATTCACTTATCAATCTTTTTTATACCTATATTAGTATAAATATACATACATATTTTCTTGAACTTCTATGCTACCTGATTACCCATTTCTTTTCTCTTTCAGAGGTGTCCTCAACAGCTTCCCTGATATCCTTTCAACGCATAAAGGAGCAATGCAAAAGCGCAAAGAATGTGAACGTTTGACCGCTGAGCAAAAGATGAGCAATGCCCAAATGGCCGAGGTAAATCGTCGTACCGATGTTATTTCCTACGCTGTAATGGCTGAAATGTCGCATTTTAAACAAGAGCGTGATACACATCTGAAACAAGCGCTAAAATCATTTATTGAGGAACAAATTAAGTTTTATTCCAACGTAGTTAATAGACTGCAAGAAGCACACCGTCAGTTTGACTAATTTGCTAATCGCTGTTCCCTGAGCCCTAGCCGCTTTGTACTGCTTTAGATCACCATGAAACCAACAATAGAAACACAGCACAACATATATCCAAAACAAGTCTCATATCTTCATTAAATTCTAATTGCAACGGCGAAAACTTAAGTGCCCCAGCTGCAAAGAGTCAAATTTTAGTACTATTTTCTGTGAAGAATGATCTGCAAGTATGCTTGCATGTATTGTTGAGGCATTATTAACGTAATTATTAAAAATAATCTATTTTCTATTCATATAGCAGGGTTTATTATGTAATGCAAATAAAAGTTGCATGAAATTTTATATAAAAAGTGATCATGTTGGCATATCCATAACAGTAGTGCAATCATTTGATGTACAGTTATTTATAGTCATTTAATTTTACGTGCATTTACGACTTGGGTACTTTGGTTTTCGATCGGCTCAATTAACTGTATTTGTTTCATTTATAGTATTTTATATATTGTGAATATTATCTAATTGGAGCGTATTAAAGTGTTAAATATTAGATATTTTATATGCAAATATACAAGTTTACAGAAAATATAACGGGTTGGCTTACAATTAACTGTTAATTATGTTGTTGTTGTGACAGCATAAAAATTCTCTATAAATGTTTGGGGAATTGTGCTGAAGTAACAGTTCTTGGACGGATAAAAATTCGGCTCGCTCCGGTAACGTGTAACCGCTTGTGTGTGTAGGGCTTTCCAAACAGAATTGTTATTTTGATATTCAAAGAAAAATGTTATTTTTTAATACAATATAAATGATCGGATGTTTATTTCATTATAAAGAGTAAGGTATGCCGTTAATAGTGGAAAATAACATCAGGCAAATGCCCAACACGGCCACGCTTACAGGACAATATCCTTTTCATGAAAATTTTCATAACCGAATTGCAAGGTGGATGCCCTATGTCCTCGATAGCCTCACGAATTCCATCTTTGAATCGAGCTTGGGCTTTTTGCGCAGACCTTCTTTTCACGTGGCCCCAAAGAAAAAAAGTTACAAGGTGTTAAATCACAAGATCTTGGTGTCAAACTGTGATCACCTCTTCGAGAGATAACACGGTCCGAAAACTTTTCCCGCAAAAGATCAATGGTTTCGTTGCTTGTGTGGCACGTAGCGCCGTCTTGTTGAAAATAAACGTTGTCCAGATCAATACCATCCGATTCCGGCCATAGAAAATCGTTAATCATCTCTCGATAGCGCAATCCATTCCAAAATAACACCTATTATTGGAAGACCCTTTACATACATACTTGCTTATACTAGAGAATGTTAATAGAATGAGTCGCACAAATGTTAAATGATTTTTTTCTGTGTTCTAAATAGTAGATCCACTGTAAGAGATTCACCATTTATAAAGAAGCGCTAGCGCTTATGAATGAAGTAGTTTTTGTTGTGTTGTATAGTAGAACGGCTTGGCAACGAAGTGGCCATCGCGCTGCACATGCTACTTTTGCGTCTATGAATGTATTTTGTTTTGTAAGTACAATACAACATTTTTGATTTCGGCAAGTGGAAGACAAAAGCATGTGAAAGAAAGAAGGGATTGCTGGGGTCGTGCTTATATGTATGCATGTGTACACATTGTAAAGGGTGAACACATTGGAGGTATTTTTTCCAATAGTGCTTTTTTGGCAGATCACGCGTAAATACTGTCAAACTAAATATGATACATAAAGGACTTACACCTCAACAACGTTTACAAATCATACAATTGTATTACGAAAATCGACATTCTGTGAAAAGTGTTCATCGCGCGCTCAGGTTAGCCTATGGTGTTATGGCGGTTCAGCGATGAAGCCCATTTTCTGCTTAATGGCTATGTCAATAAGCAGTGTTTCCGTATTTTGACTAAAGAGTAACCCGAAGCCATTACATCCATTGAAAACAACCGTTTGGTTCGGTCTATGGGCCGGAGGAATCACCAGCCTATATTTCTTCAAAAATTAGGCTGACGCCAATGTAACAATGAATGGCGCGCGCTATCGCACCGTGATAAACGACTTTTTGTTACCGGAAATTGAAGTCCGTGATCTCCACAACATTTGGCCTCCCTTGCCATACAGCCCGTGAAACAATGGATTGACTGCGACCTCGTTTCGGTGAGCAATTTATCTCTCGTCTCGGGCCAGTGGATCGGCCACAAAGATCATATGGTATCACACCTTTAGACTTTTACTTGTGAGGGTATGTAAAGTCGAAATGCTTTGTGGATAAACCAGCTTCGATTGAGACATTGGAAGCCAACATTACTAAAGGTATTCACGAGGTACCCATCGAAGTCCTCCAGCAAGTCATACAAAATTGGTGTATACGAAAGTCCGAATTACGCGCAGCTTGGCCAACATTTGAAAGGGATTATCTTAAAAAATGTATGTCATGAATAGTTCATCACAAAAATAATAAAGATTGTCCAAACAATTTGAATTTTCGTTGTTTTATTTCAACTGAATTGATCACCCTTTATATGCATGCATTTATGTATGTATGTACATAGTTACATATGAATAAATTTGTTTTTTTAGGGAGGAATTGTTTTTAGTTGGGAAGACAAAAAAGGTATAGTGTACATATGTATGTACAGTGCCTCATATAAGTATTTTGCATGTGAAGGCGATTGAGGTAGTAGTCTGGTCAAATAGTCATTTTAGATAGATATTTTTTAGGAATTTTGTTTTAAAGAAAATAAAATGTGATCGTTTTGATTTCATAGTATGTTATTATTGACATCAAATAGTATACAAAAACCATTTTTTTACATATTTTTTTGTAGTAGGGCGGCACCAAAGTAAGCGTCTTAAAAAAAGTTAGGTGGCTTGTCAACAGGATTTTGGTTCTTCAGGACATCTGAATATACCTGTTTTTTCAAAAGTCCGCCATTTTGTTATTTTTAAAAAAAAATGTCCCATTGTAGCACCTGCCAGAATGACAAGGCTACAGAATAATAATTAGTTTATCTTTTTCGTTTCAGACTAGCTTAGGTACATCTTTAAATGTTTGCGATTTTTTTATTCATTTATAAACTGTTTCACAAATTAATAAAATTAAAGATTAATACTACATAAATAGTTCAGCAAAACTTGAAAATAATTGTTAGTTTTCATATAAACTTATCAAGAGGTAAAAAAGTCAGAAATCATTGCTTACAAAAGTATTTTGCTTTTGACTAGGAGCGGTGTATAAATATACCAGTATGTACAAGCTATTTAGTATTTCGCATCATAAATATTATTTTTGAAAACTCGCGTGCTAACCGGCGCTAACTGGACACACCAAGTGAAGCCAAGTCCTTCTCCACCTGATCTTTACAACGCAGAGGAGGCCTTCCTCTTGAACGCTCTTATAAAATATCGGAGAGTTCCTTCCCAATTCTGACTGCGCTGCTGGTGTTGAGCAACGTCATCTTGTCCACTGGAGTGAACGACAGTACTTGGCGACGAAGTCTTTCTCCCACAACAAATCCGGCACCGAATTTGCGCTCCTTTACATAGCAGCTGTAGAAGACGTCGCAAGGTCCTATGGTTTTCTTGCCTTGCCCCATCCATCGCATCTCTTGGATGGCAGTGATGTCAGCCTTTACTCTCACGAGGACATCAACCAGCCGGGCAGACGCACCTTCCCCATTAAGGGACTGGACATTCCAGGTGCATGCCCTCTAATCGTATTTCTTATTTCGTTTGCAGGGGTCGTCATCAGTGTTGGAAGTGCTCATCCGAGGATTTGTTGCTATTTTCATTGGGGGGGCTTTTTAAGTGGCGGGTCCCAAACCCAGCGCACAACCAGCTATCCTGGAATGCTTCGCCTTCTCACGTTAGCTCACTCCCGAACGGGTGTTCGGAAGCTACCTAGAGGATACGTGGGCTAATCCCGGATGTTGTGAGCTGCTTGAACCATATGCAGAAGATTCGTCCTGGCCACTCCCAAGTGAATGGCGATCAGTAACTTCAGTAACTTTCCCCACTTGCGTGGACTTCTACACATGGAACCATCCTCCTTTGTTTAATAAACTGTAATTTCGCACGGATGAGAGATTTACAAGGTTTGCTCTGTAACTATGGTAAAATACAGAAATTTTGAGGGGAAATCGGTAGCCGAATCTCCAAGTGACGTGGCAACCGAATTCTGCGCGATCATTTAAGACATATTCACACACACATAACGAAGCAACACGAATGAAGGTTGTGCTGATTTGTTTTCGTATGTAACTAACACAATCTTATTGCCAACCGAAATCTGCACGATAATTTCACACGTATTTACACACTCAGTCGTTGTTCAGACGGCAGCAAGATTGTGTCATTGGTTGAATTTTTCGTATATCACCAACACAATCTCAGTTTGTTTTGTAAACATATCCCAAGTGACTCCAGCTGATTCTGTAAAATTCCCTCAGAACCGAATAATGGTCCAAAATATTTTTTTTTGTTCCTTGACATACTCATTGCTTTGTTTTTTTTTTCCTTTTTTTAATTTTTTTTTAAATATTTTTTCAAGGTATTTTTTTTTTATATTTTTGTTTTTTACCTAACATACAACCCCAAAACATGACAGAACCTCCGCCGTTCTTAACATTGGTTTTAAGATTTTTAATTCGCTGCTTTTCATTTCACTCCGATTTACCATACGACGACCTTCCGACCCTAAAATATTATTGTAAATTAGCTTTTGTCACTAAAACACTTTTTATTTTATGGGTGCTGGCAAATAAAAGTCGCTTTCTTCATTTACTTTTCTGTAACCAGCGCTTCCCACGCAACGCGGCCTGGACGTAGCTACTCCTGAGTACTCTGCACACTATATAACGAATACTTGGGTGTGAAGTTTTATCGGTAGTTTTGGGGCTAATATTGGGGATTTTCGCGATTTTATTTTAATACATGGCGGCCGCCGTAGCCGAATGGGTTGGTGCGTGATTACCATTCGGAATTCACAGAGAGAAAACCAAAATTAATAAAAACATTTTTCTAATGGCGGTCGCCCCTCGGCAGGCAATGGCAAACCTCCGAGTGTATTTCTGCCATGAAAAGGCTCCTCATAAAAATATCTGCTGTTCGGAGTCGGCTTGAAACTGTAGGTCCATTTGTGGAACCACAAAAATCACAAATAGGAGGAGGAGCTCGGCCAAATACCCAAAAAAGGGTGTACGCGCCAATTATATATATGGCGTTCTTCCCGTACTTTCAGCAAATGTGGTCGGCCAAGTGTTAAATTTTCTAAATTACCCCATTCTTTACACCGCTTTTTACGATTTCTATCATTTGGTGACATGCATGGTGACGCTGCAGAACTGCAAAGTGTCCGAACAGAAAACTGTCAAACTTTCTACTAAAACTTGGAAGGAACCCCATGGCGTCAGCATATGACCACCATAAGGCTCATTGGGGACCCAATGTGCCTGTATTGCTTGGAGGAGGCGGATAGCACTGAACACTTTATTTGGGAGTGTCCTGCCTTTGCTAGAGCAAGGCTACGAGCTTTGGGTTCCGATGTTGTCAGAATGAGTAATATTCGTTCTCTAAAACTGGAAGATATTTATAGATTTACCAAAGAATCTGGAAAGTTCTCACAGGACTAACTACCTCTGTGTCTGTCTCTATTCTTTCCTATCTCTTTCTCTGATACTTTTCTCCTTTCCTCCTTGACTATCAACCCTCTTTCCAGAGCTCTAAATACAATGGGCTTTTTAGGCTGAGTGTTTTAGGAGCCACCGAATCTCTTGATGCTCCTTGACTCGACCAATTCAAATTTCATTCACTACATCGTTTTAAATAATTTATTTTTCAGCTCCAGTTAATTCTTTACCCTGTAACATTTTCGATATATACAGTATCACAATTATAAACGAAATGAACTCAAATATAACAAATATAATATTAAATCAAGTTAGCCCTTAGTTCGGCGAAAAATAATTAATCAAACTTGTTATAGAGACGCTTTCAAAAGCAATCAGCAAAATTCTACAGTGCGCCTAGAATTTTATTGCCGCGCACGTATTCTGTTATAATTACTTAACGGTACAATTTCTTTAGGAAATGCGCAATAATTAGAATACGAAATTTGAAACTTGTACAAAGGACTATGCAAAATAAAGGATGTTTTTTTTAGAGGTTAGGTTTTCAAGATAAAATAAAACATATATAATTTAATGTTATGGCCAAGAATTTAGCTTTATTATAAAGATAAGGGTTTGCCATTATGTTTTAAAAATGATTTCGGGCAAGTGGCCGCCGCGGCTGGCTCGAATAAATTCCAGCCGAGAGGCCCAATTTTCGACCACTTTTTGCAGCAATTGGGGCCGTATGTCAGCAATAACGCGCCGAATATTCTCTTCCAAGACGTCACTCGTCTCGGGCTTATCTGCGTAGACAAGCGACTTCACATAGCCCCACAAGAAATAGTCCAGCGGTGTTATATCGCACGATCTGGGAGGCCACGCCACAGGTCCACGGCGCGAGATAATGCGTTCACCAAAAGTTTCCTTCAATAAATCGATTGTTGCGTTGGCTGTATGGCATGTAGCGCCGTCTTGTTGGAACCAAAGGTCGTCCACATCAACATCGTCCAATTCAGGCACGAAAAAGTCATTAATCATGGCTCTATAGCGCTCTCCATTGACTGTAACATTATGGCCGGCTTCATTTTTAAAGAAATATGGACCAATGATTCCCTCTGCCCATAGAGCACACCAAACAGTGACTTTTTGAGGATGTAACGGCGTCTCAGCAATGGCTTGTGGATTATGTTCGCTTCAAATGCGACAATTTTGCTCCATGGTTAATCGAATTAGTGACTCTGATGGACGATTATGTCGACCGAATATTGGACGCAGCGCGCGATGCGTCGCGCGAACCGAACCATTATTTTTGTAATAAATTTGCACGATTTGCAAACGTTGTTCAGGTGTAAGTCTATTCATTATGAAATGGCAAACCAAACCGAGCATAAATCAAGTGACAGCTGTCAAAAAGACCATCTACGAAAAAAGTAGTGCCAACTTGAAAACCTAACCTCTAAAAAAAACACCCTTTATTATGTGAACCACTGTACGAGTATATACTCGTACATACATGTGTGAAGTGTGTTCTTTGAAAGAAATTTGCTCACTTTTAGGAATGTGAAGTGCATTGATAAAACGGTAAGACTCAATAAATTGTATGAACTTATTTTTATTATTTCAAAAATAAAAGCAATATTAAAAAATTGTCAGAGATAGTTGCAATTCCATACTAATCTGAACTTTCAAACAAATTGCGCTCTCTCCTTGAAGGTTTTCGAGTAAACGAAAGCGATCTGTCCGAATTTGAGCTTTTTCTTCTTCTTAATTGGCGCTATAACCGCTTACGCGATTTTGGCCGAGTTTAACAAAGCGCGCCAGTCGTTTCTTTCTCGTGCTAACCGGCGCCAGTTGGACACACCAAGTGAAGCCAAGTCCTTCTCCACCTGATCTTTCCAACGCAGAGGAGGCCGCCCTCTTCCTCTGCTACCACCAGCTGGTACCGCATCGAATACTTTCAAAGCCGGAGCGTTTGTATCCATTCGGACGACATGACCCAGCCAACGTAGCCCCTGGATCTTAATTCGCTGCGCTATGTCTATGTCGTCGTAAAGCTCATACAGCTCATCGTTCCATCGTCCGCGATATTCGCCGTTTCCAACGTGCAAAGGTCCAAAAATCTTACGCAGAATCTTTCTCTCGAACACTCCAAGCGTCGCTTCATCGGATGTTGTCATCGTCCAAGCTTCTGCGCCATACGTGAGGACGGGCATGATGAGAGTCTTGTAGAGTGTTAGTTTTGTTCGTCGAGAGAGGACTTTACTGCTCAGTTGCCTACTTAGTCCAAAGTAGCACTTGTTGGCAAGAGAGATTCTACGTTGGATTTCAAGGCTGACAAGGCGAATTTGAGCTAACTTGCACAAATTACAAACTTGTACAACATATTTGCTGCGCACAGATTTTTAATGCTGCAATTAGCGGTGCCGTAGCCATAACGCCATAGCCGTAACTATAACCATAACCAAAGCCGCAACACCACAGCATTTGTCGATTAGTCATGCCGTAACCATAAACGGGTGATACTGGAGTAGAATTAATGAAAACATTTGCAACACGGATAATTTTCCCTAAGTCAATTAATTTTTGTCGTTCATTTCTAATATTAAATTTTTTATCGCAAATATCAAAATGAATATAAAGTATTTCACAGCTACTTACGGTTGCGGGGGAAAACCAAAATTCAGTAGAAACATACGGCTACGGTTATGGCTATGGTGTTATGGTGCGACACCTATAATCGTTTACAGTGATGCCCATATGTTTGATCAGAACAGTTGATTGCTATGGTTATGGTTGTGGCTAAGTTACAGTACCACTAATTACATCTTGAGTGGGTTTTTGAACGAATAGGACCATTTTTTTATTATATTCTTAAATCTGTTAATTATAGTTGCTCTCAAAACAAATGGATGAAGTGCATGCAAGTGAAAAATATTCCATTTATTGAAAATTAAAACTCTGATACATATATTACTGGATTGGATTCCAAGAGAAAAATGTCATGTTCAAGCTGACGTAGTTCTTTTTCCAAATTTGACTTTCTCAACCGCTTTGAGATGGTATCCGTATACAACGAGCCGGATTGATAAGCTTTAAATACGTTATTGAAATGCTGTTTAAGGCCCTGCGAATAAGAATAAGTTTTATAGATTTAAACACAATGGTTTAAAAATACAAACTAAATTAATTTCCAAAGCACATTTTTATAAAAAAATTCTATCGATTTTTAGCCTAAATATGTACATTGGTATTCATGTACATATATGTATGTATATTTTTCGACATCATGATCTTCTTACCTTTAGAATGTTATCCCTTTCCTCAGACGGTAGTTGACGGATATTAACTTCATTGAATTTGCATCGCTCTGCTAACTGAATTTGTTCGGATTTGCATTTCTCAAGCGTAGGCCGCAAAGCTCTCTTACGTACACGCAAATAGCAAGGCACCTTACCGAAGTCGCCAGAACACACATACTTCGGAACAAGCCCTGAATTTTCCAATCGACGGGGTGTGCCTGTGTGAAAATCAATATATTGCGGCGGGTGCCATTTTGCTGGCGCACCCTTTATGCAATTGGCATTCTTTTTTATAAAATTTACTTTTTTCTTTTCCTTATCGCGCTTCTCTTTCTTTAGATCTTCCAATCGTGGTACTGGTAATATCGGTTCATCACGTTTGGGACAGGTGTGGTCGCGTTTACGCTGCCACTTGACGCCACCATTTTTGCGCAAAAATTCGCACGGCTCTCGTAGTGGAGTCTCACTGTAACCCATTGTCTTATGTTCGCTCTTTTGTGAGCCTGTTAGTAATTGCTTACCATCCGGCAATTTTATCACGGCATCAATTTTTTTCTTTTTACTTGCCTTAGGCCTTGAAGTGAAGCTGCTGTGCAATAGTTGATAATAATCGGATTTGTTTTCCAAATCATTGATATTCTCATTGTGGCGCGTTATATAGACCAGCGACATAATGAATCCGATGTTCTTTTTTAAAGATTTGTTTTAAAAGAGTCTTCTTCGAGCTGGTTTATTATACTCTGTAGATTCGCGTGATCTTTAGCGTTACAAGGAAAGCGATAATTTTCTGTGTGTTTATATGGGATTTTCAAAAATATACAATGACACAAATAAATTTACTCCCTAAATATTGGATTTGAAACTTTCAGTTAATTTGATACCAAAGAGCTAAGAGTTGGAAATGTATGATTTTGAAAGCGTTGTTAGGGCTTGTAAATAAATTCGTTGTTTGAAACAAAATAATAGACATACTACGTCACTTAGTTACATAAAACTATTGGAAACGCACCCTTACACATAAACAGACTATTCTGATTATTGGTGGCGTTGTACAAATGGATCTATAAAAAACCCCGCCACCAGTTTTGCCTAGCGTGTTTGTCTGTCCATTTGTTTTGAGCAATGGTCACAAATCGTTTTCTCAGAAACTAAATGAGGTTTCGCAATGAAACTTGGTAAGCTTATTACGCTTTATCCAGGCTAAATTAATAATAATAATTAATTATAAGTATAATTAATAATTAAATGGGACTCCAAACTGCGGATCAAAACTATGTAAAATTGATTTTAAGCAAAAATTTAGTTTTTAATTAATTTTGTAAGCTGAGCGTGGTCAAGCGCAATAAACCGCTATTTTCAGGTTCTATATTAGTAAATCGCACATAATTAAAATACAGTTTTTGAATAGTTTTTATTGATTCGGAGCGCGTTAAGTTTGCTATCGATTCCATATAATACAATTTTTTGTCATTCACATTTTACGACAACTAATAGCTTATTTTCCAAGCGATTTCAACAAATAAGTACAGCATTAATCCTTATCCAATTAAATACCTTAAATACATTGTTGTTTTAATATAGATCTATGTATATGGCTCTTTACAGCATATAATTAAAAATAATATTTTTCAAGATATTACATCAGTAATTAGTAATTGAGGTCTACCGGAAAAATTGCGTTAGCTGTTGCGAAATCCGGCATTGCCGCTACTCTTTTGAAAGGAGGCCGAACCGCACACTCTACAATCAAGCTGCCGCTGAAAATCGCAACCGATGATGATAACAGCGTCTGTAGTGTTTCTAAACAGAGCAATACAGGAAAATTGATGCGTGTCTGCTCATTAATAGCCTGAGGCGAAGCTACCATGTCAAACAAGACGTCTGTGGAAGCACTGGATAGGACAATGTGCGATTTGCGCAACAAAAAGTCACCTATGGGTGGATGTACAATTCTGTTCTCAGGAGATTTCCGTCAAATCCTACCAGTTGTGACTCGAGGAACACGTGCTGACGAAATAAATGCTTCGCTAAAAAGATCCCACCTTTGGTCGCATGTCAATAAATTAGAGCTTAAAACTAATATGAGGGTTTCGTCATCTTCAGCTAAAAGTTGGCAATGGAGAATTAACACAAAGTGAGGGACGGATTAACCCAGAAAACCTTTTTTGTGTTTTGATAGACAACATCCAAGGGTTAGTCAACAATGTCTATCCTAACATGAATAACATAAGTTATAAGACAATATCTTGGTTTAAAGAAAGAGCTATTCTGTCACCAACTAACGAACAAGTAGATAAAGTAAATAACTTGATTATTTCAAAGATTGATGCGCCGACGAAAATATACTACTCGGTCGATACTGTTCTCGATTTGGAAGAAGCTGTTCATTTTCCTACAGAATTTCTAAATTCTTTGAACCCGTCTGGACTCCCTCCTCACAAAACGGAGCTGAAAATAGGTTGTCCTGTTATTTTATTAAGAAACCTAAATCCACCTAAACTTTGCAATGGCACGCGTTTGCTGGTAAAATCACTGAAAACATTCATAATAGAGTGAACAATACTCACAGGATGTGGTACCGGAGAAGATGTATTGATTCCCCGAATCCCTCTGATACCATCGGATCTACCATTCCAATTTAAACGCTTACAACTTCCGGTAAAGACATTTTTTGCAATGCCCATTAATAAATCTCAGGGTCAAACCTTCAACGTTGCAGGCTTAGATTTGAGCGTTGACTGTTTTTCACATGGCCAACTGTATGTCGCTCTTTCAAGAGTAACCTCTAGAGAAAACATGTTTGTATTGTCTAATGACAAGAAAGCTATGAACGTTGTATATAAAGATATTCTGTAATATATTAATTGTTGTAAAAATAAAATAAATACAATACATATGTAAAAATGCAAAAAGTAAATATGTAAAAGTGTAGGGTATGAATTTAGATATTCCAAAGATAGCAGGAAATCTTCATGCTATAAAGAAAGGGGAACTCCCTAGCTGACTTCCAGTGAAAGCTTGGTGACACTATGTTTGTGTCATCGGTACAAAAATGAGTTTCGAACAAAGAGCTAATATCAAATTTCGTTTTAAAATTGGTAAAAGGTTTACCGAAACATTTGAATTGATGAAATGCCTAAAATCAGTAATCACCGAAAACTCCATCGAAATTATTCGTAAATTTAGCAAAAATGAAGCGACATCATCGTTCAAATTCATAAAATCGGAGTTGAATATCCCAAAAACATCGATTTATCGCATTTTAACTGATAATTTGGGCTTACGAAAAGTCCCAGTGCACTTTTCATTCCACACAAGTTAACTGAGGACCAAAAAATGCTCAACATTCGAAAGACCTCATTAAAGAGACGAGAAAAGACGAGAACTTCCTTTGCAACTGGTGATGAAACGTGGTGTTTCCAACATGAATCTGAAGCTAAGCGTCAAAGTGCCAAATGGAAGGCCCCAGACAAGTCACCAGCCAAAAAATCGCGTTTGGAGAAATATTAAATCAAGTCGATGCTCATTTGTATTTACGATTCCAAGGGAATTGTCCACAAGGAGTTCGTGCCAACGGGCCAAACCGTCAATGCAATTTTCTATCTTGGCGTTTTGAAGCATTTGTTGCATCGCATTCGTCGAATTCGCCCTGAATACCGCGAAGGAGGAAGCTGACGCTTATTGCATGATAATGTACCATCTTATCGATCCACTCTTGTGACTGATTTTGTGACTAAAAATCGCATTTTAACCATCAATCACTCACCATATTCACCTGATATGGCTCACTGTGTCTTCTACCTATTCGAGAAATTGCATTTGGCCAGGAAAGGAAAACGTTTTGCGTCCGTAGAGGCCATCCAAAAACCTTGTACTGAAACACTCTTTCGAAAAGTTTTTAGATCATACAAAACAGTGTATCGAGGCCAGAAGGGACTATTTTGAATAAATAAACTTGAAGTTATTAGAACAAAGCTCCTGTTGTTTCTATTTTAGCTCAGTCTTGTATATTTTGGACTTTACCTTGTATATTACAGTGACTCAATAAAGAACTCGGACATACATAGCATGCAGTTTCATATTCAACATTTTTGTAAGAAATGCAAGTTAAATTTTTTTATTTTTATATTTTTCTATAGGGTATTCAAATAGGATTTTAAAAATAGTAATAATAAAATTTGCTCTCGGTAGAACAGTGCAAAGAAAGAACCAAACGTAATAAATTAAAATAAAATTTCAGTCGTGTTTTGTTGAATAAAAGTCCAAATTATAAACATGGGTAGACAGTGTGGACAAAGCTCAATTAAAGCCAGAAATTTAATTATTAGTCATCATGAAAAGGGTAAAATCGTTCGAGTAATCGCAGAAATAGTGGATAGACATCGTCCGACTGTATACGACGTGATAAAACGTTTCAAAGAAACAAAATCCGTGGAAAATAAGAAGAAATCGGGACGACCAAACCTATTTTCACATGCAGATGAACGGTGGATAGTGTAACAAAATGAGAAAAATCCAAATTTAGCGCTCCTAAGCTCGCAACAAAAATCGCCCAACACCTTAATATTAACTGCGACCCCGAAAGTATACGTATAGTTTTGCGAAAGAATTATTACAATAGAAGAGTCACATGAAAAAAACCTTTCATCAACGAGATTAACCGACACAAGAGAATAAAATTAGCAAGGCGTTATGAGGATAAGGATTTCGAATTCTGGAAGCACGTATCATTTGCAGATGAAAGCAAGTTTAACATAGTTAGGTCAGATGGACAATCATAAGTGTGGAGAAAACCGAACATGGGGGTGGGTCGGGTGGTCGGTAACAGTATGGCGTTGTATATATGTCCGCTGCTGGTACTTGACATTTGTGCCTCATTGAGAGCAATATGGACCCCAAACAATACCTAACAATTATGGACAAAAATTTGGTCCAAAGTGCTGAAAAGTTGGGAATTAAGTACAATTTCCAGTGCTATCAAGACAACGATTCCGAGCATAAGGCACTTGATGTCCGTCTATGTCCCTAAAATGCTTGAAACACTTTGGAAAACCAACTTAAAAAGCATGTTATTAGAAATAAGAAAGACCTAGAAGATGCTATTAAAGAAGAATGGTCGAAAATAGATCCCTTGACATGCAAGAATCTGGTCGAATGCATGCCAAGAATACTGAATGATGTAAGAGAAAAAATAAAGGCTTGCCGACTAAATATTAATTACATTGTTTTTTCTTAAAGATTATTTGCCTAACTTTACATAATATAAATGTCCGAGTTCTTTTTTGTCATGTATTTTTCTAATTTTTTTTTTTAATATAGTTCGTTTATATTTTTTGTAGTTTTGACAAATACGGTTGAAGAACGAAAATAAATGTAACACATAAACGCATTAAATTTGCATTTTAATATATATTTCTTGATTTAAAACCATATCACTTGGGTGTCCGAGTTCTTTATTGAGCCACTGTATGTGTATTTAAGTCGCTGACGCAACATACGTGCTATACGCCATGCCGGAATGCACATAAAATGGTAACTTTCTACATTTGCCGTACGGTAAGTGCGTTAAAAATGACAGCTTTTTCAAAGAAATATTTTGAATCGCTCAAATTTTTATCGATTGTGTTTTTTATGAAATCAAATTAAATGCAGAAAATAAATGGACTCTAAATTAATTGAGTCAATTCAAAGAGTAGAAAAACGCCATTGTGACAGGTCTATTATAGTCCGGGAGCCAGGGGTGATTTGACCTCATCATTTCATGCCGACTTATTTTAATACTGAAGGCAAACGCCGTCCAATGGATAACGAAACCAACCGTCACCTGGTCCAGTAGCGGTGGGTACGTGCGTGGATGCTGCGAAACGTGTCGAAAAAAAAATTTTAACAATTCATTTATCACCTGATTCAGTTGGGAAAGGTTTCAAAGCTGGGAAAATGGGTTCCGCATAGACTTTCCATCGACAACCTTCAGCAGAGAGTGAATGTGTGTTCTCAGCTGCTACAACGGCTTGAAAATGAAAGTTTTTTGAACCGTATCGTTACTGGTGATGAAAAATGGGTCCTTTATAATAATCCTGTTCGCAAACGCCAATGATTAGATAAAGATGAAACACCAGAACCGACCCCTAGAGATGGTCTTCACCTCAAGAAGATTGTCCTGTCTATTTGGTGGGATATGGCCGGTATTGTTTATTATGATCTTCTGGAACCAAACCAGACGATAACTGCTGATTATTATTCCCATCAGCTATCAAACCTAAATGAACAAAACAAAACAAAAATCGACCGTCTTTAGTGAATAGACGCAAAGTTTTGTTTCACCTCCACAACGCAAAACCTCATACCGCAATGCTAGGCCACCATACTCTCCGGATATTGCACCTTGTGATTATCATCTTTTCCGTGGACGTCAATCCCATATGAGTAACAAGAACTACTCCTCAAAAGAAGCTATAAAAAGGGATATCGAAGCGTATTTTGGATCCAAGGACAAACAATTTTTTGAGCAGGGAATTCAAAATTTGTCTAAACGTTGGGAAGACATTGTAAATAATGAAGGAAAATATATTATTGATTAATAAATACTTTAAACATCTTTTTATTAATTTTAAATAACCTATAAAAAACGCACGAGCTTATGGACTGACTTAATAATTGTAGAGAATGGTGGTACATTGTTAAATAAAACAAATTACAGTTTACAACCAAAACGTATTTTACATATCTTAATATTTTCCTCTGCGGCTTTAATGTAGTGTATCAAAAATGATTGCTCGTCAAGGTAAAACTGGTTTTAATTTACAACTACCATCGAGAGAAGAGAATTTTTAGCAATCAGGTTTCGTAGAACTTAATTAAATTATTGTCAAAAACAATTTTTTTATGCGACTCTGAAACAAATGTAAACTATTAGGCCTTTATGAAGTGGCAGGGAGTGTATTTAAGAAGTGTGTGTGTATAGAGTGTATTAAAATATCACAAGAGCGATTGAATCGGGCATTTATGGAGACTTAAATTCCCACGGTAGAAAGAATTTTAGAAAAGTTAGCTGAACGCAATGGACCCCAAAGGTCTATGCGATATGTTTTTACATATCAGCCAGCACTAGCTAGCTGAATACAAGCCACGAATGAAAATCACGTAAAAATGAAGTAACTATTAAAGGGTATGTTCAACAATGCATTATAATGCGCAACATACCATTTCAGATTGAGCAGTGCGTTCAAAAATGCAAATATGGCAGTACTGCAAATGCAACGCGTTCTTAAACGTCATTTTTGTATCAAAAGTCATGCATTATTTGCAGTAAAAATTTTCACACTGCCAATAAATACGCTAGTACAATGTCTGATGAAAAGTGGGTATTTAATTATTTATTTTAGCTTTTAATACAAAAATTGATGAAAAATACGATATTTAAACTTTATTTTATTATACTTTTCTTGGTTTTAGTGATTACTTTAGTACATCGTAGATAAAATTACTGCTCAGAGTCCGACTGAGCATGGAGAACGAGTTCTCGTCGGGAAGGAGGAAAAAGAGCGTGCTCTGGGCTAATGTCGTAGATGAAGTAAAAAAAGTTAATAAAGATTTAAAAATAGATAGAAACAATGCCCAGCGAAAATTTTCTAATTTACTCATCACATATAAGCGAATAAAAAAAAGAAACAATACATCCGGTAGAGAATCAACATCATGGCTTCACTACGAAGACTTTGATAAGGTGTATGGTACCAGGCACTCAATCAATGTGCCCACTCAAAATTTACAAAGCTCAGTTGAGCTGCCGATGTCGATATTAACGGAACCTAATGATGTTGAGCCATCAAATTCTCCACAAACTTCAAGTCGTACAACCGCACAGTCTCGAAAAACTGCAAATAGCGAAATTATGAATGTTTTACAAGATGAGGCGATAAAAGAACAGGCCCGGCACGATGAAGTCTTGGCTGTGGAGAGAGAAAAACTTGCTTTGGAGAAAGAAAGAATAAAAGCGCTTTTATTAAAACTATATATATTAAACTTTTGACAAGATATGTCCTTCTTTTAAGCTTTACACGGTTTTTTTTCTAAAATTTAATAAAAGACTATAGGTTTTTTCCTCACATACATCGTCCATGACCAAACTTATTAACAATTCCATTTTACTGCACAGCGCGTTCATAAATGCAACAAATCTATTTGCAATTTTTCAACAAATCTATCAATTGCATGAATTGTCACATTGACAGTGCTGCCAGCGCTGCAAGTACTGCGCATTATAATGCGTTTCTGAACATAGCTAAAATTATGCTGATTTTCAAATAATTTTAAACATCTTTTATTTACAATCTAATTTCAAACGATATTGAGCTTAAACTGAAATGGTATAATACATACATACATCGCAAAGAATTGATTTGTTTGTTCACATACTTTCGACTTAATTGGCAGGTATGATAGAGTTCGGCAGGCTTGTCACTTTTACCTTGTTAAATGTACCTTTGCTAAAAAGTTCCCTGGCGGTTGACGCTCTAAGGACTTGAGTTCTGCTTCTATTTTGTTAGGTACCCACATCTGTGATTAATATTTCTATCAAAATTTTATCGCCAGTGCTTGTCATTTGTAAAAGTTAGGCCGTCTTGAGTAAACTACCTCTGTATGTGTTTCCGATTTTTTACAGTTTTAAAAATGGATTTGAATTTGCAACGCGAGACTTGAACGCTTCAGTAGAGATCGTGAGTAGTGGGAGGCTGTGCACATCGAAAACTGATGAAAATATCAATAAATTGAAAGAAAGTTGATCAATAACCGCAAATCAACCATCCGAGAGGTGGCAGAGAAAATGAACATTGCTTATGGTTGCTGTTGTTGTTATAGCAGCTTACTAAACATTGCTTATGGTCCCAAGTCTGAGATTTCATTAAAAGGAAAAGCTTACCGAAAGAGCAACTTCTTGCTCTAGCTAAACTCGTATAAATAGTGGAAAAGACTTTCTTTCACCCTCTCTACTTGACAACTTCTGCAGATGGGATTGAAAGAAGGTTAAGTCTGTCTGCATGATCACCTACCTTCCATTGACCTGTAAGGGTTGCAGTGATACGTAAGATGGTCTGATAAATAGCATAACCCGGCGACCTATGCTATCGCTTGCATCAGACCACTTGCCCATTATCATCTCGATCGAGAGACCTGACGACTTTGTTTCGCGGATCATCGGTCATATATCAACTTTAACAAAGCTGATTGGACCAGATTCGCGGTATTTACCGAATATATCTTCGCCGCTCTCCCAATTCCCACCGATATGCGCGCAGACGAACGCGCATTCCGCAAGGTGATCACAGCCGTTGCGGCTCGCTTCATACCCGCTGGAAGGATCCGGGACATACGTCCCGATTTCCCAGCTGAAGCAGCTGTTCCCGCGAATGCGCGTGATCTCCTACGCCAGGCCGATCCCGGGGATCCTCGGATAAAGGATCTCAATTCGGCAACTGGTAACCCGATATAAGCGGACCAAATCAGCATCTGAAGTCCTGCAACTTCACCTCTGGTGTGAGCAAACTCTGGTCCACCGTAAGGGCCCTGTCGAACCCGACGAGGCAGAACGACAAGGTGGATATCACCTTCAACGGTCGTGCTTCCTCGGACCCGAAGAGATGCGCGAGCTACTTTAGCCGGCAATTTATTCTGCATCCTCCGGCCGACAGATCCAAACTTAGTGCTACCAGACGGCTGCATAAACTGACATACAACAGTGCGCCACTTGCTTGCTGATGCTGAAAAAGCTGGGTCCACCGGGAGTAGAATGCCTCACCAAGGTCTTCAACTTGTCTATGGCCACTCTCATCATCCCTGACAAGTGGAAAGCAGGGAGAGTGGTTACATTACTGAAGCCTGGGAAACCCGCCAACCAAGAGGAGTCTTATCGTCCGATAACTCTCCTTTCCCCAGTAGTGAAGACTTTTGAGGCCCTTCTCCTACCACTCTTTACGAAAGACTTGCCTCCAGCCTCACACCAGCATGGTTTCCGAAGAGTGCATAGCATCACCACGGCACTCACCGTCATTAACACCCAGATAAACCGCGGCCTTAACCAAAACCGCCCCTGCGAGAGGACTGTCCTAGTAGTGTTGGATCTAAAAAGGGCTTTCGACATTTTACAGTCGACACTCCCGCCAAGGCTGAAGAGGTGGTCCGCGAACTACCCGAGTGGTCGTCATTCGTCGGTGATATTTCGAGACCAAACATCTAAGCAGAGGAAAATAAAGCAAGGTGTAACGCAGGGGGTGTTCACCCTTACTTTTCAATTTCTATATTTCGAAACTCCCCCAGCCAGCAGAGGGAGTATCCCTGGTCTCATAAACCGATCCAATGTCATATAGCGATAATGATTAAAAAATGTGAAACTATATTACGTTTCAATAAAATAAGATTCATTCATTTTGAATACAAGTTTAGTTTAAACTTCATGTTGTTACAATAACAAAAATTAGACGAGTAAAGTACAATATAATCTGCGGCAATAAATAAAATTACACATTTGCTTCTTTTAGTATTTATTAATACTTTCTCAAATTAAAAAAGAAAAAGCATACAATACAATACATGTATGTGTATTTGTATTTTGCTCTTAATACTATCGCAGCTAAATGCATTGATCAATTATTTACAGGAGAAAATCATGTAGTAAGATTTTTACACAATGTTTTAGCTTTACTTTAAGTTCTTTTCTTGATGACTTTTTTGTTTTTTCTTTTTTTTATGAAAAACACGCTTAAATCTATATAACTAACCTACGTGTGGTGAGCTTTAATCAAAATAGGCATAATACGTTCTTATACAGTATATTATGCAACAATTATAGCTATTTACATTATTTGCACCAACACTGACCGCAAAACGCTTGGTACGGCATTTTTTACAGTGGATTTTAGTTTATTTTAGTTTTGACTAACCACAGTTTCCCGGAAATTTTTAATTTTTTGCACAAAGTATGCTTCCAAAGTCTCGGCGCACTTGTAAAACGATGAATCTTTTGGATTGTAGTAGCGGCAGTTGTCGAAAATTTTCGTCATATCACCAATAAATTCCGATAATTTAGTGTACACGTTTGTATCCAATTTCTTCTCAATTTTTTGTAGATCTATTCAATTTAAATGAATAAAATTTAATTCAAATTAGAAATTCCAATCTTTATATAGTAGTTTAAAAACAATATATAATACACACCCATAGGTTCTTTAATGACTTTATAGTAGTCGGGCGCTTCTTCTGGGTCCACTGGCTCCATAAAAGGCCATGCACTCTTGTGTGACTGCAAATTTAGAAGAACACAATTCAGTAAAGGAATGCTGAGCTTTATTTTAAAAATATTTTAATTGCATGTTACCTGAATTTGCTTAATAAGTTTCTTCAATTCGATCGTCTCATTTTCGGCTAAATTCTTCATATTTGCCAAGTTTACCGAATTGTTGCGCTGGCATTGTGGACAAATATATTCATCGATAAACTCTGCTTCACTTTGCACAATACCCACACAACGACCGTGGAACCAATCTTGACATTTGTCGCAGCAGATATAGAATTGTGACTCGTCATACGGTTGGCGACACGAACAATACAGTTCTTGGGTCTCGCGAGCTCGCTTGCAATCATCACAAATAAATTCAGATAATTTTTTAGATGCTTCTTCTGTAATGTTTACACAATCACCATGGAACCAGTTACTGCACAAATCACAGCCAACATAGAACCTTTTTTAAGAATGAATGGGGGAAAAATAGTTTTCGAATTTTAATTGTTAAATAAAAAATATCACAGCAGATAACAACATACTTCGTATCATCGTATGGTGTGCGACAAATGCAATACAATTTCTCCTTCTTCTTATTGACTTTCTTCTGTGATCTTCCGTGCGGATTTTTGGACGGTGTCATTGATGGTGATAGAGGAGCGTTGTGATTCTTTAACTGTTTAGTTGGTCTGAAATTAAATAGAATTATGAATACCCAAGCCATTTATTTTCAATAAAAAAAAAAGTTACAACAACAAAAAATCATTGTGGTAAATTTCTGCGCATAACTCTTAGCATCAGCCCTAGGTCCCTAGTCATAGTCCTCTCAGCGTTTTATGTTAATACTGAAATCGGTGGGCTGTAAGGTGATAGCTTAGGCCGATGATGTTGTTATTGCTGTATCTGGTAAATTTGTATCTACATTAAGAGACCTGCTTTAGATATACTTTCTAGGTGAGCAGAAAAGTGTAGTCTAGGAGTGAGTCAACCGAGATTTCATATTGTTCACTAGGAAACACAGAATCCCTCAGCTAAGTCCAATTATGCTCAAGGGGGAAGCTGTTCTGATTTTGGAAGAAACCAAGTACTTGGGACTAAACATAGATAGGAAAATGACTTGGAAGTCAAACATCTTAGAAAGAGTCAGGAAAGCGAACCTAGCTTTTGATGCCTGTAAGCGAGCTTTAGGTAAGACCTGGGGAATTAAAATTAAGGTTGCTTATTGGCTTTACACTGCTGTCGTCAGACCCATTCGTCTATATGGAAATGTTGTCTGGTGGTGTGCTATGCAGAAAAAAACCTATTCTAATTTATTGAATATTGTGCAGAGATCAGCGGAATTAGCAATATGTGGCATCATGAAAACCACGCCATCCATGGCTTTGGATATCATATTACATCTGCCACCCCTAGATCTCTTCTGCAAATACTCAGCGGCCTGCTCTGCTTTAAGGCTCAAAGCGAGCTCACAATGGAGGACTGTCACACATGGACATTCAACCATCTTAGACTCCTATACGGATATACTCAGTGACTGTGATTATCACCCTCCCATTCTCTGCTTCGAAAGGAATTTCCTAATGAAAATCCCTTCTAGACTGGAATGGCTTGAAGAAGATCCAACACCCACCACACCCGTTAAGATTTACACGGACGGATCTAGAATGGACACCAGGGTTATATTGCGAAGAGCTTTCTATTAGTGAATCTTTTAAACAACCCGATCACTGTAGTGTTTTTCAAGCGGAAATAAAGGCTATTCATGAAACCTTCAAATGGTTAAAGATAAACAGAATATCATCAACAGCATTCTATCAGACAGCCAAGCTGCCCTACGAGCCCGGGATGCATTCCAAACAACATCAAGGAGTGTCTTACGTTGTCACCAATCTCTAAATGAGATGGCCAAGCAATATCGTATAATCTTATCCTGGGTTCCAGGCCACAGAGATATACCAGGGAACTGTAGGGCAGACCTACTTGCAAGAGAAGGTACCTGTATGCCAAACATAAGTAATTTTATGGAGGTACCTCTTGTAAGCTTCTTATTAAAGACGCACTAATCAGTTCTGCAAATCAAAGATGGATTAGCGTTAACACCTGTGAAATTGCTAGGCAAATATGGCCAAGGCTAAATCTACGTCTGTCCAAGAGTATTATAAAATTGAGTAGACTTCAAATTAGGACCTTAGTAGGGGCACTAACAGGACATTGTCTCATAGTAAATCATGCAAGGAGATTAGGCGTAGTTTCAGATATATTTTTGGGGCGCTGAACTCGATTCTGGGTTAAAAAGTGTCTATCACATTATGCCTTTGAGAAATTGAAGGTAAAAACCTAAACAAACGAGTTTTTGTGTGTCTTTATCTCTCCTTTTCTCAAAATCCTGACGTGCTAGATACTTTCAACTTATACTCAAATTAAAGCTGAGATCTTCGCTATAACCATGCATATATACAAGTTCCGAAAAAAACAGCTTCGAATAAAATGTGGCTAACCCCAAGGGGGAACGCCACTATGAAAATTAAAAAAAATCGATTTTTTTTTTTGCATAAATTGTTAGTATAACTACGCAAGAAAATGTGGTACAAATTTTAAAGCAAAATTCGCTTAATTCCCGATTCTGTGTGCGCTTAAATGAGCGCCCGTCGGTTCGGCTCCGTAACTATTTTTTTGGGCCTGTTGAAAATCAAAAAAATGGTGAAAAACACACATCGAAATTCAAATCACCACTATTTTGTCAAAAAAAAACGGCTACGTACAACGATAGCCACTATCGTGTAGATTAATACAATTTTTGGTTTTTTGATGATTTTTCATTGCTGTATCGCTGCCACCACATGATGGCATTTTTTTAACTCGTTACGTTTATTTACATAAATTTGTCAATTTTCAATATTAAGAAATAAAAATTTACATCAACATAGTTTAATACATATATCGTCCCCTTAGTATAACAATAGCCTATGTGCTCATAGGCTATTATTTTTTTATTGAATTTTTGGATTCTCCATCGTCGATTTTATATGTGGTCAAAATTTGGTCAAATTCTAGTTCCACAAAGTGCGTCAAAACGTCAGTCAAAAATAATAAATATTTACAGACATAACGAGATTTGAGTGAGAGCTACTTTCGACAAAAAGTTTGAAATTCATTTTCTCAAAACATCAAAAAATTTATAGGCTATTTTAATACTAAGGGGACGATATAATCAATTGCCTTTTGTCCTATCCTCGAATAATAATTCCTACTTACAAAAAAAAAATAAATCCCAAAAATCGACTATTGACAAATCGACAAATTGACATTGTGCTATTATTTATGTTCCCATTGAAAGCACCTATGGAATAGAGAATTTTTGTAACTGGAACTTCAAATAGTACTTGAATCAAAAAATTTTTTTGTGGAAACGTTTTGTTTCACAATTTATCGTAATAATATTCAGAAACGATTTATATTTATTGTACAAATGAATGCTTCGCATAACCATACATCAACATTTTTCAGTTATCTCTAAAGCCGTTATTCAACATTAATTATCATTAAGTCTGTTCATGAAGCAAATTGTTACAAATTATTAATTGTTGGAGTTCATGTGTACAAAAAACTTGCAAAGAGAGGAAAGTGAGAGGCAAAATGACACTTCATTTTGAGGGGAAATTGCAAGTTTTTACTGGAAAAAGTTGCAAGCTTTTAATGGAAAATTTTTAATGTAAGAATTTGCAATTGAGAAAAAGAGCTGATCGCAAAGTAAAAATAAACACGAATTAAAATTTGCGAATTGAGTCAAAGGTCTAAATTTAATATTGGCAATATACTCATATGGAGCAAGGAAGAAAGCTGCGATTGCCACAACGGTACAATTGCTAATGGAATGGTCTTCATATGACAGCAATGTTGAGGCGGAACAAATTATTGTGGTCAAATAAAATCATGTGATACTAAGCTCGTTATTTTGTATATTGTTTGTTTTATTTAATTTTTTTTGGTAGGTAGCTCAACCGAAATTTTTTAACTTTTTGTGATTTTCCCCGCCAACAATTTAATGAGCTGTTCGTAAAACTTGCAAATTGTTACTGGTTTTGCGTGCATGTAATTTTTTTGATATTTTTCTCTTTGAGAGCGAAATTAAGTGACTGGATAATTTTTACATGATGTGAATTTAAATCGGTCGAAAAAAAAACTGTGTAACATTCAGTTTAATAGTTCAGTTCCAAATACATTATAATTTTGTGTACTTACTTCTTTGTTTCATTGGTTGTTAGGCCCCCACCACTAGAGCCACCGCCAGCGGTGCTACAGAACTTTTTATTTGCATCCACCTTTTCTGAGGAACTTAATAATTCTGTGTTCATTTCCTCTTTGATTTCATGTTGTAAATTACGCTCCAAAAGCGAACGCTTTTTTAATATACTCTTCTTTAGGAGATCTTTGTGACGCTCTAGTGTTTGCTGCAAAAAGAAATTAAAAAATGAAATTTTTTTTTAATTTTAACATCACTTTACATGCAGTTCAAGTGCGATGATACAAATACCATTTACATTTATAAATGTAAATGAATTTAAATGCATTTTTATTTTTAAACACTGAAATATAAATTATAGAGCAATATCTATGGTGAGTACACATACAAGAGGAAAATAAATGCGACTCACGAACTTACATTTAATGCTTGATTACGCTGCTCATTGTCATCGAGCAACAATAAATCGCCCCGCTTAACACTGCTATCCCTGAGTGTATTGTTTGTCGAGTACGCGGTGATGACGTTCTGATCGTTTATTACATTCGACTTTTTCGATGTGCGTTGCAGCAACTGCTGTTGCTGGTTCCAGTCACCATTCTCATTTTTAGTTTTGTATAAGTGCCGCTTTTTGCTCGAAACACTGCTGACCGGAGTGCCGGGTATTGTTTGTTGTTGACTTGTGGACTTGTCCAGCTGCTGACGTGGTTCATCGTGAACAATATTCATATTAGAGCTGCCTTTAGTAAGTAAATTTTTGCTGTTTGCTTTAAGAGAGTAAACGATTATTAAAATAATGGCCTGATTATGGAATTGTTTTACGAAAAAAGAAACAATTAAATGAATTTTAACTATTCTGTTACAAGTTTTTTTTTTGGCTATAACCTTTCTTAACTTAACTTAACTTTCGAACTTCAACACATTATTATTAGGTTGGGTTCCTGGACAAGAGGGAAGTAAAATTGCTGATATTTTTCCTAATTTTAAAAAAGTTTTTTTTTATGTTCTGTGGTTTAGTTTATGTTTATGTTATGCCTTCCGCCGTTGAATAAATAAACCATTCTACGTAGTAATAAATAACTTACTTAAATCTGACATTGAATTTGCTGTGTCTTATAATAGATCTTTGAGATTCTCGTCACAAGAAAATGCCTACCTGCGTAGAATTGGCTACATATATGAATTGAAACCTTACAAAACATCACCATGAAGTTTTCGCCAAAATTTCTAAGGACATAGATATACATACATATGTTAATAGGAAAACTACTTCGTTGTGAAATGTTGGTACATGGGTGTGATTAATGCCAGCCTAAAAAGGATACAGATATTTTTAAAATATTTTCAATTGATCTGATCGACGATAAAAAAACTACTACACCAGAAGTAGTAGCTATACTAACATCAAAATAATAATTATTTTTACCCTCTGTTTGTTTTTTTTTCTTATAAGTTTATGAAATCAAAATTTCAGCACAACCAATAACTTTAAAATGTTGTTTTAAAATAAAACTTGTAAAAACTTAGATTTCTTTCAGGTTGCATGACTTAAATGTCTACCATGAGGAGCAAGCCTACAAGTGAAATTTGCCAAATAGTCGATTCAGGAATGCCTAATTTTTGAGAACGTCGTGATATCAATGTTGCTAGCTATAGGTTGTTCACCAACACTTTGCGCTACAGCAGCAATATTCTCAATAGAACATCCAGCAGCAAGGAAAGCAGAAAACAAAAAGTCATCGTGTAGGTGCACGAAGATTTTCGAAGACTTCTTAAAAAGAGAAAGTGCAAAGAATACAGGGTGAAAAGAAATACAGGGTCATTAGACCGCGTTAATACATTAGACTTTTGTTGCTTCAGCATTGTGAATTCTCTTTTGGTGTTGCCCGTGTTCACATACCTGGCAATTGCTTAATTTTTAGTCAACAATCAACATTGAACATTGAGAATAATGGGAACACAAAGGGTATTGACATAGCACGAGCATCACATGTTGAAGCAACAAATGTGTCTCTTACTAATTCTCATTAAGTGCTTCCAGACAAATGTAATTTCTGGCAGCTCTTTTCCAGTCCTACTAACATATGTTTATTTAGACTAGTTGCTTCATCTATTCGCCACGTGCTAACGCTTGGTGAATCGAAGAGGCCTTATGTTTACATTCACTTCTCAGTGCTTCCAATTACAAAACGCTGTGCTGCCAAATTAACGATGAAAAACAAAACAGAACCGATCATATATTGAGCAAGATCTCTATCAGAAACAAAACGTTGGGTAGCATTTACGTGCAAATTTTTATCCAGATCCCGATAATTGACCATTGGAACACAGATTACATGTTGTTGTTGTTTTAACAGCATAGGTAGCCCTTTCAGTGTGGGCATATCACCGGTCATCTTCATCTAGCTCATCTAGGGGTAGGCCCAGGAAACATGCTGTTTCGACAGGTTGGGTCCAGAGGGAGAGGGGGGTTAGATGAGTCGGTTTGAGGGGGCATGTGAAGAGGTGGTTAGTATCGTGCGGGGTACCTTCACATGCCGGACATGTGTTTGGTATGTCGGGGTCAATTCTGGATATTTAGGAGTTTAACCTGCTACACTATCCAGAACGTAGTTGTGCCAGTGTTACACGAGTCTCACGGGGAAGCTGGAGCTCTTCGTCTGCAATGGGTGGTGGTTGGACTCCGATTACGACATTCACAGGACGGAAGTTCATGAAGGTGGTGACGGTCTCTCGGTGGATGTCGTTTATTGACTGTCTAAATACTGTCCGGTCCAGTAGGTTGCGGTCAGTTTTGTCCTGGATTTCGTCAGCGTAGTCTAGGCGGTGTCTCCTGACGTGCCTGGGAGGCGGCTCTGGCTCAAGCAGGTGTCTGCAGGGGTGAAATCTGCGGTAACATCCAAGCAGGAACTGCTTGCTGAGCAGTTTATTGTGCTCTACTACTGGGAGCATTTGTGCCTCGTTATGTAGGTGTTGAATGGGAGACATCAGGAGGCACCCGGTCGCTGTCCGAATGGCGGTATTTTGACATGTCTGTAGCTTTGTCCACTGCGTATCACTAGTTCCAGGCGACTAGACAGGCGCAGAATAGTTTAGAACCGGCCTACCAATTGCCTTAAATGTCGAAAGCAACAGTTCTTTGCCTTTGCCCCAAGTGCTGCTGGCCAGCGATTTGAGGACCTTGTTGCGATTTTGGGTGCGCAGAGAAGGAGAGCAAGCTGTCAAAGGTTACACCCAAAATTTTGGGGTTATTTACCGTCGGAATTGGTGTGTCGTCGACTTTTAGCTTAAGGAACAGCTTGACCTCCTTTGTCCAGGTGGTAAAGAGGGTCGCCGTGGACTTGGTGGGGGAAAGTTGGAGATTCCTCGCAGTGAAAAAGCGAGAAAGGTTGGTGAGGTAGTTGTTCACTTTGGAACACAGGCCATCAATGTCATTGCTCGACGCCATTATCGTGCAGTCGTCAGCGTATGAGATCAGGGAAACTCCCGCTGGTGGTTGGGTGAGCTTCGAGATGTAGAAGTTGAACAGCAAGGGAGAAAGGACACCACCCTGCGGTACACCTTGCTTAATCTTCCTCTGCTTTGATGTTTGATCTCGAAAAATCACTGACGAGTGCCGACCGCTCAGGTAGTTTGCGGACCACCTCTTCAGCCCTGGCGGGAGTGTGGACCGATAAATATCATCTAGTAGCATGGAATGGCTGACTGTATCGAAAGCCTTCTTCAGGTCCAACGCTACTAGAACAGTCCTCTCGCAGGGGCGGTTTTGGTTAAGCCCGCGGTTTATCTGGGCGTTTATGGCGGTGAGTGCAGTGGTGGTGCTATGCACTCGTCGGAATCCGTGCTGATGTGGGGCTGGGGCCAGGTGTTTCGTGAACAGTGGGAGTAGGAGGGCTTCAAGTGTCTTCACTACTGGGGAAAGGAGAGTTATCGGCCGATAAGATTCTCCTTGGTTGGCGAGTTTCCCAGGTTTCAGTAGTGGGACCACTCTCCCTGCTTTCCACTTGTCAGGGATGATGAGAGTGGCCAGGGACAGATTGAAAACCCTTGTGAGGAATCCTACTCCCAGAGGTCCCAGATGCTTCAGCATCAGCGCGTTTAATCCATCAGGGCCAATGGCTTTTGATGATTTCGATTTGTTGATGGCTCCCTAAACCTCATCACCGGAGAAAGTAAGTGGCGCACTGTCGTTCGTCAGTTTGTGCAGCCTTCTGGTAGCACGGCGTTTGGTTCTGTCGACCGGAGGATGCAGTATGAAAAGCCGGCTAAAATAGCTCGCGCACCACCATTGTCTCGCTCGCGATCGTGTCTGTGCACGTTATAGCCATCCCTGGTGATCAGAGATGACCTAGCGTGCAGCTTTGTTTCTTGGACCGCAGCTATTTTAATACTGTGCCGGCTCATAAAGCCAACTTTCTAGTCGAGCTTACTCGTGAGTCCGTTGCAGTTAAATTGGAGAAGCTTGAAGCTTCTCGGTAAGGTCTGTGTAATTCGGGGGGTGAGGGACGCGTGGGGTTGCCTACGTTGGAACTGCTGCGCAATCCACTGTGGTTGTTGCGGCCTGATGGTGGTTTGGGGCCGCGCCTCCGGGGGCGGTAGTGGGTGCAGAGCTCTGCAGCAGGGGGCAACATAGGCAGTTGTCCACTCACGGGTGGTGCGCAGGCCGGAACATCTCCGAAAATGGCACTAGCCATTGCAAGAATTGCATTGGACTGATACCAGATTCCGAGGTATTACGGTCTGACACACGGAACAGACTGTGCGGGGGACCAGGAGCTGCTGGTTTGTCCCCGCACTGGGGTTGGAGCAGGGAGGAAGGGGAGGGGTTGAGGGGGAGTTGTGTTGCTCCGATAGGCTCCTCACCGTGGAGGTGTGGGTTGTGGTGACGGTTGGTAGTGCCGGCCTATCAGGGGATATAGTAGCCGTGGAGGCATCAGACGCCTGCTGGCGGGAGCAACACGTGGCCACATACCGTGTGGACCACTCCCTATGTGACTTAATGCCTGAACAGGTCTTAAGGTGGCTCCACCCGTTGCACTTGTTACACCTAACCGAGGTGGAGTTCGGGTGAAGCCGTTTGTGGCAGACGCAGCATTAGAATACTTTTGGCCCAGGGTTGGATTCGATTCCAGCCCTGAGGAGAAGCATTTGGAGCACGATTGCTGCGAGGATTTGCTCCTGTGACGTAAGGGGTGGGGTGATATACGGTTCACTAGACAGGGCTAGTATACTGGGGCGGCAGCCCTTGGTCGGGGAAAACCCGAGTCATTCCGGTAACGTAGAACCGGCAGCCATGCCGGTGCTTGCCATGGGAATGCCTTTACTTTTACTTAGAGAAGCATAGTAAATTGAATATTTTGAAGCATTTTTCTCTACATTTTGGATTTTCTATTATGATTTTAAGTAAGTGCGCGCGATATGAAAGCACTGTGCGCATAAATTAAATTATTTCGAAAGCCGATAGAGATTTGCAGAAATATGAATGCGTACTAGATGAATGAAATAATAAGTAAATAGCGCAACTTAAATGTTGACTTAGTTCGAAACAAACAAGTTGAGTTAATTTTTAAATTTATCTTCACCGTCAAAGCGATCAAAACACAAAAACTTACATATTTGTATATATCCAGGTGAGGTTACAATCAAATCCTGAGTTCCAGTGACCGCAGTAGGATTGTTTATTATTGTGCTATTCCCTTGGGGCATTTGTTGAATTTGATTGTCTTGTAGGATGGTTGAATCTGGCTTATCTGGGTTTTTTGTTGCATCATTTTTATTGGCATTAAATTCAACGCTACTGCTACTTTGTTCAGCCACCGTTGTCTTAGCTAGGAAGGGCGCCTGTAAGTCGATAAATTATTTACTTTATAAGGCGGTACACATTTACAAATCACACCAACGCTGATATGTCTTTACAAAGCATCGAAGAGGCGATCTTGATGCTTTAAAGACACTAACTACGGATATGTCTTATGTACCACGCTATAAATGTTAATTATTTTTACAAGAACACCCTAATATTTTTAAATTATTGCGGCAAATGAGCGATACAATGTACTAAAATTAAAATTTTACAGTCGACTCCGCTTTGTTGCAATTCGCCTTTTTCGACCCACCAATTAAGTGCACTTCAATTTAGCATAGATAGATTAGGCTAGAGCCTAATCAGCTTTATGTGGACAAAACTTACAAAATAGTACTTTTGCAATACAAAATTTTAATTAAATTTATTTGCCAAAATGTTTTCAATAATGCCAACAAATAAATGCCACGTTAGCTTCCATATTTAGGCAAGCGAGATTTTCTATTAAACAAATTGCAATTAAGTGGTGTGGGCAATATTTGCACGGTATCAACTGTATTTTCTTACGTTACTTATTAGAAAAGTAGTCTTGTAAAAATGCAAAATGCTATACGCACATGCTTGTGGTAATGTTGAGTGGAAGCGTTTCACCCGCGCACCTACCTTGTGTTTTTAAAAGATCAGTTGTAGTACTTATTCCAGGAAACCTTTAAAAAAGTTTTCGAAGAGATTAACATGACTTTAAAAAGCAGCATTTTTCTTATTATTATTATTATTTTTTTTTAATATTCATGTAAATTTTTATAATCGATAATTGTTGCGTTGTATTTGAGAGAAAACAAACAAAATGAAATTTATTATTCTGGCCAATTTGCTTGGACAGGGCGTATGAAATCGAAGTGATCGTAAAAATTTGAGTTTTATTCGATTAGATGAGATGATTAATTTATGGATAAGCCTTTGTGTTTTAGTTGCTTCTTTTTGAATATACGTTTTTTTAGCTTGTCGTCTTAGTATTTAATTTCAATTATATTTTTTTCAATAAATTTATTTTTTATTATATTTTTGTTTTGCCTGCTCTTTACCGTCATGGTTGGGTTAATCTCTTCAAATTTTATTTACTTTTTTAAGATTTCTTGAATGGCCACATTAAAAAATTTTACTTTAAATTTAATGTGTTATAAACCGATTATATTCTTTTTTCTGATGCATTAGTAAGCTGCATTTTGCATTTGTACAAATTATTAACATTTTTCATATTTTTTCTTTAAATTCATTGTTTACAATTTGAGCGAGCGCTTTTTGTCAACACAAAGGCCAATTACAAATAATCATCCAACTAATCCGAATACGAGTTTTTATACTATTTTACATAATTTTACAATGCAAATGTTTCATTCATTTACTTTTACTCAGATACAACAAACAAGACGTGGACAGTAATAATTGTGTGCTACACAAATACTGTTTATTTAATTAATTTTTGGTAATTAACAAAACATCAATTTTTTTTTTTGTTTCTGTGCTTTAATATTTACAAAATTTTTATTACCAGTATTATTAGTATCTTATTTTTTTAATATTTTTTTGTTTTTGTTTGTTTTAGACATTCTACTTATTATGAAGTTATTCTTCTCTTTTGTTGTTTTGTTGTTTATTTACTAAGAAAACCAAAATATGTGAAAATTACAATTAAAACAATTTTCGGTATCATTAAGTCAATTTATTGCAAAAAGCGCTTTACATTACAAAACGATTTGATACTTTTAAGGCTTAAAATTAAAAGTAATAATTAATAATAATTTTAATGTAATTAACAAGTGAAATAATACCAGAAAAATAATATATTTTTAACCATGTGTGTTGGGCGTAAAATGTTGAGTAATTGTGGTTGTATAAATGATGGTGGTTCATATATTCTTTTAATTAATATTATAATAATATTTTTATTATTTTAATTAAAAATTAAACACAAATCCTAGACATCTACCTATCAAGTTTTCTACACTATATACTTGCAATACTTTGTCAAACATAATTAAAGGATCTGCTTCCACAAATGGAAACGCCCGAAAATATTTAATATATTTCGAAACTGAAAACTGGTCAATTATATTCAATTTGATTAATGAATATCTTTTTGCTTGGAAATGAGTACAAGAAACTGGTGTTACCAATCAATGTGAGTATAAGAAAAGGCAAAGAAAAAAGAAAGCAGCTAATTTAAGCGCAAATTACTTCATTTCTGTCTGAGCAAAAAAAAAGGAAAGCGAAACAACGAGTGGGCTTTTCCAGAGATGCATAGATGCAAAGCAACGGTACCAATACCTTTACTTCTAAATCATTTTGGTATATAGTTGTAGCAGGAAAAAACACTCGCCCGTCACAGTGTTTCAAGACATAAATAAGGCCTCATCCAATAACGTTCACAAAACTATCGTTCCCACGACAGTCGGTTTCACGTAACCGAGACCCTGATTTATATCCATCAAGATTCTTGTGGAAATCATTACAGATAAACTAATGTACATGGCATCTCCTCTCGCCGTATACATCTTCTCTCGCAGCTCTTTAGGTCAAGCTACTTTTAGTTATGGTTTGCATCTTGATGCTATGCTCTAGGGGTCTATAGTTTTGAGACCTGCGAATAGCACACCATTTTCTATGACAAAATCATTGAGGAGGTTTGACATTGCCTGCCGAAGGTTAACTGCTGTTAGGAAACATTTTTTCATATGTATGTTCTATGGCTCCTACTACTTGCATGTTGCGCAAAAAGACTCCAACTGTGGCTATTGCGTTTAAGATAAAAATAACTGTTACTCTAAACAATTTATTAAACATTTTCTCAATTGTTTTCATATGAAGGAAGTACTCTTCTCTTACAATTACTTGCTATGCCACTCATATGAGAATAGGCACTTCTATATTTTGTAGAATCATATCCCTACACTCTTTCTAAACTAATATAGTCATTTTACTTAAACTTCCGGCGTGCTTTTGGAATGTTAATTTCTTCAAGCTGAATCTCGTTTTCACTTTTGCTCGGTTTTAAATAACATTTGCAATAGTGGTAAACTTTTTCCAAATTAAGTAGCTATGTATGTAATTTAACATATTTCAATTATTTCTAAGATGAAAGATATAAATCTATGCATATGTATGTGTAAGTACATATGTAGTATGAGTTTTTTTATTATAGTAACTGTTTAGGTTTAAATTAATATATACGTTGGTTTTAATTTTAATAAATAATAAAACACTAATGTCTGTTTCGGTGTATAAAATATTAAATAATTAAATTGTAAAGTGGAAAATTTTACACTTAAATTATGTTTTTTTGTTTTAATTTATCCTCTTGCGTTTTTATCATTTTCTTTGTTCAACAACTACTCACTTGTTGATGTGAAGATTGGTGAACTGGTGTTAATGGTGGCGGTTGCGAGTTCAAAACAGCGTTTGGTGGTTGGACAGCCAAGTAAATTTTAGTTGGTCCAAGCACGCCTTGTTTGCCACTGGATTCTTGTGCTACAAAAGGAGAAGATGAATTACCAAGGGTGAAGGTCGATAGAAGGAATAGAAAATGTTAGGAGCATACAGTAGATACAGTCGCCACTTTAAAATTTTTTTTTAAATATATACACTATGGAGCAAAAGTGATCACAAAATTACAATTCAGCTGTATTATAATCAATTTCAGCGCTATGCATGGTTTTTTATTAAAACTGGTACCACCTTTTTTGGAATTAGTGTGTTACAAAATACTAGGAAACAAAAACAACAATTATAGTATAACAGAAGAATTTGCAAGCAGCGAGCATTTAAGAGCAACATGTAATCACTTTTGCCCTCACTCTATTTCCCCTTATGATTTGGAAGTTAACCGTTAATAACAATAACAAGTTTATTTATTTCGGTAGATTTGTATTCGTTACTTCCTTTATTTTTCTGTTGCGTTGTGGTTTTCATTCGTTAAGGTTCATTTTGTGAATAAAATTTATATTTTGTGAAAAATGCGAAAAATTAATAATGAAAAAGTGGTAAAAGCTGGAGAATTAATTTTAGAAGGCAAATCAACGAGACAAATTGCTTCTGAGCTACGGATATCTCAAGATATGGTGATGAAAATTAAAAAAAAAATAAAAATTTTAAAGGGCCAAGTGCAAAAAATGGCCGCTCTCGTATCCTATCTGACCAAGATGCAAGGCACATGGCCAGAAGTTTAATGGCTGGAAAAACCAAAACACCAAAAAAAGCTGCTGAAAGCATAGGAAATAAGGCTACTGCTTGGACCGCGCGTCGGGCACTAAAAAAAGTTCGATATTTTGCCGCCAAAAAGCATAAAAAGCCAAAACTTTCTGTCAAAAACAGAAAGGCTCGAATGTCATTTGCCTTAGCTCATCAGCATTGGACTATAGAAGACTGGAAACGAGTGATATGGTCTGATGAATGCAAAATTAATCGGATTAACTCAGATGGCATACGATATTTTTGGTCTGACACAGGAAGAGCCACCCAGGGTCATCAGGTAATAGAAACGGTTAAACATGGTGGCGGATCACTGATGGTCTGAGGATGTTTCTCCTATTTCGGAGTAGGACCGTTAGAGCTTATTAGAGGAATCATGACGAAAGAGGTGTATCATCAAATGGAATTTCCTGAGAATGAAGTAATTTTCCAACAGGACAACGACCCCAAGCATTCCTCAAAGCTCGTCCGAAATTTTATAAAAACCCAGAATTACGAGACCATTGAGTGGCCATCTCAAAGCCCTGACCTCAATCCTATAGAAAACTTGTGGTCTATAGTGAAACGACGGTTAGGTAACTTTGATGAGGCCCCAAATAGCATTCATGAACTGTGGGAAAGAGTTCAAATAAGTTAGGAAGAAATACCGGTAGCAAGCATGCCGAAACGTGTGAGTGCAACAATAAAGGCAAAAGGAGGAATAACGAGTTATTAAAGTTTTAACTATGTATATTTAAATTCCTTTTTTGGTTTTTATTAATTAATAATATAGAATATAATGTTAAGTTTATAAGTATAATGTAATCAAGTTCCTACACCTAAGTATAGTAATATAAAAAATAAATAATACTAAAAACTTAAAAGCGGTATTAAAATTTCTGCTGAATCTTTTTAAATATCTTTTTTGTGCTCACTTTTGCTCCATAGTGTAGGTATATGAATTTTGAGGGAGCTCGAACAATTTTTTCAACATTTTTAGTTTTTTGACCGACGATAGGAAAATAGTTTTTCTTTTTTTCCAATTATTTCGGATCTGACGCGATCTAACTTTTTCACTATTGAATGATCATTAAATATTGTGTATTGTTGGTGTAACTGATGCTTAAGGTGCTGGCCCAATGTAGGCTGACTTCGATAACTGTCGAAAATGAATAGAACAGTACTAAAATATATGAAATCAGACCAGCTTTGCTTCTTGAAGCATTTGAAGGACGGCGAAGCTAAATGTTCTTCTTGCAGCGCTTGATATTAGGAATTGAACACCGTCGTCGTTTATTTATTTTGTTATGGTTTAGCCTCATTTGTGAATTTTAAGCATATTAGAGAGATTTTTCATTTATAAATGCGTGTTCTGTTAAGAAAGTTTATCGCGCGCTTCTTCCATTTTATGGTCAGTTTATTCGACCCACTGAAGCGGCTATTCGAGCTATTGTGACTAAATTAAGAACCAAATTTACATTATTGGACATCAAACCACCAACACGCTTACGTAGAGTGCGAACTGAAGAAAATATCGCAGCTGTATCGGCCAGTGTTAATGATGACCATCAATTATTGATTCTTCATCGTTCGCAGCAATTGGGCCTCTGTTACTCAACAATGTGGAAAATTTTGCGAAAGGATTTAAGTGCGAAGCCTTTCAAAATATAGCTGGTGCAAGAATTGAAGCCGAACGACCTACCGCAACGCAGAATATTTGGTGAATGGGCTCTTGGAAAGTTGGCCGCAGATCCACTTTTTTATCGAAAAATTGTGTTCAGCGACGAAGCTCATTTTTGGAGCAATGGGTACGTAAATAAGCAGAATTGTCGATTTTGGAGTGAAGATCAGCCAGGAGAATTGCAAGAGCTACCAATGTATTCAGAAAAGGTCACAGTTTGGTGCGGTTTATGGGCTGGAGGTATCATTGGACCGTACTTCTTCAAAGATGCTGCAAATCGCAACGTCACTGTGAATGGTGAGCGCTACGGTGAAATGATATCCAACTTTTTTGCCCAAAATGCAAGAGCTTGATTTTCATGACATGTGGTTTCAGCAAGACGGTGCCACATGCCACACAGCACGCGTAACAATGGACTTGTTGAGAGGCGAGTTCGGTGAACATTTTATTTCACGTTCGGGACCTGTTAATTGGCCACCCAGATCGTGCGATATAACGCCTTTACATTATTTTTTGTGAGGCTATGTTAAAGTCAATTCAGACAAGCCTCCTTCAATTAACGCATTGGAAGACAGCATTAAAGCATTTATATGTGAGATACCGGCCGAAACATTGGACTAAGCGGATGGACCATTTGAAGCGCAGTCGCGGTCAACATTTGCTTGAAATAATCTTCAAACATTAAATTATATGGACTGTACTATCGATTTAAATAAAAATTTCATGTATTTTTCTGAATTTTACGTGTGTTTTTTTTTTTGAAAAACTTTCCCATAACTCTTAAAAAATCACTCTTTAGTTAACATCATGATTCAAAAAAGTATTATGTATTATTGATTGTTATGACAGCGTTGAAAGCGCCCATTTGGCCATACAAGTTTTCAAAGCCAAACAAAGCAAGTACAGTAAGCAAAGCCATCCTGTGTAATTTAATTAAATACCATTTCGAAGACTAACTGTCGACACCCTTTCAATTCAAAATGAAAAAAAATTTACTCTTTTTTCCAAACTCAAAATAAATTGTCAACGTAAAGTCACGTTGTTTTTAGATTCAGGCAAGCGATTAATCACCCGCAAAAAATTCGATATATCAGTGTTTCATAAGAGAGTTTTATCATTTTCGAGGTATTTGGCATTCAATATTTGTCAACGCCTCCACCCTATGTTTCGACTAGGAACGTCATTAAATTGTAATGTTACATTTCTTAAATTTAATTTATTGGCAAGGACCCACAATGGGTCTAAGTGAGATCTTTTTACAGATCAGCCAGCCTAACCTAACTTTATGGGCAAGGAAAACAAAATTAGGTAATTTAACTAGCACGGAGAGAATAAATAATTTACATACAACATATACTATACCTTTCAAAAGCTGTTGCTTTACTTGTTGTTGAACCAACGCCAACTGTTGTTGTGTAAAATCATTGCCGACTAAACCCTGCAGCACAATTCGTGGTCCTTGCTCGGTTTGAATGACTTGAGCTGTGACACACTTGATTACCGTGCCTGGTGGTTGTCCCTGTAATAGGCTTTCTTCAATTGTCATAGCCTTGGTTGGTGTTGACGCCGTCTGATGCTGCTGCACACTTTCTTGATTTATATAAGTTGTTTGTTGCTGCTGTTGCTGTTGCGGTGTTGTTATATGCTGTTGTTGAGATTGCTGTGTGACAGTTGTACGTTGTATGACTTGCTGCTGAGGTTGTGTCTTTTGTTGTACCTGTTGCTGCTGCTGCACTACAGCCGGTGCAGATTTTTCTGGCGATGGTTGTGGCGTTTCCAAAGTACTATTCGTTATGATATGCGCATTGCCATCGCTTTGCGTCTTAATGTGCGCCACAATCTGTGCTTGGTTGTTGCCTAGCGGTCTTATGATAACTTGTTGACCGTTTATAGTTGCCACCTGTAATTTACCCTGGGCCAACTGTTGTGCCAATGTGGAGTTTTGAACTACAAGTTGTTGATTCGCCGTTTGAGGTGTTGCAGTTGTTTGTTGTTGTTGAACCTTCAACACTTGTTGCTGTGGCTGTGTGCTTTGCTCGACGATGTGATTGTTTGTAGTTTGTATTGTCTGTTGTTGTTGCTGCTGCTGCTGCTGCTGTACCATTATCTGCTTGACCACTCGCGTTTGCGGCTGTTGCACTTGCGTGAGGTTCGGCTGTTGACTTGTCGCCTGCACGATTACTTGTTGCTGGTGTGTGGGTTGCGTCGTAGTCGATTGCACAATTTGTTGTTGTGGTTGTTGTTGTTGTACAACTTGAACCGTCTGATTTTGTGGCACCGATCTTTGTGTGACTATTGTTTGGCCTGGACTCAGTATAATACGTTGGCCGCCAATCACAATTTGTTGCTGTACATTACTTGTATTCACAATTTGTTGTATTACTTTTTGGGTGGCAGCTTGTTGTGGTGCAGTACTGGTTTGATTTGTTGCTGCAGTTGGCGTTTGGTTAACTATAATCTGTTGTTGTGGCTGCTGCTGCGGCTGTGGTTGCTGTATGCTCTGCATGTTGGAAACCACAGGTTGTTGAGTCAATTGTTGTCCGCCGGTAGTTATGAGAACTTTTTGTCCTTGTTGGTTTTGTCCCATTAATAACTTCTGTCCAGGCTGAACAATGAATTGTGGAATACCTTGTGAACTTGTGGCTATTTTTGCAGCGGTTGATGCACTGCTGTTTGCACTGACAGAAGGTATTGTTTGTGTAACAAGTTTTTGCACAGTTGCTGTTGGATTTACGGCAACATGTTGGTTTATAACCTGCGCAACCGCCTTCGGGGTGGCAGGCTTGGACTGGGTATTTACAGGTGTGACAACAGACTAAATTGAGATGATAAGAAAAATGTGAGTCAAATAAATATATTTGTATTGATTTTAAATTAGGAACACGATCTTACACAAGGTATTAATATTTTCCTACGCATTATCTCATATGGCCAATATTACAGTAGTAACACTTAACCCTTTAGAAACCCGAATATCACTTAAATGTAATGGTAAGAATAACATCAGGCGTAAGTAATGACAATTTCAAATAACATAAAGTTAAGTAAAGTTAGGGAATTCAAATTCAAATGATCGTCCACATAACTATGAACTATTTCAAAAAGTTCGAGGATGGTTTCTAAATAGCCCGGGTGTTCCCTAAAAAAATATGTTTTGTTTTCTTCAGATGATCTCCAAGAATTTTAATAGTTATCCAATTTAGAAGTTCGCATCATTTGGAGCTATTGCTTTGAATATACAGTGGTTCAAACGTCTAATCGTACATGCAGAGGGCTCATCTTAAATATTAGTTTTAAAAGAGAAAATTTATTTAATTTAAAATAATATCAACTGATTTTATTTCATAATAACTTAATCGAAAGACTTTGTCCTTTAATCTTCTAGACAATTTCTCCCATACATGCTCAATTACGTTAAGATCAGGTGATTGTGCGGGGGTTTGGAGTAGTTTTGGACAATTATAAATAAGCCACATCCTCGCAACCATTGATGTATGTTTCGGATCGTTGTCTTGGTAGAAAGCAAAATTGTCTATTATCCCCATCGCTCGGCACTTTGATTCACATTATTTTTTAAATTATCTAAATACTTGTATTTATCCATATTGCCTTCAATAAATTCAATATTTCCAACACCTGAACTCGAAACACACCCCCACACACAACTGATCCACCACCGTGTTTCATAGTAGGCTTTGTATTTTTACAATCAAATTCTGCATTGGGTTTTCGCCATAAGTAGCACTTTCCATCGGACCCTTTTAAATTAAATTTACTTTCGTCTGTGAATAATACCTGCCAAAAAAGAAATTTTTTTTGAAAAAAAAAAAAAAATGCTTATAGGATAACGGTATCCAGTCGACGTCTACTTATGTACGATTATTCGTTTGGACATGAATTTCTGTTGCTTTTTTTTTTTAAGAAAATGTTGTGAAAACTTAAAACTTTTGTATATGACGAAATAAATTAAGTTATTATGAAATAAAATCAGTGTATATTATTTTAAATTAAACAAATTTTCTCTTTTAAAACTAATATTTAAGATGAGCCCTCTGCATGTACGATTAGACGTTTGAACCACTGTATATCTCCATAAAAACCTGGCCGCTGTCAGAAACAAGTAACGGCTCGCTGTTGGTTTTTATAAAAAACAAAACGACACATTTTTTCACCGAATAATCAGTCCCGCTTTCTTAATAAACACTGAAAGTAAATTAAAAAGATTATGTTATATTACATACCTTCGGAGTACTTTGCACTGGAACAGTCTTTTGTATAGGCTTGACCGTTATTTGTTTCAGAATGCCAGGCGAATTTGTTGGAGTTGCCTGTTTCACTGGTAATTTTTTCGTGACAACACCTAAAAAAATAAAATAAATCATTATTCTATGCGTAATGGCATTTTTTAGTCAACTAACCCTGTGAGCCACTTGATGATGTCGTTGTTGTTAGTACATGTAGTTTGCCGTCGGGCATTTGTATTAATTGTTGACCGGGATTTAAGCCTCTTACGCTTACTTTACCATCGGGGCCGCGTATGATTTGGACTTTGTGTTGTTGTGGAGCAGATGATTGCTGCGTTGGTGCACTGCCGGTAGTAGCACTTACATTTCCACTCGAAGTAGTTGAAGCTTGTGTAACGGTATTAGCTACCTTTTGAGCGGGTGATGTGATAGCCTGTTGTATGATACGTGTTGTGCCGTCGGGGTTCTTGACAATCACACGTCGACTGCCAATTATTTGGCCCTTCACTAAAATTAATAATCATACAAAAAGCAATGTAAAATTTCCTATCGGAAGATTTTTATTTTATTTTTTAAGTTCTATCTGTACCTGTTTGTAATTTAGTATTTTCCGGGTTCTTTTTCTGTTGATGCGCAGCACGTTGTAGTTTCAATTGTTGTTCCATTTTCTCCTTTATTTCCTCACTACTCTTTGCAGTTATCACCACTTTAGTTGTAGAACTATTTGAACCACCAGAACTGGATGCAGATGAAGATGATGGCGAAGCAGCTGCTTGTTCGGCAGCTTGTCGCAAGACAACTGAACGCGTCATGGCTGCTTGTCTGCTCTTTTCATGGCGCTCGCCCATTAGTTTAATCTCCCACAATTCTAATTTTTCTTCCTCCACCCACTCCTCTGATATTTGCGGCTCCGTTGGTTGTGGCGACTCGGCACGTTTGCGTTTCCGAAGACCAGATCGGATCGATGTCACTTCTGTAATTTTTATTTATACAATAAAAGAAATTTTCTCGCGTTAAAACTTCATGTAGAAAGCTCAATGGTTGGAAAGGCACCCAATATAATTCCGTGCAAGCAATTTGTGCAGGAATACTAATACACCAAAGAACTTATAAAAACAGTAAACTACAATTCTGCGACCTTTTTTAACCAAATTCAGGTACCAAATCTGACCATATAAAAAACATTTATAAGCGATTCGATAAAATTATATTAATTCGGAAAGCACACTGAATCTATTCTGCTGAAAGGGAGTGCAACAGATTGAAAAATTTAACATGAAAACAATAATATTAATACAGCGCACGCTCGATAACGTAAACGCTCTAAAGCGTGAACAGACATTTTTGTGCATTGACTACTCTAAAACGTAACAATTATAATATTTGAATGTAGTTTACATTTTATTCGTAATTGCATGTAAAGAGTAAAATATTTCAGTCGCGGTTTTGATTTTCCAAAGAGGGGTTCGTCTTATGTTTTCTGGTGAAAACGAGTTCTAAAAAACCCGTGTGCTTGACATTACAACAAAAGGCTAAAATTCTCGGCTTTTTAAAAAAAGGCTCATCTGTCACGATTTTAGCAAAGAAATATAATGTTGCTAAATCAACAATTTGTAACATTAAAGCGAAAAAGCAAGTGATTTTAAAATGCGTAAACAACACGTATTGTGGACCTGGAAATAAGAAAAACACTGCGTTCTTCAGAGTTGCCCAAAATGGAGAGCTCTTTATCGTTCGTTTATCCGAATGCGAGATAAAAACTGGCCAGTAAGTGCTCTAATGTTGAAAGAAAAGGCAAAAACACTGCATGCAAAATTTAAAGAAAATGAAGCAAACTTCTTCGCTAATGATGGATGGCTCTAAGGATTCAAGAAGAGGTACGGTATTCGACTTCTTAAAATATCAGGCGAAAAACTGTCTTCGCAACTTCAGCTAGTGGATCCGTTTAAAGAAAAACTTAAAGCTAAAATGGCCGAAGTGGAGTTGTGCAACGATCAGTTATATAATGCTCATGAGTCGGGGTTATTTTGAAGACTTGTGGCAGAGAAAACGTACGCGTCAAGTTTGGAGAAGAGAGCCCCAGAAGTAAAGGCCGAGAAGCAGCGAATCACGTTTTTATTCTGTTCAAACGCCACTGGATCCCACAAGCTTTTGGCAATTGGAAAGGCGAAGAATCCACGCTGCTTTAAAAACTTTCAATGTCCCACCAACTATAAGAGCTCGAAATCCGCCTTGTTGTTGTTGTTTTAACAGCATTGGTAGCCCTGTCAGTGTAGGAATATCACCGGTCATCTTCGTCTAGCTCATCTAGGGGTAGGCCCAGGAAACATGCTGTTTCGACAGGTTGGATCCAGAGGGAGAGGGGGGTTAGATGAGTCGGTTTGAGGGGGCATGTGAAGAGGTGGTTAGTGTCGTGCGGGGTACCTTCACATGCCGGACATGTGTTTGGTATGTCGGGGTCGATTCTGGATATGTAGGAGTTTAATCTGCTACAGTATCCAGAACGTAGTTGTGCCAGTGTTACACGAGTCTCGCGGGGAAGCTGGAGCTCTTCGTCTCCAATGGGTGGTGGTTGGACTCCGATTACGGATGAAGGTGGAAACGGTCTCCCGGTGGATGTCGTTTATTGACTGTCTAAATACTGTCCGGTCCAGTAGGTTCCGGTCAGTTTTGTCCTGGATTTCGTCAGCGTAGTCTAGGAGGTGTCTCCTGACGTGCCTGGGAGGCGGCTCTGGCTCAAGCAGGTGTCTGCAGGGGTGAAAACTGCGGTAACATCCAAGCAGGAACTGCTTGCTGAGCAGTTTGTTGTGCTCCACTACTGGGAGCATTTGTGCCTCGTTATGTAGGTGTTGAATGGGAGACATCAGGAGGCACCCGGTCGCTGTCCGAATGGCAGTATTTTGACATGTCTGTAGCTTTGTCCACTGCGTATCACTAGTTCCAGGCGACCAGACAGGCGCAGCATAGTTTAGAACCGGCCGACCAATTACCTTAAATGTCGAAAGCAACAGTTCTTTGTCTTTGCCCCAAGTTCTGACGGCCAGCGATTTGAGGACCTTGTTGCGATTTTGGACTTTAGTGGCAATTGCGGTTGTGTGCGCAGAGAAGGAGAGCAAGCTGTCAAAGGTTACACCAAAAATTTTGGGGTTATTTACCGTCGGAATTGGTGTGTCGTCGACTTTTAGCTTAAGGAACAGCTTGACCTCCTTTGTCCAGGTGGTAAAGAGGGTCGCCGTGGACTTGGTGGGGGAAAGTTGGAGATTCCTCGCAGTGAAAAAGCGAGAAAGGTTGGTGAGGTAGTTGTTCACTTTGGAACACAGGCCATCAATGTCATTGCTCGACGCCATTATCGTGCAGTCGTCAGCGTATGAGATCAGGGAAACTCCCGCTGGTGGTTGGGGGAGCTTCGAGATGTAGAAGTTGAACAGCAAGGGAGAAAGGATGTTGTTTGATCTCGAAATATCACTGACGAGTGCCGACCGCTCAGGTAGTTTGCGGACCACCTCTTCAGCCCTGGCGGGAGTGTCGACCGATAAATATCATCTAGTAGCATGGAATGGCTGACTGTATCGAAAGCCTTCTTCAGGTCCAACGCTACTCGGACAGTCCTCTCGCAGGGGCGGTTTTGGTTAAGCCCGCGGTTTACCTGGGCGTTTATGGCGGTGAGTGCAGTGGTGGTGCTATGCACTCGTCGGAATCCGTGCTGATGTGGGGCTGGGGCCAGGTGTTTCGTGAAGAGTGGGAGTAGGAGGGCTTCAAGTGTCTTCACTACTGGGGAAAGGAGAGTTATAGGCCGATAAGATTCCCCTTGGTTGGCGGATTTCCCAGGTTTCAGTAGTGGGACCACTCTCCCTGCTTTCCACTTGTCAGGGATGATGAGTGGCCAGGGACAGATTGAAGACCCTTGTGAGGAATCCTACTCCCAGAGGTCCCAGATGCTTCAGCATCTGCGCGTTTAATCCGGTAGTGGGTGCAGAGCTCTGCAGCAGGGGGCAACATAGGCAGTTGTCCACTCACGGGTGGTGCGCAGGCCGGAACATCTCCGAAAATGGCACTAGCCATTGCAAGAATTGCATTGGACTGATACCAGATTCCGAGGTATTACGGTCTGACACACGGAACAGACTGTGCGGGGGACCAGGAGCTGCTGGTTTGTCCCCGCACTGGGGTTGGAGCAGGAAGGAAGGGGAGGGGTTGAGGGGGAGTTGTGTTGCTCCGATAGGCTCCTCACCGTGGAGGTGTGGGTTGAGGTGGCGGTTGGTAGTGCCGGCCTATCATGGGATATAGTAGCCGTGGAGGCATCAGACGCCTGCTGGCGGGAGCAACACGTGGCCACATACCGTGTGGACCACTCCCTATGTGACTTAAGGCCTGAACAGGTCTTAAGGTGGCTCCACCCGTTGCACTTGTTACACCTAACCGAGGTGGAGTTCGGGTGAAGGCGTTTGTGGCATCCGCCTGGATGTCGTCGGTTATTTTCAAGCAATGTTTTCATGAGTCATTTGTTCCACAGGTGAATATTCCTTTTAAGTTTTGTCCGATTTTTAAGGTTAACTGGTTGTTTTTTAACGTTACATCGTTTTTAAAGGAGAAAGCCTTACCAATTAAAGCTCTCCTTCTAATCGTCAACGCTCCTTCTCACCCAAATGAAGCTGAACGGAGAACGGGCCACCAAACGTTACTCCCCTCATTCAACCAATGGATTGATGAGCAGAACCGTCGATCACCTTAGTAGTTTAAATCCTGAGGTTCGTTCGTGTTCGCAGATATGCTCAAAGATATGTATATGGGTTATAGAAAAAACTTCTTTTTATTAAAAATTTTAGATTCACGTTACCAGCCATTCATGAATGGAACGAAGATATCGAGGAGGGCAATGCAGATGACGATCATCAGCAAGAGGACGAATCCGATGATGACAGCGTATCAGAGCAACTGAAGAAAATTAAGCCGACTGAAGCAGTTGAAATTTTCAACAAGGCGTTAATATGGGCTGGTCATGAAGACGTTGATCAAAATTATATGAGTGTGCTAAGTCGGTTAAGGGAGAAAGCTGTGCTCAAGTTTTAGAAAAACAGAAGATACAAAAAAAGATGACCGATTTTTTTAAATAAAACCATCGTATGACTTAATTTTAAAAATATTTACTGAGCTATAAAACTGCGAGCCGGATTTTTGTTTTTAATCCAGAATAAAAATTAGAAAATTCGTCAAATTAAAAAAAAAAAGTGAAACTTTAATTTACATTTTATTAATATATAAAAAAATTAATGAAACATAAAAAAACAGAGTAGTCAAATCTGGACAAAATATTGTGTTCTTAGTTAGTTGACCACGGGTGTATGGTATATCTGATCAAGGACGGTTACTTCTACAGTATTTGTTTATTTATTTACAGTAACAGGGTTTGCGTTGTTAGTTTCTGTTCTTTGACAGTGCTTATGTTGATGGTTTTTTGTTCGACGAAGACGTAATACCTTCTGCTCAAATATGAACGAGACGTTATCAATAAAACGGTCCGCGGATGACATATGGCAAAAATAAATTTTTTGTTTTAGGTAGGACTGTTAGAAGAAGACTGTAGAATTCGAAGAACACACTCGAGCTTGACTTGTTTACAGTAGCACAGAAAACAAACTATGTGACATATCAAGCTGAAATTTGCCATGTAAGCTTATAACAGTCCTACCAAAAAACGAAAAAATTATTTTTGCCATATGTCATCCGCGGACCGTTTTATTGATAACGTCTCGTTCATATTTGAGCAGAAGGTATATCTGGGATTGTTCTGGTTGAACTGAATTTATTCCAGACTTGTATTGTGGAAAACTGAAATTTAATTTGAGTATTCTTCATCTTCGGACATTTGTTGTCATTCTTCGAAGACAAAAAATGTGGTACAAATTTATCGCTCAGTCTCTTGGACGGTCCAAAAATTTTGTTGTAAATGTCCTTAAGCCCAAAAAACCACAGAACCACACGCTAAAAAGAAAACTACTTGCACTACTGATAATTTAATTGTGACTCCTGTCAAGAGGGATTCTTTCAAGTGATTAAAGGTAATTGCAGTTGAACAACGAACTATCAGCAAGAACTGTACGGCATCGTTTGTACAGCATGAACCTACCAGACAGAATAGCTAGTAAAGTTCCTGTTGAAACAAGCAAATTTAAGAAACAGGAAAATTCTTGTCCGAGAGCACAAGTCATGGTATGGAACAGAGGGTATGAAAAAATGGTATAACATATTTTAGAGCGGTAAAACATAAATTTATTTATTTAGAAATGAAGCTGGGCGAAATTTCAGACGTCCTAAAGGTCACGATTTCTCACCGCGGTTCAAAAGGTAAAAAGTCAAGCACAGTGGCGGCAACATAATAATTTGGGGATTCTTGTAGCCTACTTTAATGACCATATATGTATATACTAGTCACAAAAACATCTAAAAATGGATAGCGAAATATAAAACAATATACACGTGGTAAACAAATATACCAAAAATGTCATATTTTGGACACACATTTACTTCGCTACCTTTTGGTTTATGATACGATCTTCAATAATTTTTTTATATGCTAACACCACATTTATGACAAATTTAGCCGAACTAATTTTGTTCGCTGTAGAGTCGACGTACTCTTACTGCTCGCTCTTAAGTATATTGCTACAGTAACAACAACGACGAATTCTTTCTTGTTGATGTTGTAGCAGCATTAACATTTCCCATACATATACGGGAAATGCTACTGAAGTTACAGTCTTTGGCCGGGTCGTTCCGATTATGTAGAACCGACTTTCGAGAGAACAAGCTTCGCCAAATAAAATTTCAACATAACCCTATACCTATAGCAAAATAATGCAGTTGCCTTATGTGCCATGAAAATTTTAAAATAAACTAATTTGCTTTTTCATTGGTAAACATTTGCTTAAACAGTAATTTATTTTACATATTTCATGTTTCTGAGTGAACTCACCTCGTATGGTCTTGGGCATCTCCAGAGGCACAACGACTTTGCGTCTTAAATACTGCGTACGCTCACCGTAACGGCCCATATGGCGTAGTTTCAAAAGCTCCTGCGTAACAATCTCCGTTTCACTAGAAACTTGGTGTTTACCATCAGCCGATGGCGGTTTGGCAATCATGTCATCCCAGCGAAGGCAACACCAGAGAATACGTAATTGCAAAGCTACCGTTGACAGATTTGTCGCTTTACTGGTACGAAAAGACCAACAAGTTTTGAACAACGGTCGCGAGCATGGATATGGCCACACAGAATTATTCTTTGCTAGATGATGGAAACCATTTGTAGTTACCTTACCACCAACGCGCGCCAATTTCTTTAATTCGTATGGCGCCAGTACAAGTATACTCATTTTCAGTTTGTGAGTTAGAAATTGCGATGTTAAGGGATATGTTGATCCAATAGGTGAACTCTTAGACTGTTCCTGAGTTTTCACCTCCTCCTTCTTATTTTGAGTTCGATCCTGTTGTAGCATTACTGGATCTCGCCACAAGTAAATGCGACCACGAGGTGATTCCGCAGCATACAAACGTTCTCTACCATTCGGATAGTATTCTTTTTCATGTTTTGTAACATCTTCGCGTTTGACAATACGTGGTTGTGTGGGAAATCTACGATTCTGTTTGACATTTGAAGCTGTGGCTTGCTTCTCATATGTTTGATTAAGCGCATCCTTGGTGGCAATGTACGATTTATTGATGCGCGACTTTTGCATTTTCTTACACTTTTTGGCGAGTAAGGCGTCCATGCCTAACCCATCGTTGCTAGCTGTAAGCGCAGCTAACGAGTCATCATTTGTAGTTTCAGAGCTCTCTACCTCAACATTGCTGCACACATCGATGTTATCAATGAATTCCATACGCTCATCACTGGCACCAACATCACTGTTAGCCCCAATTGGCATGTTTTCCTCTTTCACTACATTGGCAGAGGGATCTTCTTCATTTTTCGGTACGTAGCAATCATGCAAGAGCTTATCATCATATGGCACTGCAATAGCGCGTGCATGTTCCCAATCTTGTACTAAATCCAATGGGCTTTCATCTATCAATAAGCGGCAATCATCGGACTCATCGCGAACCAGTGATGCATCCTTTTTGCCCTCGGTTAGTTTTTGTTCAAGTATTGATGGCTTCGTCACAGCACCCAAAATAGCAGCCACTGTCTCTTTGGATCCTTTGCCAGCAATGTGTGCTTTGCGCAACAACAGCAGTAACTCTTTCTTAGCGCGTGCTTTCTGTAGGCATAATGGTGAATAGCAAGTGTTTTGTGTTATTTGCGAAACTGCATTCGAATTTGTATTACACTCTTTTGTGTAGCAACGATATTGCTTAGCGAATCTATTCAGCTGACTAAATTGCAGGCGAACTGTTTGTATTTTTTTCGCTAAAGAGTTAATTAAATCTAGATTAACATCTTTGCTTGGCATGTCTTTTTGTTGTACATACTGAATATCCATCAAACGCCGTTCCAGAAATGTTTGTTTGCCTACCTTCTTATTAGCTTCTGTTTTTGTGTCATCCGATTGTGTGGTTGATTGCGTATCAACATCATCATGCTCGGTTTTTACTGCCAATTCTTCTTCAGCTTGCATTAATTCCAAGCGACGTGCAAGTAAATTGTCAAGTCGACTTTTACGCGCAATTTTTGGATACATGAGTCTACCAGGCATGGTTAAGGATTTAGAGACATCAATGGTTCCAATATCATTTCCTACGCCAATGCTACCATCTGTGCTAACACTGTTGAGTTCTACTATCTGCACATCTCTGAACTTCTGTAAATAATGATAATCGGCACCGCGTCTTTCTGCCGCTTTGCATTGCAAAATAAATTTGTGGGTACGTGGATCCACACTAACGATTTCATCTACATCACTTCCCTTAGTAAAGTGAACATTCACTTTTACAGGGGGTATAGCCAAACCATGTCGATATGATGCGCGACGACTTTTGCTGCCGCCTACACCACAACGACGACTTGTTGATAACCACATCCAGCCCCATTGGCCATGTATGCGATACTCCTCACCTTTTTGCTTCCAAACTTGATGCTTTAGTCCTAAAGAGTATTTGATATAATTGAAAGCAAGTCGATTACGTTCCTCTTCATCGTCGCGCTCGCGTTTTTCACGTTTCTCCATCTTTTTGCGTTCTTCACGCTCGGCCGATGTTATGCGACATAAAGTAAGATGGCCAAGTTGTTCATGCCAAACATTTGCAAAAATTACATTTTTAAGTGCTGCTTGGAGTAATAATAATACTATGACGAATTCCGTTGGACGCCGTGCATCAGTTACTGTACGCCGCCATTTCCACTTTATAAATCGCCAATTCGGAATCAAAAATGATGAAGGTACAGTCTCTTCAAAATTTAGTAGGGTTTGACGCAATGTCTGTGTAATAGTATCCAAACTACCCATCGTTACACCAATCCATTTAAACTCTGAGGCTGTGGTCAGTGAAAACTTATGCGATAGATGTCGACGTTTATCGCGCTCCTCGTTACGTTGAGGCTTATTTAAAGCAATCGGATTAGATGTGTATTGATTTACGTAATTTTTAAAACCATGATCCATACCCAATTTAAAATGAGAAAGATCGTTTGCATTTTGACTTGTTTTCAGACGAGTCATCATCTTACTTTCTGTGCCACTTTCATTCATTTGTGCATCATCGTCTTCATTACCACGTAGTAATGCCCAGGTTTTCTTATTTTCTTCATCAATGTAAGATAGCCTTTGGTATTTATTATGCTCTTTCGTAATAGACTCCGTTAATTTCATTTGACGTACTATCTCATCCTTTCGTTCTATTAATTGGTTATAGAGTGCCGATTCCAAATCATCCTTGTCGATAATGCTTAGTAATTGATCTAATTTCGACTCAGTACTGTAGTACCAAATTTTCCCGCTGTCATATTCGGGTTGACCTTCGACAAAGATTCTGCGAGCCATGAACCAAAATTTGCGCCCATGTCTATCCAAGCCGAGTATATCGTGTCGTATGAGTACACCTTGTTTCTCCTGTGGCAACACACAATCAACCACACCACTAACCTTATGTGACTTACACAAATTACATTGCCAATCCTCTGTGGGTACATCATGTAGCGGCGGGTCTACACACTCCAAATGGTAGACGGCTGGGCATGTTTCGCAACACAACAAATCGCCCAATCTATGACAAATTCGGCAATGATCATCATAGTGTATTGGACCTTCTTGTAACATTACGTCACGAACAGCATTCGTTGTTAAAAATTGACTTGTCAAAAATTCTAAAACAGTGAGTCGATCGTTTACACCTGTAAAAGGGTAATCACCAGCACATAGGATGTTATATACTTCGCGGTTGAAAATTGTATCGCTTTCCACATAGCTGCGAAGTACCTCGGGCCAGGTAATGCCATCAATTAGGTATAAACAAATGTTTACCGTGTCTTTCTGATCAAGCGGTCCAAAATGCGTTCCCTGTACATCTTCTTCACGCAAAATTGCTTTTAATAACATAATGTGTACATCAGCAATAAGTGCGCTTTGCTCATCACATGTCAAAGCGGCACAAAAATCCTCAAAACGGAATGGAGACAAACGTACCAGGTGGCGAAATCTTCTTAAAACTTCATATATACTTAAAGCCTTAAGTAAAAATTCATTTTTCATTAATAAATCTTCTGAACTGATTGGTATTTCTAGGGGTTCATATTGACGGTCCTGTAGCCAAATTGGATCAGGACTTGGTGGTCGCGGTGGACGACCGACACCATTTTGCGTAAAACTACATACAGAGAACTCAGATTCACTTTCATTAACAGCATCAAGACTCTCTTCATCGGTAGCTGAACAGAGTAATTCATCATCTATGTCACTCTTTTCGCTGGAGTCTCCAAAATCAGACCCATAATGGTACTCAGATTCATATCCTGTGGAAGAAAATAATAAATTCATTCATTCATTTATTGATATTAATTTATATTGATATTAATTATATTATTGATATTAATTTATAATATATTGACATCATCGGCCTTAACAACCGCGCTGTTAGTTCTGCCTTCTCCAAACTGGATAAAGAGGCAAAGCGAATGGGTCTGGTGGTGAACGAGGACAAAACGAAGTACCTCCTGTCTTCAAACAAACAGTCGGCGCACTCGCGTATCGGCACCCACGTCACTGTTGACAGTTATAATTTTGAGGTTGTAAAAGACTTCGTCTATTTAGGAACCAGCATTAACACCGATAACAATGTCAGCCTTGAAATCCAACGTAGAATCTCTCTTGCCAACAAGTGCTACTTTGGACTAAGTAGGCAACTGAGCAGTAAAGTCCTCTCTCGACGAACAAAACTAACACTCTACAAGACTCTCATCATGCCCGTCCTCACGTATGGCGCAGAAGCTTGGACGATGACAACATCCGATGAAACGACGCTTGGAGTGTTCGAGAGAAAGATTCTGCGTAAGATTTTTGGACCTTTGCACGTTGGCAACAGCGAATATCGCAGACGATGGAACGATGAGCTGTATGAGCTTTACGACGACATAGACATAGAGCAGCGAATAAAGATCCAGCGGCTACGTTGGCTGGGTCATGTCGTCCGAATGGATACAAACGCTCCGGCTTTGAAAGTATTCGATGCGGTACCAGCTGGTGGTAGCAGAGGAAGAGGGCGGCCTCCTCTGCGTTGGAAAGATCAGGTGGAGAAGGACTTGGCTTCACTTGGTGTGTCCAACTGGCGCCGGTTAGCGCGAGAAAGAAACGACTGGCGCGCTTTGTTAAACTCGGCCAAAATCGCGTAAGCGGTTATAGCGCCAATTAAGAAGAAGAAGAAGAAGAATTTATAAACTAAATAAATGAAATAAATTGGCCATTACATTGCTGTGGACAACTTGAATTTTTTTGCTAGTTTATTAAATATCAGCTGTCAGCGATAAAACAAATTTAAACTAAACTCATAGTTTAATGCTTTCCGCTTCCGTTGATACAAATCGCTCAAAATTGGGCAAATAAATGTTGAGGAGTATAAGGTTTAAAGTCATGTATTGTATTGTTGCCCACAAAAATATAACAAATTAAAAAAATGTAATCTCAATGTGGTCTCCGAACTATGCATGCATATTTTTAACATAGGAATGTAAATTTAGAGTGAGATATACAAATATAATATATTTATCCAAATAAAAGTAAATTTATGAAAAGACGAGGAACGCCAGATTAATTCACAAAATAAAATAGTTGCGATACGGTTCTTGTTGATAATATTGACGGGATTAATAATAACTGTAAAATTGTATCTGGGTTCGGGATGGTTCACTGCTTTTGTCAGCTCAAGCTTTTTCAAAAAAATTCTAGTTTAACATACTTGAGCATAAAATAAATGTCGGTATGTTTAAAGTCTAGTTTCAAACAAGTGTACAATGAACCTTATTTTGTCTGAACAATTCTTGGTAGATTCGAATTTAAACTGGGTTATTATAGTTACAATGGAAACCGAATAGCGTATACTATTTACATAAATTTAGATTTCAAACATCTTCATAAATTTCGGTGTGCTTGTTCAGTAATTTCGTATTTATAAATAACGGTCAAAATTATATAGACATGTATGCATGTGCAATAATGTGCATGGAAAATCCCTACAATAAAATATCAATTTAAAACTATAAATACAAGTGATCAATACAAGATTTCAATAATTAAGTGTAAAAAGTAAACAAAAAATTTGTGATTATTACCTCCTCTTCGACTAACATTAACCGTGCTGCTGGTAGATTTACGTGACCTGCCCCTAGTGCTCTTGCTAGTGGATTTCCGATTATAGCTGCGGCTACCATCACTCTCCTGAGGCGAAGAAGCGCGCGAAGCCGATGGAGTACTCAACTGAGAATCACAAGCTTTGCTCAAATATTTTGGCTTCTTCAACAGCTGATAATTAAATTTGGTTCCAGCGCGCTCATTTGGCGTCTTCGGAGGTCTACCCCGCTTTCGACTACCCCGTCCACTCATATTTTGCCCAAGTCAATTTGGTCAATATTTTTTTTAAATATAATATATATTCGTTGACAATTATTTTTTAAAATAATTTTCTATAAAAATAAATAGCGCACAATATAGAAAATTTGAAGAAAACCTAAAATAAAAATTGAAGGTTATTTATTACAATCAAACACACACAGCCAGCATATTTAAGCATTTTAAACAAGCATTTTATCATTCACTAAAATTTAACAAAAACAAATATTTCTCAATGAATTTCAAAAAATATATGTGTATATTTTTGAGTTCCAGTTAAATACTCTACCTTCCTCCAAAAGCTGGTTCTTTAGTGCTTATTCAATTGATGGCTTCCCAGTCAAAAACTCAAGCTCAAACGAGTCCGCCATTATGAAAAACGATTTTTCACTTTAAGACGATAAAACTTATTTATCAGCACGAAATTTTATACACCATCGAAAAACCACAAACACTTGTGTTTAACTTGTAAAAAATGTCCACTATTTAACAACAATTTATATGTTTTCATAAACTTTTTATTCTAAAATGATTTTTCCTCACTTTTTAACTCACAAAACGTACAGTATGCAACGACCAATCACAGCGAATCTTCTATTTTACAACGCTGAAGACGACCTCTGGTAGTCGTTTCGTGCAACACAACATCACGATACTGCCACCTGAGTGAACAGTGTGTAAAAAGTGCGTAGTTAGCAAACGGGCACGCAAGCCATATAAATTATAATTACTTCTGGTGGTAAGAAAATTCCTTGCAACAAAAGAAGTCTGCGAATGTAATTATTCCAGTTTATTATGCTTCGAAATGCACATATATTTTCAAATATAACACGATATTATAACTCAATAAAGCATGCTGCTGTTAATACATACCGTGACCATTCGCCATTTAACTACAGGGTGCTCTTCACAGAGTTGGCTCACGATTCTCGCATCTATATGAATATGTTTATAATGCAAACATTTCATCTGTTCCACACTAATATTTAATGTTATATTTGAACTATTGATTAATTATTTATTTATTAAGCCAATGAGTATAATCGATTCTTATTAGCTAAGTTGACATATTTTAAAGTTAATATGTATTACAAAAGGAAGTACTATAATTTATTATACATACCTATAAATTAGGCAACCATCTTGTTAAATTGTATTATGAAGAATCTTAGTTTATTGCTCTAAAACCAGTAACTACTAAGGGCTAATACGTCAAGGGCTCTTATAATAGGGATAACATAACTAGATTATCTTCTTTTTCGAAGAATTAACAAACGAGACTACCCATACATTTCTCTCCCGAAATCTGAGATTATAAAATAATCTTAAGTTGTAAAGATACTTTTTTCCGTGCAACCCTGTGTTTTATGTGTCATCGATAATTATTATTACGAATGTAAAGAGAAACGTCACAATAAAACCTAAATAAAATGGACGCCGGTAAGGAAAAGAGATTTGTAGGCATTATTTCAAAATAAATTGTTGTTTATTATTTTAATATTTCAAATTGTTATTATGCATTCATATTACATAAAACAAATGTAAAATTTAATATCGAATTTCGCATATTAAAAATACGAAATAAATAAATAATTGGCACGTACACTTCTGTTAGGTGCCAAGCTTATGCCCCTATTTGTGCCGAGCGTCTTAATGTTGTTCCACAAATGGAGGGACCTTTTTTTTTTTTAAACCGACTCCGAAGGGCAGATACTTTTTACGAGCAACTCTTGGCTTTCTGCTCACTTTGTTTAATTCTTACTCCTCGTTTTGTTCGTTTATTTTCTGTACTGACGTCACGTCCCTTGGGAAGCACAATCGTGTATTCCATCATTTTTGAAACTTGATAGATTGAAAGGATAAATACAAGAAAGAAGAGTGGCAAGCAAAATAATGCAAGTGCACGTAATATGAATAGACTGCAAATATATAAGCACTTTTTTCTTTACCGGGGGTATTTAAATCGAATCATTAACAATTTAATTTTCAACGAGGTCTGGTTAGCTGATCATTGTGAATATTTTATAAAATAATTCTGAAAAGCCATTGTGAATACCCTCAAACTCCACATCAGCTGAATTTTGTTTACTATTATTGTATTTATGCAGTTACTTTTTACATGCGCCGTCCCTGTTTTTGATTTATTTTCTTCTAATAATTTAAAATTAATAGAAGATAAAACAGGAAATCGGTCACCACATTTCTAGAGCGTCGATTAAAAGAATTATTGTTGTCACTGGCCGATCTGAAATTTTAAAAATAAATTAGCTCTAAAAATTAAGAATAACAAAAAAATATTTACTTGCAAAACGAAAACAAAAAAAAAACTTTTTTTCTGTGGCAGTCATTGAGAAATCACTTTTACAGCTATTTACGGGTTACGTTATGATTAAGAGTTTCCTTACCGGAACAACTTTTGGAAAAATATAGGGTTATTCAATAGGTGCGCTTCAACTTTTTTCCGATAGGGAGGGCGAACGACGCAATATTTTTTATTTTTCGCTTGTCATTTGTAAACTTCATTAGTATACATTTCATCATGGAACGCTACACACTTGAGCAACGATTGCAAATCGTTCAAATTTTTTATGAAAATAATCGTTCTGTTGCTGCTACTTTAAGAGCATTACGGCCATTTTACGGTCCATTTAACAAGCCGTCCCGTTTTGGGGTTATGTGAAGTCATTGGTCTACAGTAACAAGCCGGCGACGATTTGTGAGCTCAGACCCAATATTGAACGCGAAATTGCTGGAATTGGAAAATTGGGTTCAACGGTTGGACTTCGTAAGACGTGCACGCGGTGGTCATGCAAAAGAAATCGAATTTCATACTTAAATGTATATGTTCAAACTCGATAATAAAAAAATTAGTTAAAAAAGTCAAACCGTTTGTGTTTTATTCAAAAGAGTTCAAAAGTTGAAGCGCTCTTACTGAAAACCCCTATATTATTACACAAATAGTATTTATGTGTATGTATGTGCAAGTGTTTAACAAAAAATGGCAATGGCAAACCTGCGAGTGTATTTCTGCCATGAAAAAGCTCCTCATAAAATATCTGCCGTTCGGAGTCGGCTTGAAACTGTAGGTCCCTCCATTCAAGACGCACACCACAAATAGGAGGAGGAGCTCGGCCAAACACCCAAAAAGGATGTACGCGCCAATTATATATATATATATTTCTTGACATCTCTGATATCAGACTTACGGTACTACTTAAAGATATAAGTATTAAGTAGAATTTTTATGCATTTGAAAAAAAAACCCCCGTTACGGAAGGCGGCCGTTATTAGAGCCCGCTTTGGCTTATTTTTAATATCAACTAACATACCTGGGGCTACGTTCAGCATATGTACTAAATTTCGTTTAAATATTTCAAAGCTTTTTCATAAATTTATAAACGTAGTTATGTAACCTATCGCAATTAAAATCATTTTTCGATACAGTTACGAGTTGTTCTATATTTAAGGGGTTATATACAGTTAGAATTAAAAAAAAACGATATTTTTTAATTTTTTGTTTCTAAATGTACATATATTTAAGAATACACCCAGAAAATTTAATATCGTTCGTATTTTCGAAGTTATACGCAAATTTGAGAAGACGTTTCAGAGCGCTGAAAGTACAAGGCAAACTTTAAATGCGTTTTTCTCAAAATAGTGTTTTCAAAGTCGGTGACCAACATTACTCGAAAACAGATAAACCCATTAGTCTCAAATTTTAACACGAGCTTCTTAAATATACTTTTAGTAATTAATCGAAGATTTTTTTCTCACCGATAAATATTTTTTTATAAACAATTTAAGGCCGAAATTTTAATCAAAAATCGATTTTTTTTTGAGAAACCGCCATTTTGTCAAAAACAAATGTATTTTACTTATTCCTTCGATTAAAATAACCCTTTAACTCCGGAGGGAGCGTAGGGCCAATAATACTCTGTTTCAAGGATCGGATCATCGGATAAAGAAGTTATGAGAGTACGCTTCTGACAGGGTTTCGGCTGTGCAAAACTTTAAAGTGATTTTCTGTACCTTGTTATGTTTGAAACCCGTGTACGCAATAACTCAAAATCTATTGAGCCAATCGGTTTTTTTATTTTTATTATTTTTTTGACTAAATGTTAACATTACAACAAAAAATGAGCCTATTTTTTGAGCGAGCGAGTGTTTTGGCTTCTAAGTGCTGTGAAAAATTTTAAAGTTCTCCCTGGCATTTGAATTTTTTTGTTTTTTAGTTGCGAGTTATGAAATTACAATTTACTTACATTACAAATTTCTTTTTTTATCAAAACTGTGCTTTAGTACTACTTGGGGAGTGCCGTACCACTCTGGCACTTCACTCTACCACTTCAACCATTTCACCTACCTTACAATACAAATTTCTTTCGAGGCGCCTTCAAAGATTCACTGTCGCTCGCTCAGTTTTCAGTATTTTGCAATGAAAGTTTAGGAAGATATTGTTGCGTTATTATATGAAACCAAAAAAAAATCTGCTGTAGCCAAGTGGGCTAAAAAAAATTTCGAACATTCGTTATATGGAGGAAAATATCCAACACCGGCAGCCGAAAAAATTATCAAAAATCATCGTAGTGTTTGAGCCACTTGAAACTTATACTTTCAAATTACATTTATACTTACAAATTCAATTAACTACAAAACTGCACCAGAAATTCTGATTAAGAAGTTTTTACAAAAATAATTTAAAGTAAAAAAAAATGTAAATAAATAAATTGTCAAAACTTGTCAATTTTTATATTATATTATATTATCTGTAGCGGCAGCCGTATCCGAATGGGTTGGTGCGTGACTACCATACAGGAGTACGTGGGTGTGGGTTCGAATCTCCGTGCATGAACAACAAATAATTAATATTTCAATAAAAATAATAGAAGATATTTCTAATAGCGATCGCCCCTCGGCAGGCATTGGCAAACCTCCGAGTGTATTTCTGCCATGAAAAACACCTCATAAAAATATTTGCCGTTCGGAGTCGGCTCAAAACTGTAGGTGCCTCCAATTGTGGAACAACATCAAGACGCACACTAGGACGCAAATAGGAGGAGGAGCTCGGCCAAACACCTAACAGAAGTATACATACCAATTGATTTTTATCAAGAAAAATTCTCAGAAACATGAATTTTTTCGCCGAGTGAACCTCACCCCCAAACAAGGACGATAATAAAAAAAGAAATTGAAACAGAATTTGCAACAGTTGTTCATTAACAACACACCGTAAAGGAAATAGATTATAAAAAACGAGCGGAATTTATATTTTTTTATAAAACTGCTTCTAATTAAAAAACGTGTAATTGTGAATGTTTGGGGAATTTTTCTAATTTCAGTATAAAGTTTGAACTTGGGTTAAAATGGGGTTTGCTAGACAATGAGCTCTCTCTTATTTACAAAAAAAATTATATAATGAACATTAAAATATCGTATAAGAGAAATAGTCAAAAGTGAGCAAAGTGTTGAGGTGCTATCGCCTGTTGCAGGCTGTATCTATTATACATACTATATATAGTATAATTTCCGTTAGGCTGTCACATACAACGGTTAAGTAAACAAAGTTGTTAAATCTACATTGACCGCCTTTGCAATATAACCCAGTAGATACTACATAAAATCACGATGAAAAGCAACGAACTATCGCTAAATTTTCAAAGGCATAGTGATAATGGTTAGCAAATTTCCCTAACACAAAACCCTTACCCTTATCTTATCAAAAACATAAATACCAAAGCTCCAGTATCAAGGAACTCAACATTATCCAAAATGTGCCTTCCTACTAACAGCTCATTCATTACCCATTTCTCGCCAATTTCAGGCAGTCAAATCGATTGCGAATGCAAGAAAAATTATCAATTGTACTTTTTTGAGCGGAATAACAAAAGAAGAGCGCAAATAAATAAATAAATAAGTTGATCGAATTGAAAGCGCGTTGGAGAAAAACACCGGTGAACATTACTCACACACATTTTTTCGAAACCGTGAGTAACTTCATTTCTACGAAAGAGTTCACAATTCTTTCAAAGACTAATAGTTTATGACATCGGATTTAATTACTTAATTGGATTGTGTGCGAATTGTTTAGTTGTCTGAAATAGATCTGTGCAGCGGTTCCAGTATAAAATCATACTCGGTCTAAGATGTTGAAAATAAAGTGCAAAGTGCTTAGTTAAATTAATTAAGTAAACACATAGCTGCATATACACATGTACGAAATTCATACGTACATAAATGTGTATGCGTGTGTATAATAACTTTGGTTGCCGAACCAGCAAAGCGAGTTTCATGGAGCCATAAATTAATTACCTACAGGTGATCGCACAAATTTATGTAGGCAAATTTAGAGAAGTGCACAAATTTTTGTTAAAAAATAATAAGCGTATTTCAAAACACATACATATGTATATATGTGCGTGTAATCATGTATGACGCTATTGCACTCGACGCCTTGGCCAATAAATTACATATTTTATGTGAACTTTTTGCCGCAACGCTGTGAAGAAATACTATCTGAAAGACTGATAAGAATACCTCCGCGAACAGTTTGTGATGTCATGATATGAAAGAATTTTTAATGTGAATTCAATATATAAAGCTAAAATTATTATTAAATTTTTTTTCTTTAACTATCTACATATATTTTTACACGTACATATTTTAGGGTAATGTAATCATGTTCATTTCGCTAATACGTGTGCTCGTAGTAGTAGTCTGTGTAGAAGAATGTTGGAGCTTCAATAGTATTTTATCGCAACCCGCCATCAATGGAACAAACGATACGCTTTCAAAGTTCATGTAAGTTGAAAATAATTTCTCAATAAGTAATTCCCTCATGCACAATTAGCACATTCAATTTTTGACTCAAATATGTGGCTAATGTACGTGTGTGCGTATGTATGGTATATGTTTGTGTGCGCATATAGATTCATATATATATGCATGCATATGTAAATAAATACAATAAGTTACTTGTCACGTTCAAATACAATTTATGTACATATATAACTAAGTTTATTTAAATTTTTTTTACGCTAGAAATTCTATTGAGTCTGCGGCAGCAGATGAAGCTTCTAACTATCGCACATCTACAGAAGCATCTCTACAAAGTGCAAATGGTGCTGCAGTGCCGGTGGATTGTTCACAACGCAGCAAGAAAGCGGAGCAACCGGTACCTAATAAAAATTCGAGGCTGAAGAAATGTTGTCCTCATGGCGAGGGGTTGAGCATTTTTCATGACAATCAAACCGAAGAGTTTTGTGATTCGACTAATTTTCATTTCGAACCGAGTATTATAAGTGCAGTGCTGTATGATAATTGCATTGAGGATGATGAGGCTGTGGTGCGTTTGGAATACGAAATTGGGAATCCTTGCAATTCGTAAGTACATATCGCTCCTTTGCTGGAAGAACGCGATAACTCAAAAAATCAACAACCTAAAAAAACGCTTCATAGTTTTTATGCCTCCCTAAGTACTATAAAGTCCACATTTTAATCTAATGGAAGAAGTTTTTTTGGGTTATGATCTTCTCCAGCAAACTAGTGGTATACATATGTCTTATAAGTCTTAGAACGACGACGTTGTCTTGAAATGCATAACATATAATGACAAAAAGCTATAACCTCAGGGATGATAGATTTCCAGGTTTAATTTCCGGCTATGGTGAAAAACGAAATACAGCGAGTAACTTCGGCTGTCACGTCACCGGGGCAGCAGAGTTCTACCCGCTTATTTCACACACTCGTTCAATCAGTTGTTGTTCAGACGGCAACGAAGTAACATTAGCGAGAACTGTGTCGATTCTCTTCGTATAAACAAACCGTTGTCGTGAACCCGGTTACGTCAGCCTATCAGCTGACTCTTTCAAATTCGCTGAGAGTCGATTAACGGTTTGATATTGGGCATACCTTCTGCAGGGTAAAACGATTTTTAGTGGCTCTTTAATAGATCAGTATTTGGCTCTGAGCGAATTTGACAGAATCAGCAGATGGGCTGACGAAACAGGAGATATTTTTACAAAAAAACTGAGATTGTGTTGGTGATATACCTAAAAAATCAACTAAAGATACTTCGTTGCCGTCTGAACAACAACTGATTAGACGAGTGTGTGAGTACAAGTGAAATGATCGTGCAGAATTCGGCTGCCGAATCTCACTTGTGACGTGGCTGCCGAAGTTTCTCTCACCATTTCCTTTTTCAAGACTAAGCCTTTTCTTTTTTTTAAAGACCAAGCTTTTTAAATCTACCTTGCACCTTCTGAATTTTTTTTACCATGGTATAACGTTACTTCGTTCCTCTAACAAAACTATGCTAGGAAATTTCACCACACAAAAAGACAAATATGATAATACGAGTACTAATTAGAATCAACAGTTTTTTTGTATTTCGAAGTTTACTACCGCATGTTTGCTTCAACAACTTGTAGTGCCTCCTCGTCCCCCTACTTAGGATCAGTTTATTAGTGCTAGTTTAGTTGGGGTGAATTTTTAAACTAAGTTAATTCCTGGGAGTGGTTAAACTTAGTTTGGCTAGAGTTACACAGAGTTAAACTTGAACTTCAAGCTCTGAAAAACTGGTCCTTAAAATCACCCAGTTTATTTTTCCATGCAATAAATGCCTTCTTCTTTATTGGCGCAGTAACCTTCTAAGGACCGGTTTGCGGAGCTAGTTCAAAGTTAACCTTTCCAACAAAGCCCGGACATTTCTTTTCCTCTTCAGGAACAGAAACCACCACTTCGATTGGAGAATTCGCTTTGAAGTTTGGAGCATTTTATTTGGAGCATTCGTTTAACGTTAGTTAGCCAGTGGAGCCGCTGGATCACTAGTCATTGCCCTATAACCATGTCGCTATGAAGCTTATGCAGTTCGTAGTTCGATCATCTGCGATGTTCAACGATGCTAACGCGCTAAGACTCATAAATCTCTTACGCAAATCCTTCTACTAAACACTAAACCACTGAAGCCACCGAGTCCGTCGGATGTTGAAACGCATCGTACAAGCTTGAGCACCACAAATTAAGGCAATCAAGACAATAATTTTTTGAAGTGCGGTTTTGCTCACCACAAGAAAACTTGACTGCTCTGAAGCAGCCGACGTACATAAGAAGTTTTTGATGCGAATAAGATTGCAGCACGATTTTTTAAATAAAAGTGACTGAACAGAGTAAAAATACTCTAAACCTTCATATTCTGCAGCCTTTACTGTTGGGAAATATTTTTTATTTGAAATAAATCAAAGATACGCTTTCAAGTTGTCTTCGTCTGCTCGGTTCTGCACTGCTTGCTTCAGTTGCTTTTACAGTTTGTGGTTTTCCAAAATGCAATGGGACTTGTTTTAAGCAGCATAGGTTATCCCTTTTTTTGATAATAGTGAAGGTTGTATCTTGATGTATACATTGCACCTGATTTCAACTAAACATAATTTAAAAGTTATTGTTGTTACAGCATAAAAAACTCTCAACTCAACATTTTAACTTTTTTTGGGAATGCTGCTACTGGTGTGACAACCCTTGGTCGGATATAAATCCGTGTCATTCCAGTAGCGTGAACCCCTCTGTCATGGAAACCTTTGCAAGTTAATGAAAGCAGACAGATTTCTTGTGCAACCTGTAAAAAATTGGAAAAATAGATATTTCCAAAACCTATGCTAAGAGAAACCTCGGGTGTGCCCAAAATCGGTCAGCTGCATACTTGTTTATAGACAAGTTAGATTATACAGAGTGCTCTTAAAAAGAGTGACCACTCTGCCTTTGTGTGGCTTTAACAGAAGAATAAATATGTATGTATATAATAAATGGGGAAATATGCAAAGGGTTCAACCATTTTCAATTTGTTTTTATTATTATTTGTTTTGCAGGTCTCTAATTTACAACAACGAGGATGATACATTTTTCGTTTTACAAGATGGTTCTTTGCTCATTATGGACAAGTATGGCAATGACAGTTATACGGTGGAAAAGTACTATTGCCTCGACATGGACAATGTGTCAGGCATCACCTACGCGATCACCTGCATCACAGCCATTGAAGAACATTTGAAACGTGGGCAAATTATTGCCATTGCTACTTTGATGCTCGTGTCTATTCCGTGTTTATTAACTGTCAGTTATCTACATATAAGACTGAGAGAATTGCGAACTGTACATGGATTGTGTCTAAGTCTGCTGTCATTGTGTTTAGCTATAGGCTATTTCCTGCATTCGTTGGTGCACATATTCAAGAACGATTCAATGAGAGTTGGTTATGTAATACAATTTTTCATGTTAGCTTACTTTATATGGTTTTTCTGTCTCTGTTGGAATGTGTTGGTAAACATTTGGTAAGCTAGAAAAGTTTTAGCAAATTCGATGAATTCATAAAATATTTTTATTATTTAGGTATCGAATCCCCAGGAACAAGAGGCGAAGTAAAGTGCAAATGTGGTGCGTTTTTAGTATAAACCTTTCGATCTGTTGTGGCATTGCGGGATCATTGGTGGCAATGACAGTTCATAAGGGATTGCCTGGTATGCCGTCCTACTTTGTGCAAGGTTTGACAGCATGTAAGTTATTTTTAAATAGAATTTTTGTTTCCGCAGCAGCTTACTTTTGTGTTTGCTGCCACTAGTGTGTTTAAGCGCAAACATCAGCCAAAACATTGTCAAATCCCATGCAAATAGCATATCCCAAACACATTTCAAACTCTTCTTTCTCACGGTGTTTGTGTTGGGTTTACATGCATTTTAATATGAAATAATGGCAATAGTGAAAAATTTCCACATTGTTGGGGAGCATGACAATTTGATTGGCTGCCGGCATCTAAAATTTAGATATACTAGTACATGGTGAAAAGATTTTTAACAGACCGTTATTCGGTTCTGATTAAAACAGCTGATGGGCTGACGTCACTTGGGATGTGCTTTCAAAACTGAGATTATGTTGGTGATATACGAGAAAAATCAACCAATAACACTTCGTTGCTATCTGAACAACGACTGATTGGACAAGTGCGGAATACATTGTTTAAATTTCGGATGGCCATAAGATCGTGGTAGTGATATACGAAAAAAATCAACACAGTCCCCGCTCACGTTGCTTCATTGCCATCTGAGCAACGACGATTGTGTGAATATATGTGAAATTATTGTGCAAGTTGTGTAGTTAAAGAGCAAACCTTGTAAATCTATCATCCTTGATAGGCATGGTGAAAATATTTTTAGAGATGTGCTACCTAGCAGACCGTTATTCGGCTCTGAGCGAATTTGACAAATATAAGCTAAAGCTAAATTTTGTGAAACACAAAACGAATGACGTAGAATCCAAAGCTCCCCTTAAAATTTTGTTTCACCATACCTAACGAGCAATCCTGGTATCTATCATCCTTGCTTGGTACGAGTATATACTCAAACAAAGATATACGTAAACAAATTAATTACACCTTAACCCAATTTCTATCAAATCCGCCGTGAAAACAGTTGACAATTCTTTCAAGCCCAAAACCAGCAAACCCAAGACTTGACTTTGGTGGAAACGGATTATAAGATAAAAAGTATTCAAAATAAATTTAATTTAATTATATTATTGTATATTAAATTAAATTCAGTTAAGTTAAATTAAATTAGATTAAATTAAATAAATTAGAGAAATTTAAATGTAATGAAATGACTTCAAACTAAAAATTTAATAAAAAATGAACAGAAACGTTATAATAATATTAGGCAAAATAATTAAAAATAAAAATTAAATAAAGAAATTTAATATAAAAAATTAAATAGAAATAAATGAAATTAAGTAATATAAAATGAGACAAAATAAATTTAAATACAAAGTTAATTGAAATTACATAAAGTTACACTAAACTAAATTCATTTAAATGAAAAGGGTCCTAAAAACGGTTCCGAATTCTGCTTTACATTATTTTTTGTAACAACAAAATAATATGGAGTTAATATTCTGAGTATAAAAATTCTATAAACAAATTTATTTTGGGTCATAATTCTGTATTGTTAAAGTACTGTAAGGAAAAAGTTCTGCTATGTTTTCACTGTCTATTTATTAAAAACTGAAAAAGAAGTAAAAACAATTAGAAAATCAACAATAATTATCGATGTTAGAATATATACATATACTAGCAACCCGCCCAGCTTCGCACGGGTATAAAATACCATATATACCCTATGTCACTCACTGAAAAAATGATTAAAATCGATCCAGTAGTTTTGGCTTATTCATTATTGCCCGTGGTCCGCACGCGTTAAATTTGGAGTAAAACAATTCCCCTTTCTTTATAGCATGAAGATTTCCTGCTATCTTTGGGATATCTAAATTCATACCCTACATTTTTGCATATTAACTTTTTGCATTTTTACATACATATGTATTTATTTTATTTTTACAACAATTACTATATTACAGAATGTCTTTATATACAACGTTCATAGCCTTCTTGTCATTAGACAATACAAACATGTTTTCTCTAGAGGTTACTCTTGAAAGAGCGACATACAGTTGGCCATGTGAAAAACAGTCAACACTCAAATCTAAGCCTGCAACGTTGAAGGTTTGACCCTGAGATTTATTAATGGTCATTGCAAAAGATGTCTTTACCGGAAATTGTAAGCGTTTAAATTGGAATGGTAGATCCGATGGTATCAGAGGGATTCGGGGAATCAATACATCTTCTCCGGTACCATATCCTGTGAGTATTGTGCACTCTATTATGAAAGTTTTCAGTGATTTTACCAGCAAACGCGTGCCATTGCAAAGTTTAGGTGGACTTAGGTTTCTTAATAAAATAACAGGACAACCTATTTTCAGCTCCATTTTGCGAGGAGGGAGTCCAGACGGTTCCAAAGAATTTAGAAATTCTGTAGGAAATTGAACAGCTTCTTCCAAATCGAGAACAGTATCGACCGAGTAGTATATTTTCGTCGGCGCATCAATCTTTGAAATAATCAAGTTATTTACTTTATCTACTTGTTCGTTAGTTGGTGACAGAATAGCTCTTTCTTTAAACCAAGATATTGTCTTATATTGTAACTTATGTTATCAATGTCTGGATAGACATTGTTGACTAACTGTTGGATGTTGTCTATCAAAACACAAAGGTTTTCTAGGTTAATCCTTCCCTCACTTTGTGTTAATTCTCCATTGCCAACTTTTAGCAGCATCTCTGGAAATAGCCTGTTCTCACGTGAAGATGACGAAATCCTCATATTAGTTTTAAGCTCTAATTTATTGACATACGACTAAAGGTGGCATCTTTTTAGCGAAGCATTTATTTCGTCAGCACGTGTTCCTCGAATCACAACTGGTAGGATTTGACGGAAATCTCCTGAGAACAGAATTGTACATCCACCCATAGGTGCATTTTTGTTGCGCAAATCGCGCATTGTCCTATCCAGTGCTTCCACAGACGTCTTGTTTGACATGGTAGCTTCGTCCCAGACTATTAATGAGCAGTCACGCATCAATTTTCCTGTATTGCTCTGTCTAGAAACACTACAGACGCTGTTATCATCATCGGTAGCGATTTTCAGCGGGTGCTTCATTGTAAAGTGTGTGGTTCGGCCTCTTTCCAAAAGACTCTTTCCAAAAGAGTAGCGGCAATGCCGGATGACGCAACAGCTAACGCAATTTTTCCGGTAGATCTCAATTACTAATTACTGTTGTAATATGTATCTTGAAAAATATTGTTTTTAATTATATGCTGTAAAGAGCCATATACATAGATCTATATTAAAACAACAATGTATTTAAGGTATTTAATTGGATAAGGATTAATGTTGTACCCATTTGTTGAAATCGCTTCGAAAATAAGCTATTAGTTGTCGTAAAAAGTAAATGACAAAAAATGTTATTGTATAGAATTGATAGCAAACTAAACGCGCTCCGAATCAGTAAAAACTATTCAAAAACTGTATTTTAATTATGTGCGATTTACTAATATAGAACCTGAAAATAGCGTTTTATTTCGCTGTAAAATTGTATGTACATATAATTACATGGAATTCAGTACATACATAGATACATATGTACATATGTCCGAAATGAAATAATGCGAGCGATTCGTAAATACATACATACATACGTCACCATACGATGTAATTCAACATTAATGAGGTGTGGTGAGATTATCGCTTAACGCCTGTTGCTTCATTCGGTTGACAGCGAACACACACACAAACAGCTTTTTTTGAAAAAAGAGCTGCTTTTGTTTAAACAATTTTGGTTAAATAACAAATAAATCAATTTTTTTTTTGATGCAGAACGAAAGTAAATATTTCAAAGTTAAACTTCAAGAAAGTTTCATTTTAATTGGTTGATTCGTTTATGATTTATGGCCGTGAAAACAAAAAACTTATGTTTTTTTGCCACATTTTGACCGATTGCCACGCCCCCTTTATATATTTCTTCACATTATCACTACATATTATAAAACAAAGTCGCTTTTTCTGTCCCTATGTCCCCGTATACGCTTAAATCTTTAAAACTACGCAACGGATTTTGATGCGGTTTTTTTTAAAGATAGATTGATTGAAGAGGAAGGTTTATATCTATATAATGTGAAGAAATATATAAAGGGGGCGTGGCAATCGGTCAAAATGTGGCAAAAAAACATAATTTTTTTGTTTTCACGGCCATAAATCATAAACGAATCAACCAATTAAAATGAAACTTTCTTAGAGTTTAACTTTGAAATATTTACTTTCGTTCTGCATCAAAAAAAATAATTGATTTATTTGTTATTTAACCAAAATTGTTTAAACAAAAGCAGCTCTTTTTCCAAAAAAAGCTGTTTGTGTGTGTGTTCGCTGTCAACCGAATGAAGCAACAGGCGTTAAGCGATAATCTCACCACACCTCATTAATGTTGAATTACATCGTATGGTGACGTATGTATGTATGTATTTACGAATCGCTCGCATTATTTCATTTCGGACATATGTACATATGTATCTATGTATGTACTGAATTCCATGTAATTATATGTACATACAATTTTACAGCGAAATAAAACGCTATTTTCAGGTTCTACAGTGACTCACAGCTTATTTCGTGTGAGACAATATTTTTACTTCTCATTGAAAAATAAACAACAAAAATGCAATATTACAAAAAAATTTTTTTTGCATTTTATTCTTTATTCACTTCTTCGTGTAACGGGACAAAAACAATACTTGAAAAATGTTTCAAAATAAGAAAAAATATAACAAAAACAAAAATTCATACAAAGTCAAAGTCACAGCTTATTTCGTGTATATACTAAACTTAAAAACAATTCTTATCTAAAAATTACAAAAAGTCTAATTAATATTTTGTTGGGTAGCCTTTTTGTTTTATCACACTTCTTAAACGAGAATTCATCGAAGAAACCAATTTTTTTGTGTAATCCGGGGAAATCTTATACCATTCAGTTTTTAGGGCCTCTTTTAGGTCGTTTACGTTGGATATGTTATAAAGTCTGATTTTTGTTTCAAGCAGGTGCCATAAATTTTCAATTACATTTATATCCGGGGATTGGGGTGGCGTTTGGAGCACATGCGGACAACTCCAAATCAACCATGCTTACACTACACCCGACTTGTGCTTTGGGTCGTTGTCTTGATAGAAGCTGAAATTCTCTCTTATGCCCAATTTTTCCGCACTCTGAAGTAAATTTGCTTTCAAAATATTTAGGTATTGAATTTTGTCCATATTCCCTTCAATGAAGTGCAAGCTTCCAACTCCTGCTGCCGATATGCACCCCCAAACCATCACATGACCACCGCCGTGCTTTACAGTACCACGTAAATTTTGAGTTTGGAGCTCCTAATTTGGTTTCCTCCACACGCAAACCTTTCCGTCAGACCCAAATAGGTTATATTTACTCTCATCAGAGAAAATAACCGTATCCCAGAATAAGTCTGGCTTTCCAAGGTACTCCGTTGCGAACTGTATTCTAACCTTTTTATTTTTTGCGCTTATAAAAGGCTTATTTCGAGCCGTTCGACCGTGAAAATCGTTGTTCCGAAGAATTCTGCGGATGGTTTCAGGGTTGCTCTTTTTTCCAAGGTACTTTTCTGCTTCCGCAGCTAAATGGGGTGCACTTATTTTTGGATCCTGCTTAATTTTTCTTAGAATCCACCTTTCATCAGCTTCATTAAATATCTTATTAGGAGCATTTCTGCCCTTATCTGCAATGCGATTCTCCCGTACGAAGCGCTGTATAATATATTGGACTGTTGAAGGGCTCAGCTCAACAATTTCAGCGATTTTCTTTTGGGTTTTGCCCTCCTTATAGTGTTTAATCACCATTCCACGCCTTTCAATTGATGCGCGTCGACCCATCCTGATAGCCACCAAAATAATAACTGAAATAATTTCTAATAGCATATTAAGCAAGTAAAAAACAAATCAAAAGTCAATTGAAGTTTTGTATTACTCGTAAATAACGGTTAATTGAAACACACGAAATAAGCTGTGATGACGATTTTGCAAGAGCTTTTGTTGTTGCGATATATTTTCTTCTTTGATAATATTTTTGAATTTTGTTTCTGTCCCGTTACACGAAGAAGTGACTAAAGAATAAAATGCAAAAAATTTTTTTTGTAATATTGCATTTTTGTTGTTTATTTTTCAATGAGAAGTAAAAATATTGTCTCACACGAAATAAGCTGTGAGCCACTGTATATTAGTAAATCGCACATAATTAAAATACAGTTTTTGAATAGTTTTTACTGATTCGGAGCGCGTTTAGTTTGCTATCAATTCCATACAATAACATTTTTTGTCATTTACTTTTTACGACAACTAATAGCTTATTTTCGAAGCGATTTCAACAAATGGGTACAACATTAATCCTTATCCAATTAAATACCTTAAATACATTGTTGTTTTAATATAGATCTATGTATATGGCTCTTTACAGCATATAATTAAAAATAATATTTTTCAAGATATTACATCAGTAATTAGTAATTGAGGTCTACCGGAAAAATTGCGTTAGCTGTTGCGTCATCCGGCATTGCCGCTACTCTTTTGGAAAGAGTCTTTTGGAAAGAGGCCGAACCACACACTCTACAATGAAGCACCCGCTGAAAATCGCTACCGATGATGATAACAGCGTCTGTAGTGTTTCTAGACAGAGCAATACAGGAAAATTGATGCGTGACTGCTCATTAATAGTCTGGGACGAAGCTACCATGTCAAACAAGACGTCTGTGGAAGCACTGGATAGGACAATGCGCGATTTGCGCAACAAAAATGCACCTATGGGTGGATGTACAATTCTGTTCTCAGGAGATTTCCGTCAAATCCTACCAGTTGTGATTCGAGGAACACGTGCTGACGAAATAAATGCTTCGCTAAAAAGATGCCACCTTTAGTCGTATGTCAATAAATTAGAGCTTAAAACTAATATGAGGATTTCGTCATCTTCACGTGAGAACAGGCTATTTCCAGAGATGCTGCTAAAAGTTGGCAATGGAGAATTAACACAAAGTGAGGGAAGGATTAACCTAGAAAACCTTTGTGTTTTGATAGACAACATCCAACAGTTAGTCAACAATGTCTATCCAGACATTGATAACATAAGTTACAATATAAGACAATATCTTGGTTTAAAGAAAGAGCTATTCTGTCACCAACTAACGAACAAGTAGATAAAGTAAATAACTTGATTATTTCAAAGATTGATGCGCCGACGAAAATATACTACTCGGTCGATACTGTTCTCGATTTGGAAGAAGCTGTTCAATTTCCTACAGAATTTCTAAATTCTTTGGAACCGTCTGGACTCCCTCCTCGCAAAATGGAGCTGAAAATAGGTTGTCCTGTTATTTTATTAAGAAACCTAAGTCCACCTAAACTTTGCAATGGCACGCGTTTGCTGGTAAAATCACTGAAAACTTTCATAATAGAGTGCACAATACTCACAGGATATGGTACCGGAGAAGATGTATTGATTCCCCGAATCCCTCTGATACCATCGGATCTACCATTCCAATTTAAACGCTTACAATTTCCGGTAAAGACATCTTTTGCAATGACCATTAATAAATCTCAGGGTCAAACCTTCAACGTTGCAGGCTTAGATTTGAGTGTTGACTGTTTTTCACATGGCCAACTGTATGTCGCTCTTTCAAGAGTAACCTCTAGAGAAAACATGTTTGTATTGTCTAATGACAAGAAGGCTATGAACGTTGTATATAAAGACATTCTGTAATATAGTAATTGTTGTAAAAATAAAATAAATACATATGTATGTAAAAATGCAAAAAGTTAATATGCAAAAATGTAGGGTATGAATTTAGATATCCCAAAGATAGCAGGAAATCTTCATGCTATAAAGAAAGGGGAATTGTTTTACTCCAAATTTAACGCGTGCGGGCCACGGGCAATAATGAATAAGCCAAAACTACTGGATCGATTTTAATCATTTTTTCAGTGAGTGACATAGGGTATATATGGTATTTTATACCCGTGCGAAGCTGGGCGGGTTGCTAGTATAGATATAAACCTTCCTCTTCAATCAATCTATCTTTAAAAAAAAACCGCATCAAAATCCGTTGCGTAGTTTTAAAGATTTAAGCGTATAAGGGGACATAGGGACAGAAAAAGCGACTTTGTTTTATAATATGTAGTGATTTACACTCGTCTGAAAAAATTACCCTTTTCCAAAACCGCATATTTTTCTTTAAATATTGCCTGGCGAATATAACACGCTTTCTTCTATTGACTGAGCTTACATACGGTTTTCTAACCGCAGTTCTGCTTCTAAATCCCAATTTTTTTACATAATTGCGCACTGTTTGAGGTGTAACTTTGATAGAAAAGTATTTTTCTAGTTCTGCAGCTAGTGAAACTCCACTGACGGTGGGGTCTTTTCTCATAAGGCGTTTCAAATAAGTCTTGTGCCTCTGCCCAAGCTTTGCCCTGTTCACATTTTGTCAATCCTTCCACTGTCTCTAAAAATTTTGACTAAGTTTTGTATTGTAGACACACTTTTCTGCAGTGTTCTCGCAATTTCGCGTAAAGACTTTCCGTTTTTGTTCATATTTATTATTAATCTCCTAGTTTCGTTTGACTTTGGCGACATTGCAAGCTAACTCCGCGAACTTGAACAAATGGCTACTAAAACGCAACTGCCCAAGGTTAAACATTGAATCGTTTAGAAAATAAAGGTAAATACCAACAAATTGTTTACAAATTCAACGCATACTAAGTGTACTAATACGAATTTTGCCTGCAGTAGAAATAGCTACACTGCTACTAAAGCTATTTTTTTCAATTCTATGCAAATGTTTCGGAGTTTTTGTTATTATTCTATTTTTTTATGAATTTTACAATACCGCACTACGATTGAAATCAATTGCTTTAAAGTAAATTTGAAAATATACGTGGTATTTTTATTTGTAAGAGGGTGTACTAATACGAACTTTGCATACTGTATGTGCGATTTACTAATATAGAACGTGAAAATAGCGTTTTATTTCGCTGTAAAATTGTATGTGCATATAATTACATGGAATTCAGTACATACATAGATACATATGTACATATGTCCGAAATGAAATAATGCGAGCGATTCGTAAATACATACATACATACGTCACCATACGATGTAATTCAACATTAATGAGGTGTGGTGAGATTATCGCTTAACGCCTGTTGCTTCATTCGGTTGACAGCGAACACACACACAAACAGCTTTTTTTGGGAAAAGAGCTGCTTTTGTTTAAACAATTTTGGTTAAATAACAAATAAATCAATTATTTTTTTTGATGCAGAACGAAAGTAAATACTTCAAAGTTAAACTCTAAGAAAGTTTCATTTTAATTGGTTGATTCGTTTATGATTTATGGCCGTGAAAACAAAAAAATTATGTTTTTTTGCCACATTTTGACCGATTGCCACGCCCCCTTTATGTATTTCCTCACATTATATAGATATAAACCTTCCTCTTCAATCAATCTATCTTTAAAAAAAACCGCATCAAAATCCGTTGCGTAGTTTTAAAGATTTAAGCGTATACGGGGACATAGGGACAGAAAAAGCGACTTTGTTTTATAATATGTAGTGATGTATATTCAAGATGAAAGTAGTAGCATACCTAATGGGCCTGATAAACTACAAAAATTAACTTCGATTGCTTGTACAATTTCGTAGACCTGTTACTAGGTTAAGTAGGTTTTTTTAGAATTGTGGTGAATGCATAAATTTAATTTGAACCATTTCTGAAATTAGCTCTAGTTATTGTAATAATATTGTCTTAATATGTTTATGTATTAAAAAGTGTGCGTTCTTCCCTTTATTCGTACGGTTCTCAGAATTTTTAATAGAGAATTTTGCAAAGCAGAAATATAAAATTGATCATTTCACAACAAAGAATTTTACAATACAGTAATTTTAGCAGCCCGAATTTGGAGTAGAGAATTTTTAACAGCATATAACACCATAAAAATTTCGTACCCCATCCAAATAAAAATTAAACAGTATAGTAAAAATTAAAATAATGTAAATAGTACACACCACAAAAGGAAATGCATTAGGAAACGAAATTTTAAGTAAAAATAAAAATAATATATGTAAGCTCAAGTCCTAATCACTTCTTTTCAGCCATACGCGAATCTCAACGATATTTCATACCACCCGTATCATCGCTACTCTTCTTGTCTTTCATTGTAATGATAATATCATTTTTCGCTTTCCAAAGGATTAAAAAGCACAAGACAAATGCAGCGGCAAAAGATAGTAAAAATGGGACTCTTTACACAAATGTAACTACAGAAATTGATGAGATGAAGTATGAGGAAGTAAAGAAAGAGTAAGTTTTACAAGAGCCACAGAAAACACACCTCAGTTAGTCAGAAAGTATTGAGTTTTTCAATATTTGTGTATTTTACTTTTTCTTTTAAGCGCAAAATGTATCAGCTTCTTGGGCGTAATACTTATCGTGTCTTGGCTTTTGGAAATCGTCACATTCTACTCACCTGGTCCGGAAGCCTACCTTATGGTCATGGAAATGGTCAATGGATTACAAGGAGTGTTCATATTATTGATCTTTGTCGTGGTGCGGCGCAGACGCACCATTATTTTGAGATGGTGGTACGATAGGGGATCTCATAATGTTGAAGACGTTGAACTTACAGCCATAAATAAATAAGTAAATTAATTTCGAATTTGTGCATTTAAATGCTTGCTAAAATTATATGCATATAAATAGTTTAGACAAACACACAATCACATATTTGTAAACATCTCAAAGATCATAACCATTTTAAACGTTAAATTTTAACAAACAAATCGTACAATAAGTATTTCAAAGTCACTAAAGATAGTATCTAAATATTTATATACCATTTGTTACTAACTTAAGGTTGAATATAACTATTTAAAAAATGTATGTACGATAACACAATATTAAAAAATCCTAATAACCGTCGGCCCTCGGCAAGCAATGACTGGCCTCCGAATGCATTTCTGCCACCATTTGTGGGGCACAAATTAGTCAAACACCGAACAAACGGGTACGTACAAACAAGTATTTTAAACTGTATAAATAACTCCATGTACCAAAAAATTACCTCGTTATTATCCGAATAATTTATTTTAAATAAAATCACACCATGATATATGATACGTATGTATTATTTCACTTTCTTAACATGTTCACTACATTGGTAGTTGCTCTATTATACTCATCTGGCCACAGCCGCTTACTTACGGTTAATTCGCGATTGAGCATTTAAGAACTTTGATAAGAAAAACACACAAAAACAAGGTGCTCAAACGTGTGAGCTGAGTTGCGGTAAACAATAAAAAAGTCTACTAAAACTTAAAATTAATAATACTGAATGTATCTAATTTATTACTGATTTAAAACTTTTCGAAAATAACTTCTAAAATTACCAAAAGGACCGAATCAAAGCGGAAGCTGGTTTTATTGAGTATTGCATGAATGTCACTCCACTTGTTCTGAGGCAATTGTTCATTGCCGGCCAAGTGGCATTTTGGCTGATAAATATCTGCCATTTTAATGGAGATGTATAGTGTGTATACCTTCAATGGTATAAAATAAGATATTTTTGAAATTTTTTATGCTGCTTTTGTTGATTTTGGATGCAGAAGCAGTAGAACAGCTGAATTGTTTTCTTCGCCTTGTACATTAAGAAAAAAAATGTATTGACGAAACATTAAAATCTTATGATAAAAGAGAGCATGCAATTGTGATTTTCGCGAAATTCTGTAAGAAATTTAATTTCAAACAACTTTTTAAAATTAAAAAGAAAATGAGAAGCACACAATTTATTTGAAAAATGCGAGGGCGGAAAAGAACGTTGTATATGGCCCAGATATTTTGCACATAACACCTAATGACACCCAGCAATTTAAACAATAACATTGCTAACTACATATTTGGATATTTATAAATTTATTATGAACATTTTGAAGACGATAAATAAACGATTTATTTTTCCTATTTTAGCACCGAAGGCCCAAGCAGCTAGTGTGCCCTTTTTTTTTTGTTTTTAAGTTAGTGTAATATTTTGCATTATTCTAATAAATAATAATAATAATAATAATAATAATAATTTTGCCTTCACAAATAATGGTTTATTCGTTTAATACTTTGTCTAATGTAGAAAATGTTGTTGTTGAACTAATGCTACCTCCTTTAGTGAACTCTCGTTGAGTAGAATTTCATTCGTTCCTGAGCCTTCTCTATCAATTTAGGTTCTCTGTACCCAGTTGGAAGACTGTTGATGATTTATGATTTTTGTAAGTGGCATTGAACATTAATTATATTTGACATTTGTGAGCTGGACAGCAGAGAACGTAAATTCTTCTTCACAACAGAGAGCGTAAATCCTTCTGTATTCTTTACTTTGTGTATTACAGTGGGGAGTACCCTGTGTCTTTAACGTTCGAAAATTCAACTTGATACACCCTGTGCTTGGCACATGATTTGAATTTAATGAAAGTTTGTGTTATTTATTAATTCGACATGGCTGAACAGCACAAGTAAGTTTGTTTTTAGTAAATATAAATGAAAATAGTGAAAACAATGGCGATTGAGCACGAAACAAATTTAGTTTACATTGCCAAAAATCATTTCAGCGACTGCCATTGCGATAGTAACAAAATATGCTCAGAAACTTTGGTGATTTGTTTTCTGCGCTCCGAGTCCTATCCTAAATGAATATACATTTAATAACATGAATAAAATGCATAAACAGGAAAACTAGGTAATTGAAAATATTTTACTTTCTTGCAATTTCAGGTTGATATACCCTGTGAAACATTTTCGCGATTTTGTCGAAAACGACATTCGTTTAGATGGTCGCACATTCGATAAATATCGTCCAATCGGTGTGAATATTGATTCATTCCAACATTCATTGGGTTCAAGTGCAACAAAAATTGGAAATTCAAATATTTTATGTGGCATACGAGCAGAGTTGTCCAAGCCGCGACCTGCCACGCCACTTTCCGGCTACATTGTACCTAATGTGGATATGTCATTCACATCGTTTTCGAAGGCTACAGCAACGGGTAACAATCAAAATGTTGCCGAAATATTGGAATGCTTTATATATAGAATTCTGAATGAGTCGCACTGTTTGAAATTAGAAGATTTGTGCATACATCCGGGAAAGCTGGTCTGGTGTCTTTATATAGATTTAATTGGCTTGGAAGTAGATGGTGGCGTATTTGATGCTTCAATTCTAGCTTGTGCCTCAGCGCTTAGCACTCTAAAATTGCCCAAAGTTATATATGATGAAAAAAGTGGTAAAATAGAGATAGGCGATGAAATGAAGGAGCTGCATTTGGATATTTTTCCCGTGGTCAGCACCTACAGTATCTTTGACAAGTAAGTATATTTTGAAGGATTTGATAATGACACATATATCGATCATATGATCTTACAGTGTTGCGCTCGTTGACCCCACTCATCGGGAAGAGAGTTTATCAAGCGCAGTATTCAATTTGGGGGTGCATGAAGACACAGTTGGATTGTTCCATAAAAGTGGGGGAGTACCCATTTCGGTAAAAGAAATACAACATTCCGTAAAAAATGCTGTAAAACGAGAACAAGAGATCACAAGCCTGTTAAAAAGTTTAAAAAGTAATAAAGAATAAACAATTTGTAGTATCTTAGATTCGTTGTTTAATTGCTACTGACAAGTTCAGGTTTATTTAACATTTAATAACTTCTATTTTTAATTCAAAGTAAATTGCCAATTTATATGTATCTCTACATGCGATGGAACATTTATGAGTGTCTTCAAATCGAAGCCGTGAGAATTTTTTTCTATTTACTTTATATTTATTTTAAATGTTTAAGAAGTATTTGTACATAAAGCATATGTAATTAACCATTCCAGATAGATACATAGGCCAACAATATAAGCATATATATATGAATATCTATACATTAAGCAAATTTCTTTCAAGTTGCAGTATATGCTCAACAACTATTCTAGATCATCAATCAAAACTGCAGAGTGGGCACTATCAAGCCCAGTAGGAATATCGGCGCCTCCGATCGAGTTTGCTGTAACTATTTTTGGTGTGTCGCTCATTTCAGCATTTGCACGATTGCCAAATTCTTGCATTTTAAGAATCAGCATGGCAAATACTTGTGCAGGTAGGGAAGTCTGCAACACTTGCAAGAGACGGGCCGGTTGTCCGCACACTACGATGGCATTTGCAAGATGCTCCACACCGGTTTCGAATTCGCCCCGTGCAATTAAAGTTTCTCCCAATTGAATTTCCTGAAGGAAATACCTGTAAGCAAAATTTTTATCATAAACATAGTATTTTCCATCGCAATATAAGAAATTCTATGATATAAACCAATGACGCATTGCTAGCAATCATTCCACACCCTGTGCCTAGTTCTATTACGAACTCATGTTTAGAACTATTGCTAGGCATTGGAAAAAGCACGTTGAAAATTACATAAGTATAAATAAGGCTTAATAAATACCTCTCAATTGCTTCGTGGTCATTAAGATTTGGAATTCCACTACGGCCAGTATTTCCACTTTTGCGATTTCGACGTCGACCTGAAATATTTTTTTCTCTACATTACACAAACTTCACGTTGTTTTACTGTTACCATTACTTACGCTCTCTGACTTTCTTTTTGTACTCTGGGTCGGCGCGTCGTTTGTTGTCAAAATAAATGCAGTATCCAATAAAAAGTGTGCCCGCAACTCCGGCAGCTATGCCTATCGCCGTTTTATTTATTGCATTCATATTAAATGACTTAACAACTTAAATATAATTGAAAATATCTTTGTCAAATAAGAATGCAAAAAATCTTGACTTATTCCAACTTGCTCCGACACAGAACGGGCAGAGGGAACGATATTAGAAAAAACACAGAGGATGCCAAATTCTTAATTTTGTTTCATAAATAAGTGTGCAAATATTTCAGAGAACAATATTTTTGAATAGGGTGTTTCCTCTTATCTCTGCAGGCCAAAGTTGATGATTTGGTACTTATAGTATATCAGACAATGGCTGCATTAATTAGACATTCCATGCATACGGAATATATCTTTCTTTACTTTCTTGTTAGAACATTCTGGATATCATATTACCAAATATTACACCGCATTCTCTTAAATTCTTCTTATATTCCCATGACAGCCGGTTATACGTTACCGGAATTATTTACGCTACACTCAACTAGTCCTGTCAAGTGCACCATACCTTAACCTTTGTCTATACTTGCAGCTCTATGCAGCAAGACTACGCAACAACTTCTCTTAGGGCTGGCATTGAGTTCAACCCTGGACTCAAAGAATATTACTGCTGAGTTTGCCAAAAACGGCTCCACCCAAGCTCAACGTCGGTTAGATGTATCGCATTCTCTTCATTTTGGGGAATGAGATTATTCTGACCCAACAATGATAGAAACAAGATTGCGCCCATCAGAGAGTGCGTGACGTCACATTGGCCGAGTTGAGAAATGTTGCCAGCCATTTGCTCTATAAATTTAGTGCGTTTTTATACCCAAAATGTGAAAATTTTTATGTTGGTGTTTGTTTCTTATTTTTAATTTAAAGCTACCGAAATTATAAATTAAAAAACAAAAACTTTATTATTAAACAAAATAATATTAAAAAAGCTCACTCTGAGAAGAGATTAGTGTTAATGAAAATTTGTTGGTTCTTATAAAATTTGATATTTTGAAAGTGTAAATTTAATTCTTTGCTCCTTTTAAGGTTATGCAAGAATATTAAATGGCTCTTCTCTGAACTCTTCTTAACATTGAAAAATTTTTTACACATTTTAAAAAGCGTTTGAATTTACTGAATGCGAATTAAAACCAAAAATAGAGCAAAAAAATCGTTCCCTTAACAAAGGAGTTTCTCTTAACAAAAAAACTCATAAATAAAATTGTACCTAACCTGTTATGGTTGTACCTAACCTGTTTCTGTAAAAAAAACGCATATTTTAAAGACAATTTGTCACGCATAGAAAGTTCTTTAAGTAATTCAATAAAAAATTGGTATTTTATTTTCTTTAAATGGGCATTTTAGTGCGTTTTTATATCCAAAGCTAGGCAACACTGCAGTAGCGAGAGAGAGATTTGACTGCTGAAAGCAGAAAAACACCAACAACTGCAATCGCGGGTAATGCGACCAGATGTTAAAAAAAAGCTAAATAAAACTGAATGAATTATTGAACTAATTTAAAAAAAATGTATATTCTACAAAATTATAAACATTACTTCTAATTAGAACAGGCTAGGAAAATGTAATGAAGAAAAAACTAAAACTCCGAGACTAAATAACAAAAAAAAAGCTAAATCAAGTTACGAAAATGGTAATTTGGCCATACTGGTGCTAATACGACGTAACTCATTGTCAGTGAGCAAAGTAACGGTACCACGATAGGCGCCATCTCATTATTCTTTCCATCATGATTCTGATCAGTATCCCGTTTCTATAAAAAATTGGTAAAATTATCGATTTTAATGACGTCCCATTGATTCAATGCAAATTGCTCTATTATTTGAAAAAAGGGCTTTCTGTATGCATTAATCATTAAAATGCGGAGCAGTGAGACAACATCAAAACCAAAATGTGTATACGCTCAAAAAATGTGCAATCTTCGGGTTAAGCTGTATACGGAGGAAGAATGCAGAACGGTTGCATTTGGGAAAGCAGCATGTTAAAGTTCCAAATGCTAAATGAATATTGCTGGCAACACTGGTACTAAAAGTTGTGGAAAAAATGTTCTCTGCAAAATAAAAATTAAAAAGTATTTAGGGAGTCAAATAAACTTAAAAATATCAAGCAGAATAATAATGAACTTTATATCAGTTAATGCAAATGGCAAAAACAAAAAGATCAACGGTGGCTAAATTTCCCTGTGTGGTTTGCAAAAAAGATTGCACAGAGTAACTTGAATCCATTTGCTGTGATGCGTGCTACTTGTGGACACATGCGGAGTGCACCAAACTAAATAAGGAGCAGTACAAACTACTGAAGAATCCGATAGGGAGTTCAAGTGTCACAAATGTGATCCCAGCTTCGTAATTAGTTTTGGCGGCAGTTCGAGTCTTACCTCAAAAACAGGCAGCAGCAGAAGCAGTAATGATTCAACGATGATTAAGGAGGTATTGAGCGAAATAAAAGAACTGAGAAAGTCAGTATCCTATTTAAGCAGTCCATACGACGATATAAAACAAATAGTTGCACAATATAACCATGAAATTGCTGACCTTAATAAAGAGAACAGGTCGTTAAAATCCAGGCTAGAGCAGTTGGAGAAAACATCATTTCTATTTGATAAACACGGCCATGGCTCTACAGGATGGTTGCTTGGACACTCTGGATATCAGTAGCAGTTGCTCGAATTCATAGAGATATGTTGTCAATGCCGTGTGAAATGCTATTTTAAAAAGCCACTAAGAAACAAAAAGTAAAGTTCCACCGATTACAAAACTTGTTGCTAGCTTTGATTATAAAGTATTCTCATATATATATAACAAACGAAATGTGAGTTGTCACCCCCTCAAGGCCAAGTGAGAATACTGATCGACAACATTTAAATTCTTTGGTCACAGAAATCCTTTCAATAGAGTAACCGTATTATCGTCCGATATTGCTGCCAGAAAAAAAAAATGCAGTAAATATGCATTGGTATTGATATGAAGGGATATGATAATGTGAGAACCCAATAAACATTGAGCTTGGTTAACAGAACGAAATGAATTTAAAACAAGTCTTGTTTTCAAGTCTGACCTTTGATAATGATTTTGATGAGAGGCCAAAGCTCATACAGAGCTGTAGCGCCAAATGATGATGTTGATATTTTTTCCAGCTTAGTTATATTTATTTGTTATGTTTGCTCATGGTAAATTATTTTCAGCTGAATTTCTTTCAGATCAGATACAATTTGATAATATTATTTATTATATATTATTATTATTTAGATATTGGTATATACAGCTATGGTCAGACATTTAGCGTACTTTATATTATACTGATAAATAATGCAGTTACTTCTAAGAGAGTGCAAATTTTCCTAATTTTGTTTTCAGCATGATAAGAGTTATTTATGGGTCTCTTCAAATGCCCAAAAAATAACCGTTATAATTCTTTCGTATTTGTTATTGCTTATTTTTTTTTGAGTTCTGTCTCAATTACGTTGGACAACTATTTAACGCACTTACACGTGTTTTTCTCTTACATGCGATAGGTTCGGCAAATAACTATTTTTTGTGGTGAATATTTAATTAATAACGTCTATTATTTAAATTTTTGCTAAAATGGCTAGAGGAAAGTGTTGTTCAGTTGAACAAAGAAAAATAATATGGAACATTTACCAAATGGGGACCAATCAAGTGAAGATTTCCAGAATAATGCATTGTTCAAGAAAAATGGTATACAATGCCATCAGAGATGTCAAGTCGGATGCTAATTTATTAAAACAAAAAAAAAATTCGTAAAGCTCCGCCACGTAAAAGTTCCCCCCGAGAGGATCAAATAATTGTAAGGAAAAGTGGATCGGACCCTTTTATGTCTTCACGAACGATAGCGGCTGAAGTAAGGGCAGAATTAGGCTTAGTTGTGTCCAGTAAGCTCGTGCGAAGGCGTCTGAATGAAAATAAAATATTTGGTCGTATAAGCAGAAAAAACCGCTCCTATCAAAAAAGAATATTAAAGCGCGTTTATCATTCGCGCGTAGGCACCTCTTCGAAAAGACAGAGTTCTGGAAATGAGTACTTTTTACGGATGAAACTAAAATAAACCGCATTGGTCCTGACGGAAAAACGTATGTACATCGTGAAAAAAATCAGGAAACCAATCCACGGTGAAGCATGGCGGTGGAAATTTAAAAGTTTGGGAGTCTTTTTCGTGGCGCGGGGTTGGGCCGCTGGTCAAGATAGAAGGAAATATGGATAAGCATATGTATCTGAATATACTTAGAAATAATATGGAGCCATATTATTTCGAGTTTATGCCAGTAAATTGGATATTTATGCACGACAACGATCCCAAACATACTGCGGGAGTGGTCAAAAACTGGCTTTCGCAGGAAAATATTACCCAGCTTGATTGGCCAGCACAAAGTCCGGATTTAAATCCAATCGAAAACTTATGGAATGATGTGAAGACGATGGTTGGACAACAAACATTAAAAATATCGATGAACTTTGGGAAGGTGTACAGGAAGCATGGAACTCTATTCCTTTGGACAGGTGCCACAAGTTAATAGAGAGTTTACCACGCAGGTGTGAAGCAGTTATACAGAATAACGGCTATTCTACCAAATATTGATATGGTAAATAATAATAGTCAAACATCTTTTCTCAATTCTTACAAATATTTCATATTTTTTACAGAAATCAAAACTGCGCTAAGTCGTTGTCCAAATCCTACTATTACCAAATAAGAATAACTTCTATTTTATATTATCATATTTTTACTAGGGAAAACTGTCTACTTTAAGTTATTTTGTCTTATAATAAAGTGTTCAATATATTTAGTTAAAAAAACTGGATTTAATTTGTTTTAATACAATTTAATCGAGCATTATATTGAACTCTTTTTAAGTGCGCTAAACGTTTGACCAAAGCTGTACATAAATGTATAAATTTGTCGCTTATATCCTTTATTTGGGTGTTTACCCGAGCTCCTTCTATTTGTGGTGCGCGTGTTGATGTTTTTCCACAAATAGATGCACCCATAGTTTTATACCTCCTTCGAGCGGCAGATAATTTTTTATGAGGAGCTTTTTAATGGCAGAAATATACTCGGGGTGTGTTGCCTACCGAGCGGCTACGGCTATTAGATACAACTTTTTCTACCGCTACGGCGGTCCACGTATACTTTGACTTTAAACTTATTTAAATTGTTTATATTAAAAATATTGCTTTGTGATGTCAATGATGTGATTATGGTTTAAATCGTGACAAAATATTTATCTATTTGTAGAGTGAGCTTTTTAATTTTATTTAGAATTAAATTGTTATTTTAGTTTATTGATGTTAGTTAGCGATTTTTGTGTTTTTTGGTGGCGATAGATTACCAGGTTTGGCCAGCTAGTTAGCTGTTTTTTCAAATTCGCTGAGAGCCGGTCCACGGTCTGTCCTTGGTCGCACATATAAAAATCTTTTCCCCATGGCCTGCCTTCACTAGGTCACTAGTTACTGCCAAGGATGATAGATTTACAAGGTTTGCTCTTTAAATATGGTGAAAAAGAAAATTGTGAGGGGAACTTCGACTGCCACGTCACTTGGGAGATTCGGCAACCGAATTCTGTGTTTTTTTGTAAACACATCGTAAGTGACGTCAGCCTATCAGCTGATTTCAATTCGCTCAGAGCCGAATAACTGTTTGTCAAAGAAAAATTTTAAATTTAAAAATTGTTCACCATAGTAAATTCAGGCGGTCGCCGTAGCGGAATGGGTTGGTGCGTGATTACCGTTCGGAATTCACAGACAGAACGTTGGTTCGAATCTCGGTGAAACACCAAAATTAAGAAAATCATTTTTCTAATAGTGGTCGCCCCTCGGCAGGCAATGGAGCCGGCTTGAAACTGTAGGTCCTCCATTTGTGGAACCACATCAAGACGCACACCACAAATAGAAGGAGGAGCTCGGCCAAACACCCAAAAAAGGTGTACGTGCCAATTATACATACATATATACATAAATTCCGTGCCATTGTGTTAAACTCCTTACGAACAGAGTTTCAACTCGAAAAAAGTTCATTTATTATTTTCACCCTCGCTTTCTTAAAAGTTCTCTGGCATACTTTATGGAGTTTCAATAAAATGAGCCAGTTGTTATAACTACTTATGTGCTATAATAAAATCCGTGCTGGATGAAATGAGAATAGTTTTACTCTAGAGAATAGTTTATTTCCTATAAACGTAATTTTTATCCGTTTGAAATTAATAATTAAGATTTCATTATTATGAGTTCTTCGCCTTGAATTATTAAATTTGTTTGTCAAATGACTCGTACTTATTAATTGATAGAATTAGAGGGGAAAGAAAAAAAAACAGCAATATTTCCTACATTTTATTGCTCATAAAATGCGGCTATTTGCATAGACAAATATAAAATGCATATCCGTATCGTGCTATAATATAAAAAAATGGATAATTGAAATGTAGATGTCGCCATAATTTGCGAAAGTGACAATTCAAATGTAGATGTCCCCTGTCAACGACAAATTTTTCCAGAGTGTAGTTTATTGGCAGAATTTTTTTTTCTGGTTTTGCTTACTGCAGTTTTTAAAATTTTAAATCTGAAAATTTAGTAATATATAGAGAGAATGAGTAAAGTTACAATTTAGGAATAAAAGATTTTACCGTGTGGTTATATTATGTAATAAATTGGCATTCTTTCCTTTTAAATTTACTGGCAATCCGTTGGAACATTTTGAAATGATGGTCGGGTGGGCCAAATAAGACCTACTAATGACTAAAGACTACTGCCTAGCAGTATGCGCAGTTGCACCATCTTGTTGAAACCACAAATTAGGATATTGCTCCGCCATTGGCCGCAAAAAGTTTTCAATCAATGTTATGTAAGAAGCTCCTGAAATCGATTCCGGCGTTTCATCCCCATTTTCAAAGAAATAGGGTCCGATAACTCTAGTGGCCATAACACCGCACCAAACTGTAAATTTTTTTTTTTTTTTGGCGGTGAGGTTGGGTTAAAAATGCCTTCGCACCATATATAGGGTGGGCCATGTAAAATTTGCTTTTTGAATCGGCTATAAAAAAAACTAATCAATATTTTTTCAAACTTTTTTTTTTATTTTGAAGATTGAACATTGTCATTTATACTTCGATTTCGTGTTTTAAAGCATCAATCGTCTCTGGATGGTTCGCATAGCATTTGTCCTTAACGGATCCCCATAAAAAATAGTCCAACGGGCTTAAATCACAGCTCCGATGCGGCCAATTGATATCGGAATTCAAAAACGGTAGCCAAAAGTTCGAGTGTAACTTTGGCAGTGTGACACGTTGCACCGTCCTGTTGAAACCAAATGTCGTCCATGTCATCCTCTTCAATTTTTGGAAACAAAAACTCGTTGAAAATGTCACGGTAACGCTCGCCATTTACTGTAACCGCGGAAGAAGAAGATTCACCACTTTGGAAATAGGTTTTCAATATTTCCCAATTTTGTTCAAGCGTATAGCGTTCTATTTCGAAAATGTCAAACCTTTAAGTAAATTATGAACATATTTCACATGTCATTTGTGTTACCATTCTCAAAAAATAGGTGGTTCAAAAAGCAAACGCTATATGGCCCACTGTAGTAACCGTCGCTACTACGAGTGTGGTGATTCCACTAAAAGTATCGCTCCTCTTCTCTTGGATTTTTCCCTCCACCCCGGGACTGATTCCGCATTGCTTACTTACTCACCCTGCGTCCAGGGTCGCCTGTTTTGAGAAACCTATGCTCAATGCTCTCAGCATAACTTTCCATTTCGCGCTTCTTTTTTCGGATAATGACCCCACAAAATTTGCGACGGCATTCCATTTTTCTTCGTCTATCATCCTTTTCTCGATAATTTCTTGAGGTGTAAATACACCAATAGCTCGTTGCAGACCTGTTGTCTCTACGTTCCACCTCTCGCATTTAAAGAAGGTGTGCTCCACATCATCATACTCAGTATCTCCATACATGCAGTTTGGTTGACTCCTTTCTTTATACCCACTTTTTTAGATCGGGTATTAGTCTCGCCGTCCATCGAGCCATCAGAGTGCCATCTTGCCTGCCAAAGTGTGAGCGTTTAAACTCTAATATCGGAGAAGCGTGGTACTGGGATTCCTGTGTTTTTTGCCTCCCATCTCCGTTTGCGCTCTGTGACCAGTTTTAATCCATGGTCTTCTAGCCATGTCTGAACTCGGATCATCACCTGATTTAACTTCCTTTTGGCTTCGTCAGTGTTTCGAGCGATTATTAGAGCTGCAATGTCATCTGCGTATCCCACTAAATGCACATCCTCAGGCATCTCTATTCGAAGGATTTCACCGTAGCTTATATTCCAGAGTTCAGGTCCGAGTATTGATCCTTGGGCCGCCCTGCTGTTATTTGTTTAGTCTTACACCCTTCTCGCGTTTCGTATAAGAGCACGCGATTGCTTAGATAGCTACGAATAATCTTCAATAGATTAATTACGTCGTCCCAACTTAAACTGTTGAAAGCATTTCTAATATCCAGTGTGGCTAGTAATACTAAGCGTTTGGAGTATCGATTACCTGCCTGGGCATGTTCTACGCTAGCTATTACATCTTTGATGGCTCCTAAGATAGATCTGCCACTTCTAAAACCATGCTGCCGGTCGGAGAGGCCGCCACTGTTCTCTACGCCTTCGTTAAGCCTATGCTTTATCAGTTTCAAAGAGTACTAAAGAGTTTTCCTGCGCTATCCAGCATACATAACGATCTATAAGCTAATGTTGGGTCTCCCTTTCCCTTACTGATTAGTACTAGTTTTTGTTTTCTCCATATTTCTGGAAAAGTTCCTTCTTTTAGGCATGCGTTGTACATGTTCAGCAGCAAAAGAGGGCGTTCGATTGCCAATAGTTTCAATATTTCTGCAACTATGCCATCAGTTTCTGGCGCTTTACTGCATTTCATTGCTTTTGCAGCATCCATAAGTTCTTCTTCTGTGAATGGGACAGGTTCCGTTGCTTCATAGTCCAGTTCTTCCCTCTCAGCACAGTGTGTTGGGAAGAGTGTGTCGACTATTTTGCTTACCATTTCGGTTTCCATATCAGCAGCAGGGGATTTGGCTCCTAGCTTTTTCATAACAATTTTGTAGCCCAACCCCCATGGGTTATTGTTTAGATCGTTTCGTAGCTCTTCCCATTTGTCTTTTTTGCTTTCACTTATAGCTTTCCTCAATTCTTTTCTGCTCTTTTTGTAATCTTCGGATTCCGTTATCGCCGGGCCCAATCTTCTGGCTCTAGTATACTTTCTACGCTTATGGATGCACATATCTCTAAGTTCTGCGATCTCATGTGTCCATCAGTGTACAGCATTTCTTTTTTTGTTCTTATCTATTTTAGGCATAGATGCATTGCAACCTATCGTAATGCATTGCATTGTTGCCTTGACTAGTGTTTTTGCTGTACTATTCGTGTAGATCGTCGTTTTATTTTCGTCAATAGTCGCAAGGAGCGTCGCTGGGTTTAGCTTGTTTATGTTCCATTTGCGTGTACTTTTATTTCGATTTTCACGCACTCTTTGGGTTTCCATTTCAATGCATAACGTGATGTATTGATGGTCACTCCCATTGTAGTCTTCCAGGACTCTACAGTCTTTAGTAAAGGTGACTGTGCTTTCCGATGCTAGGGGTATGTCGGGTGTTGTGCCTTCGCAACCTGGCTTTCGGTACGTAGTCGTTCCTGTGTTGAGCACCACTAAACCTAGTCTGGCTGCCATGTCCAGCACTCGTTTATCTCTTGAGTTCGTTGTCGCCGAGCCCCATTCGGTTGCTTTTGAGTTTAAATCTCCCGCTATTATTAGTCGTCTTTCATCTATATTGTCATTCGGTGTAAGATAACAGCTTGTCATTGTGAATTGGCTGTTTTGAACGTAGACGACACCATCGCCAGATCCTTTCGGGGTTATTACGAAATTTGTGCCCCTAGGTAGCCTGATGACGGCAGTTCCCGACTCGTCTTCGATCCAAGCTTTCTCGGATTGAGGATATTGTTCGCTTATCAATACTGCTTGAACTCCTTTTTCTAAGACCATCTGCTCCATTAGCAGGTCTGCGTTTTTACTCCTGTGCGTATCTGCTTGAAGTATAATCATATCTTATCTTATCTTGGGATGTTCTTTTGTCATCGGGCATTTGCCCGAGCCTGGCATATGCTTTGTCTCGCTGCGATTGGCATCAGTACATAGGCAGCATTTGGGCTCTTTGGTGCACTCTTTCATTTTGAGCCCAGCTTCTCCACATCGAGTGCATATACCTTTTCCGCTTCTGTCTGGTCCTTTGCAGTTTGATTGAAGGTGTCCGACACCGAAGCACCGGTAGCACCGCTTCAGAGATGTGCTAGCTCTGATCCTTGCACTAACCCATCCGATTTTGATATTATTTTGCTTGAGCGGCTTTTCTGCGCTTTTAATAGCGAGAGTAACATAAGCCCGTACTTGTTGTCGTTGATTAGGTTTTGTGATCCTAACATCGATATTTTCATTAGTGCCAGCTAGCATTTTTCTCACAGCGTCATCAACTTCCTTCTTCTCCGTGACGGCATTCAAGTCTCTGACCTCTACAGTTGAAGTTTGTCTGAGGATTGTAATGGAACCGACCGCTTTTACGGTTTCCTCTAATTTTTTCAAAAAATCAGCGTTAACTGTTTTCCCCTTTTCTAATTCAAGTAAAAGATCGCCAGTTTTGGTTCTTGTTATGCCTTTCACCGTTGTGGTTTCGTCTGGCATGGTCTTTTCTCGGATGTTTTTTGAGGATTTCAGCATAACTGTGGCCCTCTCCCGGCTTTACATTACATTTACATTATTAAAAAATCAATTTGTGTGGCTATTGTGTAAGAATAGAAAAACTCGATATTTTTAACGCGTTGTGTTGTACTGTAGGGTTCCATAATAAATTTCCAACAATTCAATTAGAGAAAAATAAATATGTTAAATATTCATTTATTTTTATAAATATTTCAGTTTATACAGTATACCATAGGAGCTTGTCCATCGGGAGCCAAAATATTAAAACTTTATTTGTTACACAGGATAGAGCTGCAAATATGGTACATGGTCATGTATTCATCTAAGGTCCAAACCGGCCTCCTTAAATGTTTGTTCTTGTGCTTTATTTATTGTCACTGTAAAATATATTAGGTGCACAACTAAATTCTAGCTCTTTGTCAATAGATGACGCCAGCAGTGTGTGCTAGTCGATTTTAACATAACCTAAACGTGATAAATCAAGCTTAGACATATGGTAAACAAACTGATTCGACACATTAGTGACTTTGTTTTGGTATCATATACTTTTGGTTTTGTGCAAATATCTGATTTTGTGCCGAATAATCGTCATTTGCGGGAAGTGTTGATTTTCCTCTTTCATTCGATAAAACGGCGGCTGAAGCGCATCGAGAGCTACAAAAAGTTTATGGAGATGCTGCTTTAAGTGAAACAACGTGCCGAGATTAGTTCCGTTGCTTCAAAGACGGTGTTTTAAATGTTGACGACCGTCCGCGTGAAGGAATGCCAAAAATCTTCGAACACGCTGAATTGGAGGCATTGCTCAATGAGGATCCGTGTCAAACTTAAGAAGAGCTTGTTTCAGTATTAGGAGTTACCCGCCAATCCATTTCCAAGCGATTGCATACTTTGGGAATGATTCAGAAACAGGGGACTTGGGTTCTTTATGAGTTAAAACCAAGGGATGCTGAACGTAATTTTTTCGCCTGTGAACAACTGCTCCAGCGGTAAAAAAGGAAGGGGTTTCTTCATCGCATCGTCACGGGTGATGAAAAATGGATTCATTACAGCAATGCAAAGAAAAGAAAGTCATGGGGACTGCCCGGTCATACTTCTACGTCGTCGCCTCGGCCGAATATTCACGCTGCGAAGGTTATGCTATGTATTTGGTGGGACCAAGCTGGTGTTATTTATGTTATTTATTATGAACTGTTAAAACCAAGCTAAACCATCACTGGGGATCGGTGTCGACTTCAATTGATGCGATTGAGCCGAGCATTGCGCGAGAAGTGGCCGCAATACGCGGAGAGGCTTGAAAAAGTGATTCTACAGCATTACAACGCTCGGCCTCACGTTGCCAAACCCGTTAAAGCCTACCTGGAAACACTAAAATGGAAACACTTAAAAGATGAACAGTTTTACCGCGACGGTATACGTGATCTACCAGAAAGATGGGAAAAAGTACTATCCAGCGATGGGCAATACTTTCAATGATTCACTTGTAACCATTTTTTTAGAATAAAGTTGTATTTTCATCAAAAAAACAGCGAGAACTTAGTTGCGCACCTAATAATATAACTAGGAACTGTAGCCGCTTAAATTGAAGTAGAAGATCCATCGTTGTATCGGGATTTTTTCCAGCAACACAGCCGATCAGCAGCCTTCTAATATTACAGGGGATCCTACTTTAATAATTAGTTTATGTGGAGGCATCCCAGGTAGATTGAGAGAATTCAAAAATCGATTCTATTATAGTTATTTAGAAATCTATTTATTCTATTGGGTAATGCACTGCCTCGTTAGTACCGATTCCAGTGTCTAACGAATAGAAAGATTCTGCTTCTGCATTACATTTCGAAAGTATTATATTAAGTAAAGGCATTAACTTATAGCATTTCGAGGATGGCACTTGACTGGAACCCGCAAGGGAGCAGAGGTCGCCGTCGACCAAACAACATTTGGAGAAGGTCGATGCTGCGCTAACTAGTAGATGCCGACATCTCATGGGACGGTGCAAAAACAACAGCACAGAATTATGTACATTGGAAGAGTCTTGTCGAGGCCCTATGCTCCCGAGAGGAGTGAACAAGGAAAAAAAATGCATTAGTTGAAAATTGCTAATTTCATGCTATATTTTCTCAACCAGATCTTCAATATTGTGAATCAAAATACAAACATTTGTTAGACCGATGTGCCCACTTGCCGGTGTAAACTGCCCTATGACAATTTTCAGCGAACTACAGGGTGAACGATAGGAAGTGTTACCAACTTCACACTGCTTGTATCTGTAAAACAGTTCATGACATCAACGTCAAAATTGTTCTAATGACAGTTCAATATATTGTTTATGAGTCATCAAAAGCATCTGTGATGGAATTCAAACGTAATAGTGTGATTGCGTTATATAGTATTTGGCTGGAAAATCACAACCAGCCATTGTTCGTGAGCTCAGTCACCTCAAAGTGAATAAAATGTTTATGTATCGCACTATAAAACGTTATGATATTGGTAGCATGCAACGCTATGGAGGTGGACCAAAAAACACCGCAACAACGCCAGATATGGTTCGAAAAGAGAAGGCTCGACTTGAACGAAATCCACGCCGAATTGGAAGAAAAATGGCCAAAGAACTGAAAATATCGCAGGAGAGCATTCATTGCATATTGAAAAATGAGCTCAACGTCAAGGCTTACAAGTTCCAAAAAGCACACGATCTTTCACCTCAGCAAAAAAAGTTCGGTGCGAAAGAGCAAAGGAGTTGTTACGCTTGCACGAACATGGCGAATTTCCTAACATTGTGTTTTCTGATGAAAAAAATTTCCCAATTGAGCAGTTCATAAACACTCAAAGCGATCGTGTTTACTTGACCGAACGCTCATACGAGAATTTGAGCCTACATATGGCCACTCGAAGCAATTTCCCATCGCAAGTAATGGTTTGGGCCGCAGTGACCGTCAAAGTGAATGCGACTTATTATCGGGAGAATGTTTTAGAAGCAGCTTTAGAGCCGTGGACACGCAAACATTTCGGTCGTAGATCATGGACGTTCCAACAGGACTCGGCATCGTCTCATAAAGCTCGAGTGAACCAAGAATGGTTAAAAAATCATGTTCCACACTTCATTTCGCCCATACAATGGCTTTCGAATTCGCCAGACGCAAATCCGATGGACTATTCCATCTGGTCCATTTTGGAGAGCAAGGTGCGGACTAAAAAATATGCCAGTATGGATGCGCTCAAAAAAGCGATTATACGAGAATGGGCCAAAATACCTCAAGATCACATTCGTGCAGCATACAACTCATTTTTTGACCGTTTGAAGGCTATAGTCAAGGCTAAAGTGAATATATGTTAAAATTGTAATCATTTTTGAACAATTTTGTCTTTGAAAACAATAAAATCTAATTTCACACAAAAAAGTTATGGTGCTTTGAACACTTCATATCGTTCACCCTGTATTATCAAAAAGTGCATTGTCTTCTCTGAAAATAATAATTCTCATATTTTTTTGAAGCTGAGGTGTATTTATGTACGACAAAAGGTAAGACAGTTTCAAAGATGCATTCACCTCTCCGGTATGTTGTATATACATACATATGTACATACATGTGAAAATAGTACTTTTGGTTAAATGTTTTATCAAAAAAGGATATTGCTGCTGTTAATGTGGTAAAATATGCTCTTTGTAGCAACACAACAATAAATCAGCAGACAGAATTTTTGGAAAAATGTTTCCCTAATAATACCAAAAAGTAAAACACAATCAAAAGAATAGAAATGCAAAAGTAATATTGGGTCGCATTGCCAAATGTAAAAAATGAAAAAGCAGTAAGCAACAAAACAAATGAGTAGGCGTGATCGCACATTTTCTCATCTTTGTTTTGCTTGCTTCTTCCTACTTAAGGCAGGTCGGCATATTTGGCTTTTTTTGTGTGAAAAAGTGTCACTTTTGTTGAAAAATGTTTGGTTATAATAGAAAATAATTAACTAATTTTATTAATGCAGAATACAGTAAACATTTTAAAGTTTAGCCACAAAGAAAAAATATATTAATGGATTGATTCGTTTTCGATTTTTGAACAGCATTAATTGATGATTTTTTACTAAAATTTTATATATTTTCACGCCCGTTTTATAAACTCCTGAATTTGAATTGAATTTGAAAAGGTCGAGCCAAGGAGCACCAGGAGATTTGGTGGCTCCTAAAACACTCAGGCTAAAGAGCCCATTGTACTTAAAGCTCTGGAAAGAGGGTAGATAGTCAAGGAGGGAAGGAGAAAAGTATCAGAGAAAGAGATAGGAAAGAATAGAGACAGAGATAGAGATGGTTATTCCTGTGAGAATTTTCCAGATTCTTTGGCAAATCTGTAAATATCCTCCAGTTTTAGAAAACGAATATTACTCATTCTCATGACATCGGAACCCAATACTCGTACCCTTGCTCTAGCAAAGGCAGGACACTCACAGAGAAAGTGCTCAGTGCTATCCGCCTCCTCCAAGCATGACAGGCATACCGGGTTCTCGATGATTCCAATGGTGGTCATATGCTGACCCCATGGGTTGTGTCCTGTAATGATGCCGACCATCAACCGAATATCTTTCCTTCTAAGTTTTAGTAGAAAGTTTGACAGAGTTCTGTTCGGACTTGTCACAAAACACTTTGCAGTTCCGGACCATCGCTCTTTATGTAGATTGCCTACATAATCGCTGATCCAGTTCTTGATTCCTGCGGGACTGATTCCGATTATTGGCTCTGGCCCGTGCACCGGGGGGCACCGCTGATCCACGGTTGGCCAATTCGTCGGCAATTTCGTTTCCTTGAACACCGGAGGGTCCCGGAACCCATATAAGTACAAGACTGTTTTGTCTTGCGACAGAATTAAGTTTTTTCTTACATTCTTGAACAATCTTTGAGGTTTGCTTCGCGTTCTCCAGGGCCTTCAATGCAGCCTGACTGTCGCTGAAGACTCCGATCTGTTTCCCGCTCCATCTCCTCTCGATTATCCATTCGGCTACTTTTAGGATGGCAAAAACTTCTGTTTGGAAAACAGTTGCCATTCCCCCCATAGCATAGTGATACTTATTACTATCGTTTAAGTACCATTCGGCTCCAGACCTTATTTCATTCTTGGACCCATCGGTAAAGAAAATATCCGTCAAACCTCCCTGAATGCATTCTGGATTGACATCAAATTTCCTTCCAAATGAAACTGTGGGTATCAGGTCATCTTTAGGTGCCAAAAACAGTGGATACTGCTCCGACAGCAACTTAAAGATTTCTCTGTGTCCCGAAGTTCCATCTTCGAGCCACCTTCAGTGAAACGTGTGTCTTCCAAGTCAGCTTCTTATCCAAGATTACTCCTAGATATTTAACTTTGTTGGAAAGACCAAGTATCACACCTTTCAGTGTTGGAAGACTGAGTCCATCCAATTTCCGTTTTCTCGTAAACAAGACTATGGTTGTTTTGTTCGGATTAACGGAAAGACCTTGTCTCATGCACCAGTCATCGATTTTGTCAAGAATCCTCTGCACTTTCGTGCAAAGCTTCCTTAAGGATTTATCCGATGTTAGCGCACAGACGTCGTCCGCATATGCTTGGACGTGAAAACCGAGTTCCTGCATCTCCACCAATAGAGAGTCTACGACGAAGCACCACAGCAGCGGAGAAAGAACACCCCCTTGGGGACATCCTTGCTTGGCCCAGACTGTGATTTGTTCGTCACTGCTCCCACCAGCGGTTAACAGCCTCTCAGAGAGCATGGAATATATCCATTTTATAAGGGTTTGATTAACTCCGTGTCGTTCGGCAGAAGAAGTGGCATTATCAAAAGCCCCCTCAATGTCCACGAACACGCCCATTATGTATTCGTCAGCTTCCAGCCCGGCTTCAATCTTGCTAACAAGATCGTGTAAGGCTGATTCACATGATTTTCCACTCTGGTAAGCGTGTTGATTTCTACTAAGTGGACTTCTCGGCAATACCCCCACTCGAATATGTTTATCCACCACTCGTTCCAGACTTTTCAACATGAACGATGTCAAACTGATTGGTCTAAAACTTTTTGCTAGGGAATAGTCATCTTTTCCTGGTTTCGGAATAAATACTACTCTTACGTTTCGCCATTGGGATGGTATATAACCAAATGCAAGACAGGCTGTGAAGATCCTTTTTAGGGTCTCAATCAGCCTAACTCCTCCTTTTTTAAGCATTGCTGGATATATTCCGTCAGGTCCAGGGTACTTAAAGTTCTCAAAGGAAGACAAGGAAAACCTTATCGATTCCCTTACCACTATCCGACTAGCAATATACCAGCTGTACCTAGACGTTCCACCGTTGCTACCGTTATTGTTCATGCCACTCTCTACTTCATGCCACTCTCTACTTCCACCCTACCCGGAAAATGGGTTTCAAGTAGCGCATTAAACGTTTCCGATTTGGAAATGGTGTATGAACCATCAGGTTTTCGAATGGAATCCAGCCTTACTGAGCGGTCTAAATGAAGGACCTTACAAAGTTTCGTTGTTTCCCTCATTTCTTCGACGTTCCTGCAGAAATTTCTATAGGATTCAAGTTTGGCTTTCCGTACTTTTTTCTTATATTCTCTCTGTGTAAGTCGATGATTAGCCCAGTCCTCTTCTGTTTTGGTCTTCAAGGCCTTATTAAAAAATTTCCTGGACCGTACACGAAGCTTCGACTGTTCAGGGTTCCACCAAGGAACCGCTTTCCCCTGTCTGCTTTGCCTGAGTGGGCACAGTTCCTCAAAGCAATTGATTAAAGTACCTTCTAATTTCTTAGTAGCATCTTCAATCATTTCTGCTTATTTGAGTTTTTTCAGGTTTGGTAATCGCTCTGTTACAAGTTCACCATACCTGTCCCAGTCCACATTTCGAGGATTCCTACCGGAAGGTATTGATATTGTGTCAATTCCAAGTCGGAATTCGATAAGACGATGATCAAAAAGAGAGTCCTCTTCCAAAACTCGCCATCGGTTGATTTGATTTCCAACTGACCTATTGGTAAGTGTTAAATCAATCACCTCTTGTCTCCTTCTGGTCACAAAAGTTGGTTTGTTACCAGTGTTTTGAATGACCAAATCGGATGACAGGATAAAATCCAGTAACTTGAGTCCTCTGGGGTTGCATTTGCTGCTTCCCCACACAATGTTCTGTGAATTTGCATCACTGACCACTTCTCTTAGCTCCCTCGAAGGAGGTGGCTGTAAAGAGTCGTAGGGTAGGTAGGCCGAAACTATGATAGCTTCGACACTGTTCCCACTTTTCAAGTACTTTATTTTTGCAGCAACGATATCTCCGGAGCATAGCTCTTTTAACATCGTATGTTCGATCAACCTCGGCATGATAATACATGCTCGCGGTCTCACATTCCCTTCACAATGAAGTATTTGTCCCCACGACATAGCACCTAGACCACAGATACGCTTGTGACATACCCATGGTTCTTGTAAAAGTATTATGTGTGGGTTTGTTTGCAGTTTTGCTTGCCTACGGCACAAGAGAACCGTAGACGCTTTGCTATGCTGCAGATTTATCTGTGTAAATATTACTTCAGTCATGAGACTGAGTATATTTACGCTTTGTCCTCCACCTTTTCCTGGACACGGAAGTGAATTCGCCCCAGGTGTGGGTGAGGACGGCACCCGCACTTCGACTTAAGAACCTTGAGGGACCCAAGATCGATACCCAGTACAAGGTGGGAACCCGCCTCCGAAGTGGTAGCGGATTTCTGCTTGGAGCACGAGTATACTCTCCAGAGAATCGTGTCAAGATCCTTGTTCTGAACACGGATGCGTGTGAGGATTTCTGCTGAATTACAGGGAGGACCCGGAATCCAGACACTCGCTCTTACTAGCCTTTCTTTGCTACTCTCAACAAGAATGAACTTGCTTTTTTCGCAGGCTGGAATTTTTGCTATAGCTTTTTCTAGCCATTCTCGGGAAAAAGCATTGGAACAGTGCACCTTTACGATGCCGTCCACCACACTTTTCCCCTCGAAGGTCGGCGCGTCTTTCGACTCACCCCTTAATAAATCGGAGCATTCTGTGTGACCGTATTACATTACATACATACATACATACATAAGTTTTTCGGGACTTTATTTTATAAACCATACAGATTAGAAATCGGGAGATAAAGAATCTGATAAGGAGCGAAGTTATCATTAAAGATGAACATAAAACGTATCCGGAACGACCCGGATTTATACCGGCCAATGACTGTCACTTTAGCAGCATTCGCCTTACATGTCATGTATGGCAAATTTTTATGCTGCTACAGCAACAACAACATGAACATAGAATTGCAATTTTCAAGAGGAAGAGAACGGTATTGGATATCACACATTTAGGTGGAGTGGTAAGCAATGTGCTTATACATATATACACAATACAAAGAAAGGGCGAAATAAAAGAAATATGGAACATTGCAGTTTAATTTTTTGCAAAAATTGTTTAGTTATTGGCGTAACTCCTAAAATTTACTTCTCTTAGGACTCTAACATGTAGTAGGCTTTTTATAATCTACTCCTGTATGTTGTTGCCAAACCTACAATATTAAGATAACTCTCCTAGAGTTGTGTCAACTAAGCTACCTTTCGGTTCGTAAGGGTTACAATCGGTCCAATTACATAAAACGATTTATCTAATAGCGGTAGCCCTTCGAGAGGTAATGCTAAGCCTCCCAGTGCATTTCTGACATGAAACATGGCGATTATTTGAACTATGGTATAAATATTTATTAAAATTTATAGCGGTAATTGTGTGAATAAAACCAATCGCTGTTATTTTTGAGATGAAAACAGATATGGAATCGGAAGTGCTACATTGAATGCAAAAGGAGCCGACGGTATCAGAAAGAAATTTTGTAATTTAACACGACTGTCGGAAGAGGAAAACCGTCTGAAAGAAGATGTTGAAGTTTTCAATACTCAGCACACACCTGTGGTTAATGCCATGTGTCCCGTTTGAAATAAAAAAAAACAACGGGAAGTCTTAAAAGTTCTCTGCACTCTGTTGAGAGCCCTGTCTGCATTGGCAATTAAATAAAAATGTCGTAAATGCAAGCTGGCTAAAAACATGGTAATAACAGCATACATATTGTTCAGTGCATTTAAAGCAGAGACTTTTCTATGGACTATTTAAAAGTTATCTGCGCGAATTAAATTCAAGTTAACATTACAGCTTTACTACCCTGTTATTGTTATGTACAAATAACAGCGGATAGCTGAATGAAAAGTTGCCGGTGAGAGCCGCTGAGATAGAAAACATGCTCTCTCTGCAGTCAATAGGTGCTCAGACAATGGAATTCTTTGAACGTCAAACAGCAAGCAGCAAGCAGCAAGCAGTAAGCAGCGAATGGCAATGGCAGTGCATGAACAAGATACGATTAGGATTTTTAGTTCAGTTCACCGTAGGCTTTAAATACGTAAAGTTTCTTCCAATTACATACGCGGGTGGAATGATCTCGTATTGGGCGTAGGTTGACAAAGTAGGCATTTATAAATTTAAAAAAATTAGTAGATATTCATATACAACTGAATAAGTGTACATCAAATAAATATATATTAATTAAAGTAATAGGCATAGTGAATAAAATCAATGTTTAATGCAGTTTGAAGTAGTTACAAATTATAAATATTATACCTGAAAGAAGAAAGAAGTTTCGCCACTGACTGGCTGACATCAGGTACTCGAACTACTGGTTTTTGTGATGCGTGTGTGGTGGTGAGCTCACCGCCATCAATTTGAGAGAGAGCGCGTTCAAACGGCTTGTGTTCTTGCACAAAATGTGTAGTTACATGTATGGACGTGTGAATGTTCATAGACATTACAAAAAAGTCTTAATGAATTACAAAAAAGGCAAAAGTAATTCAATTAATATTTTATTACAACTAAAAAATCGAGTGAGGAATATTAAGTATACGGAAAGTTTCAACTTATCATCGATTGTTTACCCTTTGAAATATGTGATAAGACAAAGATGTTATGATGAAAGTATCACTAGTGTGTGTGCTCTATATACGATATTTATTAATAGTAATGGCTGAACGACAATCGTTAAATAAAAAAGCGTTTGACAAATGTTTTGCACACATACATATGTGGATTACAGAAACATACATGCATATGGCGAGGTGTATCTGTCAGATAACAAATATACATATGGAGTAAGTAAATGTAGCTCCATACAAATGTGCACATTACCTGTGCGCACCGAGTAAACACAACTAGTCACCTATTTATTGGAAATGCATAACTTTATCTGTTTCTACAGAAAGTGGTAAATGATTTGTTATAACAAAAAACATAATGAAAAATTCCAATAAACATATACCAAACATGAACCGTCAGCAAGCATATGCACGTACAATATAATATTTTGCCTTGAAAGGTGTGATCAATAAACAAGTTTATTCAATAATTTTCTAATAAGAAAATAAATGGGCATATCACGTTGGAAAAATTATTAATAATTATTAAAATGTGTAAATAATGTGAGTAAATAAGTTGAGAAATGTAGTTTAGTGTTTGACATGAGCACATAAAAAGCAGCAACAATTTTAATGAGTGATCGTCGCTCCCTTCAATGGCTGCACATTTTGTTTGATGACCTAAATGCTATAAAACTAAAAACAAGTGAGCAGAATGAAAGTCTACATCAATGAGAACAACAGACCGACAGCAGTAATTTACATATGCACACATGTATATATGTGTGTGTTTGTATGTACATTCATACATATTCATACAGCACCTTTAATCCGAGCGAAGGCTTGTCAAGTTAAAATTGAATGTTTTTAACATCAAGATTAAATTAAAACTAGACATGTTTTGAAAGTGTAACGCTTAAAGGAGGATAAGGAATAAAAAATATATACATACATACATACAAAATAATATTTAATAAAAATAAGAAGAATAAGAAAAAATATAAAAAATCTGAGCATATAAAGCAAAAGAAAATAATCATTTTCAGCACAGATCCGTTTAAATTAATTTCAATCGTTGCATTGTTGTGACTTACAGCTGTTGTCATCTTCAAACCTACGGATTGGTTTTTCTGTATGTTTCCATATGTTTTTAAACACTCTCAGTTGCGGGAATGTGTATGATTCGATTAAAGATCAGAAAGAAAAATTAAATTCGATAATTATTTTAAATTAATTTTTTAAATTTAAATTAATTTCATTTGTACCATTTTTATGAGACAATATTAGCAAAAAATTTGATTAGTTTATTCCCTTCTAATAAGTTGAAACTGAATGGGTTGGTGCGTGACTACCACTCGGGATTCAGAGAGAACGTAGGTTCGAAACTCGGTGAAAGACCAAAAATGAAGATAGTTTTTTCTAATAGCGGTCGCCCCTCGACAGGCAAACCTCCGAGTGTATTTCTGCCATGAAAAAGCTCCTCAAAAAATATATGCCGTTCGGAGTCGGCTTTAAACTGTAGGTCCTCCATTTGTGGAACAACATTAAGACGCACGCCACCAATAGGAGAGAGAGCTCGGTCAAACACCTATCAGAAGTGTACGCGCCAATTATTTATTTTATTTTTTTAAGTTGAATGTACTCGTGAATGAGGAGAAGCGTTAGAAAAGAGGAGTTAATTGAGATTTTTTAGTGAATCCTTAAAAAGTTTTAAAATAAAATTTTTTTTTTTTAAATATTTAATTAATTTTAAATTATGGGGGTTATGAAGAATACATAAATATGCATCTGGTTAAGAATGAAAAAACTAAAAGTTTTTTAAACGTCAAAAATGGTTGTGTTAAAAGTTAATTCATAAATTCATTTATTCAATAAAACTATTTATTTATTTTATTTTATAAAGGTTTACATAACAATAAAATTATTATACAAACTAAAAGTAGTGCAGCGCTAGCATCGGAGGCTTTCGGGTGGAATTAAAAAATAAAATAAAATTAATAAAACCAATTATTTATGTGACTATACAACGCGTGAGATATTCAAACTGGTTCTTCCGGACTTCATCCTTTCATTGTGTTCGCAGACACCCTTTCATACGTTGCCCACCTATGGGTGTAGTGTCGAACTATCTTTCCACAGGAGCATCAGCCGTTGTATTTGTATGCCTTTTACTATGCCCGTGGCATTACAAAACTATTAAAGTTGATCATTCTTTCGAATGCTTCTGATTCGACATCGTCCATGTTTCGCAGAGATGAGCCTGCCGAGAGACTTGTAGATTCTTTGTACTTTAAAAGTGGGATCTATCTTTCTTTTGCGCCTTTTGGCAAGCGTTATTCTTCAAAAGTGGGGCAACAATTTCCCGGCTATTCACCAGGCTTTTCAACGGTTCCACTTTTACGCCCAAAACAAGACGTCTCTAATTTAAATATTTTCCCTACTCCCTATAAATGTCTCATTAATTTTAGTTTATTTTTTTTTAATAGGGTTTTAGAGTCAAGCTCCCATTGTAATTTGCTGTTGGACATTGAATAGAGGAATTTAAAGTTTTATCTCGGAAGTGCGATAAAAAAAAGAACTTTTTCCACCAGGTTCCGTGGAATATTTAACGAGAACTTCTTTCGTATCTCAAGATAGAGGATTACCGGCAGCCACATTCTAGATTTATGAGAGTGTGTTTTTTCCTCGAGCTTATGGTTTTAATATATTCCGGGGCTCTCATATATGTATGTATGTAATATGCAAAATATAAAAGAAAAATTAACTTTCCATTAAATAAATATAAGAAATTTCTATATTGATATGCATTACATATAATTAAAATAAAGGGTCCACCGAGTTTCATAATGCAAATAATTTAGGTTGTTAAATTAAAATTAAAAGATTAAGATTCAAAAGAAGGATTTTTTAAGCATTAGTAAATAATAGTATGAGCATATATTTATACAAATAATTTAACATCGTATTACATATTTGTGGCGTGGTGGTTTGAGATCAAATGATATCGTAGAGTGTATCTTACAGCTAGTAAAAATTGGAACTCAAGTTATTGGAAATAAATGTGGCAATGAGAAGTTGTTTGGAATTTAATCATATGTAGTCTCGGACAAAGAGATTAAGCAATTAAAACAAAAATAGTCACACTAAATTTGAGGATGACTTTTTTCCTTTTAATTTCATGTTTATTAATTTCGATATGAAACATCTATTTTAAAACCTCCTGTTGGGCACCCGGGTCTGGCCTTTTTTCATTCTGTTCGAAAATCCCTTTTAAAAAGTTATCGATAAATCGATAGAAAATTAGATTTTAGGAAGCTACCTGGAAGCTCAAGTCGTTAGCTATAATAAAAATATGTTAAATTCACGTCCAAAGTCGAAAAATTCTAGCCGGATCCGGGAGCCCAATTTAATACCGAGGGTTAATTTTGTAAAACAACATGTGAAATAAGTGAAACATTTTAAAGTTCTATTCAGTAAGAGGTCAGATTAGATGAACCTACCATTTTATGAAGTTGACTTATATCAAAATATGTAACTGAAATTTATTTAAAAACAACGGTGACTGAATTAAATGATGGAATGTGTATATACTCATAAAACGGTTAATAAAACTTTAACTATAAAAATATTATTGTGAAGAAAATGTGGCAATCAATTAAAAAAAAACATAAAGATACCGGAACTAAGTAAAAGAAAAAAGTTTTACAGTGAATTCGCCAAAAACCAAAATTTCCAAACATAAACAAAACTTTCAAACGAAGTTTAAAAAATATTGTGGACGAAAAATACAAATAGATTAGCTGCGAACGAAATTTGAAATATTGTGGCAGAAAATAAATTTTGCGTGCTTAGATGAATGAGGGTAAATATTTTATTTGCACCATTCATTGAAAAGACAATTAAAATAAATACATGAAATTTAGCACAACTAAAGTGTTTAATATCATATAAACAAATCAGTTGATTAATTGTGCCCGATCGAATATTCAGCTTCAGTTTCGGCTGCCGGAACATTCGGTCACATTTTCTCGCTGCATATAATGTTTATTATTTCACCGAATTCTTGTTTGAATATCCATCCCATCAAGCTAAGTAAGTTTTACAACTTTCACCGGAAGTAACTCGTCGAAAATAAACTCTCTGATGTATTAAAAGGCTAACACGTACTAGAGAATTTTGTAGAAAATGTGAATGGATTAAATGTTTGCATTTAATTTACTAAAGATGCATCTAAAGACGCAACATAACATGACAAAACACAGCATAATATAGCATAGCATAACAACTACTAGACTTATTCCCATATTTTAAGCGGATTTGGTAAGTTTTCGATAACAACACTGCCGGAAACCGACAGTTAACATCTATTGTAAATGAAAAATAATAAAACTTTTGAAAAGACGAACAAGAACGACTGACAAAAATCATTTCAGCATTAATATTCGGTAACAATAAAGGCGAAAGTGTTCCTTTTGTTGAAAGGATACACACGTTATACTCCCAAAATGTGCCATTGCGATTCTTCATGAATACTATGTACATACATATGAGGTGTGTTCAACAAATAAGGTGAAGGTTTCAAATTTCGCAGACTTACTTGTAAGACTTGTTGCGGCAAATTTCTACTATCGAAAAAAATGGATCAAAGAAGTTGCATAAAATTTTGTGTACAAAATGGAATTAGGTGCGCAAAAGCACTTGAAAGATTAAAGGTTGAACAGGAATGCCGGGCAGCCTTGAATGTGTTGAATGATGTTAGTGTCGTATTCAAGATCAGCCTTATTTGGGTTCTGGGACACAGAGATATTGAGGGTAATTGTAAAGCTTGCCAGGAAAGGTACTACTCTTCAATTGCTCAGCGATAGAAGTACCACTGGGATACCTATGGCTACGAGCAAATTAATAATTAAGACTAACATTATCAGAAAGGTCAGTAGGGTATGGAGAGATGAAGACACATGCGTAACACCTAGGTTACCTTGGCCGCAAATAAACAAGAAAAAGATAAAGGAACTGCTTAGCCTTTCCACGAAGGTCGTGGCTTGGGGACCGGTCATTGGCCATTTGGCATTCCTTAAGATTAGGAGTTTTCTCCCGTGAATGTTGTAGAAGTTGTTGCGATGAGGAAGAGGAAGAAACAGTTGAGCACTGCATTTGCAATTGTCCAGCTTTAGCTAAAATTAGAGGAGGTTTAGTAGGAAAACATTTTTTAAATTCTCTCACGGAAATGCCGGGCGTGGGGATGGGAGCAATCGTGTACTTCATGAGATCCCCAAAATGGTTCCACGAAAAAAAAAAAAATGAGGTTCCCATGTCGCCCAGTGGTATCATAACGGACCTGTAAAGTTTAAGTGAGTTGGTCGCACACCGACTACCACTATAATGACCTAACCTATATACAAGGTGGCCCAGAATTAATCATCCTATTTTGTTTTTGAATAACTTATTCACTAAATAAAAAAATGATTTTGAATGATGCAAATCTTCACTCGCTCTATTGCTTGTTTGTTTGTATACCGCAACTGTCCAGTTCACAAGTTCAAATATGATTGAATTGTAAAGCCATTTGCAAAAATTATATATTTCCGATATGGTGATTAATTTTGCGCCACCTGGTATGTAGAAGACAAGGAACACCTCGGGCTGGCAAACAAAATTCCACGAGGCAACTATCTAATTCACAGTCCAAGCGCCACATTTTACAAATAGTCAATATAGGTACCAAACGACGCAAATTGCTCGCAATATGACGACCAGGTGGCCGCCGTAGCCGAATGGGTTGGTGTATGACTACCATTCGCAATACACAATACAGGTTCGAATCTCGCTGAAACACCAAAATTAAGAAAAACATTTTTCTAATAGCGGTCGGCCCTCGGCAGGCAAACCTCCGAGTGTATTTCTGCCATGAAAAAGCTCCTCATAAAAATATATGCCGTTCGGAGTCGGCTTTAAACTGTAGGTCCCTCCATTTGTGGAACAACATCAAGACGCACACCACAAATAGGAGGAGGAGCTCGGCCAAACACCCAAAAAGGGTGTACGCGCCAATTATTTATATATATATTTATTATACATATATACATATATATATATATATATTCTTGATTTTCAGCAAAATATTATTTCAATATGTCAATAACTAAAATGTAAACACAAAATGCGCGACGAAAATAAATTTTCCATGAGAGTATTCCTGTAATGAAAAATTTCCTCAAAAAACATTTACTCAAATTACCATCATAGGTAGCATAAAAGCGCAGGTTTCCTTATTTCCATTGAACGTCCATAAATTTAAAAAAATTGAGGAGGAGCTCGGCCAAACACCCAACAAAGGATGTACTGGCACATACATATATATGTATGTACATGTATGTATGTACATACGATTACAAAATCACTTAATATAAATTTGAAATAAAGACAAGTGTAAGGAATGTCAGTCACCTGTTATCTGGAGATTTGTTTTTATAATTTTCTGTACAGAAGCATTCGTCTGCACAATTATTTTGATAACGCATACTCTTAGCTATTGGCTTGTATTTCTCAGAGCTGCGTAAGGTAACCGTCCATAAATAAAAAATAAAAACAAAGTGCATAATGACAACAACGTGTACGCAAAATATTTTGGATATTGCTTTATACGCTATTCATTTATCTGTTGATGGGATTTGAATAGAGGGCGAAGTTTGTTAAGCCACAATTATTTTACCAATCGATTTATTTCAATTTTCGTACTTGAATTAACAAGTGAAGGTCAGTTAAGTAAGATTGGTTTATCTACGTACTTTTTGTGATGTTAATTAAAATCTGATTGATATATGATAAAATTTTAACAAATTGTTGAAATGGTTGCACAGCTTAACGCCGGCATCAAAGTGGAGGGTGTCGCAAAATACAATAATTCAATTTAATCTTGCAAAACCGTTAATTTGTTTCACACTTTAGTTGGTTATGTTAGTATTAGTAGCAACAAGGCACAACACGGAAGTCGAACTCTTTGTGAGGACCGCATCTTTTACGTAAACTTAAGAAAGATTTACTATTAAGCCAGATTTTTAAAGCAAGATAGACTCCAACATACCAAAAAAAAATATCAAGCTATTAGTTTATACTGAAAATCACAAACCTGTCGTATTTTTATAGAAAATTTTTTTTTAATTGATAACAGCTCATTCCATTTAATTAATTTAATAATAAAAAAATTAATTTAAAAAAAATTAAATAAATTAAATTTAAAAGGAACATAAAAACGCTGATGTTGCGGTCTTGAGTATAGTATGTCAGCTCTGGTTGCGAATTCGAAATTTGTTTGGCTTTAGATCCATTTGTTATAAATGCTATCATTACGTTCATATACAAAATTGTGCAAGACATAACAGCATTTTATTATTGACATTGCATTTTTGATGTTATTATCAACGCCTTAACCAATTCTTCTAAACCTTGCTTTCAAGTGACCGAAAACATTCTCTTCTACTTTTCTATACTTAGAAAGTTGGAAATTAAAAACCTTTTCGCTGCATCCGGCCGTTGAGTTGTAAGGGTAAGGCTTCATTATAAACTGTGTAAAGCGAAATGCTGAGTCTCCCAGAATAATGACAGGAACATTTGTACCAAAAATTGTTTTAGTATTCGGTCTAATAAGAATCATTTTAGCGGTCGGATGTCCCAAATTGTTATATATTATATCTAAACCTATACCTATGAAAAAATAAGGTAAATTTTTCATCGAACGTATATCTAAGTATAAACAGTTAACCTGTAGTCGACGAGGGCTAATAAAACCATTGAGTACCAACCCTTTTAGTTATAATAGTCTACAGCATCACTGACTGAGTGTCTTATTTCAATATGTCATCCATCTGAAGTTAATTAAACAATCTTTGAACATTAGTTAAAATATGCACACTTACCGAGAGCACCCAAACATTGTGGAAATCCAATTTTCCCAAATTCCTCCCACTCTTCAATTTTCGCTTGGATAAGAAATCTCTAGATAAATACTTAGGAGCGAGCTTATCCCAGACCGCTGAACAAAAATTCTGTAAAATATTACATGCGTTTTCTTTTGATACTCCGAACAGTGTGCTGATCGGACTGTATTCTGCTGAAGAACAAAGCGCATACAAAGCCATCGCGATACGTTTGTCTAAAGGGATGTATTTCCTGCATTTGCAATTTACGTGACTTGGTTACATAAAGAGTCACAGGAATCCCGGCTCATCCTAAAGCACTCCTTAAAAAACTGGTCGGTGCTGAGAGGAATGTCCAGCTCCCAGAACTTACCGTGCCTCACCTGCAATACACGGACATGCGTTGGTTTTTTATTCACTAATAAAACAGAGCTGATATACTCTCAATTGTTTATGTGTGTCCATAGAGGCTTTGGCCGGTTCCTGCTTAGTATTATATGTAATACGAGTATTTACGGCGGCTGCCTTAGCCGAATGGGTTGGTGCGCGACTACCATTCGGAATTCACAGAGAGAACGTCGGTTCGAATCTCGGTGAAAAGACCAAAATTAAGAAAAACATTTTTCTAATAGCGGTCGCCCCTCGGCAGGCAATGGCAAAGCTCCGAGTGTATTTCTGCCATGAAAAAGCTCCCCATAAAAATATCTGCCGTTCGGAGTCGGCTTAAAACTGTAGGCCCCTCCATTTGTGGAACAACATCAAGGCACACACCATAAATACGAGGAGGAGCTCGGCCAAACACCCAAAAAGGGTGTACGCGCCAATTTTAAATAAAAATAATATTTATAATTTTATTAAGAACTTTTTGAAGCCTCAGTAAAAGTCGTTTACGGATTTTCTCTAACTGTTTATTAATAGCAGCTAATTGCGCAATTAAATTAGTTATTCCTTCTCCTTGTCTTTTTTCATATCGTTAATAATTATTAAACAAACCAAAAACTTTCAAATATTCCATCAAAGCAATTTCTATGAAGAAAACCCTTTCAAAAGAGATTGACAGCTGATTGCCAATTTGGCAACTCATCTGCCATCTGTGGACTAATATATTTTTTATTTTTAAAATGGATTGTAGTAAATGAAGTTTTGATAAATGGATATGGAATATGGAATATGAAATTCCCAAAATGTGGCAGCGCCGAAATTTTCCCTGGCTTTTTCTTTTTGCTCCGGCCTAACTATGCTCGTAGCCTTACACTCCAACACACTAGCATTGTTCCGCACCAAGCTCAACATAAGCAATTTCAACATAAGCAATTCAACAAATTACTTGAAGAACAATTTTTTGTCCGAGTAGTTCTTTCCATTTTACGAGTTTTTATGTTTATTTATTTCAAAGAGCGGTTTTTGCTTACTAATATGCCTGACTTTAAACTTTTCTGTCAACTGTCAAATACAAATATTGATGAAACTAAGAAAATTTAAGTGGAAAATTGAAAAAAAAAAACAAATTACAATTAAATTAAGTTTGAGTTAAATTTCAATTTAGAACTTTCTTGAAAGTTGCTGTAAGACCGATATTTGTTTATATAAAACCAACTAAGAAACTATTTCGGACTTCACTTCTCTATGGAACGAAATCACTACTTTGCTACATTCAGCATCACAGCGCTTTTATAATCTCATTGAAGTGAGAGAGGGCTTTACTTTTTACTAGCTTGTAATTAATATCTTAAACTAGCTTAATTAAGCTGAAACAAAGCGAGATTTTTTCTTTTCTTGTGTCAAAAAATTGTGCCAGGAACCTACAACAGTTTGATTCACAACTAAAAGCAGTTGCTATGGAAGGACTTCGATTTTTTGGTTTTTAGTTTAAATTATTGGAACGTTAATGTAAAAACAAATAATTGGAAATATGTGTGTATTTTTTTTTTTGTCAAAATAATTGTGCCCATGACTGTGTGTATATACATACTTATATACAATCTATATTAAAATTAATTTAATTGTTTACTTCTCTCATAAAGTGCATACATATTTCTGGCTAATGTAACAAAAATTGTATAGATTTACAAATGTGATTCGATATGCAACTTAAAATGTTTACGTTACGCTTAAAATTTCAACACTTGTATGTACCCCACAGTCAGTTATACTAGTTCTGAACTACCTTACGACCCCATTGCTTTGTAGCTGAAGTGGTTCATCTTCTATCGTTTTTCAATGCTAGCGACTGGTGTTTTCGGACTGGCGATGCTCATAGTCAGCATCTTAACAATTAACAAAGTTCCGATTTACACAGGGAAACATTTGGAAGTGAAACATTTTGTTCGTGGGAGAAGGATGGAGGGGGAAAAAGAGGGGTTTTTGTTTCTGGGTTACCGCTTATTCATATTGTCAATCTTGAAGTTGGCTACAAAACAGTTTTTGACGGTTGGCTTTATTCGTCTTCTTCTTTTGTGTCAGAAAGTTCTGTGTTGGTTTCCAATCAAATGGAAGAAATAGATGACATACAGGAGACCGCTGCTCGGGAAATACAGTATGATTTTTGCTAGTAAAGTAGGTATGATTTAGAAAACGTATGGGACATGTTTATGTTGACTTCTACATTTTTTTCCACTTCTAGATTCTCAAGCACCAAAAACAGTGATACTGCTTTTCAGGCCCGTTCCCAGACCCTCAGATTTAGGGGGGGTTCCAACTTTTGTTGCAGTCTGATATAACTTTGCTTGTGTTTATAAACCCTGAAATATGTACCCTTAATTAGGTAATTTGTAACTAGTACAACTTTAACCACTCTCGAACTATATGACTTCTTGCATCAAACAACAATTCATGAACTAGAATTTTTGTTGAGTAGTTGGATTTTCATTGCATAGGTATGAACATATGTATGTATGTGTGTATGAAAACAAGTATTGACTTTAGATATAGACTTTCCTACAACATACATATACATAGATGATATATAAACCACGCATTAAAAAATCGACATACATATATATTCACTTACATATTTACATGTGTTTTCTGATTGATTAACTGATAAATTTCTTCATACATATCTACATAGGTACATATCCAACCATATAAGATTACTTACAAAATTATTTATTTGGCTTTCTGCTCTCTTATTTGTTTTTCGTAATGAACTGCAACGCAGCAGGATATGTGCACTCCACGAGTCTACGCACGACATATGAATGTACAAATTATGTATGTATGTATATGTAGCAATATTTGTACAATATTTATTTATATACGTAATGGTATATGAACACATATAATGTGTATATGTACTTATAAATATATTTACATATATGCCATCAGAAGGATTTCTAGGCGGTCTCCATATATGTATGTATGTATTTTTGTCACATTATGAGAGCGTGTGTGGCATTTTGGTGCAAATTCGTGGTTGATTTTGATGCAAGCGGATGCACCAAGTCTACTTACATATGGCTATGTAAATATTTGCATAATATAGTACATATATGATGAATGTATATATGTAGGTATGTGTATACTCTAGCCTGCCCCAGTAGCAAGATGGCAGCTTTTAGAAGGCATATTGAGAGAATTTCTCCGGTCTCAAGGAGGCTGTTCTATCGGCAGGCGTAAATTTAAAGTGACATTCAATATTCAAACTGTCGAACAATATCCCAATCAGTAAAGAAATGATGAGGAAAATATTATATTAGTTTGGGGAGAAACAAACGCATAATGTTTACGAACAATTCAAAACTTTATTTAAGATGTATCGGGTTGTCCGAAATTGGGTCAAATGTGCATCGTTTTGTTGTATAATTTGTAACCATGTTAAATTCCAGTAATCGATTTTTACAATGTTCTCTTTATACCAATTTCTTCTCACTCAGGAAGTTTTGCAATGAGAGAAAAAGATGGTAATCGCTTGATGCCAGGTTCGGAATATATGGTGGATACACTAAAACTTCCCAACCAAGCTCCCAGAATTTTTGGCGACTCACTACAGACATGTATGGCCTTGTGTTGCCCTGATGGAATTCAACACTTCTCCTGTTGGCCAATTCTGGTCGTTTCTGGTCAATCGCTAGCTTCAAACGGCCCAGTTGTTGACAGTAGAGATCTGAATTTAGTGTTTGGTCATACGGAAGTAACTCATAGTAAATGATTCTTTTCAAATCCCACCAAATACGTAGGACCTTCTTGGCCCTTAACCCTGGTGTGTCCACCGTTAGAGCTGCTTCAGCACACTTTAACCACGTTTGTTTTCGCAATACATTGCTGTACGTGTGAAGAAATGAACTTCGCAGGTGGAAATTCGATTCGTCAAGTTTTTTGGTGTTAATGGGTGTGGCACCTTCTTTTTGAAATCAGCTTTATACAAATGGTTTAAAACAGTTTTATGATCGATCTATTTGCCCTCAGAAACCCCAGAAAACAGACTGACAGAAGTTTAGGGGGGCGTTGCGGGACCTTGACGTTACGCCACCAAGACTTCGAAAAGAACAGACCATTGAGGCGGCTGTTGAGAAACTCAACGCTGCCCTAACTGAATGTTTTGAGTCAGCCTGTTCAATTCGACCTCCCCTAACCGGACTCCCGTTCCTTGGTGAAATCGAGAGCTCCAGACGTTAAGGCGTGAGTCGAGAAATCTTCTAAACCGGGCCCTCAAGACTAACCTTGCTGAGGACTGGGAACGATACCGTGATGTTCAGAAGAACTACAAGAGGCTTATTCGGGAATCGAAATCGAATCGGAATTCTGCAGCGGTATTGAATCTCTGAGTGACACGACGAAATTGGTTAGGATCCTGAAAAGGGACCCAACTGCAAAGCTGGGGTCACTTAGGAAATCTGATGGCTCCTTCACGGAGAGGCAAAGTGAGACACTCAGCTTGCTGATGGAATCTCACTTTCCTGGTAATCAGATAAGCGTTAGCCGGCAACAGCCCTTATTGATAGAGGCGGTTCTTAGAGCTGTTACACCTTCTCGGTATGACTGGCTAGAAGTCGCCCGGACTAGATGGCATATATCCTGGCTTGCTGAAGGAAGGCGCAGAGTCCGTGACTGCAGCCCTGAAGAAAATCTTCTCGGCATGCCTGGCACTGGCCTACATACCACGCTCTTGGAGGATGGTGAGGGTCCCTTTCATCCCAAAGGTTGGAAGAGACGACTACACCAGTCTCAATAAATCTAGTCTAATCTAATCCAGTCTCTAGTAAATTGGAATCGTTCGATGCTGGCCCAAAGAATCGTCTCCTTGTGAGCGGAGAAAGATCTGCTGGTGTCATCCGGGGTTAATAGAGGCTGCCCCCAAGGCGGTGTGCGGTCTCCATTGCTCTGGTGCATGGTAATCGATCCTCTACTCACCACCTTAAACGATTCGGGAGTCTACGCACAAGCGTATGCGGACGATATTGCTTGTTTGGTAACAGGTCCTTCGCTTATAAACATCTGTAGGAAAGTGCAGAAAACTCTGGATCTGATTGACACTTGGTGCTGTGCGAATGGGCAATCGGCAAAGCCCGCCAAGACTGGTATTGTGTCCTCTTCACCAGAAGGAGGAAGCTTGATGACTCGTTAAGCCTAAGCTAAAAGAGTCACAATCCAGTTATCCAAGAAAATTAAATATCTTGGAGTAATCCTCGATAGTAAGCTCCTACGGAATTTACACGTTGAAACAAAGACATCCAAAGCACTGACAGCTTTTTGGCAGTGCAAAGGTGTCTTTGGGAAAACGTGGGGTCTTTCTCCTAGCAAGGTCCTATGGATCTACACGGCTATGATAAAACCTATTATCACCTATGCATCAGTGGTCTGGATGAGTAGACTCTCTCTCGTGGGAGTCAAGAGAACTTTATCGAGACTACAATGCACTGTGACCATCTGTTACACCGGAGCTTTTCCGCCTACTTCAGGCCCGGCATTAGATGCTCTGATTGGTTTGCCACCACTTGATGCTTTCATCCAAGGAGAGGCCTTGAAAGCCATCTGTAGGCTGAAACACAATGGGAACTGGTACGGCTCCTATCCAGCATTGGAAAACAGAGAAGGCATGGACGCCGATCCAACGATTCTCTCCATGCCCCTTGACGCCATGCAATCAAGAGTCGTACTTGAAAAGAGATACAGTGTAGTGCTGCCAGAGGCTCAGTTGTGGTCAAACTCAGAATATGAGCCCGGCAAACACTGTTTTCGCATTTTTACGGATGGCTCCAGGACCGCGCATGGCTCCGGTTCTGGGACAAAACTGCACTTTGCTGTTGGAGTGCATGCATTTGTGTTTCAAGCGGAGGTGTATGCAGTTCAAGAAACGATGAACTTTATTGTGGAAAACCGATGGAGAGGCATGAGAGTCTGCTCCGACAGCCAAGCTGCGCTTATGGCTTTAGACAGCCCCCCAACCACATCAGGGGTAGTCAAGTCCTGTAAATCCAGGCTGAACTATGTCGGTAGATATAATAGCCTGAGTTAACATGTGTCCTGGGACAAGTGGATATCGCGGGTAACGAGACCTCTGACTCCTTAGCTAAGATGGGCTGTGAGGCCAACTTTTTTGGCCCAGAGCCCGTTTTGCCGATCTCTTCTGCGGCCATCACAACCACGGTTAGCAAATGGGTAGCTACCACCCACAAGCGAGCTTGGCAGGCTGAGAGAGGCTGCAGAACTAAACTGATGTTACCTGTCATGTCTGATCGACTGTCGCAAACCTTTCTGTGGGCGAAGCGCTTGTGAAGAGGAGGATGAGACGGAGGACCACTTCCTGTGGGTCTGCCCCGCCTTCGCTCCGAACCAGGTTTGAGGTCTTTGGCACTGATGTGTTAAGAAGCGACCATCTTGGCTCTTAGGCACCACAAGATCTACTCAGATTTCTTCGGAGATCAAGTAGATTTGAAGAAAATTAAAAGGGAATCCAAGTGTAGTACAATGGACTTAATTCATGTCTGAGTGCTGCACTTGCTAGTTGTCCCGACAAAAAAAAAAATGCCGGTCCCGGTGGTTTATTAATGACTGTCGAGGGTTGACCGCAATTAGAGAAAAAACCTTTTCTATCATTTTGGTGTTTTGGGCCCACAATGGGCGTTCCCCGAGTGATTTTTTGATTCGATCAAACAGAAAAAAATCGCAGGTAGTCATATCAGGCGGATTCGATGGCTATTTAATGGTATACGCTTCGTTCTTGGTCAAAACTTCACGGATTGCGATAGCACTGTGCGACGGTGCGTTATCATGGTGTAAAATCCACGAGTTGTTCTTCCACAAATCCTTCCGTTTTTAGCAAATTACTGCACGTAAACATCTCATAACGCCGAAATAATATACGTTATTCTTGTCTGACCTTTTGGCGTGTAATCTATAGAATCCATAATCATAGCTTTCTTTTTTGACGGAAAACGACGTAGTTTTTTTGGACTCGATTCATTTGGAGCTCTCCACGCCCTCGCCTTATGTCTGTATTGCATGTCGTACTTACATATAAATCTACGCCTCGTAAAAATGGGTTAAGCAATGTTCAAGTCCTCTACCAGCTCTCTGATGGTTAATTTAGTTAGTGATCACCTTTTCTTTCACTTTATTGATTTTTCATCAATTTTCGATGTCGATGGCTTGCCACCTTTTCGTCATCCGCGATGGATTCACCACGATTCGGAAACACGTGCAGGCGGCGTAACTTTTACAAATGTCGAGGAATGGCGATAAAATGTAATGTAAACTAAAGATGTGGCAACTTAACAAAAACAAAAAATAGAAATCAAATCAGTTGACTCAAATCACCTGGCGGTTGTTCTGGGAACATTTTGATTAAGGTGGTATACATCCATACACAAGTCCTGACAAATTTCCTTAAGGGATCAGAAGTTAATATTATTCTAATTGGTTGATTTTACTTTATTTCTTGAAATGTAGCAACGTATGCCGGGTATTCTTTTATATCCTTGTTCACTCCGTTCGGGAGCATAGGACCTCGACAAGACTCTTCCATCGTGCACGGTTCTGGTCTGTTGTTTTTGCGCAGTCCCATCGCAACATCGACCTTCTCCAAGTAATCTTTGGCTGACCACGTCCTCTGCTCCCTTGCGGGTTTCAGTTCAGTGCCATTCTCGTGCATTTAATTTGTCATGGGATGAGCTACTCATTCGTTAATCTCCTCAGCGTGTCGCCGCTGATGGTGTTCGGCCAGCATATTCTACAGATAATGCGGAGGCCTTTGTTGATGAAAGATTGTAGTCTCTGTGTGATGGTGTTGGAGACCAGCCATGTTTCACTTCCATACAATAATACTGGTTTTACAAATGAGATGAATGTGCGCAGTTTAGTGCGCCTGGATATTTGCGAACTCGCCCATAATGCACGCATTCACCCGAACGCCGCGCTTGCTTTGTTTAGCCTACAGTTGACATCTTCATCTGCTACGCCCTCTGTCGTGGTAGTGAATTCCACCGGGCACCCGTCAACCATTATATGTCTTGCTTTATTGTGGTTGGCTCTCATGCCGGGTATTACCAAGTAATAAATATTGGGAAAGGTAATTTAAAACAAAATTTGATGCAACATATTTTTATGTTATTTTTCATTTGATATTCAAAATCTCAATAAAGCGCCAGCATTAACGCTTGCTGAAGTTTTTTCAGCAAAATCAAATAATGTTGCCAGTTTCGACTTCTGACCTTAAGAACAATTAAAATAGATTGACCCACAATTAAAATTTTGTTCGGATCTTAGTACAACTTTTCACATTCACTTATTATAGGCGAAAAACAAAGGCTCTATACGCTACAAACACCAAATTTACATCGTTTGTTCTAAGATTTGATGCAATTTTTTTACACTTAGCTTTTAACGTTTCTACTGGTTTTAAGATGAAATTTAAAATCGTCATAAAGCACGTCGGGTATTAGTTACATTTAAATTTAACTGCAAGCACAGATATAATTAGCTACACATTGCTAGTTCACATTAACAATTTTGAAATTATATATACTCGTATAGATACATACATACCTACATATGTATGTTACTTACTTACAGTCATACTGTCTTTGAATAAGTACTTGCTTGCAATTTTTGGCAGTGAACTGATTGTATTTCCGCTTAAAGTAGCTAAACAAGTTTGCGCTGTTCACATTCAAAATTTTACCTACACGCTCATCCATACTCAAAAACATACATACATGCACTTACTGCTATACACATAGGTACATACATATTTATTACGAGTATTATTGTTACGAAGGGTAAGCGAAATATATTGTATCAAGTGAGAAGAGCAAATGAGTAAATTAGTTCAAATTTCGAACTTAAAATATTCTTTTTGTTTTCATTTGGATATTCTAATATGATTATATTCGAAATTATTGTCCATTTTGAATGCTCTTTTTGAGTGGAACTATTTCTTATTCCTAGGCAAAGATTCCTACTTGTCTTATAGCCTAGACCAGTGGTCGCCAACCTTTTCAATGTGTTGAGCTACTTTCAAGATTTTGAAATAAACAGCGAGCTACTTGCACAAGCCAACATAAATTAAATAATACACAGCTATATTCGACATACAATACACGTATTTATTTTACTATTGTAATATACGTTCTATATATAATAAACTTATGACTTATAGTGCTTATACTTAAGCATAACTACATCCATGTTCACACCTATCAATCGTAACAAAATTTTTTGCAGTCATAATGGCAAATCACAAGCGACTTAAAAAAACAACAAAACAGTAATAGTACATTATTATATAAATAAAATATGGGCAGATAAAAAGAGCATATTTAATGAGAAGGTTGACATTCTGACTCATCGATAATTTTTTTAATATTTGCAGTATAATTTGACACAGTCATTCGAATACAGTTATCCAAATGTATATCTGTAAGCCGATTGCGGTATTTATTTGTAATAAATTTCATATTGGAAAAAGAAGATTCACACAAATAAGTTGAACTGAATAACGCTTTCACTTTCAACGCAACACGACATAAAACTGAATACTTATCTTTACTTACTAAAGTCCATATACATTTTGTATTTAAACCTAAAGATTTTAAAGTCAAGTCACTTTGAAAAGCAATCAGTTCCATTTCTGTCACAGCAATGTCTTCGCCAAAGTTGTTCATAACACAAGTTGCAAACTGTTGTATATCAATGTCCATGAAGGGTGAAACAACAAATTGCGTCACTAAAGCAATTTTGCTGAAATCCTTGAAACGATTTTTGAAGTTTTCCTTCAAGTTAGAAACTATTTCCATATGATATTTACTGTCATAGGGCTCTAATAGATTTTTGGATATCTTTTCGGAAATAATAGAAAAATGCTTAGTATCGCGGTTTTTTAGGTTTTGTTCCCAAAATTAAAGTTTTGTAATAAATGCATTTATATCAGAAATCATTTCCGCTAATTCTTTATCCCTGCCTGGAAGCTGCAAGTGAAGCTCATTTAATTTCTCTGTAATGTCCACAAGAAAACCAAAATCTCTGAGCCAAGTCGAATTTTCCAGTTCAGGAATCGGTTCATCGCGTTCTTTGAAAAATTGGAGTATAGCAGGCAGGACATCATTGAAACGTTTGAGCACTCGTCCTCTGCTTAACCATCGCACTTCAGAGTGAAGAAGTAGCTCTCCGTATTGACAGTCAATTTCATCAGTCAAGGTTTTAAATAATCTTCTTTGTAACGCTTGAGCTCTAATCTTGTTCACAATTTTCACCACCAGTTTCATAACGTTGTTCAAGTTTAGAAAATTTCCACATAATGCTTGCTAATGTATAATACAGTGGTAACTAAGAAATTGTGGAAAATTTTCATCCTTATGACGTAGCGCCACGAGCCCCTTATCACAACCCACCATAGCTGGAGCACCGTCAGTTGTCAGGCCTACCATTTTTGATATTGGAATTTTCTCAGAAGAGATGAGATTTTTTAAATGAGAAAACAGCTCTAGCCCAGTAGTATGTCTTTTGGGTGGAAATAAACTTCAAAAGATCTTCTTTAATTGTAAAATCACTAAAAGCCATCCTGACAAATATGGCCATCTGTGAGGTGTCAACTACATCTGTTGATTCATCCAGTTGCAGTGAAAAATAAATACAGTTATCTAAGTCACTTCTTAAACGCAAAAAAAATATCATTGCTCATTTCTTTCTACTCGCCTCATCACTGTATTAGCAGAAAGTTGCATAGATTTTATAGCAGACACTATTTCGTCTTTATTTCTAAAGTTGGCAAATAAAGAATCTGCAGCTTCCAAAAATGCTTGTTTTATGATTTCCCCGTCTTCATAAGGTTTTTTCTTTTGTGCAATTATCTGGGAAACATGATAAGATGCTTCAGTTGCAGCCTTATTTTTGTCGATTGTTTTAAAAAATATTGACTGTTGTCCAATTAACTGGGTTTTTAAATGTTTCAGTTTTTCTTTTCTGGTGGCAGAATTTACCGGGAATGCCTTCTCAAAATTCGAATGTAGAGTTTTATGATGCCTCTCAATATTTCCTTTTTTAGGAACTGACACAGATGTATTACATAACAAACAAACACTTTTGCCTTTAACTTTTGTGAAGAAGTATTGTTCTTCCCATTCCGAATGGAAATGGTATGTCTTCGCCTTCTTACTACTGCTTGCCATAATGTTTCGAACTCTAACCCAACCGCTGCACGCAGAACGTTGATAATGCCGTTCAGTATTAAACTGAGCGCAATGTCGCCGTGCATTGCGTATATATAAAGCCAAAAAATTCTCGAACACGCTAATCGGTTCCAGCCGATCCTAGAACGGAGACGTGACTTCGCGTCGTGTTTGTTGGCGCGAAATCGCTTACCGCAGTGTTGCCGCTGTTTATCTATTTATTATGAAAATTTCTGAAATTTGCTATATTAATACTGGTATGATTTTCAGATTTTTGGATTTTTTGCAACGTGAGCAGCGCGAGCTACCAGAATTGCCTTTGCGAGCTACCGGTAGCTCGCGATCGACGGGTTGGCGACCACTGGCCTAGACAGACGGTGGCGGCGTTAATGACTTAATTCTGAATTATATCAGAAATGAAGTGCAAGTAATGTGGATTGACAACTAGACTTAATTTTCATAATTTAAGCGGATGAGGGGAATTTTGAATGGTAATATTTGCAAAAAATAACAGTTAATATCTATTATGAATGAAAAATAATGCAACTTTTAAAGAGAAGAACAAGAAATACTATATGCAGATTAGTTGTTTTAATATTGCGGAATAGTTTGACAAATAGCAATTTAAGATTTTTTTAAATAAATACTTATTTCTTAGTAACAGGGCAGCTAATATCCGTATGTCTTGCCTGCGATCCATCTTTTACTGACAAAATTATCCAATAAACAAATCAGCTCTTCACTAATCCGCGTAACACCCGTCACTACACCACAGTACAATTTTTATAACGCCGATTAACGCCCCCGCCTGTCTATGATATTAAATTACTTTCTCCTCAAATGAAGTTAAATAGGCCCGATAAGCTCACATATGTAAATAATATTCTTCAGACTGATATGAAGCCGTTTTTGTTTTTGTTGTTTCGTTTAAGCGACCGTTCACCACTTCTTTGCTCGCTAAAGAATCCCATTCCGCGCCAAGCAATAGCAAGTTTAACCATAATCAAGCGACTTTGTTTATAACCGCTTAAATCTTAGAAGAGTCATACTTATACCAGTGATTCCAAGTATAAGTAGAAATATTTTTTCAATCACATTTTACATAATTTCAGGTGATGTGCTTTGAAAAGCAATGGGTTTACATAACAGTTTGAGCGACATATGCTGAGGAGCAGAGTACTGGTCTTTTGACCGTCCTGCGACGGGATTAAACTATTTTGCACACATTCAGGCGGGACGTTCTGAAAACCAATAGGATTACATATGAGTTTGTCAAAGCGATAAAAATGCTGTGCAACCAAATCGTATGCCACCTCGGGTTCAAAGAAAATTTTTCGTTTTATTCACTACTCGCTAGATGGTTGGTGAATCGAAAGCAACTAATCTGTTATGATTTGTATGAAAGTATTTGTTAGATTGTACAGATTGTACTACGTCCCTATGCAGCACTCGCTGCTTGTCCGGGTCTGCTTATTTCTGAATACGTATGAACTTATTCGCCGCGAACATTCATATCTGAAGGCCTTTCACTATCCGCAACCTGTGACACGTTTGGTAGTCTGGAGCTCGACTTTCGTGGAAAAAAAAAGTCCATGATTCCGAAACCGAACTGTATTTTGAACGAACAATTCCTCGCAAGAAGCGACAAAAACCCATTGCCATGCTACTGAAATACGGGAACGTAAATGGAGATGGATTGGACAAACTATCCGCAAACCAGCTAACGAAATAAGCAGAACGGCGTTAGACCGGAACCCTCAAGTACGTCGCTGCAAAGACGCCCTAATCGATCATGGCGACGTAGCCTTTTTTACGCGTTTTTAGGAGTCTACGAAAACCTAACGTGGACTCAGATCAAGCCAAAAGTGCATAATCGACAACATTGGCAATCTCTTGTTTCGGCGAGGCAGCAACAAATAATAATAATAATAATTTGTCTGTCTACGTAAGTTTACGAGCTTATCGGGACTGCAAGCTTTCCAAGTGTAAATTGTTATTATTAAACTGATAATAGACAAAGTTTATACAAATATTCGTAAGTGCGTTCGTATAACAGTACGCGTAAATGTGTAAATATACGCAATTCGAAAGCTTGAACGAATACCCCTCCTATAGGTACATACATAGAAGGGTATATACAGTGATGGACAAAAATTTATATATATATTGTACTTATATAAATCTATATAGTGAGTGTACTATTTCCGTTGGTTTGAAAGTTCAAAAAGTTTGGATTCATGTTACCCTTAATGAATGTTTTTTTTCCAACTCATCTGTTCAAATTTTGCCAAAAATCTATACCCTTTATGCATTTTGAAGAATGGAGGCATTTTGCGTGGTATTCTACTGTGGAAACTGTTATTGTTCAGAGTTCTTCGAATTGTTTTTAGGTGGGCACACTTTGCACACTGATGTGATTGCTACATACTCGGCTAATTTCGAATTTTTGCCCATATCTTTGAGAATCAAACTGATGTCTCTGCGAGATAGTTTCCTCGGGCGGCCACTAGGCGGTGGAGCCAATATTTTTAAGTTTTTTACAATGGTCTGTACTGTTGGTCGACTAAAGTTTGAAATTTCACCATATGACTGTCTTCTTTTCTATTCTGTGTGGTATAACCAAATTTCTTCCGTCAACTGATATTTCTTTCCACGAAACCATTTTTGATGCTTAAATATTCAAATTACAATATTAGTAAAGCAGCAAGTATAATAAAAGAAAAGAAAAAAAAACGGTACTTTACCGTTATCACAACACGCACACCAGTGTATAAGCTAGGATCTTCGTTCTGTATACAGACTTTTGTTAACACTGAAAGAATATTTTTTTTAATTTGCTGAGATTAGAAAATTATTTAAAAAAAAAAACGTATCTAAACATTTTTAAGTGGGCTGGCCAATCAAATTTGGAAAAATATACGAAATTTTACACAGCTATTAAAGTAATATAATAACAAAATTTGGTAATAATCATTTAAATAGTAAAAAATAAACCGATAAACCTTATCATCCTTATCATTAATGGAGTCTGGGGCATATAATAAGTGACTCGCTTCAATACATGGCAGCATTGACAATCCCTGGGCTGATAGTCGAAATGGTGGCCTACCAGAACTAAGACACCAAAAATAACTGACGAAAATAGTTCGTTTTTACCATAATGGAAAACCTTCCCGAATTAAATAAAAGGATGATCATACCCAATAGGGGTTTTTTGGCAGATCACGCGTGGCTCCTGTCCGTACATAATTTTTTTAGTATTCATTGATATTTCATTATGGAAAGACTTACACCTCAACAACGTTTACAAATTGTACAATTTTATTACATATATCGACGCTCTGTGAAAAGTGTTCATCGCGCGCTGAGGGCAAATTTATGGTGTATAGCGATGGGGTCCATTTTTGGGTTAATGGCTACGTCATACGACGTTTCGGTGAGCAAGATTGTACGATATCACACCTTTACTTTACACTTGTATTTATGGAGGTATGTAAAGTCTAAATGATTTGTGGATAAACTAGCTTCGATTGAGGCATTGGAAGCAAACATTACTAAAGTTATTCACGAGATACAGACCGAAATCCTCTAGCGAACCATTCAAAATGGGAGTTTACGGATGACCGAATTACCACACAGTTGCGGCCAACATTTGAAAGGGATTACCTTTAAAAAATAAATGGGATCAATGGTTCTACACAAAAATAATAAAGATTCCCCAATCAATTTGAACTTTTGTTTTATATCAATTTAAAAATTGAAAATCGCATTCAGTTTCATTTTCTCCTTCTGCATATATTAGGGTGTTTTCTGCGTACATTCTATTTTACGATGTATTAAAAGATTTGTAATACTGTTTATGTAAACAATAAGCAGTAGAGCCCCTAGGAGGGATCCTCTTGGTACTCCAATTTCTATTGTTTCAAAGCCAGAAGCACACCCATTTACTTCCGTTCTTTGAGTACTTTCGCCTAGATAGAAATTTAACCATTTTAATTCAATATCTTTTCTTCCATATTTTTTTAGTGTCTCTGATGGTATTTCTCTATCCATTGTTTCGAAAGCTCTTTTATAATCTAAAAATATTGCCATAATTTTCGTTTACCCTCCAATACTTTTCCACTTGTTTATCAGGTAGTCTGCTAGTTACTTTTTCTAGCATTTCATGTTTCAAGCCCACTTTGGGCTCTGCAATAGTGTCAAAAAAGGAAAAGAAATTAAGGTATGGGTATTTATAAATGATTTTTGTAATTTTTCTGATTGATTGAGCAAAATTTATTTATTACCATATTATTTTTTTGGGAGGTCAGTATTGCTTATTCATATTTTTCTATTAACGTTGTGGCAAATTCGTAAGTTTTCCTCAGGCATTCAGAATTAAAGCATTTTAAAGAGAGTACTTCCTTCTTCCTAATTATATTTCTACGCCTAGATATAATTTCCAAGGAAGATATATGTATGTAAATACAGTAGACTCGGGGTTGAGGGAACTAATTCGTGCAAGGGCTATTCCCTTCAACCCAGACTTTCCCTTCAATTGAGATTGAAATTATACATGTACAGAAGTGGGCGGATTATAAATATTTTATTAATACTGTGGTATGTAAGGTAGAGGTACATGCTTTGTGCAGTGAGTGTATTTATTTCATATAATAAAAACATATTATTTGAAGAAGTCCAATATAGTACTTTGTTTTTTCTTAGCTTCCAGTGAATTTTTCACGCAATATCCCTGATATTGTTAAGAAAAATGATGTGTTCGAGCGAGTTGGATTTGTCTTCGGTCCAATGGATTGCTTTGTCAAAAATTTTAATGGTTTCAGCCCCCTCTATTGTACACTTGTCGCCGTGACTCTCGCCTTTTCACTTTTTCTTTCGCACGCATTTTTTTCATTTGAGCTAACGTATGTTTTATCTGGCAGTAATTTCCAAAATAATCCAGTTTTGTCAGCATTGTAAACCTGGCTTTCATCCAACTGTAAATCATTTTTCAGTCGCCAAAATTTTGCCTTGAATGCTGGCACTGCTTCTTGATCAGAAGACAGTTTTTCACCCCAAATTTTCAACAAACTAATTCCAAATCTAGCCTTGAATCCATTTAGCCAGCCCGAACTTGCGTTAAAGCCACTTCCATTTCCATACATTTTTGCATGCAGTTATATATACATATTATATACCAATCATATACGCATTCTAACATAACTGTAAAAAAACTGAAATTGCATAAAAATTTTGAGGTTCCTTCTACTCGGTACTTATTAGATTGAAGGTTCCCTCTACAGGGTACTCAATGACAGAATTTTTGTGGTCCCCTCAACCGACTAGTTCCCTTAATCCGGGGTTCCCTGAACCGCGAGTCTACTGTATTAGTCTCCCGTTTCGTTTCGCATCGTCTCGTAGAATATTACAATTATTATTCAGCAGCTTTAGTTTACCTATTTGCCCCTAATATACGTATGCACAAATACATATGTACATACATAGATATATGTACAATATTGATTTGCTTAGGCTAGCTGAATTTTGGGTTGAAACAATAAAATGAGGGTTGAGATAGTTTGCATTTGCAAAAATAATATTTTCTGCTTAACTCAAGGAGGTAAATGGAGTTACCTACATACATACTACATATTTATATATGCATAAGTATGGGAACGTTCATATATGTATGTACATACAGATATGTGAGTGTATGTACGTTATCGTGTCGCACCAGAGAACTTGCCGTAAATCCAATTGAATTATAAATTTGATATATAGTATTTTATGACTTCCTCGAAAAAATCTTGGTTTAAAATGGTGAAATCGTGAACTTTGCCATTTTGTAAATACCTAAAAAATCTAGTTAGTCATGTAAAAATCTGAATGTTGCACATTTTTCCCCAGTGAATGACCTCAGATGACTTAAGAAATTGAAATTTGAAAAAGGCGAGCCAAGAAACTCGTAAAACACTTAGGCTAAAAGTTCAGATAGTTCAGACGGAGTCCAGACAGATAGAGGTAAGATAGAATAGACAGAGACAGCTGGTCCTGTGAAAATTTTCCAGATTATTTGGCCAATCTGAAAATATCCCCCAGTTTGAGAGAACGAATATTACTGATGCCCGTGACATCGGAACCCAAAATTCGTAGCCTTGCTCTAGCAAAGGCAGGACACTCACAGAGAAAATATCTTTGCACTAAAACTTTCGGGCCTGTAAACCAAGATACTAATAATTTTTAATTTTTTAAGTAAATAAAATTATAAGTTTTTACATACAAACGTGTTCTCGTTGCCTCTGTTAATGCGCCAATTGTCTTGAGACCAGTCCACTTTTTGATGTTGTCAGTCAGGTCTTTTTTCCTGCCGATTCCCCTTCGTCCCTCGAACTTCCTTGTATCCGCAGTTGTAAAATATCAATATCGAGGGAATCCCGAGTCATTCCAGTACGCAGAACCGGCTGCCAATGGAATGAACTGAAGGGTCTATCCCGGGGATTCACGGACCAAGGATCTCAATTTGGCAATAGCGGAATAAATGGGTAGAACACCTGAGGACCTACAACTTCAGCTCTAGTGTGAGCGGCCTCTGGCCCACCGTAAGGTCCCTGTCGAACTCGACTAAGCACAATGGCAGGGAGGCAATCACCTTTGTTGGTTGTGTTTCCTCGGGCCCGCAGCGATGCGCGAGCTATTTTACTCGACAATTTATATTGCATCCTTCGATCGACAGATCAAAGCTATCTGGTAACCCGACGGTTGCACAAATCGCCAAAAAAAGTGCACCACTTGCTTTCTACAATGACGAAGTTCAGGTGGCTCTCAAAAAAGCTAAAACTTCTAAAGCCATCGGCCCCGACATGATTGATGCTGAAAAACTTGGGTCCGACGGGAGTAGCCTTTATCGCAAGGGTCTTCATGTATGTCATAACTATCAATATTAATCTATTCTATTATTGTACCTGATAAGTGTAAAATATGGAGTCTTAACGATGCATAACTCTCCTTTCTCCAGTAGTAAAGACGCTTGCGGCCTTCCTACTTCCTGTCTTTACTACACTCTTACTACTACTCCCAACTATACATCAACATGGTTTCAATAAAGTGCACCATACCACCAGAGTACTGAACGCCATAAAAACACAGATAAATCGCAGACTTAATCAAAAATGCCACTACGAGAGAAATATCTTGGTAGCGCTAGACTTATCAAGAGCCAACCATTCCAACTATTACATGATATTCAAGTGACCCTCCCGTCGGAACTGAATAGTGAGCAGGCAAACTACTTGTGTGGTCTATACTCATCAGTAATATTTCGAGATTAAAACTCAAAACAGACATGTAAATTGTTATGAAGTCGATTGTTATTGGGCGGGGCCCACTTTTGGCTCAGCGACGGTGTCAATAAGCGAAATTGCTTTTATTGGAGCAAACACAATCCACAAAGGTTCAATCAAGTATCAATGCATTCACAAAGATCTACTGTTTGGTGCGGTTTATGGCATGGGGGGATGATCTTTTGAAATGAGGAAGAAGACACTGTTACCGTCAATGGTTCTCGGTATAGATAGTTTTAATCCGATTTCAGTGACGAGAGCTCAACAACATCTATAAATCGAGCTTCGATTCCATCAATACGGAGGAAAAATTTGAGAACTGGAGAAATTCGACATCTCACATAGCCCTTTGGCCGCCGCGGACATGCAACTTGACACCCCTTGATTATTTTTTCCGGTGCCACATCAAATCCTTAGTCTACGCAAACAAGCCGACCACTCGGGTCGGCCAAAATTCGAGACATTATTGCCGGAATAACCGCTTGAAGCAAAGCCGGTGCTTGAAGCAGAGCCGGTTTGGGTTCTACGTTACTTGTATGACCCGGATTTACATATATGCGGCCAAGGACTGTCACTCTAGTTGCATTCTTCATACATTTTCCGCAATGTTCATGCGGCTACAATGACAACAACAGAAGCGGCTATTTGAATGATATGCTGTGTCTTAATATATATAATGGCATGAATGTAGTTTTATAATAAAGATATAATCAATTTGATATTTCACGCCGTTGTTGTCTTATTTAAATTTAATTTTTATCGTACTTATCTCGCCACTCTATATTTTATATTTACATATTCTACTTAACCATGTTATTGTTTTAAGAGAAAATGTCTACTACAAGTGCATCTATAATTACTTTATACGTTTTCGTTTTTGCAGGATTATGCCATGTAAATTGTTCTTATAGTATTTGTAATATGAAGATCAAACGCTATGCAGTGTTCGTGACTCAAAAACTGCCCATGTCCTCATGGACAATTATCTTAATTTGGTTTTGCATATTGCAACCAACTTATCCGAAAACGGATGTTCGCGAACCAAGAGAGCAACAACACCAGCGAACGCATCATCATCAGAGAAGTGAGGCGACAACATCACTACACAGCACTGCAAACTATATCACATTAAACAAGTACAAATTCCGACACAAGTTGTACAATGCCACCATACCCGAGAATAGTGTGGGCAAAACATATGCGATACCACTGGCGCATGAAGACATTATGGGCATTGTCATTATACCGGGTGCTGAGGTCAAGTATCGCATCGTAGCAGGAGATCGTGATAAGCTATTTAAAGCTGAAGAGCGTCTAGTTGATGACATTGCATTTCTAGCAATACGCACAAGAACTAGCAACGTTGTGCTAAATCGAGAAAAGAATGAAGAATATTTGTTGAAAGTGAGAGCAATGATCAAATATAATCTGGGCGATGATTATATGGGTGATGAGACGGAAACCACTATACATATACGTGTATTGGATCGTAACGACTTAAGTCCGCTCTTCTATCCAATTGAATATTCACAAATCGTACCGGAGGATATGCCAATTCACAGGAGCATCTTGCGTGTTACAGCCGAAGATGCGGACTTAGGAATTAATGGCGAAATTTACTATAGTTTTCTAATCGACAATGAATACTTTTCGATACATCCCACGACTGGAGTAATTATGTTAAATAGGCAGCTAAGATATACAGAAAATTCCCATTTTAATTTGACAGTGCTTGCGAACGATCGCGGCTCAGCCATTAATCATTACAATCATCAATCGAGTAAAGCGAAAGTTTCCATTACAGTAGAACAAGTAAGTGTCCTAAGTTTTCAAGTATAATTTACCTAGATATTAAATTCTCCATACAAATTGAGTTTTTGAAGCCCTTCAGTGAAAAAAATACCATTCCTCCAAGAGGGTTAGTTGCTAAATCATTTCCATCAAACAAAATGCCAGTTTAGTGACTTTATATTCCTTCTTAAGATAACTCTACAAATAATTCATAAGTTTTTATACAAGTACCAGAACCATATAAAATCGGCCCCTGAGTCCGAAAATCTATGTACATAATCACTTTTCTTTTATGTAGTTTTGGAGATAGCGCCAAATAACGGTTTTAGATTAAGAAAGAAAAAGCAAATCATAAAATTCCCTAACATCTGCTATCTTTCGATTATGCTTCGTTTTCATTAAATGTAAACGTTTTCAAGATTTACAAGTTTACAAAAAATGATAATTTTTAGTTTTAGAATGTAGTATATATAAGAAAACGATTTTCGAAAATCTTTTTTACTCATTTCTTAAACCTAACATATCTAGAAAAAATCCAACGCAGTTTATGTAAATTTTCGACCTCAGCGACCGATTTTACATGGTTCTGGTTCTCGGCTAAAAAAATCATTAATTATTTGTAAAGCAGAAGGGCACTAAGCTGGCAATTGAAAAGATTTCCAGACTAAAATTGCTACTTTTATTTTTTATTTTGAGATTTTTAACGTTACTAATTCGCTATTACTGTAAATTGTCAATTTCAGGTTAATTTACACACTCCAGAAATATATTTTAAGACTTTTTCAAGTATAACGTCGAATTTTAGTTCTAATATTTATGGTATAGTTAAGGTCAGTGACAATGACACTGGCAAACATGGCGAAATAAATAAGTTACAAATTGTTGATGGTGATCCCGATGGAAATTTCATTATTACACCAACACATAATGTCGGCGAATATTATATTGAAATAAATAAATTTGCAAAACTAAATGATTCCATAAAATATAATCTCACGTTGCGAGCCGAAGATAAAGGAGTGCCCATGCGGCACTGCTATAAAACCATTCCAGTAAACTTCATTAAGGAACGAAATAACGCACCAGTATTTACTAAGCATTTATATGAAATCTCAATACCCGAAACATCGCCACCAAATATGCCCGTCATAAGGCTGAAAGTGACTGATCCCGATTTAGGCAAGAATGCAATGGTCTATTTGGAGATAGTGGGCGGCAATGAAGGCGGTGAATTTAGAATAAATCCCGATTCAGGCATGTTATACACTCAAAAACCACTCGACGCCGAAAGCAAATCCTTCTACACACTCACTGTCTCCGCCATCGATCAAGCTAATCTCGGTTTCCGCAAGCAATCATCGGCTAAGGTGAAAGTAAATATTCAGGATATGAATGATAATGACCCGATTTTCGAACCGATGAATACAACCATCGAATTAGATGAAAATGAAATGGCTGGCACTTTTGTTGTTAAATTAACAGCGCGAGACAAAGACAGTGGCGAGAATGCATACATATCATATAGTATAGCTAATCTGAATGACGTACCTTTTGAAATTGACCATTTCACAGGTGAATTGAAAACAACTACTTTAATCGACTACGAAACCATGAGGAGATCATATGTGCTCAGCATACGCGCATCAGATTGGGGACTGCCGTATCGACGCCAAACCGAGCTTGAGCTACAAATCAAAATTAGAGATATCAACGATAATCGCCCACAGTTTGAGCGTGTCAATTGCGTCGGTAAAGTTATGCGGAATATACCAGTTGGCACGGAAATATTTACACTTTCGGCCATAGATTTCGATGCTGGCGATTTCATAACCTACCGCCTCATATCGGGAAATGAAGATGGCTGCTTTAATCTTGATCCCACTACAGGCATACTATCGATAGGTTGTGACTTGGCTGATATCACCGTATCAACGCGCAATATAAATGTGTCCTCCACCGATGGCACACATTTTTCTGATGAAATGAACATTGCAATTGAAATAGTGGGCGATGAGAAAAGTGGATTTATGGAACATATCGATATGTTCAACGGGTATGGTAGCTTTGAATGTCGTGAAACTGGTGTTTCCAGACGTCTGGCAGAGAATTTGGCGGCAGCCGAACGCAATAATGCCAATGTTCACGAAAATACCTTCATAAACGATCTGGGACTGACGCCGAGCCGTTATGGCGAGAACATACATGCACCGGAATTTATAGACTTCCCACGAGAACTACGACTGAACGAGAGCATTGAGTTGGGTGAGACCGTGATGTGGATAAAAGCTAGGGATCGCGATTTAGGTTACAATGGCAAATTGGTGTATGGCATATCTGACGGTGACAACGATTCGGTATTTCGCATTGATCCTGATAGTGGCGAGCTGCAAATAATTGGCTATCTCGATCGGGAGCGGCAAGATGAATATGTGCTAAATATAACTGTTTACGACCTCGGACAGCCACAGAAATCTCAATCGAAATTGTTACCCGTCTTTATATTAGATAGCAACGATAATCGCCCGGTTTTCCAAAAATCTCTTGCAACCTTTCATCTTCCAGAGAATGCATTTAATGGTACATTGATATTTTGCCTAAATGCATCCGACGCAGATATCGAGGAGAATGCCAAAATTACCTACATAATGCAGACTGAGACAAGAGATTTTTTCGTCAATACTACCACCGGTTGCATATATTTGACAAACGCGTTGGATCGTGAAAAGCTGGACAAGTATGAATTACACATACTAGCCAAGGATAATGGCGAAGCACCGCTCACAGCGGAAGCAGTAATAAATATACTGGTAGAGGATATTAACGACAATGCACCAATATTTGGTGTACAAGAATTCATATTCAAAGTACGTGAGGACATTCCGCGCGGCACTGTGGTGGCAGCAATCGAAGCGACCGATATCGATATCGGGCCTAATGGTGAAATATATTTCTCGATCAAAGAAGACCTCGTCGTTGAAGAACTTTTCAAAATCGACAAACACACTGGCGTTATAAGGACATTGGGCTATCTGGATTACGAGAAACGACAAGTACATAATTTGATTGTGAGCGCCATAGATCGCGGCACACCGTCTTTAACAATGGATATGCCTGTTGTGATCGAGATCATTGATGTGAACGAAAATCGGTTTGCGCCCGAATTCGGTGATTTTGTATACACAGGAAAGGTGAAGGAAAATCTTCCAGAACGCAGTTTCGTAATGAATTTAACCGCAAAAGATGCCGACACAAACGGACCAGACTCAAAGATTTCCTATAGCATAAGAGGCGGCGATGGTCTGGGAGTGTTTGCGGTGAATGATGAAGGTAAGATTTTTGAGGAAAAATTCGTGTGTTAAAGCGTAGCAGTTATAGAGAGTACTTATGTTGTTGTTTTTATTTAAAGGTGTTATACGCACATTGTCGCACTTGGATGCTGAAACAAAATCCAGTTACTGGCTTACGCTTTGCGCTCAAGATCACGCAATTATACCGCTAAGCAGTTGTGTACAGGTAAATACATACTTATGTCTGGTTAGTAATAAATTAAATCCAATTTGCCCTATGAAATTGAGATTAGTATTCAAGGACATACACATGTGCTCAAAATAATAGAAGTGCCACGAACAACCAAGTTTTAAGGAGGACTATAAAATGCTCAGCAAGCAATTCCTGCTTGAATGTTATCGTAAGAATCACCCTTGCAGACATTTGCTAGAGCTTGAGTCACCTCCCAGGCGAGTCGGGAGACATCTCTTCGACTACACCGACGAGATCTAGAAACAAACACAACTGCATCTACTGGTTCGGACAGTATATAGACAGACATTAAACGACATTTATCGGGAGAGTCTCACCACCTTCCTAAACTCTAGACTCCCTTACAGACGGACTTTGACTTTGATATGACGGATAACTTTGGCTCAATTATATATATATATATATATGTATAATATATATAATATCGCAAAAGCGAAATATCGGTGAAAGCAAAATTAATAAAAACATTTTTCTAATAGCGGTCGCCCCTCGGCAGGCAATGGCAAAGCTCCGAGTATATTTCTGCCATGAAAAAGCTCCTCATAAAAATATCTGCCGTTCGGAGTCGGCTTGAAACTGTAGGTCCCTCCATTTGTGGAGCAACATCAAGACGCACACCACAAATAGGAGGAGGAACTCGGCCAAACACCTAACAGAAGTGTACGCGCCAATTATTTTTTTTTTTTATTTTTCATAATATAATATATTATATATAATTTTCCCATACACCCTTTTTGGGTGTTTGGCCGGGCTCCTCCTCCTATCTATGACGTGCGTCTTGATGTTGTTTCACAAATGGAGGAACCTACATTTTCAAGCTGACTCCGAATAGCAGATATTTTTTATGAGGAGCTTTTTCATGGCAGAAATACACTCGGAAGTTTACTATTGCTTGCCAAGGGGCGACCGCTATTAGAAAAAACTTTTTCTTCATCTTGGTCTTTTACCGAGATTCGAACCTACATAGTCACGTACCAACCCATTCGGCTACGACGGCCGCCGTCTGTCTGGATATTGTAGCAGGTTAAACTTCGACTTATCCAGAATTATTATCTATATTATATTGAGTATGTAGACATGTATCCCGAACGACACTAACCACCTATGCACATTCCCTCTTTAGCATCATCACCTAACACCCCTCTCCCTCTGGACCCATCCTGCATGCTTCCTGAGCGTACCGTTAAATGAGTTATATGGCGATCGGTGATTATATCGCACTGAGAGGGTCTAGTGAACTGCTACCAAGTTTTAAATAGTTTTGTGTTTTAAAAGTTTTAAACTCGTATGCTATTTTTTTTCTCAATGCTGGGCATGCAGTTTTTAGCCCATTCAATATTAGTGACACAATTTTCGTTGTTTTTTGAAAAACTTTTTTCCACTGATTATTGAGCATTGTCTTCTATATAAAGACCTTCGAACATTGCTTTATATGGAAAAAATATGCAAAAAATATTATAGTTATGATCATGACAGAAACTTTATGGATAGAAATGAATGAGTGAGAACACATTCTGAGTTTCTGTGAGCCAAGCTTTAATCAGGCATCGCAAATTGAAAGCTTTGAGCCCTTTTTCTCAGGATTTTCGTTTTTTGGATTAAGACACTCTTGCAGTAACGAGCGATATGTACCATAAAAGTAGGAAGGAATGCGTGTGAGGCTAATACCATATTAAAAAAAAGGACACATATCTATTGATTTGTATTATTGTAGAGAGACTTTTTGGGAGTTGTTTTCAGATAAATTTATTGGCTCCTTGAAACTCTCATTGCATCGATATGCTAGTATGGTGACCGCATTTGATGCAATTTCTCACAAAAAAAGCCTGTGGTTAAGCAATTAGTTAGCAGCTCATATCACAAATAGCTCCTAGCCAGACCAACTTCACTCCAGTTATGTTGTTAAATATTGTTTTAAATTTAGATATGCCAGGTTAAGAGAAGAGAAAAGAAGATAGTTTAAGAAATTTGAGGCACACGTGACTGCACACAAAAATTATTTAGGTACCTCAATGATCGCTTGCTCTGAAGTAATATGGGTACCAGCAAACCTCGATATTGAAGGAAATTGCAGAGCAAAAGTGGGTTGTGGTCTCTTTTGCCCACTTACAGTGAGTCAAAAAAGTATTGGCACACTCGAAAAATCAAAGTTCTCAATGTTATCTTTTTCTTCTAATGAAAGTATAAGTATTACGTATCTGAAAAAAAAAATTAAATTAAATTCACATCAAAAAATTATTGGCACATTCTTTATGTTAGCTAATGCTTTTGGCGTTATAACGGTAAACTCCCGTTATTTTCACTCTTGCTTCTTACTTATTCGTACGTTTTAGGAATTGCATACGGCTGCAAAATGGACCATGGTACTGAAAATTCCCTAGAACTACGTCAGTTAATGATAAAACTGTATTTTGGAAAAAAATCCTATCACGAAATTGGCAAACTTGTCGATAAATCATGTTATGCATTATTGCAATACTGGCAAAATAGCTCCGGAGAACAGATCTGGTCGCCCAAAAAAATTAACCGAACAACAGGAGCGAATTGTGGTGTTCTCGGTGACACAAAATCCAAAAACTTCGGCTGTCAAATTGTGCGAGACCCTGCAAAATTTGTTTGAAATCAATTTCAACCCCCAAACTGTTCGGAATACTCTATAAAAGGCTGGGTGGAAGGAAATGTTGTTGTTTGGGGGTGTTTCGCGGCATCCGGTGTCGGAAAGCTCGTGTTCATAGATGAGACCATGGATAAGCATGTGTATCACGACATTCTTAAATAAATTTAAGTCCAAGTGTCCAAAAACTGGGCCTCAATGGGACAACTTGGCAATTTCAACAAGATAAAGACCCAAAACATTCGTCTCATCTTGCAGTTTATATACCATTGCAGTTTATATACTATTGTCAATACCTTAAAACACCCCCCAATTGCCGGACTTAAATCCTATTGAGCATGTGTTTCATCTTCTGGGACGGAAGATACGATCTCACCACATAACGTCAAAGGATTCTCTAAAATAGACAATGATTGATGAATGGAATAAAATAACACCTTCCGAAACTTCAAATCTATTAAATAGTATGAAGAGACATTTGCAGGCTGTTATTCAGTCTAAAGGAGGCCACACAAAGTATTAGCGCGTTACAGCTGCAATGGAGCAAGCTTTATACGCTACCTGTACCAATACTCTTTTGATGTGAATTTGTGCCTTATTTTACCTTTCAAGGTTGAGCTTGGAAACCTAAGTCGAAATTAACTTTTTTTGTTCAGATACGTAATAAATAAATACATTTAAAAAATACATTTTTTTTATTTTTTTATACTTTCATTAGAAGAAAAGTTATAGCACTGAGAACTTTGATTTTTCGAGTGTGCCAATACTTTTTTGTCTCACTGTATAACAAAATCAATATACCTTCTGCTCAAATATGAACGAGACGTTATCAATGAAACAGTCCGCGGATGGACTGGTAGGACTGTTATAAGCTTACATAGCAAATTTCAGCGTGATATGTCACATAGTTTGTTTTCTGTGCTACTGTAAACAAGTCAAGCTAGAGTGTGTTCTTCGAATTCTCTTTTATGACTTCAATTGTCTCAAAATGTTTTCCACGGAGCGGCAACTTGAGCTTGGGAAACAGGAAAAAGTCACATGGAGCCATATCAGGCGAATACGGTGCTTGCGGAACGATATTAACATTATTTTTGTTCAAATAATCGCGAACAAGACGTGATGTGTGAGCTGCATTATCGTGATGCAAGAACCATGACTTGTTGTCTCACAATTCCTTCCTTTTAAGACGAATGTTCTCGCGCAAACGCTTTAAAACGTCTAAATAATATTCAGTGTTAACCGATTTTGCGATTTGTGCGATTTTCAAGCACAATTTCCTTTACTTTTCCGATGTTTTCGTCGTTTACTGATGTTGCTGGATGACGTTCATGAGGCAAGTTTTCAACCGATGTACGGCCCTCTTTGAACGATTTGTACCACTGGAAAACACGTGCACGCGATAGAGCAGAGTCCCCATAGGTTGTCTACAACATTTTTAAGGCGTCTAAAGCCGAAATTTTGTTGGAATAACAAAATTTCAAACAAATTCTTTGTTCAACTTGAATTTCCATCGTTAAATTCGAAGAACACACTCGAACTTGACTTGTTTACAGTAGCACAGAAAACAAACTATGTGACATATCACGCTGAAATTTGCCATGTAAGCTTATAACAGTCCTACCAAAAAACAAAAAATTTATTTTTGCCATATGTCATCCGCGGACCGTTTTATTGATAACGTCTCGTTCATATTTGAGCAGAAGGTATAGTATGAGAGACTAACCATGCTTACTAGATTTTAGAGCGAATACCTCTAGACATTTTCTCCTCAGGCGTTCTGCTTTTATCCCATTGAAACTTAAATATTTTTATATTTAATTAATTTCGTATTAGATATTTCAGGTGTAAAATTAGTCGGCTACTACTATTTTGCAAATAAAACGCATCGCCTTTCTAATTATGTGTTCAACCGCTGTCGTTTTTGTTCCTTTTTAGAGTTTAATGTGCTGCTTTTTGGGAACCTCGACCTAATCTAACTTTTATCTTAATTTATTTCATATGCAGGTTAATATTCAGGTGGAGGATGAGAACGATAATGTGCCGTTAACTGACAAACCAGTCTATTACGTTTCTGCTTTGGAAGGTAGTCCAGAGAATACGCCAGTCATTCAATTAAATGCTTACGACAATGACAAAAATCCAGCTCAGTTCTTTACTTATCGCATAACGTCTGGAAATCCGGAAGGTTTCTTCGAACTGAATTCAACCACAGGTAGGAGTAATTAGTAAATGCTTGCACTGAAGTAACGAAAAAAAAATTTCTCATGCAGGTGATTTAACGACAACGGAAAGAAAATTAGATAGAGAAAACCAAGCTGAGCATATTCTAGAGGTTGTTAGATTGTTTTTAAGAAAGCATAATCATTAAATTACTCTTTCTTTCTCTCTCCCTCCGCCACACTGTAGATCTCCATTTCCGATAACGGCACTCCAGCTCTTACATCAACTACGAGAGTTGTTGTTTCAGTCGAAGATATAAACGATCATAGTCCAGAATTCGAGCAGCGGTTTTACAAAATTCAAGTACCATCGACTCTGGCCTCCAACGAAACAGTTTTCCAGGTATTCACTATTTACGCATAAACACGGCGATCGCATAAATACGAAATACGAATAATATTTTTACTATTTTTATCACTGCATAGGCGCGCGCCATAGACAATGATATCGGCGATAACGGGCGTATCACTTATTATATCAAATCCGGAAAAGGCAAGAATCGCTTTCGCATGGACCCTGACACAGGCTTCATTTATTTGATGAAACCACTTGAAACCGATGCAGAATATGATTTAAATATACGCGCCGAAGATAATGGAAATCCGAAACGTAGCCAAAATGCCAAACTGAATATAGTTGTTATAACGATTTCAACAAATTCCCCACACGCACCTACCATAAAGGCGGACGATAGTCGCATTGATGTGACAGAAAGCGATCGGCCAGGCTTTTTGGTTGCACTCGTGCAGGCGTCTGATGAAGACAACGACCATCTGTGGTACAACTTGACGGGTGAGTTTAATGACAATAGAAAATAGTAAAACATACGAGCAGAAAGCCCTTTTAGCTATGTATGTCTCCTTCATGCTTGTTTTTAATTATTTTTTTTTGTCGGGACAGACTAGCAGTCAGACACAATAAAGTCTATTGTACTGCACTCGGGTTCCTTTTTTAATTTTCTTTAAATCTACTCGACCTCCGAATAAATCTGAGTAGATCTTGTGGTGCCAAAGAGTCAAGGTGGTCGATTCTTACCAAATCAGTGCCAAGGACCTCAAGCCTGATTCGAGCGAAGGCCAGGCAGACGCACAGAAAGTGGACCACATGCTGGGCAGAGTGCACTGCCTAAAATGTCCACCTTTTTCATGTGCTTTGCTTATAGAAAGTGGCCCGTCATCAGCTCAACCAGCCGCCTACAGTACCCTCTGCTTAGTGAAAGGAGGAACTGCCACAGTTGATCGGACATGACAGGTTTGCCCATCTGCAGCCTCTTTCAGCCTGCCAAGCTCGCGTGGGTTTGAGTACCCCGTTTGCTAACCGTGCCTTTGATGGCTGCAGAAGAGAGTGGCAGAACGGGCTCCGGGCCAAAGAAATTGGGCTCAAAGTCTATTCTGGCTAAAGAGTCAGAGATCTCGTTACCCGCGATACCCACGTGTCCCGGGACCCATGTTAACATCAGGATATTATGTCTGCCGACATAGTTTAACCAGGATTTACAGTACTGCCCTTGAGGTGGTTGAAGGGCTGTCGTTTCAGACACATACAGATGGAGAGGCACATCTGTTTTCCACAACAAAGAGAATCGCTTCTTGAACAGCATACACCTCTGCCTAAAACACAAATGCATGCATTCCAAGAGCGAGGTGTAGTTTCTGAATTTACCACAGTTGAGCCTCTGGCAGCACCACACTGTATCTTTTGTCAAGTATCTCTGGATGGCATGGAGTCAAGGGGCAGGACGAGGCTCGTTGGCTCGAAGTCCATGCCTACTCTGTTATCCAATGCCGGACAGGGGCTGTACCAATTCCCATTGTGTTTCAGCCTACAGAAGGCCTTCAAGGCCTCTCCTTGGATGAAAACATCAAGTGGTAAAAACATCACTTCATGCTTTGATAAAAAAAGTAATTATTCAGCAAATTCTTAAAGAAATCTAATAAAACATTTTCCTCACTGCAGGTGGAAACGAACGCAATGAATTCTACATCGGCAAGGACAATGGCCACATTTTACTATCGAAAAGCTTAGATCGTGAAACACAGGCCTCGTACAATTTGACCGTCAGCGTTACGGATGGCACACATATCGTTAACACTAACCTGTATATACGCGTTGTCGACATCAACGATAATCGTCCGCAATTCACACAAGATATGTACTATGTAAATATATCGGAGAATATCGAGGAGGAAGCTATCATTATGCAGCTGCATGCAACCGATAAAGATGAGGATAATAAAATTTTTTACACTCTACACGCCGCACAAGATCCTTCATCGCTCTCATTATTTCGCGTAGATTCCATCAGTGGAAATATACTGGTCACACAACGTTTGGATTACGAAAAGAATAGGCATCATACATTAATAGTGATCGCAAAGGATCAAGGTACACCAGCTAAGCGAAATTATGCGAAAATCGTGATAACCGTACACGATCATAATGACCATCATCCAGAATTCATGAGCAAAATCGTGCAAAGCAAAGTGCCAGAGAGTGCGGCGATCGGCTCGAAAGTGGCCGAACTTACAGCATTAGACTTGGATAGTGGAAAAAATGCTGAAGTGAAATATTCCATTATAACTGGGAATGTGGGGAATACTTTCGAGATGGATCCAACAATGGGCATAGTTACACTATTAAAGAGCTTGAATATTAACAAAATGCAAGAGTATATGTTGCAAATAAAGGCCACAGATCTCGGTGAACCGCCACTGTCCTCACAAATGCCATTACACATTATTGTAACAATGTCCGAAAATGATCCTCCCATCTTTATGGCGCCGCTAAATGTCATCGAAATTTATGAAAGTATTCCCATTGGTACATTTGTTTGTCAAGTGGAAGCGCGTTCATCGTCATCTGTGTTCTATGAAGTGGAGGACGGTGATGAAGGTGATCGCTTTCGTATTAATCCCTCGACAGGTGTAATAACAGCGAATGACATAATTGATTATGAGAAAAATAAGTAAGTAAAAGAGCTGTTTACTTTCAAAATTTTAATACTATCTTAGTCAAAAATTGAAACTGCTTTCAACTTAAATGAAAGGAGTTGGGGGGAAAGGATAACGATTGAATTACTTCTGAAAAATTATTTTAGGAAAAACACTAACGAAAAAGGCAAGCATCGTTTTTGTATGGATCCCAACTACGGTTTCATTTATTTGATGAAACCCTTATCTATATTAAGATCATTTTAGCTAGAATATAAAAATGACCATGTGCAACAATAATAATATTTTTATTTTTACAAGTTTAAAGAAATTCATATGATTTTTAACGTTAAAATATACTGCGGGCGACGCCCGTCAAATTCGAATTTAGTACAGAAAATCTTGACGGGCGAGGCCCGGAACCCAGAATAATACATTGGCTCTACACAGCAGTAGTTAAGCCAATTCTCTAATATGGTATTGAAGTAAGGTGAATGCTCCCGAGAAGGGTATGAACAGTAAAAGAGTTGACGTGGGTCAAAGACTCACATCTGTTCTGATAACCGGTGCAATATCAACCACACCATCGAAAGCATTATAGGCGACATTAAACCTCCTCCAGGTAAATCTGCAAGGAAAATATATTGCGTAGTGGTGGTCAAACACGGGCTACGGCGGTGTTAAAATCCTGGCAGGCATTTCGGAGATTTGTAGACTGGTGAACTATGCACTTCCACTTACGATTGCAATTACAATGTTCGCGACCCACCTACTCTCAAGTAAGAGTGGGAACGGGACGATGTAAGACAGGGCGAGTCCGTCTATGTATACACAGATGGTTCAAAGCTTGAGGGCAAAATGGACGAACGTGCATATTCCGAACCTCTGAGGATCTGTTTTAGCTTCCGGCTTCTCGACTACTAGTGCCTTTCAGGCTGAACTGATGCCAATAATAAAAGCCGTAACACTCTCGCAGTATGGTGCGGTACTGAAGATGATAACTACATTTTCACTCTGACTATCAGTGATAAAATCTCACACCAAGCAGTGGACAACTGCTTCAACCTAACCGAACTTCATCTGTTCTATACTTTATTATCTTTTCCCATAAATCCCTATGTGAGAAAATAGGAATCCTGCAAATAGAGGTCTTACCAGCATCGAGAAGAGACTCAATCAAAAGAAGATCGGCGTTTCATGCGTTTTATTATTTAAACATTTTCATAGCAACTTATGTTTAATAAAATAATTACATGAAATCAGAATAAATAAATATAAATTTCTATATTTTCTTTTACTTTTCAGATCCTTTAATCTCACAATTATTGCAACAAATATGGCATCAGCTACTTCCACTCACAATATTGTTATACACATTTTAGATATTAACGATAATGAGCCATTTTTTGAAAAAACTGAATACAGAGGCACTATTTCGGAGATCGCTAAAGTTGGTTCCTTCGCATTTCAAAAAAATGATTCACAAAAGAGGTAAATGAATTATATTTTTATATTTTATATTTTTATTATTATTAAAGTCAAACATACAACCATAGGTTATTTTTACAATGATTGACCTTAAGAATAGTTTACATAAAAGAATTAACAATGAAATTAAAATTACAGCTAGTGATAAAGAAGTAGAAGTTGGAGAAAGTATTAAACAAAGAAAGTAAGGTAAAAATAGTAGTAGTAGGAGTAGGGATTAATTGGAAGAGATTTAAATAATGTGGAATCATTTGAGTACATTCAGCAATTTTCGGCAAGGTTGCGACGCAATTTATTTATAAAACACGAGCTTTCTTTTATACGTTTAATTTTGTAAGGTAAGGTATTCCAAAGACGGACAGAGAACACAAAGTATTGACGTTCAGTCACCAAACAACTGTATTTTATCGGGACTAAGTTTAGGGACCGGCAGGACTTTAAAAACATAAGTCGATCTTTGAGGTATCTGGGTTCCCGAGTGTTTATGATCTTCTGGAGTAAAACTAAACATTTAAACCTAAGGAAGTCGTAAAAAAATACAGAAGCAATTTTTTTCGAAAAAAACAGAAATATGGTCATAACGTTTTTTACAGTAAACGTATCTTGCAATGTTGTTATACAAAACATTGAGCTTACTACGACCCACACTATCACAAGGAGTATATAACTCACAATCACACAGTAACGTTGGTAACAAATACGTTTTAGCTACTAGGAGTCGAATGTTTACTGGTGTAAAATGTTGAGCTGCCCATAAATTGCGGAGCATACCATAAACTTTGCCTATGGCAGTAAAGATGTGGTTGCTCCATGTCAAAGTTCTATTAAATGTAACCCATAAATATTTTACAATGTCCACATAGATAGTCACAGCGTCATTTTTTGACTTCTGTATAGCCACCGAGCTTGATATATCTTTGTATATAACGATACATTGGGACTTATCAGGATTAAGAATTAATCCGTTGTCAGAAGCTCACTTGCTTGTGAGGCTCAAGTCAGAATTCAAATTACTTATGCGAATATCAATACAGCTAATGGGAGAACTAACATATAATTGAACGTCATCGGCATATACATGGACATCACTTTATTTAATCACACTGAACAAATCATTAAAATACATGTGATGCAGCTTCTACTACATCTCAGCCCCGACTGCAATGTGTTCAACAAGGCATTGTTATTCAGAAACGTGTTTATTTGCCGATGCATAATACGCTCAAGAACTTTAGATAAGAACGGCAATATTCTCAATTAAAGAAAAATATTTACTAGAGACTCTAAGGCGAGTACATAGGTATATATAAGATCGAAGCCGAAATGCTTTCAAAATTATTAAATTTTCCAAAAATCTCTTAAAGCTGCTTTTTATTACCGATTTTAAAATATGGTAATTGAATTTCACCATACATTTGCACTTAGTGGAATTATAGACAGTTACAATTTTAGCCAAGGCGAATTCATAAAAGTTGATAGCAATAGTACAAAAGAAAATGCCCTTGTACTTATATACATATATTTCAAACAGATTATGAAAAAGTAAACGAAGCAACAACAAAATAAAAAACTGATCACTTGGCATGCAAACCAGCAAATGGCAAGAGAAAAATACAAAATCACTTTGTATGAATGCGCCTTGATTTCATCATGCGTTTCATTTTCATTCAAATTTAATGGCATATATAAAAGTAAAAAAATAAATAAAAAATTCTAGTAAGCAAAAGAAGTAAATTGAAATATGTCGCCTAAACCGACCAGAAAACCAAGGAGACTGCGACGCATATTCCGGAAGCGCGCTGTAGTGCGCACAATGGCAACACAAGTGGACGCTCAGGACATAGACTTGACTTTTGAGAGCATATGCGAGGATCCCAATACCAGTTTTGATACCTACAATTACTATGCTTTGCTCCGTAAAAAAGAGAGGTACAAAAATCTTTTTGTGTCAGGACATGTGCCGAAAACTTCCTCCACCACTCTCTGCCAACCAATTGCGTATCACTTTTGGCCGTCAACCATACATAAACATACCAGATATCTTTAGATCTAATTTGTTGAAAATTACATTATTACTTATGTGTTTAAATAAAATGTAAATATGGAGCAGTACCAACACCCTACAATTGAACACAAAGTTGGCACTTTCACACCCATGTATAGCTCAGCGGGCGGGATGTGACTTCAATAGTGTTTCCTGATCACTTTTTTAGCGTTTAGTTTCTTAGCCGATTTGAAAAAATGTATGTAAATAACCTATTGTATGCAGATAAGCTATTGGCGGCATACATATGTACATACATATTAAAAAAAAGTACCCAGTAATAGAGTTTGTAAAGCAACTTTAAAAAAAAATAATAATTAAAGAATATCTGCTTACTCGGCCATGAAAAGGCTTTTCATAAAAAATCATCTGCTGCTTGGAGAAATCGGTATGAGAGTCATCTTTAATTTGCACATCAAGCTAAACAGAACTGGGAGTTGGTCTGCTTCAAGCTTGATTTGAAATCAAATGAAAATGTTTACCGCTCATGAAATAGATTCTACAAAATTTAGGAAAGCATACCTGTTAGCGGCACCTTTTAATAAAAACGTTATTCCGAATATTATACATTGATATGTATGTACATACATCCATCAATATACGTATTTTGTTTTACTCTTTGTATCTTCACAGACCCCTACTCATCACAGTAAGCGATTTGGATGAGGGCGTAAACAGCATGATTGAATTTGCCATTTTAAACAATCAAGCAAAAGAATATTTCGAAATCGATTCCTCTACGGGCGCTGTTAAACTACTTCAGCAAGTGGACTATGAAAAAAAGAAATATTTTCGCTTTGACGTAATGGTAAGTCTTTCCACCGCTGCTTTTATTTATATAAATCGTGGTTTTTTAGAGAAACATGTTTCAAATTCCTTGAAATGGGCTTTATTTAGGAGATAATAAGGGTGCATACGGTATTTGAGGGCATGGCTATAACTTCCCGAAACCATTATTTTACTTTTTGCACTTTTTTAGATAAGGCCAGGAGGATTACAACTTAACTCAAGAAATGAAGAGACATGCAGTTATCGACGCTTTATGTGAAAATCACATCGCTTTAGAAATCTCTAAGAGCGCGCGTTCATTCGTTCATAAGGTCCGCCGTGTATTGGAAACATCAGGCGGCGATAGAGAATCTGTTGCGAAACGCAAAAAAAAAAATACGAAGAACGTTCTGACACTGTCCGTTCTGCAGAATTTATTCAGCAAGTGCAAACGATCATTGACGAGGACCCTTCAAAATCAATGAGGGCCCTTGTGAGAGAGTTCAATGTTGCTGAGGGTCTTATGCGTCGAGTTGTCCATGAGGATATCCGATACAAATCCTACGTTATGTGCAGAAGACAGCTTATGTCGTAGCAAACACGAGAACAGCGAGTGTTCCGATCAAAAAACCTGCTAAATAAAATTAAACAACCTGAAATGCCTGAGGTAAACATAACACAAAAAAAATGTTGACCAAGACCAAAAGACTAACCGCAGAGATGACCAGAATGGCAGATGGCTATTGTTCAAACCTGCAGGCGTTCCTTTTGTCATACACAGGAAGTTTCCAGCCACATCTTTAAGAAAAACTCTGGTCCTTCACACAAAGCGATGACGACACAAGATTGGAAATTGAAATTGAAAATTTCCATGAGCACATATCAACGAATTTATGGCCGCCTAATTCCCCAGACCTTAATCCCCTGGATTACTACGTATGAGGCGTTGAGTGTGAAACTAAAAAGGATCCGCATAAGAGCATTTATTCTCTGAAGGTTGCAATTAATACCAATAAAGTCAATATGAATAAGGAGCACTTGATTCGGACATGCAATCGTTTCCGGACCTTAACCGAGAAGGTCCAGCAAATGGAAATTTTATTGATTTTATAGATATATAATAAGTTAATGTTGTTCAAAAAGTTCGTGAGATTTTATTAAATTTTGTTCAAAATAAAAGCTATATAGTTTTACTCAAGCTGTTCATAAATACCGTACGCACCCTGTACTTATATTTATAACGGATTACTAGTCGCATTCCAGCGTTTTTCAAACCCAAACGTGCAGAACTGTAGCGAAAAATACCGTAGTCATAGCTCTTACCTACATTGTAATTTTAATTATAAGGATATGGTTGATAATAAATAATAATAATTAAATAAAACCCTAACAAGAGAGAGTAACGGGAGAGCAATCGGGAAAAAGCGCTAGAGCGAGTTAATATCTAACATCTATATTCGAGTGAAAGACTATTATACTAACGTCGTTAACTAGCGCAAAAACAAATTAATTTTCAATTTATTTTTGTCCTGACATCCGAATGTACACATCGAAAGAAAAAAAGAAAACAAATCACCAAGCAAAACAAGAAGTTGCCAGCACATAATATTTTAAAGATAATAAAAAAAAATTAATTTGCCCCTCAATTAAATTAAAAATTAAAAACCTCCAAAGAAGCAACATACGAAATAACTAACAAATAAAGGCAACATTTTAAAATATGAGGTAGCCAAATGTCTGAAAATGGACAGAGAGCTGTATTCTTACTTAACTTTTTATTACTCCGCCATCCTACAAAAACAGTATTGCAAATTTATAATTCTCCGTCGTAGTGCGTATGTGAAGACTACGGAACGAACGACAAAGAGCACAATCGGCCCCCGCATTCGGCAACGTTCAACATCTGGCTCTCTCCCACTTGAGTGAGCATAATATGTATGTATATGCGCAAATGTATATAAATTCACACATTTGTATTTGCACAAGACTTCTATTGATTATTATTAATTTGATTTACTTGAAGAATTTAAAATAAAACCAAGTGTATCATCATCGTCCTTACCGAATTTATAATTAGGACGACTAGTTGTTAATAATACCTGTTGTTTTAATGTTTTTATTATTAATTTATTATTATATAGGTATAAAGGAAAAAATGTATGGTAATATTTACCACATACCTTATAAAATATGTTGTATACTAATATATGTATACTAGCAAACCCGGCCCCCTTCGCTGGGCACACTAAAATAGAATAGATATGGTTTAGAACAGAAAATATATGATTTTCATATTATTTATTTCTTTATTCTTTATTCAAGCGCTTTGGCATAAACAATATTTTTTGTTTTTCTATTTGTTTTTGAGTAAATATTGTATAAAATATAAATTGAAAATCAGGAAAAAAGAAGATTGTTTTCAAATTTCAAATCAACGCATATGAATAAACAATCGTCTTTTTTCCTGATCATCCATGAATTTTTCGTTTCAATTTATATGTTTTATTAAGCATTGGAGCTTTTTTAACCATTATCCATTTATTTTTTTCAAAAAAAAAAAAAAAAACGAAAAAAAATTTTTTTTCCACGAACACATAATTTCATTCGGATTTCACATTAAATTCTCAAATTTCGTAAGAAATTATTCACTGTTCCAAAATCCACTCCAAAAAAATTCACAAACAATTTTTACATGTTGCACTTACGTTTTTTCCTTATGGCGTCCAAATCAGAAAGAAATATTGACACATTGTAACTCACACTGTCAATTTGACAGTTCAGTTCCGCCCCAAGCGTTAAAAAAGTAAGCGACATTATGGCTGATTCAAAAGAACGTACCGTTGCCAGTGCTCCGAATTACAACCAAACTTTACGAAACCCATTTTCAATACTTACTTAACAATGTGCGTAAGTTTGGTTTAATTCGGTGCAAAGACACGGCGGGTCCACGTTTTGGCATATATTTCCAGACCCTAGTCATCAATAGGTATGAAAATTACCCCGTATTAAAGCACTTATCAACAGCTTTCATTTGATACCTATTGTACATACACAACCAAAGGTTACCCGGGTCCACGTTTTGACCTATATCTCGAGACCCCAGTCACGGAGCGGCATGAAAAATACTCTGTACTAAAGCATTCACCAACAGCTTTCATTTGATACCCATATTGTACATACACATCCGAAGGTTACCCGGGTCCACGTTTTGACCTATATCTCGAGCCCTATTTCCAAAATAAAATATAATCCATGTTACTCGTGGATGATGTAGCTTTCGAATGGTGAAAGAACTTTTAAAATCGGTCCAGTAGTTTTTGAGCCTATTCATTACAACCAAACAAACAAAGTTTTCCTCTTTATAATATTAGTGTAGATAAACATGCATACATACATATACTTTGCTGTAATTTTCATAGTCTAATATACATGTGTCCTATGCCAAAACATATAAACATGCATATACATATACAATTTCGAGCAATTTTCAAACAAAAAGAACAAATCTATATGTAAAGATGCTAACAATTGATATGGGCATATGAAATGGACGAATCTATTCTGTACGCAAGCAAATGTAAGCTAATGTACCTTGCTTGAACTGCAAGCGAAAGCGCGGAACGAACGACAAAGAGCACAATCGGCCCCCGCGTTTGGCAACGTTCGACATCTGGCTCTCTCCTACTTGAGTAAGCATATATAATATATGTATATCGTCTAGTTCAGGCAATCGCCGCGCAAAGACGTGTTATTTTCGCTCTTCCGTTGTGATTAAACAAAACTGGTGATTTCCTTTAGTGCTTAGTGTTAGCTATTCACTTACAAATCTACCACATTCTTTCTTTTCGGTTAAAATTTATAGTAGCACAAACAGTTGAAAACCAGTGCAGTGTGAAAATGAATGGGGCTGACCCCCCCTCTTCAAATAGGTTTCGGCTACTTGACCCGGACATTGACCAACCTGGCAAACGCACGAGATCTGACGATTTCGTACCTCTCCCTCAACACAAACAGAACGATGATCACATTCCGCGATATCTCGTAGCGACTGCGGTGGGACCAAAAGTTGGTGAAGATATTCGCCCTCTTTCGTCATACAATGTATTCCAGATCGACAAAGGGCTTAAACACATATGCGTCGACTACATTGAAGTGTCTGCACTAAGATCCGGAGATCTGCTCATCAAAACCCTAAACTTAAAGGCAGCTCAAAAGTTTCAGAAAGCAACTTTTATAGGAATAATTCCGGTAAAGATTGCTTCACATAAAGGACTTAATACCTCACAAGGAAGAATCTTCTCCAGGAATATCATCAACCTCCTAGAAGAAGAATTAGTTCAAGGTCTAGCTAGCCAAAAAGTGATTGAGGTTAAGAAAATCATGAAGAAGTATGGAGATAAACTAATACCAACCGGAGCAGCAGTAGTTACTTTCGATCTGGTTCGTAGGCCGGACACAATCAAGCTTGGATGGGAAAGAGTTCGCCTACAAGAATATATTCCAAACCCAATGAGATGTAGAAACTGCCAGAGACTTGGACACACCAAAAATAGATGCCGGAACATGGAACTTTGCAAAGAGTGCGCAACGCCCCCTTCACATGAAAAATGCACCGGAAAATATTGTATAAACTGTGACAGCACCACACACTCATCCTATGATTCGGCCTGCCTCAGCTTCCTAAAACACAAAGCAGTCAACAAAATAAAAATCGAACGTCGCTGCACCGTGCGAGAAGCATGGAAGATATATAACAGTAACCCTTCCGCCTACCAAATCGAGCCTTTCACAAAGCGAACAACAAAACCAACAATGGCACAAATAGTTATAAACACCAAACCTAATATAACAAAAAACCCAGAGAAACAAAACGAAACAACAAACAGAAAAACTAACCAAAACAACCTACCAAACAATAGTTCACAAACAATTAACAGCACACAAAAGAATATTGATGTAAACAAAGAAACTAAGGTAACAAATGCAGACACTATCAGATACACACAAACAGAAAATCCAACCAAACAGAATACACAAAAAAACAACACGATCACCAGACACAATAACATATCCGCAGAAGATAATAATATGGAAACATCCCCAAGTAGGGAACTACTACTACCTGAGCTAAACGACATCACACCTAATACACACAAAAAGACAAAATACCTACAAGCAAAACAAAATACGCAGAAAACCAGTACAATCACCAGACACAACAACATATGCGCAGAAGATAATAACATGGAAACATCCCCAAGTAGGGAACTAATACTACCTGAGCTAAACGACATCACACCTAATACACACGAAAAGACACCGCCGAAATATACAGAAAAAACTGATTCATTCTTTTAATACCGTAAATGGATTTCGGCCTAAACCTCTCAACAATACAATGGAATATTCAGGGATTTATTAATAATAAATTTGGACTGGAATACCTAACTTCCACACATAATCCAGATATCATATTATTACAGGAAACTCATATCATAAACAAAAACCAACAATTACTTCACCTACCAAACTATCAAATATTTCACCACAACAAACATTTAACGTATGCAAAATCAGGAATAGCAATATTAGTTAAAAATACAATAAACGCTTCAAATCATAAAACATCCACTAACCAACTTTTGCATCATCGCCTCAGCGGCGAACAGAGGCATATCCTGGGGCCTGAGCGGCAACCTTGAGGACTTAGACTACGCTGACGATATTTGCCTGCTATCACACAAACACTCACATATGCAAGCAAAAATAGAGGCGGTGAGCGAATTCGCAGCGAGGGCTGGACTGAAAATAAACATTGCGAAGACAAAGATAATGCGCATCAACACCACCGATTCACATATCTTTCAGATACGCGGCACTAACATCGAAGCTGTAGATGAATTCTGCTACCTAGGCAGTGTAATAAATAAAAACGGCGGTTCAGCGGCTGACATACGTAACCGGATATCGAAAGCTCGCGTAGTGTTTGGCATGCTTGATAAAGTTTGGAGAGCAACGCATATAACGAGGCGCACGAAACTGAGAATCTTCGAGTCCAATGTGAAATCTGTCCTCTTGTATGCATGCGAAACGTGGAACGCGTCAACACGCGACATACAAGCAATGCAAGTATTCATCAACCGCAGCCTTCGCAAGATCACGCACATTTTTTGGCCTAACGTCATATCAAACTCCGATCTGTGGACTATAACGAAACAGATACCAGTCTATCTCGAAATTCGACGCCGCAAATGGAAATGGATCGGTCACACACTTCGAAAGCCATATGGTGATATCACTAGAGCAGCCCTGGATTGGAACCCCCAAGGCAGCCGCAGACCTGGCAGACCATCTAACACGTGGAGGCGACTAGTAGAAACAGAAGTGCAACAAGCAGGCCGCTCCTGGCGGCAAATAAAATTCCTAGCTTCTAATAGATTTAACTTTAACTTGTTTATTGAGGCCCTTTGTTCCACCTAGGAACCACGGGAAAATATATATATATATATAACCATAGACGGACTAAAAGACTCACATATTACAAATATCTACAAAGAAACGGACATAAACTTAACACAACAGATGCTGCAAGACTTACCACAAATAAACTCAGGACATCATATAGTCGCAGGGGACCTAAACGCTCAAAATACACTTTGGGGATCTCAGTACAACTCAAGAAGCGGAAATATGTGGGAGTCCTTTGCACATGCTCGCTATCTATATTAGTATTTTTAAATAATGGTGCACCAACACTCCTGAACACAAGGAACACACTTACTTCAGTAGATGTATCTATAGCTTCAAGTGATTTGGCAGGTTGCTTGCCCTGGAGCTGTCCATCCCAACCTATCGCAGGCGACCACTTCCCAATTTTTATACAGAATGGAAGCACCAAGATCGAGAAAAAATTTATAGGGAGATTCAAGGAAAACAAAGCAAACTGGGAACTTTTCCGAAATAAAACAGAACTTTTTGACAATCAATTTCTTAAATCAAATAATGTCAACCAAGAAGCTGCCTTACTTAAAAAGATAATTAGAAAATCAGCAAATGAATCCATGCCAACCAGCCGATGTCCGAAACAGAAAAACTCCCCAGTATGGTTTAACGCAGAAATTAACACCCTTATACACGAAAAAAAGAAAGCTTGGAAAAAAGTTAGGGACAGAGAAACTCCAACAAGGATTCTTAACTTCAAAAGATTGTGTGCGCAGGTTAGAAGAGCCTGTAAAAAGGCAAAACAAGAAAGGTGGAAATGCTTCGTAAATTCCTTAAGCCCAACGATAGATGCTAAAACATTATGGAGCAAAGTAAGAAAGATTAAATCCAATACCATATCCAGTTTTCCACCAATCTTTACAGAAAACACCGTCATCTCACACCCAGAACAAAAAGCGAATCACCTAGCAAGAGCATGGAGCTCAGTAGGGGCAAACGCCAAATTCGATAGAAGCCTCATACAAGAAAAATTAAATATGAACATTGACAGCTTGGAATGCCCTGGAAACAACCTAAACTTCATTATAGACACAGTAACACTCTCAGAATTGCATTTTGCACTCCAAAACGCAAAAGGAACATCGCCTGGCAAGGACAAAATTACTTATACCATGATAAAAAATTCGTCAAGTGTCCTCAAAACAAGATTGTGCCAACTTTACAGCAATATTCTTCTAGCGCCCATTCCGAAGACGGGTAAGAACCAGAATTCAACCGAAGGATACCGACCCATTTCCTTACTCCCTGTACTATCGAAAATTTTTGACAAAATAGTGACAAGAAGATTATGGGAAGCATGTGATGAAAAAATACTCAAAATTCAACATGCATACATGGCAAACCACGGAGCAAACGCACTTTGTCACCTATTAGAAACAAAAACAAAAAACAACTTAAACCATCGTGTCTGAAGACCTCGAAAAAGCATTCGACAGGGTAGTATCAACAGTTGTAATAAAGGAGCTACACGATTGGGGCATACCCAAAGCAGTTTTGAAATTAGCATCATCCTTTCTCTCGCACAGAAGAATCTGCGTGAAAGTAGATGGTTACCTATCTCAAAATTACATACTAGATAATGGAATTCCGCAAGGCTCCCCATTCTCAGTATTTCTTTTTAATGCTTACACAAATACACTGTCAAAAACATTAAAAGGGATAAGTGGAATTGACTTCATTGGCATCTATGCAGATAACATCTTCGCATTGTCTTCAGGTACTCAAGAGAACGTATCACAAAGCCTCAACGCCATTGACAAAAGAATACACGAATGGTCGAAAAAAACGGGAGCAGTAATTCCAGCCGACAAAACTGAAGCTTTGCACCTTTGCCGAAAGAGAAACTGTAACGCAACATCTATCACACTGAGAAACAAACGCGTCGAATTGAAAACCAAAATGAGAATCTTGGGTATAACCTTCACAAGGAATCTTCTATGGAATGAGCACATAAAAACAATCACAACAAAACTTAGTAAAGTACAGAACTTACTCAAAGTTATATGTTCAAGGAAAAAGGGTCCTCATATCGAAACAGCACTTGACATTTGCCGGTCACTAACTGAAGGAGTAACACAACACTGTATCAGCCTCTACGGATACACCTCTGAAAATAATAAAAACAAAATAAATACAGCGTTTAATCACTGTTTTAGAATAGCAGCTGGATTACTAATGGCAACACCAACAGAAGCTGTAAGAGTCGAAGCGCGATACAACGACTTTCAATGGCTACTCCGAAGTCGATCCGCAAAGCTGGCGGCAAAATCAATCACAACGATGTCGCATCCCCTACATAACGACTTTTGGAAATGCATAACCAGCCGAAACCCGGTTAGTCAGAGCTATAGAAGCACCTGCAGCATTTCGGCTATATCTAAATACCTACTGGATACGCATACGCCAATACCACCTAAACCACCAGACACATTTAAGACAAACAAAAACATTTCAATAGATATTTCACTAAACACCTTCCACAAAAATAACACCTCACAAGAAGCTTACAACAAGATATTCTTAACATATAAAGCAAACTGCAAAGCTGATATTTTTTATTATACTGATGGCTCTTTACTCGAAGAATCACCATCTTATGCTGTTGTAGAACAACGGAAGGACGGAACCTTCCAAACAATCCATCAAGCTCTTCTTCCACCAAATGCTGGTATTTTCAATGCCGAACTAGCAGCAATTAGTTTCGCCGTCCACCACGCTGCCAAAAACAACAAACGGACCGTCATATTCTCGGACAGCTTGAGTGTGCTAAAATCGCTAACAAATAGAAACAGTGAAGCGCACCGATATGTAATGGGAAGAACAAATACACAGAACGAAATTAAACTAATATGGATACCAGGTCATATGGGAATAACAGGCAACGAGCTAGCGGACAAATCTGCGAAACAAACGTTTAACGTCCCACTCGTAGCGTCTTGAAAAAGGCAAATCGATGATGTTGCCTCTTAGTGTTGTTGACTTATTAACGTATGATGCACAATCGAAATTGAACATATCTTTCATGAATTTGATAAATGTTTCGTCATTTTTCACGTTTGTGTAAATGTAAGTTGACCTATTCCATTGCGATTCCATTTACCTCCTTCTCTATATCCATACAAAATATCTATCAAACAAATAAAATTAAAATTTTGTTTTGAAAATTGCAACCATTACATCAGTATTTTCATATGACACTGTCACGTTAAACTATCGTCAGTAAACCAACTTTGCAGTTCAAGCAAGGTAACGACGCATGAGCAAGATAACGATGAATGAGCAAGATAACGACGATTGAGCAAGATAACGACGCATTTTTTGGTGCGTGCAGCCGGCTAAATCGAATTATAAAACGTTATCACGTCAAAAATATCTCATTTCGTTTTGAGAAGTGAAAGTACATATGCGTTTTGTCCTTTGTAAATGAAGTTGATAAAGTTTTCTTAATAAAAACTTCAAGGTAACTTCCTTTTTCATTTATATAGTATTTGGATCGAAATTTCAGCTATCATAAAATTTTACACCTTAAGATTTGGTGTCGATATAACACGATACACATTGCCTTTATTTATATTATTTCAAGGTTTCGTATAACACCGTTTCGATATAACACAAGACAAGGTATCGATACTACACGGTATACCTTGTTTCGTATAACACGGTTTCGATATAGCACGGTACGAATTAACCGTGTTATACGAGGGACGCCTGTATTCGCTGGCCTTCCACGTTTCGACTTCCTTAGGGTTGCCAGTCAATGGCGGCCCTTGTTAAGTCACCATTTCCTCTGCGCAGAACATGGTCAATCCAGTCCCATTTTCTCTTTCGCATCTCTAATAGTATTGGTTTCTGCTGGGTTCTTGCCCATAAGTCAGCATTCGAGATAATATTTGGCCAAAATATTTTTAGAATTTTTTGTCGCATTCCATCTTTCACAACCATAAAGCAAAGTCGACTTTACATTAGATTTAAAAATTCGCAATATTGTGCGCAATATTGTGAAATGATGCGGCGTTCGAAATTGATTGTAGAGAACCAAATGCCACGACAGCTTTCTTTATTCGGCTTTTGCTATCATCGCTCGAAGCTCCAGAGATCGATATAACGCCGCCTAAATAGCAGAAAGATTGCACATCTTCGATATCGATACCATCAACTGAGAAATATTGCGTATTTCTTGTGTTTATACGCATAACTTTGGTTTTCTGGATATTGATATTCAAGCCGGTTTTCTCAGCTGCTACCCGCACTGATTGAATCGTCGATGTCATGTCAAGATAGTTGTGGGACAGAAGAAAGATGTCATCTGCTAGGACCTAGCAAGGGCGCCTAGCGGTTCTTTTATAGAAATAAAAACATAAAAAAAGGAAAAAAATTATCAAATTTGGTCAAGGTGATGTGTGATATGCTATCAGTTGTCGCGGGTTGTATACTATTTATGTATATAAATAAAGTAATATAAATCCCAAAGCTCGAGAGAGGAACAAAGCAAAACAAAAAATATTAATTATGTTTTATTTACTATTATCTCTTTCAATTAGATCAACGATTTGGGCGCACCAAAATTATATGCCAAATATCACTCAACTATACATATCGATGTTGAAAATATCAATGATTGCCCTCCGGTTTTCGTAAAAAACTACATGAATGTCACCCTGTATCAACCTACATATGAAAATATCATATTAGCCGTAGTAAATGCAACCGATGCAGATTTGGATGAAAATACCAAGATACGATATGACATTATTGACGGAAATGCAGACGACTGTTTCGAGATTGATGCTACAACAGGCATCGTAACGACCAGGTAAAGTTTAAAAATAATTATATTTTAGTGCATTGTATTAATATGTTATTTAAAAATATAAGTTTATTGCGATGAAATTTTAGTTTATGGAAATTCATATTTTTTAATTGTTTTTAAACTGCAAAAAACTGGTACTTATTTACAAATTTATGTAAAAAAATATATTTTTTATATTTTTTTAGAGATGTAGCGCATTTGGATACTTTTTATACGTTACATATTAGAGCTTCGGATGGTCTATATTCGGCAATTGCACAAATTGACATAAATATTGAAACCTTATCCACACCTGGCTTTTTATTCCAAAAAACATTTTACACATTTTCTACAATCGAAAATTCTTCCAAGATCGTCACAGTCGGATTGGTTAATGTTATTGGCAATCTACTGCATGAAAATATCGAATTCGCGATTTTAAGTCCCACAAAAATGTTTGTCATCGGCAAAACATCGGGTGCCATCAAAACGACGGGTTTACCCTTTGACCGCGAAAGCCAAGATACATACACAATAGTGGTGGAAGCGCGTTCTTTACTGTTATATGAGAAATTCAAGCAAATGCGACGTGCGGTTGTGCGTGTCGAAATTTCCATACTCGATGTGAATGATAATTGTCCTATATTCGTTAATTTGCCATATTATGCCACACTATCGGTTGATGACGCCAAAGGTACCGTGATAACCAAGGTTAAAGCAGTGGACCTGGACAGCTATGAAAGTGGTGAGGTGCGATACGAAATGAAAAAAGGAAATGGCGAGCTGTTCAAAGTGGATCGCAAGTCGGGCGAATTAGTGCTCAAACAAGGTATTGATGGTAGTACGAGAGTTTACGATTTGATTATCGCCGCCTATGATGGTGCGATCTCACCTTGTTCCACGGATGCGGCGGTTAACATAAAGGTGAGTGGAATATTTTCTTAGATACATAATATAGAAAACAGTGAATATTAAATTTGGAAGTTCTATTATTTCATAGAATAACTGTATATATGTACAATTTATAAAATTAAATTAAATGACTTTTTGTTACAAGATTTTATTGATTAAATTAATTAAAATCTCAGAACTTGTGCACATGAAGCATTCAGAAGTGAATTTTTTTTTTTTTTGTTTTTGCGCGGCACTTCATTGAAATCAGGCGAAAAATTTGCGTGTATTACTTTTCGGGAACGGATCGGTAGAATCGGTAGCCATTGATAAATTTATTATGCAGTAGAAAATTAAGAATCCAATACTAAGAAATGTAGTTTCCAAATAAATATGAAAATAATAATGTGGGAGATATTATTTTCATATTTCTTTGACTGGCTATGAAAATAGCCAACGCATCGTTTCCCTTCAATGTTTCCTTCCAATATTAATTGTAACGTGGGGTATTTGGTGTTTATCATTATGTGTCCAAAATAATCTGTCTTGCGACGTTTTATTGTTTGTAGAAGTTCACGGTCTCGATTAACTCGTCGTAGAACCTCGATGTTCCAGATCGGTCCACGGAATTTTCAAAATTCACGTAAAAATCCACATTTCGAAGGCCTGGAGTCTCTTCATGTGTGTCTTTGGACTTTGAATGTCCAACATTCCATGCCATATAAGTGCATAGACCACACATAACATTGCACAAAACGAATACATCTCTCATATGAAAACATCACTTATCCTCTGTTCAAGCGACCTCTCTCCCTGAGCTATGTTATAAAAATAATTGCAAACCAATTAAACGGTCACATTATTTCTGTTTTATTTATATTTTATGTATGGATTATTTTCATTCAGTGTGAGTACAATCATTTTTTTTTAACTTTTTTACAGGTTGTTGATCGCTCAATGCCAACTTTCGACAAACAATTCTACTCCGATGTCGTTAAAGAAAATGCAGAATTGTTCTCAGCGCTCTCCATAGCAATACAGGCCGAAAGTCCACTTAAACGAAAGTTAATTTACACAATATCCAGCGGAAATGAGGATGAAGTATTTGAAATAGACTATAGAACTGGTAGGCTGAAAACGAATTCCACATATATTTATGGAAGTAATAGAGAAATTATTTGAATTTACGGTTTTCTCTTTTATTTAGGCGTTATTTATATCGTAAATGAGTTGGATTATGAAACAAAGCAAAGCCACGAATTCATGGTGCGTGCAACTGATTCCTTATCAGGCATCTATGCCGAGGTAACGGTGTCAATAGTTGTCGAAGATGCTAACGATTGTTATCCAGAGATCGAACAAGACAATTACAATATTACCATATCTGAGAATTTGGTGATTGGCTCACAAATTATGAAAGTTAACGCTTCGGATTGTGACGCGAATGCAAATAGTGATTTATCGTATTTCATTGATAGTGTCGATGGCAAAAATAAATCTGAATTATTTTACATTGACATGACAGAGGGATATCTCTATTTGAAAAGTAATTTAGACGCCGAGGAAAGTACCCTTCATCACATTATTTTGGTTGTGAAAGACCATGGCACACCATCATTAAGTTCAAGAGCAAATATATGGATTACGGTAAAAGATCTGAACGACAATTTCCCCAAATTTACGGAAGCTTCCTTCTCATGCCGTTTATCAGTGAATGCTCAGCGCGGTCAATTTGTAATCAATGCAAA